>NC_090830.1:34719045-35919045 GCF_028021215.1 Eschrichtius robustus
GAGGTAATGGCCAAAATATTTCAAATGGTGACACATACTTTAAGAAAACACTTTGAAGAAATAAGCTCTAATCATAGCTGGAAAAATAAAAAGGACATGTCTAAAAGCTCAATTTCAACGCATTATGAGACACATGCAAATTCAACCACAAAGAGGTATCAGCTCACACCACTCAGAATAACCATCAGCAAAAACTGCAAAGAATAAATGCTGAAGGTGCTGGGAAGAAATGCATACCCTCAACTTTATGTGGGACGTAACCTGGAAAGAGCCACTAAAGAGAACAGAATAGAGGTGCCTTTAAAAGGTAAACATTGAGCTACCATAGGATCCAGCAGACCTATTCCTGGACCTATAAACTAAGAAGACAGAATTGGAAGGACACAGGTATGCAAATCTGCATTGCATAGTATTACAAAAGCCAAGATACGGAAGTAACCAAAAAGTCCACCGACAGATGGGCGGACAAAGAAGAACTGCTACCTGTACAGATGGAATATGAGCTAGTGAAAAAATGAAACAATGCCATTTGCAGCACCATAGATGAGTCTAGACGTAATCACGCCACCTGTAGTAAGTGAGAAAGCAAAAGACACATATCCTATCATATCACTTTTAGGAGTTACTTAAAAATCGATACCAATGAAGATATTTCCACAGAGAGAGGCAATCGCAGATTCATTAAAAAACTTATGGTTCACCAAATAGAAAGGGATGAGGATTGGATACATTACCATATTGGGGTTAACAGAGATATACAAACCATGTGAAATATATAACCACCAAAGACGTACGGAAGACCAGGAGAAGACTACTCAACATTGTGCCATAACCTACATGGGAAAAGGATGCGAGGAAAAATAGATACCTGTATATGTGTGAAAGAACCACATCTTGCACACCTAGAGCAAACAAACCATTGTAATCAAATTTGCTGGGATAAAAAATAAAAAAGTAAATTACAAATATGAACAAGAAGTAATGAGACATAAACTTAAAGGGCTTTTTCCTGGCATATTCCATTCTAATATACAACCTAGAACACCATTTCCATTAAGGCTCTGTTTCCCTAGTAACCAAATTTGGTAAAGGAGAAATGCTGCCACCTTGTGGCCGTTTCCTGCAAGAGCAGCTTTAAAGTCACAGCTAATGGTCACTTAACATTCACAAGGACTCAGGGCTGTAAAGGACACCTGCCCTAAAAAATTGAGCTGAAGTAGGGAATGGACAAAAAAATTCAAAACAGGCAAATGTTTCAAGAAGAGATTATGAAGACTTAAGTTTTACTCACACACTTTTAAAAAAAAAGGAAAATGGATAAAAGCTCAACCTCAGGGTGTGTTAGACGCATGCAATCTAATCTACAAAAAGTTTCAACTTACATCAGTCGAATGACCATCAGCAAAAAGTCTATAAACAATAAATGCTGAAGGGGTTTTAGAGAACTGTGTACCCTCTACCTGCTGGTGAGACGTAAAACTGTAACAGCCAATAATGAGAACCGAAAGGAGCTGTGTTTAAAAGTAAAAATGGAGGTATCATTCAACCCAGCAGGCGCACCATTGGACCTCTCACCTGAGAAGACAAGAATGGAGAAGACACAGGCCGCAAAAGCTGCAGTGCAGCCTTATTCACAATAGCCAAGACAGTGAAGCAACCAAAATGTCCACCAACAGGTGAATGGATAAAGAAGAAGTGGTCCATGTACACAATGGAATATTAGCCATGGAAGACAATGAACCACTGCTCTTTGACGCACCACAAATGAGTCTGGAGATAATCACGAAACATGAAGTAACTCGGAAAGCAAAAGACCTGTATTCTATGATATCACCTATAGGCGTTATCTAATAACTGACACAAAGGAACATATTTCCACAGAGAAAGACACTCACAGATTTAGAAAACTATGCTCATCTAAAAGGAAAGGTGGAGTGAATGGATAAATTAAGATTAGTGTTACTATATGTATACAAACACATATTATATACATATCTCAAAAAGACCGACCATACAGCAAGGAAGTCTGCGGAACCCTCTGTAATATTTTACATGGGAAGAGGATCTGTACTTGAATAGACATATATAATGTACAGATGAACCAGATTGTTTACACCTAGGAGAAACAATATTCTAAGCTTTACCCCAATTAAAAAAAATTTTAAAACCAAGAAGAAATAATGAGACATAAACTTATGGGGGTTTCTCCATGCACATTCCAATGTAATTTACAACCTAGGAACACGACTTCCAGAAAGGCTCTGCTGCCCTAGTAACCAGATTTGGGAATGGAGAAATGCTGCCTCCTTTAGGCCACTTCCCACAACAGCAGCTTTAAACACATTGTAAAGGTCACTAAATATTCACCAAACTTGCAGTTCGGGAAATGACACCTGCTCTCTAAAAAAAGTCTGAGGTGGAAAATCGACCAAAAAATTCAAAAGAGGGCAACCTTCCAAGAAGACAATATCAAGAGTTATAATGTACTCCCATTTGTTTCCTTTTTTTAACAGAAAAGAAAACGGCGGAGAAAAATGATGAGTTTTACGAATTTTCAAAGACATGCAAACCCAAATTACAAAACCCTATCAGCTCACAGCAGCCAGTAGGGGCATTGGCATAAATTCTGCAAACAATAAATGCTGAAGCGATTGTGGAGAAATGTGTACCCTCGATTCTAAAGGGGACGTAATAAGTGCCACTAATGAAAGCACAAAGAAGGTGCTTTGAAAAGGGAAAAACGGTGCTACCAGTCAGTCAATCACACCCACTGCTGGGCCTATCACCTGAGAAAATGAGAATCAAAAAGTCACAGGCTGGCAATCCTGCACTCCAACAATATTTACCATAGCCAACACTTGGAAGCAATGAAAATGTCCATCAACCGAGGAATGCACAATGTAGAAGTGGTCCATGTACACAGTAGAAAATTACTCCAATAAAAAATAAAAATTACATGTAAAAATCCAACAAAAATAAGGAGACATCAGCTTGTGTGGGTTTCTCCAGGCACACTCCACTCTAATTTTTAACCGAGAAACACCACAAGCCGCAAGGGCTTTTCCCCATTTACCAGGGTGGGGAAAATAGAAAGGCTGCTGCCCTCTGGCAGTTACCTGCAAAAGCAGCTTTAAAGCCTGTGCTAATGGTCATTTCATAGGAACAAGTACTGCAGAACTGTAAATGAAAACTGCCCTCAAAATGTCTTGAGGGAGGTAATGGCCAAAACATTTCAAAATGTGACACATACTTTAAGAGAACACTTTGAAGAACTAAGGGGTAATCACAGCTTGAAAAATAAATAGGACATGCCTTAAAGCTCAATTTCAACGGATTTTGAGGCACATGCGAATTCAACCACAAAGAGGTATCAGCTCACAATTGCCAGAGTAACCATCAGCAAGAAAACTACAAACAATAAATGCTGAAGGTGTTGTGGAGAAATGTATACCCTCAACTTCAAGTGGGACGTAAGTTGGAAAGGGCCACAGATGAGAACAGAAAGGAGGTGCCTTAAAAAGGTAAACATTGAGCTACCATATGACCTAGCAGGCCCACTCCTCGACCTATAATCTAAGAAGACAGAATTGGAAAGACACAGGCAGGCAAATCTGCATTGCACAGTATCACAATAGGCAAGATATGGAAGTAACCAAAAAGTCCACCAACAGATGGGTGGACACAGAAGAACTCCTCCATGTACAGATGGAATATTCGCTACTGAAAAAAATGAAACAATGCCATTTGCAGCACCATAGATGAGTCTAGACGTAATCACGCCCCCTGTAGTAAGTGAGAAAGCAAAAGACACATATCCTATCATATCACTTTTAGGAGTTACTTAAAAATTGATACCAATGAAGATATTTCCACAGAGAAAGGCAATCACAGATTCATTTAAAAAACTTAGGCTCACCAAAAAGAAAGGGATGAGGATTGGATACATTACCATATTGGGGTTAACAGAGATATACAAACCATGTGAAATATATAATCACCAAAGGCGTACGGAAGACCAGGAGAAGACTACTCAACATTCTGTCATAACCTAAATGGGAAAAGGATGCGAGGAAGAGTAGATACACATATATGTGTGAAAGAACCACATCTTGCACACCAAGAAGAAACAAACCATTGTAATCAAATTTGCTGGGATAAAAAATAAAAAGTAAATTACAAATATGAACAAGAAGTAATGAGACATAAACTTAAAGGGCTTTTTCCTGGCACATTCCATTTTAATTTACAACCTAGAACACCACTTCCATTAAGGCTCTGTTTCCCTAGTAACCAAATTTGGTAAAGGAGAAATGCTGCCACCTTGTGGCCGTTTCCTGCAAGAGCAGCTTTAAAGTCACAGCTAATGGTCACTTAACATTCACAAAGACTCAGGGCTGTAAAGGACACCTGCCCTAAAATATTGTGCTGAAGTAGGGAATGGACAAAAAAATTCAAAACAGGCAAATGTTTCAAGAAGAGATTATGAAGAGTTAAGTTTTACTCACACTCTTTTTTTAAAAAAAAGGAACATGGATAAAAGCTCAACCTCAGGGAGTGTTAGACGCATGCAATCTAATCTACAAAAAGTTTCAACTTACACCAGTCGACTGACCATCAGCAAAAAGTCTACAAAAAATAAATGCTGAAGGGGTTTTACAGAACTGTGTACCCTCAACCTGCTGGTGAGACGTAAAAGGATAACAGCCAATAATGAGAACAGAAAGGAGCTGTGTTTAAAAGTAAAAATGTAGGTACCATTCAGTCCAGCAGGCGCACCATTGGACCTCTCACCTGAGAAGACAAGAATCGAGAAGACACAGGCCGCAAAAGCTGCAGTGCAGCCTTATTCACAATAGCCAAGACAGTGAAGCAACCAAAATGTCCACCAACAGGTGAATGGATAAAAAGAAGAAGTGGTCCATATACACAATGGAATATTAGCCATGGAAAACAATGAACCATTGCTCTCTGAGGAAGCACAAATGAGTCTGGAGATAATCATGAATCATGAGGTAAGTCGGAAAGCAAAAGACCTATATTCTATGATATCACTTATAGGCGTTATCTAATAACTGACACAAATGAACATATTTCCACAGAGATAGACACTCACAGACTTAGAAAACAAACTATGCTCATCTAAAAGGAAAGGTGGGGGGAATGGATAAATTAAGATTAGTGTTACTATATGTATACAAACACATATTATATACATATCTCAAAACTACCGACCATATAGCAAGGGAGGTCTGCGGAACCCTGTGTAACATTTTACATGGGAAGAGGATCTGTACTTGAATAGACATATATAATCTACAAATGAACCAGATTGTGTACACCTAGGACAAACAATATTCTAAGCTTTACTCCAATTTAAAAAAAAATTTATACCAAGAAGAAATAATGAGACATAAACTTATGGGCTTTTCTCCATGCACATTCCAACGTAATTTACAACCTAGGAACACGACTTCCAGAAAGGCTCTGCTGCCCTAGTACCCAGATTTGAGAATGGAGAAATGCTGCCTGCTTGAGGCCACTTCCCACAAATCAGCTTTAAACCCATTGCTAAAGGTCAATAAATATTCACCAAACTTGCAGTTAGGTAAATGACACCTGCTCTCTAAAAAAATTCTGGGGTGGAAAATTGACCAAAAAGTTCAAAAGAGGGCACCCTTCCAAGAAGAACATATCAAGAGTTATATTGTACTCCCAATTGTTTCCTTTTTTTAACAGAAAAGAAAACGGCGGAGAAAAATGATGAGTTTTACGAATTTTCAGAGACATGCAAACCCAAATTACAAAAACCTATCAGCTCACAGCAGCCAGAAGGGCCATTAGCATAAATGCTGCAAACAATAAATGCTGAAACGATTGTGGAGAAATGTGTACCCTCGATTCTAAAGGGGACGTGGTAAGTGCCACTAATGAAAACACAAAGAAGGTGCTTTGAAAACGGAAACACGGTGCTACCAGTCAGTCAATCACAACCACTGCTTGGCCTATCACCTGAGAAAATGAGAATCAAAAAGTCACAGGCTGGCAATCCTGCACTCCAACAATATTTACCATAGCCAACTCTTGGAAGCAATGAAAATGTCCATCAACCGAGGAATGCACAAAGTAGAAGTGGTCCACGTACACAGTGGAAAATTACTCCAATAAAAAATAAAACTTACATTTAAAAATCCAACGAAAGTAAGGAGACATCAGCTTGTGTGGGTTTGTCCAGGCACACTCCACGCTAATTTATAACCGAGAAACACCACAGGCTGCAAGGGCTTTTCCCGAGTTACCAGCGTGGGGAACATAGAAAGGCTGCTGCCCTCTGGCAGTTACCTGCAAAAACAGCTTTAAGCCTGTGCTAATGGTCATTTCATAGGAACAAGTTCTGCAGAACTGTAAATGAAACTTGCCCTCAAAATATCTTGAGGGAGGTAATGGCCAATACATTTCAAAATGTGACACATACTTTAAGAGAACACTTTGAAGAACTAAGGGGTAATCACAGCTTGAAAAATAAAAAATGAAATGCCTTCAAGCTCATTTTCAATGGATTATGAGGCACGTGCGAATTCAACCACAAAGAGGTATCAGATCACACTTGTCAGAATAACCACCAGCAAGAAAACTACAAACAATAAATGCTGAAGGTGTTGTAGAGAAATGCATACCCTCAACTTCAAGGGGGACGTAACTTGGAAAGGGCCACGAACTAGAACAGAATGGAGGTGCCTTAAAAAGGTAAACATTGAGCTACCATATGATGCAGCAGGCCCACTCCTCGACCTATAATCTAAGAGGAGAGAATTGGAAAGACAGAGGCAGGAAATCTGCATTGCACAGTATTACAATAGCCAAGTTATGGAAGTAACCAAAAAGGCCACCAACAGATGGATGGACAAAGAAGAACTCCTCCATGTACAGATGGAATATTCGCTAGTGAAAAAAATGAAACAATGCCATTTGCAGCACCATAGATGAGTCTAGACGTAATCATGCCACCTGTAGTAAGTGAGAAAGCAAAAGACACATATCCTATCATACCACTTTTAGGAGTTACTTAAAAATTGATACCAATGAAGATATTTCAACAGAGAGAGGCAATCGCAGATTCATTTGAAAACTTATGGTTCACCAAATAGAAAGGGATGAGGATTGGATAGATTACCATATTGGGGTTAACAGAGATATACAAACCATGTGAAATGTATAACCACCAAAGACGTACGGAAGACCAGGAGAAGACTACTCAACATTCTGTCATAACCTAAATGGGAAAAGGATGCGAGGAAGAATAGATACACATATATGTGTGAAAGAACCACATCTTGCACACCAAGAAGAAACAAACCATTGTAATCAAATTTGCTGGGATAAAAAATAAAAAGTAAATTACAAATATGAACAAGAAGTAATGAGACATAAACTTAAAGGGCTTTTTCCTGGCACATTCCATTTTAATTTACAACCTAGAACACCACTTCCATTAAGGCTCTGTTTCCCTAGTAACCAAATTTGGTAAAGGAGAAATGCTGCCACCTTGTGGCCGTTTCCTGCAAGAGCAGCTTTAAAGTCACAGCTAATGGTCACTTAACATTCACAAAGACTCAGGGCTGTAAGGACGCCTGCCCTAAAAAATTGTGCTGAAGTAGGGAATGGACAAAAAATTTCAAAACAGGCAAATGTTTCAAGAAGAGAATATGAAGAGTTACGTTTTACTGACGCTCTTTAAAAAAAAAAGGAAAATGGATAAAAGCTCAACCTCAGGGAGTGTTAGACCCATGCAATCTAATCTACAAAAAGTTTTCAACTTACACCAATCGACTGACCATCAGCAAAAAGTCTACGAACAATAAATGCTGAAGGGGTTTTAGAGAACTGTGAACCCTCTACCTGCTGTTGAGACGTAAAAGGGTAACAGCCAATAATGAGAATAGAAAGGAGCTGTGATTAAAAGTAAAAATGGAGGTACCATTCAATCCAGCAGGCACACCATTGGACCTCTCACCTGAGAAGACAAGAATCGAGAAGACACAGGCCGCAAAAGCTGCAGTGCAGCCTTATTCACAATAGCCAAGACCGTGAAGCAATCAAAATATCCAACAAGAGGTGAATGGATAAAGAAGAAGTGGTCCATGTACACAATGGAATATTAGCCATGGAAAACAATGAACCATTGCTCTCTGAGGCACCACAAATGAGTCTGGAGATAATCACGAAACATGAGGTAAGTCCAAAAGCAAAAGACCTATATTCTATGATATCACTTATAGGCGTTATCTAATAACTGACACAAATGAACATATTTCCACAGAGAAAGACACTCACAGACTTAGAAAACAAACTATGCTCATCTAAAAGGAAAGGTGGAGTGAATGGATAAATTAAGATTAGTGTTACTATATGTATACAAACACATATTATATACATATCTCAAAAAGACCGACCATATAGCAAGGGAGGTCTGCGGAACATTCTGTAACATTTTACATGGGAAGAGGATCTGTACTTGAATAGACATATATAATCTACAAATGAACCAGATTGTGTACACCTAGGACAAACAATATTCTAAGCTTTACCACAATTAAAAAAATTTTTAAAACCAAGAAGAAATAATGAGACATAAACTTATGGGGGTTTCTCCATGCACATTCCAATGTAATTTACAACCTAGGAACACGACTTCCAGAAAGGCTCTGCTGCTCTAGAAACCAGATTTGGGAATGGAGAAATGCTGCCTGCTTGAGGCCACTTCCCACAACAGCAGCTTTAAACCCATTTCTAAAGGTCAATAAATATTCACCAAACTTGCAGTTCGGGAAATGACACCTGCTCTCTAAAAAAACTCTGGGGTGGAAAATCGACCAAAAAATTCAAAAGAGGGCAACCTTCTAAGAAGACAGTTTCCAGAGTTATAATGTACTCCCATTTGTTTCCTTTTTGTAACAGAAAAGAAAACGGCGGAGAAAAATAATGAGTTTTACGAATTTTCAAATACATGCAAACCCAAATTACAAAAACCTATCAGCTCACAGCAGCCAGTAGGGCCATTAGCATAAATGCTGCAAACAATAAATGCTGAAGCGATTGTGGAGAAATGCGTACCCTCGATTCTAAGGGGGACGTGGTAAGAGCCACTAATGAAAACACAAAGGAGGTGCTTTGAAAAGGGAAACACGGTGCTACCAGTCAATGAATCACACACACTGCTGGGCCTATCACCTGAGAAAATGAGAATCAAAAAGTCACAGGCTGGCAATTCTGCACTCCAACAATATTTACCATAGCCAACACTTGGAAGAAATGAAAATGTCCATCAACCGAGGAATGCACAAAGTAGAAGTGGTCCACGTACACAGTGGAAAATTACTCCAATAAAAAATAAAAATTACATTTAAAAATCCAACAAAAATAAGGAGACATCAGCTTGTGTGGGTTTGTCCAGGCACTCTCCACTCTAATTTTTAACCGAGAAACACCACAGGCCGCAAGGGCTTTTCCCTAGTTACCAGGGTGGGGAACATAGAAAGGCTGCTGCCCTCTGGCAGTTACCTGCAAAAGCAGCTTTAAAGCCCGTGCTAATGGTCATTTCATAGGAACAAGTACTGCAGAACTGTAAATGAAACTTGCCCTCAAAATGTCTTGAGGGAGGTAATGGCCAAAATATTTCAAATGGTGACACATACTTTAAGAAAACACTTTGAAGAAATAAGCTCTAATCATAGCTGGAAAAATAAAAAGGACATGTCTAAAAGCTCAATTTCAACGCATTATGAGACACATGCAAATTCAACCACAAAGAGGTATCAGCTCACACCACTCAGAATAACCATCAGCAAAAACTGCAAAGAATAAATGCTGAAGGTGCTGGGAAGAAATGCATACCCTCAACTTTATGTGGGACGTAACCTGGAAAGAGCCACTAAAGAGAACAGAATAGAGGTGCCTTTAAAAGGTAAACATTGAGCTACCATAGGATCCAGCAGACCTATTCCTGGACCTATAAACTAAGAAGACAGAATTGGAAGGACACAGGTATGCAAATCTGCATTGCATAGTATTACAAAAGCCAAGATACGGAAGTAACCAAAAAGTCCACCGACAGATGGGCGGACAAAGAAGAACTGCTACCTGTACAGATGGAATATGAGCTAGTGAAAAAATGAAACAATGCCATTTGCAGCACCATAGATGAGTCTAGACGTAATCACGCCACCTGTAGTAAGTGAGAAAGCAAAAGACACATATCCTATCATATCACTTTTAGGAGTTACTTAAAAATCGATACCAATGAAGATATTTCCACAGAGAGAGGCAATCGCAGATTCATTAAAAAACTTATGGTTCACCAAATAGAAAGGGATGAGGATTGGATACATTACCATATTGGGGTTAACAGAGATATACAAACCATGTGAAATATATAACCACCAAAGACGTACGGAAGACCAGGAGAAGACTACTCAACATTGTGCCATAACCTACATGGGAAAAGGATGCGAGGAAAAATAGATACCTGTATATGTGTGAAAGAACCACATCTTGCACACCTAGAGCAAACAAACCATTGTAATCAAATTTGCTGGGATAAAAAATAAAAAAGTAAATTACAAATATGAACAAGAAGTAATGAGACATAAACTTAAAGGGCTTTTTCCTGGCATATTCCATTCTAATATACAACCTAGAACACCATTTCCATTAAGGCTCTGTTTCCCTAGTAACCAAATTTGGTAAAGGAGAAATGCTGCCACCTTGTGGCCGTTTCCTGCAAGAGCAGCTTTAAAGTCACAGCTAATGGTCACTTAACATTCACAAGGACTCAGGGCTGTAAAGGACACCTGCCCTAAAAAATTGAGCTGAAGTAGGGAATGGACAAAAAAATTCAAAACAGGCAAATGTTTCAAGAAGAGATTATGAAGACTTAAGTTTTACTCACACACTTTTAAAAAAAAAGGAAAATGGATAAAAGCTCAACCTCAGGGTGTGTTAGACGCATGCAATCTAATCTACAAAAAGTTTCAACTTACATCAGTCGAATGACCATCAGCAAAAAGTCTATAAACAATAAATGCTGAAGGGGTTTTAGAGAACTGTGTACCCTCTACCTGCTGGTGAGACGTAAAACTGTAACAGCCAATAATGAGAACCGAAAGGAGCTGTGTTTAAAAGTAAAAATGGAGGTATCATTCAACCCAGCAGGCGCACCATTGGACCTCTCACCTGAGAAGACAAGAATGGAGAAGACACAGGCCGCAAAAGCTGCAGTGCAGCCTTATTCACAATAGCCAAGACAGTGAAGCAACCAAAATGTCCACCAACAGGTGAATGGATAAAGAAGAAGTGGTCCATGTACACAATGGAATATTAGCCATGGAAGACAATGAACCACTGCTCTTTGACGCACCACAAATGAGTCTGGAGATAATCACGAAACATGAAGTAACTCGGAAAGCAAAAGACCTGTATTCTATGATATCACCTATAGGCGTTATCTAATAACTGACACAAAGGAACATATTTCCACAGAGAAAGACACTCACAGATTTAGAAAACTATGCTCATCTAAAAGGAAAGGTGGAGTGAATGGATAAATTAAGATTAGTGTTACTATATGTATACAAACACATATTATATACATATCTCAAAAAGACCGACCATACAGCAAGGAAGTCTGCGGAACCCTCTGTAATATTTTACATGGGAAGAGGATCTGTACTTGAATAGACATATATAATGTACAGATGAACCAGATTGTTTACACCTAGGAGAAACAATATTCTAAGCTTTACCCCAATTAAAAAAAATTTTAAAACCAAGAAGAAATAATGAGACATAAACTTATGGGGGTTTCTCCATGCACATTCCAATGTAATTTACAACCTAGGAACACGACTTCCAGAAAGGCTCTGCTGCCCTAGTAACCAGATTTGGGAATGGAGAAATGCTGCCTCCTTTAGGCCACTTCCCACAACAGCAGCTTTAAACACATTGTAAAGGTCACTAAATATTCACCAAACTTGCAGTTCGGGAAATGACACCTGCTCTCTAAAAAAAGTCTGAGGTGGAAAATCGACCAAAAAATTCAAAAGAGGGCAACCTTCCAAGAAGACAATATCAAGAGTTATAATGTACTCCCATTTGTTTCCTTTTTTTAACAGAAAAGAAAACGGCGGAGAAAAATGATGAGTTTTACGAATTTTCAAAGACATGCAAACCCAAATTACAAAACCCTATCAGCTCACAGCAGCCAGTAGGGGCATTGGCATAAATTCTGCAAACAATAAATGCTGAAGCGATTGTGGAGAAATGTGTACCCTCGATTCTAAAGGGGACGTAATAAGTGCCACTAATGAAAGCACAAAGAAGGTGCTTTGAAAAGGGAAAAACGGTGCTACCAGTCAGTCAATCACACCCACTGCTGGGCCTATCACCTGAGAAAATGAGAATCAAAAAGTCACAGGCTGGCAATCCTGCACTCCAACAATATTTACCATAGCCAACACTTGGAAGCAATGAAAATGTCCATCAACCGAGGAATGCACAATGTAGAAGTGGTCCATGTACACAGTAGAAAATTACTCCAATAAAAAATAAAAATTACATGTAAAAATCCAACAAAAATAAGGAGACATCAGCTTGTGTGGGTTTCTCCAGGCACACTCCACTCTAATTTTTAACCGAGAAACACCACAAGCCGCAAGGGCTTTTCCCCATTTACCAGGGTGGGGAAAATAGAAAGGCTGCTGCCCTCTGGCAGTTACCTGCAAAAGCAGCTTTAAAGCCTGTGCTAATGGTCATTTCATAGGAACACGTACTGCAGAACTGTAAATGAAAACTGCCCTCAAAATGTCTTGAGGGAGGTAATGGCCAAAACATTTCAAAATGTGACACATACTTTAAGAGAACACTTTGAAGAACTAAGGGGTAATCACAGCTTGAAAAATAAATAGGACATGCCTTAAAGCTCAATTTCAACGGATTTTGAGGCACATGCGAATTCAACCACAAAGAGGTATCAGCTCACAATTGCCAGAGTAACCATCAGCAAGAAAACTACAAACAATAAATGCTGAAGGTGTTGTGGAGAAATGTATACCCTCAACTTCAAGTGGGACGTAAGTTGGAAAGGGCCACAGATGAGAACAGAAAGGAGGTGCCTTAAAAAGGTAAACATTGAGCTACCATATGACCTAGCAGGCCCACTCCTCGACCTATAATCTAAGAAGACAGAATTGGAAAGACACAGGCAGGCAAATCTGCATTGCACAGTATCACAATAGGCAAGATATGGAAGTAACCAAAAAGTCCACCAACAGATGGGTGGACACAGAAGAACTCCTCCATGTACAGATGGAATATTCGCTACTGAAAAAAATGAAACAATGCCATTTGCAGCACCATAGATGAGTCTAGACGTAATCACGCCCCCTGTAGTAAGTGAGAAAGCAAAAGACACATATCCTATCATATCACTTTTAGGAGTTACTTAAAAATTGATACCAATGAAGATATTTCCACAGAGAAAGGCAATCACAGATTCATTTAAAAAACTTAGGCTCACCAAAAAGAAAGGGATGAGGATTGGATACATTACCATATTGGGGTTAACAGAGATATACAAACCATGTGAAATATATAATCACCAAAGGCGTACGGAAGACCAGGAGAAGACTACTCAACATTCTGTCATAACCTAAATGGGAAAAGGATGCGAGGAAGAGTAGATACACATATATGTGTGAAAGAACCACATCTTGCACACCAAGAAGAAACAAACCATTGTAATCAAATTTGCTGGGATAAAAAATAAAAAGTAAATTACAAATATGAACAAGAAGTAATGAGACATAAACTTAAAGGGCTTTTTCCTGGCACATTCCATTTTAATTTACAACCTAGAACACCACTTCCATTAAGGCTCTGTTTCCCTAGTAACCAAATTTGGTAAAGGAGAAATGCTGCCACCTTGTGGCCGTTTCCTGCAAGAGCAGCTTTAAAGTCACAGCTAATGGTCACTTAACATTCACAAAGACTCAGGGCTGTAAAGGACACCTGCCCTAAAATATTGTGCTGAAGTAGGGAATGGACAAAAAAATTCAAAACAGGCAAATGTTTCAAGAAGAGATTATGAAGAGTTAAGTTTTACTCACACTCTTTTTTTAAAAAAAAGGAACATGGATAAAAGCTCAACCTCAGGGAGTGTTAGACGCATGCAATCTAATCTACAAAAAGTTTCAACTTACACCAGTCGACTGACCATCAGCAAAAAGTCTACAAAAAATAAATGCTGAAGGGGTTTTACAGAACTGTGTACCCTCAACCTGCTGGTGAGACGTAAAAGGATAACAGCCAATAATGAGAACAGAAAGGAGCTGTGTTTAAAAGTAAAAATGTAGGTACCATTCAGTCCAGCAGGCGCACCATTGGACCTCTCACCTGAGAAGACAAGAATCGAGAAGACACAGGCCGCAAAAGCTGCAGTGCAGCCTTATTCACAATAGCCAAGACAGTGAAGCAACCAAAATGTCCACCAACAGGTGAATGGATAAAAAGAAGAAGTGGTCCATATACACAATGGAATATTAGCCATGGAAAACAATGAACCATTGCTCTCTGAGGAAGCACAAATGAGTCTGGAGATAATCATGAATCATGAGGTAAGTCGGAAAGCAAAAGACCTATATTCTATGATATCACTTATAGGCGTTATCTAATAACTGACACAAATGAACATATTTCCACAGAGATAGACACTCACAGACTTAGAAAACAAACTATGCTCATCTAAAAGGAAAGGTGGGGGGAATGGACAAATTAAGATTAGTGTTACTATATGTATACAAACACATATTATATACATATCTCAAAACTACCGACCATATAGCAAGGGAGGTCTGCGGAACCCTGTGTAACATTTTACATGGGAAGAGGATCTGTACTTGAATAGACATATATAATCTACAAATGAACCAGATTGTGTACACCTAGGACAAACAATATTCTAAGCTTTACTCCAATTTAAAAAAAATTTTATACCAAGAAGAAATAATGAGACATAAACTTATGGGCTTTTCTCCATGCACATTCCAACGTAATTTACAACCTAGGAACACGACATCCAGAAAGGCTCTGCTGCCCTAGTACCCAGATTTGAGAATGGAGAAATGCTGCCTGCTTGAGGCCACTTCCCACAAATCAGCTTTAAACCCATTGCTAAAGGTCAATAAATATTCACCAAACTTGCAGTTAGGTAAATGACACCTGCTCTCTAAAAAAATTCTGGGGTGGAAAATTGACCAAAAAGTTCAAAAGAGGGCACCCTTCCAAGAAGAACATATCAAGAGTTATATTGTACTCCCAATTGTTTCCTTTTTTTAACAGAAAAGAAAACGGCGGAGAAAAATGATGAGTTTTACGAATTTTCAGAGACATGCAAACCCAAATTACAAAAACCTATCAGCTCACAGCAGCCAGAAGGGCCATTAGCATAAATGCTGCAAACAATAAATGCTGAAACGATTGTGGAGAAATGTGTACCCTCGATTCTAAAGGGGACGTGGTAAGTGCCACTAATGAAAACACAAAGAAGGTGCTTTGAAAACGGAAACACGGTGCTACCAGTCAGTCAATCACAACCACTGCTTGGCCTATCACCTGAGAAAATGAGAATCAAAAAGTCACAGGCTGGCAATCCTGCACTCCAACAATATTTACCATAGCCAACTCTTGGAAGCAATGAAAATGTCCATCAACCGAGGAATGCACAAAGTAGAAGTGGTCCACGTACACAGTGGAAAATTACTCCAATAAAAAATAAAACTTACATTTAAAAATCCAACGAAAGTAAGGAGACATCAGCTTGTGTGGGTTTGTCCAGGCACACTCCACGCTAATTTATAACCGAGAAACACCACAGGCTGCAAGGGCTTTTCCCGAGTTACCAGCGTGGGGAACATAGAAAGGCTGCTGCCCTCTGGCAGTTACCTGCAAAAACAGCTTTAAGCCTGTGCTAATGGTCATTTCATAGGAACAAGTTCTGCAGAACTGTAAATGAAACTTGCCCTCAAAATATCTTGAGGGAGGTAATGGCCAATACATTTCAAAATGTGACACATACTTTAAGAGAACACTTTGAAGAACTAAGGGGTAATCACAGCTTGAAAAATAAAAAATGAAATGCCGTCAAGCTCATTTTCAATGGATTATGAGGCACGTGCGAATTCAACCACAAAGAGGTATCAGATCACACTTGTCAGAATAACCACCAGCAAGAAAACTACAAACAATAAATGCTGAAGGTGTTGTAGAGAAATGCATACCCTCAACTTCAAGGGGGACGTAACTTGGAAAGGGCCACGAACTAGAACAGAATGGAGGTGCCTTAAAAAGGTAAACATTGAGCTACCATATGATGCAGCAGGCCCACTCCTCGACCTATAATCTAAGAGGAGAGAATTGGAAAGACAGAGGCAGGAAATCTGCATTGCACAGTATTACAATAGCCAAGTTATGGAAGTAACCAAAAAGGCCACCAACAGATGGATGGACAAAGAAGAACTCCTCCATGTACAGATGGAATATTCGCTAGTGAAAAAAATGAAACAATGCCATTTGCAGCACCATAGATGAGTCTAGACGTAATCACGCCCCCTGTAGTAAGTGAGAAAGCAAAAGACACATATCCTATCATACCACTTTTAGGAGTTACTTAAAAATTGATACCAATGAAGATATTTCAACAGAGAAAGGCAATCGCAGATTCATTTAAAAAACTTAGGCTCACCAAAAAGAAAGGGATGAGGATTGGATACATTACCATATTGGGGTTAACAGAGATATACAAACCATGTGAAATATATAATCACCAAAGGCGTACGGAAGACCAGGAGAAGACTACTCAACATTCTGTCATAACCTAAATGGGAAAAGGATGCGAGGAAGAGTAGATACACATATATGTGTGAAAGAACCACATCTTGCACACCAAGAAGAAACAAACCATTGTAATCAAATTTGCTGGGATAAAAAATAAAAAGTAAATTACAAATATGAACAAGAAGTAATGAGACATAAACTTAAAGGGCTTTTTCCTGGCACATTCCATTTTAATTTACAACCTAGAACACCACTTCCATTAAGGCTCTGTTTCCCTAGTAACCAAATTTGGTAAAGGAGAAATGCTGCCACCTTGTGGCCGTTTCCTGCAAGAGCAGCTTTAAAGTCACAGCTAATGGTCACTTAACATTCACAAAGACTCAGGGCTGTAAAGGACACCTGCCCTAAAATATTGTGCTGAAGTAGGGAATGGACAAAAAAATTCAAAACAGGCAAATGTTTCAAGAAGAGATTATGAAGAGTTAAGTTTTACTCACACTCTTTTTTTAAAAAAAAGGAACATGGATAAAAGCTCAACCTCAGGGAGTGTTAGACGCATGCAATCTAATCTACAAAAAGTTTCAACTTACACCAGTCGACTGACCATCAGCAAAAAGTCTACAAAAAATAAATGCTGAAGGGGTTTTACAGAACTGTGTACCCTCAACCTGCTGGTGAGACGTAAAAGGATAACAGCCAATAATGAGAACAGAAAGGAGCTGTGTTTAAAAGTAAAAATGTAGGTACCATTCAGTCCAGCAGGCGCACCATTGGACCTCTCACCTGAGAAGACAAGAATCGAGAAGACACAGGCCGCAAAAGCTGCAGTGCAGCCTTATTCACAATAGCCAAGACAGTGAAGCAACCAAAATGTCCACCAACAGGTGAATGGATAAAAAGAAGAAGTGGTCCATATACACAATGGAATATTAGCCATGGAAAACAATGAACCATTGCTCTCTGAGGAAGCACAAATGAGTCTGGAGATAATCATGAATCATGAGGTAAGTCGGAAAGCAAAAGACCTATATTCTATGATATCACTTATAGGCGTTATCTAATAACTGACACAAATGAACATATTTCCACAGAGATAGACACTCACAGACTTAGAAAAAAAACTATGCTCATCTAAAAGGAAAGGTGGGGGGAATGGATAAATTAAGATTACTGTTACTATATGTATACAAACACATATTATATACATATCTCAAAACTACCGACCATATAGCAAGGGAGGTCTGCGGAACCCTGTGTAACATTTTACATGGGAAGAGGATCTGTACTTGAATAGACATATATAATCTACAAATGAACCAGATTGTGTACACCTAGGACAAACAATATTCTAAGCTTTACTCCAATTTAAAAAAAATTTTATACCAAGAAGAAATAATGAGACATAAACTTATGGGCTTTTCTCCATGCACATTCCAACGTAATTTACAACCTAGGAACACGACTTCCAGAAAGGCTCTGCTGCCCTAGTACCCAGATTTGAGAATGGAGAAATGCTGCCTGCTTGAGGCCACTTCCCACAAATCAGCTTTAAACCCATTGCTAAAGGTCAATAAATATTCACCAAACTTGCAGTTAGGTAAATGACACCTGCTCTCTAAAAAAATTCTGGGGTGGAAAATTGACCAAAAAGTTCAAAAGAGGGCACCCTTCCAAGAAGAACATATCAAGAGTTATATTGTACTCCCAATTGTTTCCTTTTTTTAACAGAAAAGAAAACGGCGGAGAAAAATGATGAGTTTTACGAATTTTCAGAGACATGCAAACCCAAATTACAAAAACCTATCAGCTCACAGCAGCCAGAAGGGCCATTAGCATAAATGCTGCAAACAATAAATGCTGAAACGATTGTGGAGAAATGTGTACCCTCGATTCTAAAGGGGACGTGGTAAGTGCCACTAATGAAAACACAAAGAAGGTGCTTTGAAAACGGAAACACGGTGCTACCAGTCAGTCAATCACAACCACTGCTTGGCCTATCACCTGAGAAAATGAGAATCAAAAAGTCACAGGCTGGCAATCCTGCACTCCAACAATATTTACCATAGCCAACTCTTGGAAGCAATGAAAATGTCCATCAACCGAGGAATGCACAAAGTAGAAGTGGTCCACGTACACAGTGGAAAATTACTCCAATAAAAAATAAAACTTACATTTAAAAATCCAACGAAAGTAAGGAGACATCAGCTTGTGTGGGTTTGTCCAGGCACACTCCACGCTAATTTATAACCGAGAAACACCACAGGCTGCAAGGGCTTTTCCCGAGTTACCAGCGTGGGGAACATAGAAAGGCTGCTGCCCTCTGGCAGTTACCTGCAAAAACAGCTTTAAGCCTGTGCTAATGGTCATTTCATAGGAACAAGTTCTGCAGAACTGTAAATGAAACTTGCCCTCAAAATATCTTGAGGGAGGTAATGGCCAATACATTTCAAAATGTGACACATACTTTAAGAGAACACTTTGAAGAACTAAGGGGTAATCACAGCTTGAAAAATAAAAAAATGAAATGCCTTCAAGCTCATTTTCAATGGATTATGAGGCACGTGCGAATTCAACCACAAAGAGGTATCAGATCACACTTGTCAGAATAACCACCAGCAAGAAAACTACAAACAATAAATGCTGAAGGTGTTGTAGAGAAATGCATACCCTCAACTTCAAGGGGGACGTAACTTGGAAAGGGCCACGAACTAGAACAGAATGGAGGTGCCTTAAAAAGGTAAACATTGAGCTACCATATGATGCAGCAGGCCCACTCCTCGACCTATAATCTAAGAGGAGAGAATTGGAAAGACAGAGGCAGGAAATCTGCATTGCACAGTATTACAATAGCCAAGTTATGGAAGTAACCAAAAAGGCCACCAACAGATGGATGGACAAAGAAGAACTCCTCCATGTACAGATGGAATATTCGCTAGTGAAAAAAATGAAACAATGCCATTTGCAGCACCATAGATGAGTCTAGACGTAATCACGCCACCTGTAGTAAGTGAGAAAGCAAAAGACACATATCCTATCATACCACTTTTAGGAGTTACTTAAAAATTGATACCAATGAAGATATTTCAACAGAGAGAGGCAATCGCAGATTCATTTGAAAACTTATGGTTCACCAAATAGAAAGGGATGAGGATTGGATAGATTACCATATTGGGGTTAACAGAGATATACAAACCATGTGAAATGTATAACCACCAAAGACGTACGGAAGACCAGGAGAAGACTACTCAACATTCTGTCATAACCTAAATGGGAAAAGGATGCGAGGAAGAATAGATACACATATATGTGTGAAAGAACCACATCTTGCACACCAAGAAGAAACAAACCATTGTAATCAAATTTGCTGGGATAAAAAATAAAAAGTAAATTACAAATATGAACAAGAAGTAATGAGACATAAACTTAAAGGGCTTTTTCCTGGCACATTCCATTTTAATTTACAACCTAGAACACCACTTCCATTAAGGCTCTGTTTCCCTAGTAACCAAATTTGGTAAAGGAGAAATGCTGCCACCTTGTGGCCGTTTCCTGCAAGAGCAGCTTTAAAGTCACAGCTAATGGTCACTTAACATTCACAAAGACTCAGGGCTGTAAGGACGCCTGCCCTAAAAAATTGTGCTGAAGTAGGGAATGGACAAAAAATTTCAAAACAGGCAAATGTTTCAAGAAGAGAATATGAAGAGTTACGTTTTACTGACGCTCTTTAAAAAAAAAAGGAAAATGGGTAAAAGCTCAACCTCAGGGAGTGTTAGACCCATGCAATCTAATCTACAAAAAGTTTTCAACTTACACCAATCGACTGACCATCAGCAAAAAGTCTACGAACAATAAATGCTGAAGGGGTTTTAGAGAACTGTGAACCCTCTACCTGCTGTTGAGACGTAAAAGGGTAACAGCCAATAATGAGAATAGAAAGGAGCTGTGATTAAAAGTAAAAATGGAGGTACCATTCAATCCAGCAGGCACACCATTGGACCTCTCACCTGAGAAGACAAGAATCGAGAAGACACAGGCCGCAAAAGCTGCAGTGCAGCCTTATTCACAATAGCCAAGACCGTGAAGCAATCAAAATATCCAACAAGAGGTGAATGGATAAAGAAGAAGTGGTCCATGTACACAATGGAATATTAGCCATGGAAAACAATGAACCATTGCTCTCTGAGGCACCACAAATGAGTCTGGAGATAATCACGAAACATGAGGTAAGTCCAAAAGCAAAAGACCTATATTCTATGATATCACTTATAGGCGTTATCTAATAACTGACACAAATGAACATATTTCCACAGAGAAAGACACTCACAGACTTAGAAAACAAACTATGCTCATCTAAAAGGAAAGGTGGAGTGAATGGATAAATTAAGATTAGTGTTACTATATGTATACAAACACATATTATATACATATCTCAAAAAGACCGACCATATAGCAAGGGAGGTCTGCGGAACATTCTGTAACATTTTACATGGGAAGAGGATCTGTACTTGAATAGACATATATAATCTACAAATGAACCAGATTGTGTACACCTAGGACAAACAATATTCTAAGCTTTACCACAATTAAAAAAATTTTTAAAACCAAGAAGAAATAATGAGACATAAACTTATGGGGGTTTCTCCATGCACATTCCAATGTAATTTACAACCTAGGAACACGACTTCCAGAAAGGCTCTGCTGCTCTAGAAACCAGATTTGGGAATGGAGAAATGCTGCCTGCTTGAGGCCACTTCCCACAACAGCAGCTTTAAACCCATTTCTAAAGGTCAATAAATATTCACCAAACTTGCAGTTCGGGAAATGACACCTGCTCTCTAAAAAAACTCTGGGGTGGAAAATCGACCAAAAAATTCAAAAGAGGGCAACCTTCTAAGAAGACAGTTTCCAGAGTTATAATGTACTCCCATTTGTTTCCTTTTTGTAACAGAAAAGAAAACGGCGGAGAAAAATAATGAGTTTTACGAATTTTCAAATACATGCAAACCCAAATTACAAAAACCTATCAGCTCACAGCAGCCAGTAGGGCCATTAGCATAAATGCTGCAAACAATAAATGCTGAAGCGATTGTGGAGAAATGCGTACCCTCGATTCTAAGGGGGACGTGGTAAGAGCCACTAATGAAAACACAAAGGAGGTGCTTTGAAAAGGGAAACACGGTGCTACCAGTCAATGAATCACACACACTGCTGGGCCTATCACCTGAGAAAATGAGAATCAAAAAGTCACAGGCTGGCAATTCTGCACTCCAACAATATTTACCATAGCCAACACTTGGAAGAAATGAAAATGTCCATCAACCGAGGAATGCACAAAGTAGAAGTGGTCCACGTACACAGTGGAAAATTACTCCAATAAAAAATAAAAATTACATTTAAAAATCCAACAAAAATAAGGAGACATCAGCTTGTGTGGGTTTGTCCAGGCACTCTCCACTCTAATTTTTAACCGAGAAACACCACAGGCCGCAAGGGCTTTTCCCTAGTTACCAGGGTGGGGAACATAGAAAGGCTGCTGCCCTCTGGCAGTTACCTGCAAAAGCAGCTTTAAAGCCCGTGCTAATGGTCATTTCATAGGAACAAGTACTGCAGAACTGTAAATGAAACTTGCCCTCAAAATGTCTTGAGGGAGGTAATGGCCAAAATATTTCAAATGGTGACACATACTTTAAGAAAACACTTTGAAGAAATAAGCTCTAATCATAGCTGGAAAAATAAAAAGGACATGTCTAAAAGCTCAATTTCAACGCATTATGAGACACATGCAAATTCAACCACAAAGAGGTATCAGCTCACACCACTCAGAATAACCATCAGCAAAAACTGCAAAGAATAAATGCTGAAGGTGCTGGGAAGAAATGCATACCCTCAACTTTATGTGGGACGTAACCTGGAAAGAGCCACTAAAGAGAACAGAATAGAGGTGCCTTTAAAAGGTAAACATTGAGCTACCATAGGATCCAGCAGACCTATTCCTGGACCTATAAACTAAGAAGACAGAATTGGAAGGACACAGGTATGCAAATCTGCATTGCATAGTATTACAAAAGCCAAGATACGGAAGTAACCAAAAAGTCCACCGACAGATGGGCGGACAAAGAAGAACTGCTACCTGTACAGATGGAATATGAGCTAGTGAAAAAATGAAACAATGCCATTTGCAGCACCATAGATGAGTCTAGACGTAATCACGCCACCTGTAGTAAGTGAGAAAGCAAAAGACACATATCCTATCATATCACTTTTAGGAGTTACTTAAAAATCGATACCAATGAAGATATTTCCACAGAGAGAGGCAATCGCAGATTCATTAAAAAACTTATGGTTCACCAAATAGAAAGGGATGAGGATTGGATACATTACCATATTGGGGTTAACAGAGATATACAAACCATGTGAAATATATAACCACCAAAGACGTACGGAAGACCAGGAGAAGACTACTCAACATTGTGCCATAACCTACATGGGAAAAGGATGCGAGGAAAAATAGATACCTGTATATGTGTGAAAGAACCACATCTTGCACACCTAGAGCAAACAAACCATTGTAATCAAATTTGCTGGGATAAAAAATAAAAAAGTAAATTACAAATATGAACAAGAAGTAATGAGACATAAACTTAAAGGGCTTTTTCCTGGCATATTCCATTCTAATATACAACCTAGAACACCATTTCCATTAAGGCTCTGTTTCCCTAGTAACCAAATTTGGTAAAGGAGAAATGCTGCCACCTTGTGGCCGTTTCCTGCAAGAGCAGCTTTAAAGTCACAGCTAATGGTCACTTAACATTCACAAGGACTCAGGGCTGTAAAGGACACCTGCCCTAAAAAATTGAGCTGAAGTAGGGAATGGACAAAAAAATTCAAAACAGGCAAATGTTTCAAGAAGAGATTATGAAGACTTAAGTTTTACTCACACACTTTAAAAAAAAAAGGAAAATGGATAAAAGCTCAACCTCAGGGTGTGTTAGACGCATGCAATCTAATCTACAAAAAGTTTCAACTTACATCAGTCGAATGACCATCAGCAAAAAGTCTATAAACAATAAATGCTGAAGGGGTTTTAGAGAACTGTGTACCCTCTACCTGCTGGTGAGACGTAAAACTGTAACAGCCAATAATGAGAACCGAAAGGAGCTGTGTTTAAAAGTAAAAATGGAGGTATCATTCAACCCAGCAGGCGCACCATTGGACCTCTCACCTGAGAAGACAAGAATGGAGAAGACACAGGCCGCAAAAGCTGCAGTGCAGCCTTATTCACAATAGCCAAGACAGTGAAGCAACCAAAATGTCCACCAACAGGTGAATGGATAAAGAAGAAGTGGTCCATGTACACAATGGAATATTAGCCATGGAAGACAATGAACCACTGCTCTTTGACGCACCACAAATGAGTCTGGAGATAATCACGAAACATGAAGTAACTCGGAAAGCAAAAGACCTGTATTCTATGATATCACCTATAGGCGTTATCTAATAACTGACACAAAGGAACATATTTCCACAGAGAAAGACACTCACAGATTTAGAAAACTATGCTCATCTAAAAGGAAAGGTGGAGTGAATGGATAAATTAAGATTAGTGTTACTATATGTATACAAACACATATTATATACATATCTCAAAAATACCGACCATACAGCAAGGAAGTCTGCGGAACCCTCTGTAATATTTTACATGGGAAGAGGATCTGTACTTGAATAGACATATATAATGTACAGATGAACCAGATTGTTTACACCTAGGAGAAACAATATTCTAAGCTTTACCCCAATTAAAAAAAATTTTAAAACCAAGAAGAAATAATGAGACATAAACTTATGGGGGTTTCTCCATGCACATTCCAATGTAATTTACAACCTAGGAACACGACTTCCAGAAAGGCTCTGCTGCCCTAGTAACCAGATTTGGGAATGGAGAAATGCTGCCTCCTTTAGGCCACTTCCCACAACAGCAGCTTTAAACACATTGTAAAGGTCACTAAATATTCACCAAACTTGCAGTTCGGGAAATGACACCTGCTCTCTAAAAAAAGTCTGAGGTGGAAAATCGACCAAAAAATTCAAAAGAGGGCAACCTTCCAAGAAGACAATATCAAGAGTTATAATGTACTCCCATTTGTTTCCTTTTTTTAACAGAAAAGAAAACGGCGGAGAAAAATGATGAGTTTTACGAATTTTCAAAGACATGCAAACCCAAATTACAAAACCCTATCAGCTCACAGCAGCCAGTAGGGGCATTGGCATAAATTCTGCAAACAATAAATGCTGAAGCGATTGTGGAGAAATGTGTACCCTCGATTCTAAAGGGGACGTAATAAGTGCCACTAATGAAAGCACAAAGAAGGTGCTTTGAAAAGGGAAAAACGGTGCTACCAGTCAGTCAATCACACCCACTGCTGGGCCTATCACCTGAGAAAATGAGAATCAAAAAGTCACAGGCTGGCAATCCTGCACTCCAACAATATTTACCATAGCCAACACTTGGAAGCAATGAAAATGTCCATCAACCGAGGAATGCACAATGTAGAAGTGGTCCATGTACACAGTAGAAAATTACTCCAATAAAAAATAAAAATTACATGTAAAAATCCAACAAAAATAAGGAGACATCAGCTTGTGTGGGTTTCTCCAGGCACACTCCACTCTAATTTTTAACCAAGAAACACCACAAGCCGCAAGGGCTTTTCCCCATTTACCAGGGTGGGGAAAATAGAAAGGCTGCTGCCCTCTGGCAGTTACCTGCAAAAGCAGCTTTAAAGCCTGTGCTAATGGTCATTTCATAGGAACAAGTACTGCAGAACTGTAAATGAAAACTGCCCTCAAAATGTCTTGAGGGAGGTAATGGCCAAAACATTTCAAAATGTGACACATACTTTAAGAGAACACTTTGAAGAACTAAGGGGTAATCACAGCTTGAAAAATAAATAGGACATGCCTTAAAGCTCAATTTCAACGGATTTTGAGGCACATGCGAATTCAACCACAAAGAGGTATCAGCTCACAATTGCCAGAGTAACCATCAGCAAGAAAACTACAAACAATAAATGCTGAAGGTGTTGTGGAGAAATGTATACCCTCAACTTCAAGTGGGACGTAAGTTGGAAAGGGCCACAGATGAGAACAGAAAGGAGGTGCCTTAAAAAGGTAAACATTGAGCTACCATATGACCTAGCAGGCCCACTCCTCGACCTATAATCTAAGAAGACAGAATTGGAAAGACACAGGCAGGCAAATCTGCATTGCACAGTATCACAATAGGCAAGATATGGAAGTAACCAAAAAGTCCACCAACAGATGGGTGGACACAGAAGAACTCCTCCATGTACAGATGGAATATTCGCTACTGAAAAAAATGAAACAATGCCATTTGCAGCACCATAGATGAGTCTAGACGTAATCACGCCCCCTGTAGTAAGTGAGAAAGCAAAAGACACATATCCTATCATATCACTTTTAGGAGTTACTTAAAAATTGATACCAATGAAGATATTTCCACAGAGAAAGGCAATCACAGATTCATTTAAAAAACTTAGGCTCACCAAAAAGAAAGGGATGAGGATTGGATACATTACCATATTGGGGTTAACAGAGATATACAAACCATGTGAAATATATAATCACCAAAGGCGTACGGAAGACCAGGAGAAGACTACTCAACATTCTGTCATAACCTAAATGGGAAAAGGATGCGAGGAAGAGTAGATACACATATATGTGTGAAAGAACCACATCTTGCACACCAAGAAGAAACAAACCATTGTAATCAAATTTGCTGGGATAAAAAATAAAAAGTAAATTACAAATATGAACAAGAAGTAATGAGACATAAACTTAAAGGGCTTTTTCCTGGCACATTCCATTTTAATTTACAACCTAGAACACCACTTCCATTAAGGCTCTGTTTCCCTAGTAACCAAATTTGGTAAAGGAGAAATGCTGCCACCTTGTGGCCGTTTCCTGCAAGAGCAGCTTTAAAGTCACAGCTAATGGTCACTTAACATTCACAAAGACTCAGGGCTGTAAAGGACACCTGCCCTAAAATATTGTGCTGAAGTAGGGAATGGACAAAAAAATTCAAAACAGGCAAATGTTTCAAGAAGAGATTATGAAGAGTTAAGTTTTACTCACACTCTTTTTTTAAAAAAAAGGAACATGGATAAAAGCTCAACCTCAGGGAGTGTTAGACACATGCAATCTAATCTACAAAAAGTTTCAACTTACACCAGTCGACTGACCATCAGCAAAAAGTCTACAAAAAATAAATGCTGAAGGGGTTTTACAGAACTGTGTACCCTCAACCTGCTGGTGAGACGTAAAAGGATAACAGCCAATAATGAGAACAGAAAGGAGCTGTGTTTAAAAGTAAAAATGTAGGTACCATTCAGTCCAGCAGGCGCACCATTGGACCTCTCACCTGAGAAGACAAGAATCGAGAAGACACAGGCCGCAAAAGCTGCAGTGCAGCCTTATTCACAATAGCCAAGACAGTGAAGCAACCAAAATGTCCACCAACAGGTGAATGGATAAAAAGAAGAAGTGGTCCATATACACAATGGAATATTAGCCATGGAAAACAATGAACCATTGCTCTCTGAGGAAGCACAAATGAGTCTGGAGATAATCATGAATCATGAGGTAAGTCGGAAAGCAAAAGACCTATATTCTATGATATCACTTATAGGCGTTATCTAATAACTGACACAAATGAACATATTTCCACAGAGATAGACACTCACAGACTTAGAAAACAAACTATGCTCATCTAAAAGGAAAGGTGGGGGGAATGGACAAATTAAGATTAGTGTTACTATATGTATACAAACACATATTATATACATATCTCAAAACTACCGACCATATAGCAAGGGAGGTCTGCGGAACCCTGTGTAACATTTTACATGGGAAGAGGATCTGTACTTGAATAGACATATATAATCTACAAATGAACCAGATTGTGTACACCTAGGACAAACAATATTCTAAGCTTTACTCCAATTTAAAAAAAAATTTTATACCAAGAAGAAATAATGAGACATAAACTTATGGGCTTTTCTCCATGCACATTCCAACGTAATTTACAACCTAGGAACACGACTTCCAGAAAGGCTCTGCTGCCCTAGTACCCAGATTTGAGAATGGAGAAATGCTGCCTGCTTGAGGCCACTTCCCACAAATCAGCTTTAAACCCATTGCTAAAGGTCAATAAATATTCACCAAACTTGCAGTTAGGTAAATGACACCAGCTCTCTAAAAAAATTCTGGGGTGGAAAATTGACCAAAAAGTTCAAAAGAGGGCACCCTTCCAAGAAGAACATATCAAGAGTTATATTGTACTCCCAATTGTTTCCTTTTTTTAACAGAAAAGAAAACGGCGGAGAAAAATGATGAGTTTTACGAATTTTCAGAGACATGCAAACCCAAATTACAAAAACCTATCAGCTCACAGCAGCCAGAAGGGCCATTAGCATAAATGCTGCAAACAATAAATGCTGAAACGATTGTGGAGAAATGTGTACCCTCGATTCTAAAGGGGACGTGGTAAGTGCCACTAATGAAAACACAAAGAAGGTGCTTTGAAAACGGAAACACGGTGCTACCAGTCAGTCAATCACAACCACTGCTTGGCCTATCACCTGAGAAAATGAGAATCAAAAAGTCACAGGCTGGCAATCCTGCACTCCAACAATATTTACCATAGCCAACTCTTGGAAGCAATGAAAATGTCCATCAACCGAGGAATGCACAAAGTAGAAGTGGTCCACGTACACAGTGGAAAATTACTCCAATAAAAAATAAAACTTACATTTAAAAATCCAACGAAAGTAAGGAGACATCAGCTTGTGTGGGTTTGTCCAGGCACACTCCACGCTAATTTATAACCGAGAAACACCACAGGCTGCAAGGGCTTTTCCCGAGTTACCAGCGTGGGGAACATAGAAAGGCTGCTGCCCTCTGGCAGTTACCTGCAAAAACAGCTTTAAGCCTGTGCTAATGGTCATTTCATAGGAACAAGTTCTGCAGAACTGTAAATGAAACTTGCCCTCAAAATATCTTGAGGGAGGTAATGGCCAATACATTTCAAAATGTGACACATACTTTAAGAGAACACTTTGAAGAACTAAGGGGTAATCACAGCTTGAAAAATAAAAAATGAAATGCCTTCAAGCTCATTTTCAATGGATTATGAGGCACGTGCGAATTCAACCACAAAGAGGTATCAGATCACACTTGTCAGAATAACCACCAGCAAGAAAACTACAAACAATAAATGCTGAAGGTGTTGTAGAGAAATGCATACCCTCAACTTCAAGGGGGACGTAACTTGGAAAGGGCCACGAACTAGAACAGAATGGAGGTGCCTTAAAAAGGTAAACATTGAGCTACCATATGATGCAGCAGGCCCACTCCTCGACCTATAATCTAAGAGGAGAGAATTGGAAAGACAGAGGCAGGAAATCTGCATTGCACAGTATTACAATAGCCAAGTTATGGAAGTAACCAAAAAGGCCACCAACAGATGGATGGACAAAGAAGAACTCCTCCATGTACAGATGGAATATTCGCTAGTGAAAAAAATGAAACAATGCCATTTGCAGCACCATAGATGAGTCTAGACGTAATCATGCCACCTGTAGTAAGTGAGAAAGCAAAAGACACATATCCTATCATACCACTTTTAGGAGTTACTTAAAAATTGATACCAATGAAGATATTTCAACAGAGAGAGGCAATCGCAGATTCATTTGAAAACTTATGGTTCACCAAATAGAAAGGGATGAGGATTGGATAGATTACCATATTGGGGTTAACAGAGATATACAAACCATGTGAAATGTATAACCACCAAAGACGTACGGAAGACCAGGAGAAGACTACTCAACATTCTGTCATAACCTAAATGGGAAAAGGATGCGAGGAAGAATAGATACACATATATGTGTGAAAGAACCACATCTTGCACACCAAGAAGAAACAAACCATTGTAATCAAATTTGCTGGGATAAAAAATAAAAAGTAAATTACAAATATGAACAAGAAGTAATGAGACATAAACTTAAAGGGCTTTTTCCTGGCACATTCCATTTTAATTTACAACCTAGAACACCACTTCCATTAAGGCTCTGTTTCCCTAGTAACCAAATTTGGTAAAGGAGAAATGCTGCCACCTTGTGGCCGTTTCCTGCAAGAGCAGCTTTAAAGTCACAGCTAATGGTCACTTAACATTCACAAAGACTCAGGGCTGTAAGGACGCCTGCCCTAAAAAATTGTGCTGAAGTAGGGAATGGACAAAAAATTTCAAAACAGGCAAATGTTTCAAGAAGAGAATATGAAGAGTTACGTTTTACTGACGCTCTTTAAAAAAAAAAGGAAAATGGATAAAAGCTCAACCTCAGGGAGTGTTAGACCCATGCAATCTAATCTACAAAAAGTTTTCAACTTACACCAATCGACTGACCATCAGCAAAAAGTCTACGAACAATAAATGCTGAAGGGGTTTTAGAGAACTGTGAACCCTCTACCTGCTGTTGAGACGTAAAAGGGTAACAGCCAATAATGAGAATAGAAAGGAGCTGTGATTAAAAGTAAAAATGGAGGTACCATTCAATCCAGCAGGCACACCATTGGACCTCTCACCTGAGAAGACAAGAATGGAGAAGACACAGGCCGCAAAAGCTGCAGTGCAGCCTTATTCACAATAGCCAAGACAGTGAAGCAACCAAAATGTCCACCAACAGGTGAATGGATAAAGAAGAAGTGGTCCATGTACACAATGGAATATTAGCCATGGAAGACAATGAACCACTGCTCTTTGACGCACCAAAAATGAGTCTGGAGATAATCACGAAACATGAAGTAACTCGGAAAGCAAAAGACCTGTATTCTATGATATCACCTATAGGCGTTATCTAATAACTGACACAAAGGAACATATTTCCACAGAGAAAGACACTCACAGATTTAGAAAACTATGCTCATCTAAAAGGAAAGGTGGAGTGAATGGATAAATTAAGATTAGTGTTACTATATGTATACAAACACATATTATATACATATCTCAAAAAGACCGACCATACAGCAAGGAAGTCTGCGGAACCCTCTGTAATATTTTACATGGGAAGAGGATCTGTACTTGAATAGACATATATAATGTACAGATGAACCAGATTGTTTACACCTAGGAGAAACAATATTCTAAGCTTTACCCCAATTAAAAAAAATTTTAAAACCAAGAAGAAATAATGAGACATAAACTTATGGGGGTTTCTCCATGCACATTCCAATGTAATTTACAACCTAGGAACACGACTTCCAGAAAGGCTCTGCTGCCCTAGTAACCAGATTTGGGAATGGAGAAATGCTGCCTCCTTTAGGCCACTTCCCACAACAGCAGCTTTAAACACATTGTAAAGGTCACTAAATATTCACCAAACTTGCAGTTCGGGAAATGACACCTGCTCTCTAAAAAAAGTCTGAGGTGGAAAATCGACCAAAAAATTCAAAAGAGGGCAACCTTCCAAGAAGACAATATCAAGAGTTATAATGTACTCCCATTTGTTTCCTTTTTTTAACAGAAAAGAAAACGGCGGAGAAAAATGATGAGTTTTACGAATTTTCAAAGACATGCAAACCCAAATTACAAAACCCTATCAGCTCACAGCAGCCAGTAGGGGCATTGGCATAAATTCTGCAAACAATAAATGCTGAAGCGATTGTGGAGAAATGTGTACCCTCGATTCTAAAGGGGACGTAATAAGTGCCACTAATGAAAGCACAAAGAAGGTGCTTTGAAAAGGGAAAAACGGTGCTACCAGTCAGTCAATCACACCCACTGCTGGGCCTATCACCTGAGAAAATGAGAATCAAAAAGTCACAGGCTGGCAATCCTGCACTCCAACAATATTTACCATAGCCAACACTTGGAAGCAATGAAAATGTCCATCAACCGAGGAATGCACAATGTAGAAGTGGTCCATGTACACAGTAGAAAATTACTCCAATAAAAAATAAAAATTACATGTAAAAATCCAACAAAAATAAGGAGACATCAGCTTGTGTGGGTTTCTCCAGGCACACTCCACTCTAATTTTTAACCGAGAAACACCACAAGCCGCAAGGGCTTTTCCCCATTTACCAGGGTGGGGAAAATAGAAAGGCTGCTGCCCTCTGGCAGTTACCTGCAAAAGCAGCTTTAAAGCCTGTGCTAATGGTCATTTCATAGGAACAAGTACTGCAGAACTGTAAATGAAAACTGCCCTCAAAATGTCTTGAGGGAGGTAATGGCCAAAACATTTCAAAATGTGACACATACTTTAAGAGAACACTTTGAAGAACTAAGGGGTAATCACAGCTTGAAAAATAAATAGGACATGCCTTAAAGCTCAATTTCAACGGATTTTGAGGCACATGCGAATTCAACCACAAAGAGGTATCAGCTCACAATTGCCAGAGTAACCATCAGCAAGAAAACTACAAACAATAAATGCTGAAGGTGTTGTGGAGAAATGTATACCCTCAACTTCAAGTGGGACGTAAGTTGGAAAGGGCCACAGATGAGAACAGAAAGGAGGTGCCTTAAAAAGGTAAACATTGAGCTACCATATGACCTAGCAGGCCCACTCCTCGACCTATAATCTAAGAAGACAGAATTGGAAAGACACAGGCAGGCAAATCTGCATTGCACAGTATCACAATAGGCAAGATATGGAAGTAACCAAAAAGTCCACCAACAGATGGGTGGACACAGAAGAACTCCTCCATGTACAGATGGAATATTCGCTACTGAAAAAAATGAAACAATGCCATTTGCAGCACCATAGATGAGTCTAGACGTAATCACGCCCCCTGTAGTAAGTGAGAAAGCAAAAGACACATATCCTATCATATCACTTTTAGGAGTTACTTAAAAATTGATACCAATGAAGATATTTCCACAGAGAAAGGCAATCACAGATTCATTTAAAAAACTTAGGCTCACCAAAAAGAAAGGGATGAGGATTGGATACATTACCATATTGGGGTTAACAGAGATATACAAACCATGTGAAATATATAATCACCAAAGGCGTACGGAAGACCAGGAGAAGACTACTCAACATTCTGTCATAACCTAAATGGGAAAAGGATGCGAGGAAGAGTAGATACACATATATGTGTGAAAGAACCACATCTTGCACACCAAGAAGAAACAAACCATTGTAATCAAATTTGCTGGGATAAAAAATAAAAAGTAAATTACAAATATGAACAAGAAGTAATGAGACATAAACTTAAAGGGCTTTTTCCTGGCACATTCCATTTTAATTTACAACCTAGAACACCACTTCCATTAAGGCTCTGTTTCCCTAGTAACCAAATTTGGTAAAGGAGAAATGCTGCCACCTTGTGGCCGTTTCCTGCAAGAGCAGCTTTAAAGTCACAGCTAATGGTCACTTAACATTCACAAAGACTCAGGGCTGTAAAGGACACCTGCCCTAAAATATTGTGCTGAAGTAGGGAATGGACAAAAAAATTCAAAACAGGCAAATGTTTCAAGAAGAGATTATGAAGAGTTAAGTTTTACTCACACTCTTTTTTTAAAAAAAAGGAACATGGATAAAAGCTCAACCTCAGGGAGTGTTAGACGCATGCAATCTAATCTACAAAAAGTTTCAACTTACACCAGTCGACTGACCATCAGCAAAAAGTCTACAAAAAATAAATGCTGAAGGGGTTTTACAGAACTGTGTACCCTCAACCTGCTGGTGAGACGTAAAAGGATAACAGCCAATAATGAGAACAGAAAGGAGCTGTGTTTAAAAGTAAAAATGTAGGTACCATTCAGTCCAGCAGGCGCACCATTGGACCTCTCACCTGAGAAGACAAGAATCGAGAAGACACAGGCCGCAAAAGCTGCAGTGCAGCCTTATTCACAATAGCCAAGACAGTGAAGCAACCAAAATGTCCACCAACAGGTGAATGGATAAAAAGAAGAAGTGGTCCATATACACAATGGAATATTAGCCATGGAAAACAATGAACCATTGCTCTCTGAGGAAGCACAAATGAGTCTGGAGATAATCATGAATCATGAGGTAAGTCGGAAAGCAAAAGACCTATATTCTATGATATCACTTATAGGCGTTATCTAATAACTGACACAAATGAACATATTTCCACAGAGATAGACACTCACAGACTTAGAAAACAAACTATGCTCATCTAAAAGGAAAGGTGGGGGGAATGGACAAATTAAGATTAGTGTTACTATATGTATACAAACACATATTATATACATATCTCAAAACTACCGACCATATAGCAAGGGAGGTCTGCGGAACCCTGTGTAACATTTTACATGGGAAGAGGATCTGTACTTGAATAGACATATATAATCTACAAATGAACCAGATTGTGTACACCTAGGACAAACAATATTCTAAGCTTTACTCCAATTTAAAAAAAATTTTATACCAAGAAGAAATAATGAGACATAAACTTATGGGCTTTTCTCCATGCACATTCCAACGTAATTTACAACCTAGGAACACGACTTCCAGAAAGGCTCTGCTGCCCTAGTACCCAGATTTGAGAATGGAGAAATGCTGCCTGCTTGAGGCCACTTCCCACAAATCAGCTTTAAACCCATTGCTAAAGGTCAATAAATATTCACCAAACTTGCAGTTAGGTAAATGACACCTGCTCTCTAAAAAAATTCTGGGGTGGAAAATTGACCAAAAAGTTCAAAAGAGGGCACCCTTCCAAGAAGAACATATCAAGAGTTATATTGTACTCCCAATTGTTTCCTTTTTTTAACAGAAAAGAAAACGGCGGAGAAAAATGATGAGTTTTACGAATTTTCAGAGACATGCAAACCCAAATTACAAAAACCTATCAGCTCACAGCAGCCAGAAGGGCCATTAGCATAAATGCTGCAAACAATAAATGCTGAAACGATTGTGGAGAAATGTGTACCCTCGATTCTAAAGGGGACGTGGTAAGTGCCACTAATGAAAACACAAAGAAGGTGCTTTGAAAACGGAAACACGGTGCTACCAGTCAGTCAATCACAACCACTGCTTGGCCTATCACCTGAGAAAATGAGAATCAAAAAGTCACAGGCTGGCAATTCTGCACTCCAACAATATTTACCATAGCCAACACTTGGAAGCAATGAAAATGTCCATCAACCGAGGAATGCACAAAGTAGAAGTGGTCCACGTACACAGTGGAAAATTACTCCAATAAAAAATAAACATTACATTTAAAAATCCAACAAAAATAAGGAGACATCAGCTTGTGTGGGTTTGTCCAGGCACACTCCACTCTAATTTATAACCGAGAAACACCACAGGCTGCAAGGGCTTTTCCCGAGTTACCAGCGTGGGGAACATAGAAAGGCTGCTGCCCTCTGGCAGTTACCTGCAAAAACAGCTTTAAGCCTGTGCTAATGGTCATTTCATAGGAACAAGTTCTGCAGAACTGTAAATGAAACTTGCCCTCAAAATATCTTGAGGGAGGTAATGGCCAATACATTTCAAAATGTGACACATACTTTAAGAGAACACTTTGAAGAACTAAGGGGTAATCACAGCTTGAAAAATAAAAAATGAAATGCCGTCAAGCTCATTTTCAATGGATTATGAGGCACGTGCGAATTCAACCACAAAGAGGTATCAGATCACACTTGTCAGAATAACCACCAGCAAGAAAACTACAAACAATAAATGCTGAAGGTGTTGTAGAGAAATGCATACCCTCAACTTCAAGGGGGACGTAACTTGGAAAGGGCCACGAACTAGAACAGAATGGAGGTGCCTTAAAAAGGTAAACATTGAGCTACCATATGATGCAGCAGGCCCACTCCTCGACCTATAATCTAAGAGGAGAGAATTGGAAAGACAGAGGCAGGAAATCTGCATTGCACAGTATTACAATAGCCAAGTTATGGAAGTAACCAAAAAGGCCACCAACAGATGGATGGACAAAGAAGAACTCCTCCATGTACAGATGGAATATTCGCTAGTGAAAAAAATGAAACAATGCCATTTGCAGCACCATAGATGAGTCTAGACGTAATCACGCCCCCTGTAGTAAGTGAGAAAGCAAAAGACACATATCCTATCATACCACTTTTAGGAGTTACTTAAAAATTGATACCAATGAAGATATTTCAACAGAGAAAGGCAATCACAGATTCATTTAAAAAACTTAGGCTCACCAAAAAGAAAGGGATGAGGATTGGATACATTACCATATTGGGGTTAACAGAGATATACAAACCATGTGAAATATATAATCACCAAAGGCGTACGGAAGACCAGGAGAAGACTACTCAACATTCTGTCATAACCTAAATGGGAAAAGGATGCGAGGAAGAGTAGATACACATATATGTGTGAAAGAACCACATCTTGCACACCAAGAAGAAACAAACCATTGTAATCAAATTTGCTGGGATAAAAAATAAAAAGTAAATTACAAATATGAACAAGAAGTAATGAGACATAAACTTAAAGGGCTTTTTCCTGGCACATTCCATTTTAATTTACAACCTAGAACACCACTTCCATTAAGGCTCTGTTTCCCTAGTAACCAAATTTGGTAAAGGAGAAATGCTGCCACCTTGTGGCCGTTTCCTGCAAGAGCAGCTTTAAAGTCACAGCTAATGGTCACTTAACATTCACAAAGACTCAGGGCTGTAAAGGACACCTGCCCTAAAATATTGTGCTGAAGTAGGGAATGGACAAAAAAATTCAAAACAGGCAAATGTTTCAAGAAGAGATTATGAAGAGTTAAGTTTTACTCACACTCTTTTTTTAAAAAAAAGGAACATGGATAAAAGCTCAACCTCAGGGAGTGTTAGACGCATGCAATCTAATCTACAAAAAGTTTCAACTTACACCAGTCGACTGACCATCAGCAAAAAGTCTACAAAAAATAAATGCTGAAGGGGTTTTACAGAACTGTGTACCCTCAACCTGCTGGTGAGACGTAAAAGGATAACAGCCAATAATGAGAACAGAAAGGAGCTGTGTTTAAAAGTAAAAATGTAGGTACCATTCAGTCCAGCAGGCGCACCATTGGACCTCTCACCTGAGAAGACAAGAATCGAGAAGACACAGGCCGCAAAAGCTGCAGTGCAGCCTTATTCACAATAGCCAAGACAGTGAAGCAACCAAAATGTCCACCAACAGGTGAATGGATAAAAAGAAGAAGTGGTCCATATACACAATGGAATATTAGCCATGGAAAACAATGAACCATTGCTCTCTGAGGAAGCACAAATGAGTCTGGAGATAATCATGAATCATGAGGTAAGTCGGAAAGCAAAAGACCTATATTCTATGATATCACTTATAGGCGTTATCTAATAACTGACACAAATGAACATATTTCCACAGAGATAGACACTCACAGACTTAGAAAACAAACTATGCTCATCTAAAAGGAAAGGTGGGGGGAATGGATAAATTAAGATTAGTGTTACTATATGTATACAAACACATATTATATACATATCTCAAAACTACCGACCATATAGCAAGGGAGGTCTGCGGAACCCTGTGTAACATTTTACATGGGAAGAGGATCTGTACTTGAATAGACATATATAATCTACAAATGAACCAGATTGTGTACACCTAGGACAAACAATATTCTAAGCTTTACTCCAATTTAAAAAAAATTTTATACCAAGAAGAAATAATGAGACATAAACTTATGGGCTTTTCTCCATGCACATTCCAACGTAATTTACAACCTAGGAACACGACTTCCAGAAAGGCTCTGCTGCCCTAGTACCCAGATTTGAGAATGGAGAAATGCTGCCTGCTTGAGGCCACTTCCCACAAATCAGCTTTAAACCCATTGCTAAAGGTCAATAAATATTCACCAAACTTGCAGTTAGGTAAATGACACCTGCTCTCTAAAAAAATTCTGGGGTGGAAAATTGACCAAAAAGTTCAAAAGAGGGCACCCTTCCAAGAAGAACATATCAAGAGTTATATTGTACTCCCAATTGTTTCCTTTTTTTAACAGAAAAGAAAACGGCGGAGAAAAATGATGAGTTTTACGAATTTTCAGAGACATGCAAACCCAAATTACAAAAACCTATCAGCTCACAGCAGCCAGAAGGGCCATTAGCATAAATGCTGCAAACAATAAATGCTGAAACGATTGTGGAGAAATGTGTACCCTCGATTCTAAAGGGGACGTGGTAAGTGCCACTAATGAAAACACAAAGAAGGTGCTTTGAAAACGGAAACACGGTGCTACCAGTCAGTCAATCACAACCACTGCTTGGCCTATCACCTGAGAAAATGAGAATCAAAAAGTCACAGGCTGGCAATCCTGCACTCCAACAATATTTACCATAGCCAACTCTTGGAAGCAATGAAAATGTCCATCAACCGAGGAATGCACAAAGTAGAAGTGGTCCACGTACACAGTGGAAAATTACTCCAATAAAAAATAAAACTTACATTTAAAAATCCAACGAAAGTAAGGAGACATCAGCTTGTGTGGGTTTGTCCAGGCACACTCCACGCTAATTTATAACCGAGAAACACCACAGGCTGCAAGGGCTTTTCCCGAGTTACCAGCGTGGGGAACATAGAAAGGCTGCTGCCCTCTGGCAGTTACCTGCAAAAACAGCTTTAAGCCTGTGCTAATGGTCATTTCATAGGAACAAGTTCTGCAGAACTGTAAATGAAACTTGCCCTCAAAATATCTTGAGGGAGGTAATGGCCAATACATTTCAAAATGTGACACATACTTTAAGAGAACACTTTGAAGAACTAAGGGGTAATCACAGCTTGAAAAATAAAAAATGAAATGCCTTCAAGCTCATTTTCAATGGATTATGAGGCACGTGCGAATTCAACCACAAAGAGGTATCAGATCACACTTGTCAGAATAACCACCAGCAAGAAAACTACAAACAATAAATGCTGAAGGTGTTGTAGAGAAATGCATACCCTCAACTTCAAGGGGGACGTAACTTGGAAAGGGCCACGAACTAGAACAGAATGGAGGTGCCTTAAAAAGGTAAACATTGAGCTACCATATGATGCAGCAGGCCCACTCCTCGACCTATAATCTAAGAGGAGAGAATTGGAAAGACAGAGGCAGGAAATCTGCATTGCACAGTATTACAATAGCCAAGTTATGGAAGTAACCAAAAAGGCCACCAACAGATGGATGGACAAAGAAGAACTCCTCCATGTACAGATGGAATATTCGCTAGTGAAAAAAATGAAACAATGCCATTTGCAGCACCATAGATGAGTCTAGACGTAATCATGCCACCTGTAGTAAGTGAGAAAGCAAAAGACACATATCCTATCATACCACTTTTAGGAGTTACTTAAAAATTGATACCAATGAAGATATTTCAACAGAGAGAGGCAATCGCAGATTCATTTGAAAACTTATGGTTCACCAAATAGAAAGGGATGAGGATTGGATAGATTACCATATTGGGGTTAACAGAGATATACAAACCATGTGAAATGTATAACCACCAAAGACGTACGGAAGACCAGGAGAAGACTACTCAACATTCTGTCATAACCTAAATGGGAAAAGGATGCGAGGAAGAATAGATACACATATATGTGTGAAAGAACCACATCTTGCACACCAAGAAGAAACAAACCATTGTAATCAAATTTGCTGGGATAAAAAATAAAAAGTAAATTACAAATATGAACAAGAAGTAATGAGACATAAACTTAAAGGGCTTTTTCCTGGCACATTCCATTTTAATTTACAACCTAGAACACCACTTCCATTAAGGCTCTGTTTCCCTAGTAACCAAATTTGGTAAAGGAGAAATGCTGCCACCTTGTGGCCGTTTCCTGCAAGAGCAGCTTTAAAGTCACAGCTAATGGTCACTTAACATTCACAAAGACTCAGGGCTGTAAGGACGCCTGCCCTAAAAAATTGTGCTGAAGTAGGGAATGGACAAAAAATTTCAAAACAGGCAAATGTTTCAAGAAGAGAATATGAAGAGTTACGTTTTACTGACGCTCTTTAAAAAAAAAAGGAAAATGGATAAAAGCTCAACCTCAGGGAGTGTTAGACCCATGCAATCTAATCTACAAAAAGTTTTCAACTTACACCAATCGACTGACCATCAGCAAAAAGTCTACGAACAATAAATGCTGAAGGGGTTTTAGAGAACTGTGAACCCTCTACCTGCTGTTGAGACGTAAAAGGGTAACAGCCAATAATGAGAATAGAAAGGAGCTGTGATTAAAAGTAAAAATGGAGGTACCATTCAATCCAGCAGGCACACCATTGGACCTCTCACCTGAGAAGACAAGAATCGAGAAGACACAGGCCGCAAAAGCTGCAGTGCAGCCTTATTCACAATAGCCAAGACCGTGAAGCAATCAAAATATCCAACAAGAGGTGAATGGATAAAGAAGAAGTGGTCCATGTACACAATGGAATATTAGCCATGGAAAACAATGAACCATTGCTCTCTGAGGCACCACAAATGAGTCTGGAGATAATCACGAAACATGAGGTAAGTCCAAAAGCAAAAGACCTATATTCTATGATATCACTTATAGGCGTTATCTAATAACTGACACAAATGAACATATTTCCACAGAGAAAGACACTCACAGACTTAGAAAACAAACTATGCTCATCTAAAAGGAAAGGTGGAGTGAATGGATAAATTAAGATTAGTGTTACTATATGTATACAAACACATATTATATACATATCTCAAAAAGACCGACCATATAGCAAGGGAGGTCTGCGGAACATTCTGTAACATTTTACATGGGAAGAGGATCTGTACTTGAATAGACATATATAATCTACAAATGAACCAGATTGTGTACACCTAGGACAAACAATATTCTAAGCTTTACCACAATTAAAAAAATTTTTAAAACCAAGAAGAAATAATGAGACATAAACTTATGGGGGTTTCTCCATGCACATTCCAATGTAATTTACAACCTAGGAACACGACTTCCAGAAAGGCTCTGCTGCTCTAGAAACCAGATTTGGGAATGGAGAAATGCTGCCTGCTTGAGGCCACTTCCCACAACAGCAGCTTTAAACCCATTTCTAAAGGTCAATAAATATTCACCAAACTTGCAGTTCGGGAAATGACACCTGCTCTCTAAAAAAACTCTGGGGTGGAAAATCGACCAAAAAATTCAAAAGAGGGCAACCTTCTAAGAAGACAGTTTCCAGAGTTATAATGTACTCCCATTTGTTTCCTTTTTGTAACAGAAAAGAAAACGGCGGAGAAAAATAATGAGTTTTACGAATTTTCAAATACATGCAAACCCAAATTACAAAAACCTATCAGCTCACAGCAGCCAGTAGGGCCATTAGCATAAATGCTGCAAACAATAAATGCTGAAGCGATTGTGGAGAAATGCGTACCCTCGATTCTAAGGGGGACGTGGTAAGAGCCACTAATGAAAACACAAAGGAGGTGCTTTGAAAAGGGAAACACGGTGCTACCAGTCAATGAATCACACACACTGCTGGGCCTATCACCTGAGAAAATGAGAATCAAAAAGTCACAGGCTGGCAATTCTGCACTCCAACAATATTTACCATAGCCAACACTTGGAAGAAATGAAAATGTCCATCAACCGAGGAATGCACAAAGTAGAAGTGGTCCACGTACACAGTGGAAAATTACTCCAATAAAAAATAAAAATTACATTTAAAAATCCAACAAAAATAAGGAGACATCAGCTTGTGTGGGTTTGTCCAGGCACTCTCCACTCTAATTTTTAACCGAGAAACACCACAGGCCGCAAGGGCTTTTCCCTAGTTACCAGGGTGGGGAACATAGAAAGGCTGCTGCCCTCTGGCAGTTACCTGCAAAAGCAGCTTTAAAGCCCGTGCTAATGGTCATTTCATAGGAACAAGTACTGCAGAACTGTAAATGAAACTTGCCCTCAAAATGTCTTGAGGGAGGTAATGGCCAAAATATTTCAAATGGTGACACATACTTTAAGAAAACACTTTGAAGAAATAAGCTCTAATCATAGCTGGAAAAATAAAAAGGACATGTCTAAAAGCTCAATTTCAACGCATTATGAGACACATGCAAATTCAACCACAAAGAGGTATCAGCTCACACCACTCAGAATAACCATCAGCAAAAACTGCAAAGAATAAATGCTGAAGGTGCTGGGAAGAAATGCATACCCTCAACTTTATGTGGGACGTAACCTGGAAAGAGCCACTAAAGAGAACAGAATAGAGGTGCCTTTAAAAGGTAAACATTGAGCTACCATAGGATCCAGCAGACCTATTCCTGGACCTATAAACTAAGAAGACAGAATTGGAAGGACACAGGTATGCAAATCTGCATTGCATAGTATTACAAAAGCCAAGATACGGAAGTAACCAAAAAGTCCACCGACAGATGGGCGGACAAAGAAGAACTGCTACCTGTACAGATGGAATATGAGCTAGTGAAAAAATGAAACAATGCCATTTGCAGCACCATAGATGAGTCTAGACGTAATCACGCCACCTGTAGTAAGTGAGAAAGCAAAAGACACATATCCTATCATATCACTTTTAGGAGTTACTTAAAAATCGATACCAATGAAGATATTTCCACAGAGAGAGGCAATCGCAGATTCATTAAAAAACTTATGGTTCACCAAATAGAAAGGGATGAGGATTGGATACATTACCATATTGGGGTTAACAGAGATATACAAACCATGTGAAATATATAACCACCAAAGACGTACGGAAGACCAGGAGAAGACTACTCAACATTGTGCCATAACCTACATGGGAAAAGGATGCGAGGAAAAATAGATACCTGTATATGTGTGAAAGAACCACATCTTGCACACCTAGAGCAAACAAACCATTGTAATCAAATTTGCTGGGATAAAAAATAAAAAAGTAAATTACAAATATGAACAAGAAGTAATGAGACATAAACTTAAAGGGCTTTTTCCTGGCATATTCCATTCTAATATACAACCTAGAACACCATTTCCATTAAGGCTCTGTTTCCCTAGTAACCAAATTTGGTAAAGGAGAAATGCTGCCACCTTGTGGCCGTTTCCTGCAAGAGCAGCTTTAAAGTCACAGCTAATGGTCACTTAACATTCACAAGGACTCAGGGCTGTAAAGGACACCTGCCCTAAAAAATTGAGCTGAAGTAGGGAATGGACAAAAAAATTCAAAACAGGCAAATGTTTCAAGAAGAGATTATGAAGACTTAAGTTTTACTCACACACTTTTAAAAAAAAAGGAAAATGGATAAAAGCTCAACCTCAGGGTGTGTTAGACGCATGCAATCTAATCTACAAAAAGTTTCAACTTACATCAGTCGAATGACCATCAGCAAAAAGTCTATAAACAATAAATGCTGAAGGGGTTTTAGAGAACTGTGTACCCTCTACCTGCTGGTGAGACGTAAAACTGTAACAGCCAATAATGAGAACCGAAAGGAGCTGTGTTTAAAAGTAAAAATGGAGGTATCATTCAACCCAGCAGGCGCACCATTGGACCTCTCACCTGAGAAGACAAGAATGGAGAAGACACAGGCCGCAAAAGCTGCAGTGCAGCCTTATTCACAATAGCCAAGACAGTGAAGCAACCAAAATGTCCACCAACAGGTGAATGGATAAAGAAGAAGTGGTCCATGTACACAATGGAATATTAGCCATGGAAGACAATGAACCACTGCTCTTTGACGCACCACAAATGAGTCTGGAGATAATCACGAAACATGAAGTAACTCGGAAAGCAAAAGACCTGTATTCTATGATATCACCTATAGGCGTTATCTAATAACTGACACAAAGGAACATATTTCCACAGAGAAAGACACTCACAGATTTAGAAAACTATGCTCATCTAAAAGGAAAGGTGGAGTGAATGGATAAATTAAGATTAGTGTTACTATATGTATACAAACACATATTATATACATATCTCAAAAAGACCGACCATACAGCAAGGAAGTCTGCGGAACCCTCTGTAATATTTTACATGGGAAGAGGATCTGTACTTGAATAGACATATATAATGTACAGATGAACCAGATTGTTTACACCTAGGAGAAACAATATTCTAAGCTTTACCCCAATTAAAAAAAATTTTAAAACCAAGAAGAAATAATGAGACATAAACTTATGGGGGTTTCTCCATGCACATTCCAATGTAATTTACAACCTAGGAACACGACTTCCAGAAAGGCTCTGCTGCCCTAGTAACCAGATTTGGGAATGGAGAAATGCTGCCTCCTTTAGGCCACTTCCCACAACAGCAGCTTTAAACACATTGTAAAGGTCACTAAATATTCACCAAACTTGCAGTTCGGGAAATGACACCTGCTCTCTAAAAAAAGTCTGAGGTGGAAAATCGACCAAAAAATTCAAAAGAGGGCAACCTTCCAAGAAGACAATATCAAGAGTTATAATGTACTCCCATTTGTTTCCTTTTTTTAACAGAAAAGAAAACGGCGGAGAAAAATGATGAGTTTTACGAATTTTCAAAGACATGCAAACCCAAATTACAAAACCCTATCAGCTCACAGCAGCCAGTAGGGGCATTGGCATAAATTCTGCAAACAATAAATGCTGAAGCGATTGTGGAGAAATGTGTACCCTCGATTCTAAAGGGGACGTAATAAGTGCCACTAATGAAAGCACAAAGAAGGTGCTTTGAAAAGGGAAAAACGGTGCTACCAGTCAGTCAATCACACCCACTGCTGGGCCTATCACCTGAGAAAATGAGAATCAAAAAGTCACAGGCTGGCAATCCTGCACTCCAACAATATTTACCATAGCCAACACTTGGAAGCAATGAAAATGTCCATCAACCGAGGAATGCACAATGTAGAAGTGGTCCATGTACACAGTAGAAAATTACTCCAATAAAAAATAAAAATTACATGTAAAAATCCAACAAAAATAAGGAGACATCAGCTTGTGTGGGTTTCTCCAGGCACACTCCACTCTAATTTTTAACCGAGAAACACCACAAGCCGCAAGGGCTTTTCCCCATTTACCAGGGTGGGGAAAATAGAAAGGCTGCTGCCCTCTGGCAGTTACCTGCAAAAGCAGCTTTAAAGCCTGTGCTAATGGTCATTTCATAGGAACAAGTACTGCAGAACTGTAAATGAAAACTGCCCTCAAAATGTCTTGAGGGAGGTAATGGCCAAAACATTTCAAAATGTGACACATACTTTAAGAGAACACTTTGAAGAACTAAGGGGTAATCACAGCTTGAAAAATAAATAGGACATGCCTTAAAGCTCAATTTCAACGGATTTTGAGGCACATGCGAATTCAACCACAAAGAGGTATCAGCTCACAATTGCCAGAGTAACCATCAGCAAGAAAACTACAAACAATAAATGCTGAAGGTGTTGTGGAGAAATGTATACCCTCAACTTCAAGTGGGACGTAAGTTGGAAAGGGCCACAGATGAGAACAGAAAGGAGGTGCCTTAAAAAGGTAAACATTGAGCTACCATATGACCTAGCAGGCCCACTCCTCGACCTATAATCTAAGAAGACAGAATTGGAAAGACACAGGCAGGCAAATCTGCATTGCACAGTATCACAATAGGCAAGATATGGAAGTAACCAAAAAGTCCACCAACAGATGGGTGGACACAGAAGAACTCCTCCATGTACAGATGGAATATTCGCTACTGAAAAAAATGAAACAATGCCATTTGCAGCACCATAGATGAGTCTAGACGTAATCACGCCCCCTGTAGTAAGTGAGAAAGCAAAAGACACATATCCTATCATATCACTTTTAGGAGTTACTTAAAAATTGATACCAATGAAGATATTTCCACAGAGAAAGGCAATCACAGATTCATTTAAAAAACTTAGGCTCACCAAAAAGAAAGGGATGAGGATTGGATACATTACCATATTGGGGTTAACAGAGATATACAAACCATGTGAAATATATAATCACCAAAGGCGTACGGAAGACCAGGAGAAGACTACTCAACATTCTGTCATAACCTAAATGGGAAAAGGATGCGAGGAAGAGTAGATACACATATATGTGTGAAAGAACCACATCTTGCACACCAAGAAGAAACAAACCATTGTAATCAAATTTGCTGGGATAAAAAATAAAAAGTAAATTACAAATATGAACAAGAAGTAATGAGACATAAACTTAAAGGGCTTTTTCCTGGCACATTCCATTTTAATTTACAACCTAGAACACCACTTCCATTAAGGCTCTGTTTCCCTAGTAACCAAATTTGGTAAAGGAGAAATGCTGCCACCTTGTGGCCGTTTCCTGCAAGAGCAGCTTTAAAGTCACAGCTAATGGTCACTTAACATTCACAAAGACTCAGGGCTGTAAAGGACACCTGCCCTAAAATATTGTGCTGAAGTAGGGAATGGACAAAAAAATTCAAAACAGGCAAATGTTTCAAGAAGAGATTATGAAGAGTTAAGTTTTACTCACACTCTTTTTTTAAAAAAAAGGAACATGGATAAAAGCTCAACCTCAGGGAGTGTTAGACGCATGCAATCTAATCTACAAAAAGTTTCAACTTACACCAGTCGACTGACCATCAGCAAAAAGTCTACAAAAAATAAATGCTGAAGGGGTTTTACAGAACTGTGTACCCTCAACCTGCTGGTGAGACGTAAAAGGATAACAGCCAATAATGAGAACAGAAAGGAGCTGTGTTTAAAAGTAAAAATGTAGGTACCATTCAGTCCAGCAGGCGCACCATTGGACCTCTCACCTGAGAAGACAAGAATCGAGAAGACACAGGCCGCAAAAGCTGCAGTGCAGCCTTATTCACAATAGCCAAGACAGTGAAGCAACCAAAATGTCCACCAACAGGTGAATGGATAAAAAGAAGAAGTGGTCCATATACACAATGGAATATTAGCCATGGAAAACAATGAACCATTGCTCTCTGAGGAAGCACAAATGAGTCTGGAGATAATCATGAATCATGAGGTAAGTCGGAAAGCAAAAGACCTATATTCTATGATATCACTTATAGGCGTTATCTAATAACTGACACAAATGAACATATTTCCACAGAGATAGACACTCACAGACTTAGAAAACAAACTATGCTCATCTAAAAGGAAAGGTGGGGGGAATGGATAAATTAAGATTAGTGTTACTATATGTATACAAACACATATTATATACATATCTCAAAACTACCGACCATATAGCAAGGGAGGTCTGCGGAACCCTGTGTAACATTTTACATGGGAAGAGGATCTGTACTTGAATAGACATATATAATCTACAAATGAACCAGATTGTGTACACCTAGGACAAACAATATTCTAAGCTTTACTCCAATTTAAAAAAAAATTTATACCAAGAAGAAATAATGAGACATAAACTTATGGGCTTTTCTCCATGCACATTCCAACGTAATTTACAACCTAGGAACACGACTTCCAGAAAGGCTCTGCTGCCCTAGTACCCAGATTTGAGAATGGAGAAATGCTGCCTGCTTGAGGCCACTTCCCACAAATCAGCTTTAAACCCATTGCTAAAGGTCAATAAATATTCACCAAACTTGCAGTTAGGTAAATGACACCTGCTCTCTAAAAAAATTCTGGGGTGGAAAATTGACCAAAAAGTTCAAAAGAGGGCACCCTTCCAAGAAGAACATATCAAGAGTTATATTGTACTCCCAATTGTTTCCTTTTTTTAACAGAAAAGAAAACGGCGGAGAAAAATGATGAGTTTTACGAATTTTCAGAGACATGCAAACCCAAATTACAAAAACCTATCAGCTCACAGCAGCCAGAAGGGCCATTAGCATAAATGCTGCAAACAATAAATGCTGAAACGATTGTGGAGAAATGTGTACCCTCGATTCTAAAGGGGACGTGGTAAGTGCCACTAATGAAAACACAAAGAAGGTGCTTTGAAAACGGAAACACGGTGCTACCAGTCAGTCAATCACAACCACTGCTTGGCCTATCACCTGAGAAAATGAGAATCAAAAAGTCACAGGCTGGCAATCCTGCACTCCAACAATATTTACCATAGCCAACTCTTGGAAGCAATGAAAATGTCCATCAACCGAGGAATGCACAAAGTAGAAGTGGTCCACGTACACAGTGGAAAATTACTCCAATAAAAAATAAAACTTACATTTAAAAATCCAACGAAAGTAAGGAGACATCAGCTTGTGTGGGTTTGTCCAGGCACACTCCACGCTAATTTATAACCGAGAAACACCACAGGCTGCAAGGGCTTTTCCCGAGTTACCAGCGTGGGGAACATAGAAAGGCTGCTGCCCTCTGGCAGTTACCTGCAAAAACAGCTTTAAGCCTGTGCTAATGGTCATTTCATAGGAACAAGTTCTGCAGAACTGTAAATGAAACTTGCCCTCAAAATATCTTGAGGGAGGTAATGGCCAATACATTTCAAAATGTGACACATACTTTAAGAGAACACTTTGAAGAACTAAGGGGTAATCACAGCTTGAAAAATAAAAAATGAAATGCCTTCAAGCTCATTTTCAATGGATTATGAGGCACGTGCGAATTCAACCACAAAGAGGTATCAGATCACACTTGTCAGAATAACCACCAGCAAGAAAACTACAAACAATAAATGCTGAAGGTGTTGTAGAGAAATGCATACCCTCAACTTCAAGGGGGACGTAACTTGGAAAGGGCCACGAACTAGAACAGAATGGAGGTGCCTTAAAAAGGTAAACATTGAGCTACCATATGATGCAGCAGGCCCACTCCTCGACCTATAATCTAAGAGGAGAGAATTGGAAAGACAGAGGCAGGAAATCTGCATTGCACAGTATTACAATAGCCAAGTTATGGAAGTAACCAAAAAGGCCACCAACAGATGGATGGACAAAGAAGAACTCCTCCATGTACAGATGGAATATTCGCTAGTGAAAAAAATGAAACAATGCCATTTGCAGCACCATAGATGAGTCTAGACGTAATCATGCCACCTGTAGTAAGTGAGAAAGCAAAAGACACATATCCTATCATACCACTTTTAGGAGTTACTTAAAAATTGATACCAATGAAGATATTTCAACAGAGAGAGGCAATCGCAGATTCATTTGAAAACTTATGGTTCACCAAATAGAAAGGGATGAGGATTGGATAGATTACCATATTGGGGTTAACAGAGATATACAAACCATGTGAAATGTATAACCACCAAAGACGTACGGAAGACCAGGAGAAGACTACTCAACATTCTGTCATAACCTAAATGGGAAAAGGATGCGAGGAAGAATAGATACACATATATGTGTGAAAGAACCACATCTTGCACACCAAGAAGAAACAAACCATTGTAATCAAATTTGCTGGGATAAAAAATAAAAAGTAAATTACAAATATGAACAAGAAGTAATGAGACATAAACTTAAAGGGCTTTTTCCTGGCACATTCCATTTTAATTTACAACCTAGAACACCACTTCCATTAAGGCTCTGTTTCCCTAGTAACCAAATTTGGTAAAGGAGAAATGCTGCCACCTTGTGGCCGTTTCCTGCAAGAGCAGCTTTAAAGTCACAGCTAATGGTCACTTAACATTCACAAAGACTCAGGGCTGTAAGGACGCCTGCCCTAAAAAATTGTGCTGAAGTAGGGAATGGACAAAAAATTTCAAAACAGGCAAATGTTTCAAGAAGAGAATATGAAGAGTTACGTTTTACTGACGCTCTTTAAAAAAAAAAGGAAAATGGATAAAAGCTCAACCTCAGGGAGTGTTAGACCCATGCAATCTAATCTACAAAAAGTTTTCAACTTACACCAATCGACTGACCATCAGCAAAAAGTCTACGAACAATAAATGCTGAAGGGGTTTTAGAGAACTGTGAACCCTCTACCTGCTGTTGAGACGTAAAAGGGTAACAGCCAATAATGAGAATAGAAAGGAGCTGTGATTAAAAGTAAAAATGGAGGTACCATTCAATCCAGCAGGCACACCATTGGACCTCTCACCTGAGAAGACAAGAATCGAGAAGACACAGGCCGCAAAAGCTGCAGTGCAGCCTTATTCACAATAGCCAAGACCGTGAAGCAATCAAAATATCCAACAAGAGGTGAATGGATAAAGAAGAAGTGGTCCATGTACACAATGGAATATTAGCCATGGAAAACAATGAACCATTGCTCTCTGAGGCACCACAAATGAGTCTGGAGATAATCACGAAACATGAGGTAAGTCCAAAAGCAAAAGACCTATATTCTATGATATCACTTATAGGCGTTATCTAATAACTGACACAAATGAACATATTTCCACAGAGAAAGACACTCACAGACTTAGAAAACAAACTATGCTCATCTAAAAGGAAAGGTGGAGTGAATGGATAAATTAAGATTAGTGTTACTATATGTATACAAACACATATTATATACATATCTCAAAAAGACCGACCATATAGCAAGGGAGGTCTGCGGAACATTCTGTAACATTTTACATGGGAAGAGGATCTGTACTTGAATAGACATATATAATCTACAAATGAACCAGATTGTGTACACCTAGGACAAACAATATTCTAAGCTTTACCACAATTAAAAAAATTTTTAAAACCAAGAAGAAATAATGAGACATAAACTTATGGGGGTTTCTCCATGCACATTCCAATGTAATTTACAACCTAGGAACACGACTTCCAGAAAGGCTCTGCTGCTCTAGAAACCAGATTTGGGAATGGAGAAATGCTGCCTGCTTGAGGCCACTTCCCACAACAGCAGCTTTAAACCCATTTCTAAAGGTCAATAAATATTCACCAAACTTGCAGTTCGGGAAATGACACCTGCTCTCTAAAAAAACTCTGGGGTGGAAAATCGACCAAAAAATTCAAAAGAGGGCAACCTTCTAAGAAGACAGTTTCCAGAGTTATAATGTACTCCCATTTGTTTCCTTTTTGTAACAGAAAAGAAAACGGCGGAGAAAAATAATGAGTTTTACGAATTTTCAAATACATGCAAACCCAAATTACAAAAACCTATCAGCTCACAGCAGCCAGTAGGGCCATTAGCATAAATGCTGCAAACAATAAATGCTGAAGCGATTGTGGAGAAATGCGTACCCTCGATTCTAAGGGGGACGTGGTAAGAGCCACTAATGAAAACACAAAGGAGGTGCTTTGAAAAGGGAAACACGGTGCTACCAGTCAATGAATCACACACACTGCTGGGCCTATCACCTGAGAAAATGAGAATCAAAAAGTCACAGGCTGGCAATTCTGCACTCCAACAATATTTACCATAGCCAACACTTGGAAGAAATGAAAATGTCCATCAACCGAGGAATGCACAAAGTAGAAGTGGTCCACGTACACAGTGGAAAATTACTCCAATAAAAAATAAAAATTACATTTAAAAATCCAACAAAAATAAGGAGACATCAGCTTGTGTGGGTTTGTCCAGGCACTCTCCACTCTAATTTTTAACCGAGAAACACCACAGGCCGCAAGGGCTTTTCCCTAGTTACCAGGGTGGGGAACATAGAAAGGCTGCTGCCCTCTGGCAGTTACCTGCAAAAGCAGCTTTAAAGCCCGTGCTAATGGTCATTTCATAGGAACAAGTACTGCAGAACTGTAAATGAAACTTGCCCTCAAAATGTCTTGAGGGAGGTAATGGCCAAAATATTTCAAATGGTGACACATACTTTAAGAAAACACTTTGAAGAAATAAGCTCTAATCATAGCTGGAAAAATAAAAAGGACATGTCTAAAAGCTCAATTTCAACGCATTATGAGACACATGCAAATTCAACCACAAAGAGGTATCAGCTCACACCACTCAGAATAACCATCAGCAAAAACTGCAAAGAATAAATGCTGAAGGTGCTGGGAAGAAATGCATACCCTCAACTTTATGTGGGACGTAACCTGGAAAGAGCCACTAAAGAGAACAGAATAGAGGTGCCTTTAAAAGGTAAACATTGAGCTACCATAGGATCCAGCAGACCTATTCCTGGACCTATAAACTAAGAAGACAGAATTGGAAGGACACAGGTATGCAAATCTGCATTGCATAGTATTACAAAAGCCAAGATACGGAAGTAACCAAAAAGTCCACCGACAGATGGGCGGACAAAGAAGAACTGCTACCTGTACAGATGGAATATGAGCTAGTGAAAAAATGAAACAATGCCATTTGCAGCACCATAGATGAGTCTAGACGTAATCACGCCACCTGTAGTAAGTGAGAAAGCAAAAGACACATATCCTATCATATCACTTTTAGGAGTTACTTAAAAATCGATACCAATGAAGATATTTCCACAGAGAGAGGCAATCGCAGATTCATTAAAAAACTTATGGTTCACCAAATAGAAAGGGATGAGGATTGGATACATTACCATATTGGGGTTAACAGAGATATACAAACCATGTGAAATATATAACCACCAAAGACGTACGGAAGACCAGGAGAAGACTACTCAACATTGTGCCATAACCTACATGGGAAAAGGATGCGAGGAAAAATAGATACCTGTATATGTGTGAAAGAACCACATCTTGCACACCTAGAGCAAACAAACCATTGTAATCAAATTTGCTGGGATAAAAAATAAAAAAGTAAATTACAAATATGAACAAGAAGTAATGAGACATAAACTTAAAGGGCTTTTTCCTGGCATATTCCATTCTAATATACAACCTAGAACACCATTTCCATTAAGGCTCTGTTTCCCTAGTAACCAAATTTGGTAAAGGAGAAATGCTGCCACCTTGTGGCCGTTTCCTGCAAGAGCAGCTTTAAAGTCACAGCTAATGGTCACTTAACATTCACAAGGACTCAGGGCTGTAAAGGACACCTGCCCTAAAAAATTGAGCTGAAGTAGGGAATGGACAAAAAAATTCAAAACAGGCAAATGTTTCAAGAAGAGATTATGAAGACTTAAGTTTTACTCACACACTTTTAAAAAAAAAGGAAAATGGATAAAAGCTCAACCTCAGGGTGTGTTAGACGCATGCAATCTAATCTACAAAAAGTTTCAACTTACATCAGTCGAATGACCATCAGCAAAAAGTCTATAAACAATAAATGCTGAAGGGGTTTTAGAGAACTGTGTACCCTCTACCTGCTGGTGAGACGTAAAACTGTAACAGCCAATAATGAGAACCGAAAGGAGCTGTGTTTAAAAGTAAAAATGGAGGTATCATTCAACCCAGCAGGCGCACCATTGGACCTCTCACCTGAGAAGACAAGAATGGAGAAGACACAGGCCGCAAAAGCTGCAGTGCAGCCTTATTCACAATAGCCAAGACAGTGAAGCAACCAAAATGTCCACCAACAGGTGAATGGATAAAGAAGAAGTGGTCCATGTACACAATGGAATATTAGCCATGGAAGACAATGAACCACTGCTCTTTGACGCACCACAAATGAGTCTGGAGATAATCACGAAACATGAAGTAACTCGGAAAGCAAAAGACCTGTATTCTATGATATCACCTATAGGCGTTATCTAATAACTGACACAAAGGAACATATTTCCACAGAGAAAGACACTCACAGATTTAGAAAACTATGCTCATCTAAAAGGAAAGGTGGAGTGAATGGATAAATTAAGATTAGTGTTACTATATGTATACAAACACATATTATATACATATCTCAAAAAGACCGACCATACAGCAAGGAAGTCTGCGGAACCCTCTGTAATATTTTACATGGGAAGAGGATCTGTACTTGAATAGACATATATAATGTACAGATGAACCAGATTGTTTACACCTAGGAGAAACAATATTCTAAGCTTTACCCCAATTAAAAAAAATTTTAAAACCAAGAAGAAATAATGAGACATAAACTTATGGGGGTTTCTCCATGCACATTCCAATGTAATTTACAACCTAGGAACACGACTTCCAGAAAGGCTCTGCTTCCCTAGTAACCAGATTTGGGAATGGAGAAATGCTGCCTCCTTTAGGCCACTTCCCACAACAGCAGCTTTAAACACATTGTAAAGGTCACTAAATATTCACCAAACTTGCAGTTCGGGAAATGACACCTGCTCTCTAAAAAAAGTCTGAGGTGGAAAATCGACCAAAAAATTCAAAAGAGGGCAACCTTCCAAGAAGACAATATCAAGAGTTATAATGTACTCCCATTTGTTTCCTTTTTTTAACAGAAAAGAAAACGGCGGAGAAAAATGATGAGTTTTACGAATTTTCAAAGACATGCAAACCCAAATTACAAAACCCTATCAGCTCACAGCAGCCAGTAGGGGCATTGGCATAAATTCTGCAAACAATAAATGCTGAAGCGATTGTGGAGAAATGTGTACCCTCGATTCTAAAGGGGACGTAATAAGTGCCACTAATGAAAGCACAAAGAAGGTGCTTTGAAAAGGGAAAAACGGTGCTACCAGTCAGTCAATCACACCCACTGCTGGGCCTATCACCTGAGAAAATGAGAATCAAAAAGTCACAGGCTGGCAATCCTGCACTCCAACAATATTTACCATAGCCAACACTTGGAAGCAATGAAAATGTCCATCAACCGAGGAATGCACAATGTAGAAGTGGTCCATGTACACAGTAGAAAATTACTCCAATAAAAAATAAAAATTACATGTAAAAATCCAACAAAAATAAGGAGACATCAGCTTGTGTGGGTTTCTCCAGGCACACTCCACTCTAATTTTTAACCGAGAAACACCACAAGCCGCAAGGGCTTTTCCCCATTTACCAGGGTGGGGAAAATAGAAAGGCTGCTGCCCTCTGGCAGTTACCTGCAAAAGCAGCTTTAAAGCCTGTGCTAATGGTCATTTCATAGGAACACGTACTGCAGAACTGTAAATGAAAACTGCCCTCAAAATGTCTTGAGGGAGGTAATGGCCAAAACATTTCAAAATGTGACACATACTTTAAGAGAACACTTTGAAGAACTAAGGGGTAATCACAGCTTGAAAAATAAATAGGACATGCCTTAAAGCTCAATTTCAACGGATTTTGAGGCACATGCGAATTCAACCACAAAGAGGTATCAGCTCACAATTGCCAGAGTAACCATCAGCAAGAAAACTACAAACAATAAATGCTGAAGGTGTTGTGGAGAAATGTATACCCTCAACTTCAAGTGGGACGTAAGTTGGAAAGGGCCACAGATGAGAACAGAAAGGAGGTGCCTTAAAAAGGTAAACATTGAGCTACCATATGACCTAGCAGGCCCACTCCTCGACCTATAATCTAAGAAGACAGAATTGGAAAGACACAGGCAGGCAAATCTGCATTGCACAGTATCACAATAGGCAAGATATGGAAGTAACCAAAAAGTCCACCAACAGATGGGTGGACACAGAAGAACTCCTCCATGTACAGATGGAATATTCGCTACTGAAAAAAATGAAACAATGCCATTTGCAGCACCATAGATGAGTCTAGACGTAATCACGCCCCCTGTAGTAAGTGAGAAAGCAAAAGACACATATCCTATCATATCACTTTTAGGAGTTACTTAAAAATTGATACCAATGAAGATATTTCCACAGAGAAAGGCAATCACAGATTCATTTAAAAAACTTAGGCTCACCAAAAAGAAAGGGATGAGGATTGGATACATTACCATATTGGGGTTAACAGAGATATACAAACCATGTGAAATATATAATCACCAAAGGCGTACGGAAGACCAGGAGAAGACTACTCAACATTCTGTCATAACCTAAATGGGAAAAGGATGCGAGGAAGAGTAGATACACATATATGTGTGAAAGAACCACATCTTGCACACCAAGAAGAAACAAACCATTGTAATCAAATTTGCTGGGATAAAAAATAAAAAGTAAATTACAAATATGAACAAGAAGTAATGAGACATAAACTTAAAGGGCTTTTTCCTGGCACATTCCATTTTAATTTACAACCTAGAACACCACTTCCATTAAGGCTCTGTTTCCCTAGTAACCAAATTTGGTAAAGGAGAAATGCTGCCACCTTGTGGCCGTTTCCTGCAAGAGCAGCTTTAAAGTCACAGCTAATGGTCACTTAACATTCACAAAGACTCAGGGCTGTAAAGGACACCTGCCCTAAAATATTGTGCTGAAGTAGGGAATGGACAAAAAAATTCAAAACAGGCAAATGTTTCAAGAAGAGATTATGAAGAGTTAAGTTTTACTCACACTCTTTTTTTAAAAAAAAGGAACATGGATAAAAGCTCAACCTCAGGGAGTGTTAGACGCATGCAATCTAATCTACAAAAAGTTTCAACTTACACCAGTCGACTGACCATCAGCAAAAAGTCTACAAAAAATAAATGCTGAAGGGGTTTTACAGAACTGTGTACCCTCAACCTGCTGGTGAGACGTAAAAGGATAACAGCCAATAATGAGAACAGAAAGGAGCTGTGTTTAAAAGTAAAAATGTAGGTACCATTCAGTCCAGCAGGCGCACCATTGGACCTCTCACCTGAGAAGACAAGAATCGAGAAGACACAGGCCGCAAAAGCTGCAGTGCAGCCTTATTCACAATAGCCAAGACAGTGAAGCAACCAAAATATCCACCAACAGGTGAATGGATAAAAAGAAGAAGTGGTCCATATACACAATGGAATATTAGCCATGGAAAACAATGAACCATTGCTCTCTGAGGAAGCACAAATGAGTCTGGAGATAATCATGAATCATGAGGTAAGTCGGAAAGCAAAAGACCTATATTCTATGATATCACTTATAGGCGTTATCTAATAACTGACACAAATGAACATATTTCCACAGAGATAGACACTCACAGACTTAGAAAACAAACTATGCTCATCTAAAAGGAAAGGTGGGGGGAATGGACAAATTAAGATTAGTGTTACTATATGTATACAAACACATATTATATACATATCTCAAAACTACCGACCATATAGCAAGGGAGGTCTGCGGAACCCTGTGTAACATTTTACATGGGAAGAGGATCTGTACTTGAATAGACATATATAATCTACAAATGAACCAGATTGTGTACACCTAGGACAAACAATATTCTAAGCTTTACTCCAATTTAAAAAAAATTTTATACCAAGAAGAAATAATGAGACATAAACTTATGGGCTTTTCTCCATGCACATTCCAACGTAATTTACAACCTAGGAACACGACTTCCAGAAAGGCTCTGCTGCCCTAGTACCCAGATTTGAGAATGGAGAAATGCTGCCTGCTTGAGGCCACTTCCCACAAATCAGCTTTAAACCCATTGCTAAAGGTCAATAAATATTCACCAAACTTGCAGTTAGGTAAATGACACCTGCTCTCTAAAAAAATTCTGGGGTGGAAAATTGACCAAAAAGTTCAAAAGAGGGCACCCTTCCAAGAAGAACATATCAAGAGTTATATTGTACTCCCAATTGTTTCCTTTTTTTAACAGAAAAGAAAACGGCGGAGAAAAATGATGAGTTTTACGAATTTTCAGAGACATGCAAACCCAAATTACAAAAACCTATCAGCTCACAGCAGCCAGAAGGGCCATTAGCATAAATGCTGCAAACAATAAATGCTGAAACGATTGTGGAGAAATGTGTACCCTCGATTCTAAAGGGGACGTGGTAAGTGCCACTAATGAAAACACAAAGAAGGTGCTTTGAAAACGGAAACACGGTGCTACCAGTCAGTCAATCACAACCACTGCTTGGCCTATCACCTGAGAAAATGAGAATCAAAAAGTCACAGGCTGGCAATCCTGCACTCCAACAATATTTACCATAGCCAACTCTTGGAAGCAATGAAAATGTCCATCAACCGAGGAATGCACAAAGTAGAAGTGGTCCACGTACACAGTGGAAAATTACTCCAATAAAAAATAAAACTTACATTTAAAAATCCAACGAAAGTAAGGAGACATCAGCTTGTGTGGGTTTGTCCAGGCACACTCCACGCTAATTTATAACCGAGAAACACCACAGGCTGCAAGGGCTTTTCCCGAGTTACCAGCGTGGGGAACATAGAAAGGCTGCTGCCCTCTGGCAGTTACCTGCAAAAACAGCTTTAAGCCTGTGCTAATGGTCATTTCATAGGAACAAGTTCTGCAGAACTGTAAATGAAACTTGCCCTCAAAATATCTTGAGGGAGGTAATGGCCAATACATTTCAAAATGTGACACATACTTTAAGAGAACACTTTGAAGAACTAAGGGGTAATCACAGCTTGAAAAATAAAAAATGAAATGCCTTCAAGCTCATTTTCAATGGATTATGAGGCACGTGCGAATTCAACCACAAAGAGGTATCAGATCACACTTGTCAGAATAACCACCAGCAAGAAAACTACAAACAATAAATGCTGAAGGTGTTGTAGAGAAATGCATACCCTCAACTTCAAGGGGGACGTAACTTGGAAAGGGCCACGAACTAGAACAGAATGGAGGTGCCTTAAAAAGGTAAACATTGAGCTACCATATGATGCAGCAGGCCCACTCCTCGACCTATAATCTAAGAGGAGAGAATTGGAAAGACAGAGGCAGGAAATCTGCATTGCACAGTATTACAATAGCCAAGTTATGGAAGTAACCAAAAAGGCCACCAACAGATGGATGGACAAAGAAGAACTCCTCCATGTACAGATGGAATATTCGCTAGTGAAAAAAATGAAACAATGCCATTTGCAGCACCATAGATGAGTCTAGACGTAATCATGCCACCTGTAGTAAGTGAGAAAGCAAAAGACACATATCCTATCATACCACTTTTAGGAGTTACTTAAAAATTGATACCAATGAAGATATTTCAACAGAGAGAGGCAATCGCAGATTCATTTGAAAACTTATGGTTCACCAAATAGAAAGGGATGAGGATTGGATAGATTACCATATTGGGGTTAACAGAGATATACAAACCATGTGAAATGTATAACCACCAAAGACGTACGGAAGACCAGGAGAAGACTACTCAACATTCTGTCATAACCTAAATGGGAAAAGGATGCGAGGAAGAATAGATACACATATATGTGTGAAAGAACCACATCTTGCACACCAAGAAGAAACAAACCATTGTAATCAAATTTGCTGGGATAAAAAATAAAAAGTAAATTACAAATATGAACAAGAAGTAATGAGACATAAACTTAAAGGGCTTTTTCCTGGCACATTCCATTTTAATTTACAACCTAGAACACCACTTCCATTAAGGCTCTGTTTCCCTAGTAACCAAATTTGGTAAAGGAGAAATGCTGCCACCTTGTGGCCGTTTCCTGCAAGAGCAGCTTTAAAGTCACAGCTAATGGTCACTTAACATTCACAAAGACTCAGGGCTGTAAGGACGCCTGCCCTAAAAAATTGTGCTGAAGTAGGGAATGGACAAAAAATTTCAAAACAGGCAAATGTTTCAAGAAGAGAATATGAAGAGTTACGTTTTACTGACGCTCTTTAAAAAAAAAAGGAAAATGGATAAAAGCTCAACCTCAGGGAGTGTTAGACCCATGCAATCTAATCTACAAAAAGTTTTCAACTTACACCAATCGACTGACCATCAGCAAAAAGTCTACGAACAATAAATGCTGAAGGGGTTTTAGAGAACTGTGAACCCTCTACCTGCTGTTGAGACGTAAAAGGGTAACAGCCAATAATGAGAATAGAAAGGAGCTGTGATTAAAAGTAAAAATGGAGGTACCATTCAATCCAGCAGGCACACCATTGGACCTCTCACCTGAGAAGACAAGAATCGAGAAGACACAGGCCGCAAAAGCTGCAGTGCAGCCTTATTCACAATAGCCAAGACCGTGAAGCAATCAAAATATCCAACAAGAGGTGAATGGATAAAGAAGAAGTGGTCCATGTACACAATGGAATATTAGCCATGGAAAACAATGAACCATTGCTCTCTGAGGCACCACAAATGAGTCTGGAGATAATCACGAAACATGAGGTAAGTCCAAAAGCAAAAGACCTATATTCTATGATATCACTTATAGGCGTTATCTAATAACTGACACAAATGAACATATTTCCACAGAGAAAGACACTCACAGACTTAGAAAACAAACTATGCTCATCTAAAAGGAAAGGTGGAGTGAATGGATAAATTAAGATTAGTGTTACTATATGTATACAAACACATATTATATACATATCTCAAAAAGACCGACCATATAGCAAGGGAGGTCTGCGGAACATTCTGTAACATTTTACATGGGAAGAGGATCTGTACTTGAATAGACATATATAATCTACAAATGAACCAGATTGTGTACACCTAGGACAAACAATATTCTAAGCTTTACCACAATTAAAAAAATTTTTAAAACCAAGAAGAAATAATGAGACATAAACTTATGGGGGTTTCTCCATGCACATTCCAATGTAATTTACAACCTAGGAACACGACTTCCAGAAAGGCTCTGCTGCTCTAGAAACCAGATTTGGGAATGGAGAAATGCTGCCTGCTTGAGGCCACTTCCCACAACAGCAGCTTTAAACCCATTTCTAAAGGTCAATAAATATTCACCAAACTTGCAGTTCGGGAAATGACACCTGCTCTCTAAAAAAACTCTGGGGTGGAAAATCGACCAAAAAATTCAAAAGAGGGCAACCTTCTAAGAAGACAGTTTCCAGAGTTATAATGTACTCCCATTTGTTTCCTTTTTGTAACAGAAAAGAAAACGGCGGAGAAAAATAATGAGTTTTACGAATTTTCAAATACATGCAAACCCAAATTACAAAAACCTATCAGCTCACAGCAGCCAGTAGGGCCATTAGCATAAATGCTGCAAACAATAAATGCTGAAGCGATTGTGGAGAAATGCGTACCCTCGATTCTAAGGGGGACGTGGTAAGAGCCACTAATGAAAACACAAAGGAGGTGCTTTGAAAAGGGAAACACGGTGCTACCAGTCAATGAATCACACACACTGCTGGGCCTATCACCTGAGAAAATGAGAATCAAAAAGTCACAGGCTGGCAATTCTGCACTCCAACAATATTTACCATAGCCAACACTTGGAAGAAATGAAAATGTCCATCAACCGAGGAATGCACAAAGTAGAAGTGGTCCACGTACACAGTGGAAAATTACTCCAATAAAAAATAAAAATTACATTTAAAAATCCAACAAAAATAAGGAGACATCAGCTTGTGTGGGTTTGTCCAGGCACTCTCCACTCTAATTTTTAACCGAGAAACACCACAGGCCGCAAGGGCTTTTCCCTAGTTACCAGGGTGGGGAACATAGAAAGGCTGCTGCCCTCTGGCAGTTACCTGCAAAAGCAGCTTTAAAGCCCGTGCTAATGGTCATTTCATAGGAACAAGTACTGCAGAACTGTAAATGAAACTTGCCCTCAAAATGTCTTGAGGGAGGTAATGGCCAAAATATTTCAAATGGTGACACATACTTTAAGAAAACACTTTGAAGAAATAAGCTCTAATCATAGCTGGAAAAATAAAAAGGACATGTCTAAAAGCTCAATTTCAACGCATTATGAGACACATGCAAATTCAACCACAAAGAGGTATCAGCTCACACCACTCAGAATAACCATCAGCAAAAACTGCAAAGAATAAATGCTGAAGGTGCTGGGAAGAAATGCATACCCTCAACTTTATGTGGGACGTAACCTGGAAAGAGCCACTAAAGAGAACAGAATAGAGGTGCCTTTAAAAGGTAAACATTGAGCTACCATAGGATCCAGCAGACCTATTCCTGGACCTATAAACTAAGAAGACAGAATTGGAAGGACACAGGTATGCAAATCTGCATTGCATAGTATTACAAAAGCCAAGATACGGAAGTAACCAAAAAGTCCACCGACAGATGGGCGGACAAAGAAGAACTGCTACCTGTACAGATGGAATATGAGCTAGTGAAAAAATGAAACAATGCCATTTGCAGCACCATAGATGAGTCTAGACGTAATCACGCCACCTGTAGTAAGTGAGAAAGCAAAAGACACATATCCTATCATATCACTTTTAGGAGTTACTTAAAAATCGATACCAATGAAGATATTTCCACAGAGAGAGGCAATCGCAGATTCATTAAAAAACTTATGGTTCACCAAATAGAAAGGGATGAGGATTGGATACATTACCATATTGGGGTTAACAGAGATATACAAACCATGTGAAATATATAACCACCAAAGACGTACGGAAGACCAGGAGAAGACTACTCAACATTGTGCCATAACCTACATGGGAAAAGGATGCGAGGAAAAATAGATACCTGTATATGTGTGAAAGAACCACATCTTGCACACCTAGAGCAAACAAACCATTGTAATCAAATTTGCTGGGATAAAAAATAAAAAAGTAAATTACAAATATGAACAAGAAGTAATGAGACATAAACTTAAAGGGCTTTTTCCTGGCATATTCCATTCTAATATACAACCTAGAACACCATTTCCATTAAGGCTCTGTTTCCCTAGTAACCAAATTTGGTAAAGGAGAAATGCTGCCACCTTGTGGCCGTTTCCTGCAAGAGCAGCTTTAAAGTCACAGCTAATGGTCACTTAACATTCACAAGGACTCAGGGCTGTAAAGGACACCTGCCCTAAAAAATTGAGCTGAAGTAGGGAATGGACAAAAAAATTCAAAACAGGCAAATGTTTCAAGAAGAGATTATGAAGACTTAAGTTTTACTCACACACTTTTAAAAAAAAAGGAAAATGGATAAAAGCTCAACCTCAGGGTGTGTTAGACGCATGCAATCTAATCTACAAAAAGTTTCAACTTACATCAGTCGAATGACCATCAGCAAAAAGTCTATAAACAATAAATGCTGAAGGGGTTTTAGAGAACTGTGTACCCTCTACCTGCTGGTGAGACGTAAAACTGTAACAGCCAATAATGAGAACCGAAAGGAGCTGTGTTTAAAAGTAAAAATGGAGGTATCATTCAACCCAGCAGGCGCACCATTGGACCTCTCACCTGAGAAGACAAGAATGGAGAAGACACAGGCCGCAAAAGCTGCAGTGCAGCCTTATTCACAATAGCCAAGACAGTGAAGCAACCAAAATGTCCACCAACAGGTGAATGGATAAAGAAGAAGTGGTCCATGTACACAATGGAATATTAGCCATGGAAGACAATGAACCACTGCTCTTTGACGCACCACAAATGAGTCTGGAGATAATCACGAAACATGAAGTAACTCGGAAAGCAAAAGACCTGTATTCTATGATATCACCTATAGGCGTTATCTAATAACTGACACAAAGGAACATATTTCCACAGAGAAAGACACTCACAGATTTAGAAAACTATGCTCATCTAAAAGGAAAGGTGGAGTGAATGGATAAATTAAGATTAGTGTTACTATATGTATACAAACACATATTATATACATATCTCAAAAAGACCGACCATACAGCAAGGAAGTCTGCGGAACCCTCTGTAATATTTTACATGGGAAGAGGATCTGTACTTGAATAGACATATATAATGTACAGATGAACCAGATTGTTTACACCTAGGAGAAACAATATTCTAAGCTTTACCCCAATTAAAAAAAATTTTAAAACCAAGAAGAAATAATGAGACATAAACTTATGGGGGTTTCTCCATGCACATTCCAATGTAATTTACAACCTAGGAACACGACTTCCAGAAAGGCTCTGCTGCCCTAGTAACCAGATTTGGGAATGGAGAAATGCTGCCTCCTTTAGGCCACTTCCCACAACAGCAGCTTTAAACACATTGTAAAGGTCACTAAATATTCACCAAACTTGCAGTTCGGGAAATGACACCTGCTCTCTAAAAAAAGTCTGAGGTGGAAAATCGACCAAAAAATTCAAAAGAGGGCAACCTTCCAAGAAGACAATATCAAGAGTTATAATGTACTCCCATTTGTTTCCTTTTTTTAACAGAAAAGAAAACGGCGGAGAAAAATGATGAGTTTTACGAATTTTCAAAGACATGCAAACCCAAATTACAAAACCCTATCAGCTCACAGCAGCCAGTAGGGGCATTGGCATAAATTCTGCAAACAATAAATGCTGAAGCGATTGTGGAGAAATGTGTACCCTCGATTCTAAAGGGGACGTAATAAGTGCCACTAATGAAAGCACAAAGAAGGTGCTTTGAAAAGGGAAAAACGGTGCTACCAGTCAGTCAATCACACCCACTGCTGGGCCTATCACCTGAGAAAATGAGAATCAAAAAGTCACAGGCTGGCAATCCTGCACTCCAACAATATTTACCATAGCCAACACTTGGAAGCAATGAAAATGTCCATCAACCGAGGAATGCACAATGTAGAAGTGGTCCATGTACACAGTAGAAAATTACTCCAATAAAAAATAAAAATTACATGTAAAAATCCAACAAAAATAAGGAGACATCAGCTTGTGTGGGTTTCTCCAGGCACACTCCACTCTAATTTTTAACCGAGAAACACCACAAGCCGCAAGGGCTTTTCCCCATTTACCAGGGTGGGGAAAATAGAAAGGCTGCTGCCCTCTGGCAGTTACCTGCAAAAGCAGCTTTAAAGCCTGTGCTAATGGTCATTTCATAGGAACAAGTACTGCAGAACTGTAAATGAAAACTGCCCTCAAAATGTCTTGAGGGAGGTAATGGCCAAAACATTTCAAAATGTGACACATACTTTAAGAGAACACTTTGAAGAACTAAGGGGTAATCACAGCTTGAAAAATAAATAGGACATGCCTTAAAGCTCAATTTCAACGGATTTTGAGGCACATGCGAATTCAACCACAAAGAGGTATCAGCTCACAATTGCCAGAGTAACCATCAGCAAGAAAACTACAAACAATAAATGCTGAAGGTGTTGTGGAGAAATGTATACCCTCAACTTCAAGTGGGACGTAAGTTGGAAAGGGCCACAGATGAGAACAGAAAGGAGGTGCCTTAAAAAGGTAAACATTGAGCTACCATATGACCTAGCAGGCCCACTCCTCGACCTATAATCTAAGAAGACAGAATTGGAAAGACACAGGCAGGCAAATCTGCATTGCACAGTATCACAATAGGCAAGATATGGAAGTAACCAAAAAGTCCACCAACAGATGGGTGGACACAGAAGAACTCCTCCATGTACAGATGGAATATTCGCTACTGAAAAAAATGAAACAATGCCATTTGCAGCACCATAGATGAGTCTAGACGTAATCACGCCCCCTGTAGTAAGTGAGAAAGCAAAAGACACATATCCTATCATATCACTTTTAGGAGTTACTTAAAAATTGATACCAATGAAGATATTTCCACAGAGAAAGGCAATCACAGATTCATTTAAAAAACTTAGGCTCACCAAAAAGAAAGGGATGAGGATTGGATACATTACCATATTGGGGTTAACAGAGATATACAAACCATGTGAAATATATAATCACCAAAGGCGTACGGAAGACCAGGAGAAGACTACTCAACATTCTGTCATAACCTAAATGGGAAAAGGATGCGAGGAAGAGTAGATACACATATATGTGTGAAAGAACCACATCTTGCACACCAAGAAGAAACAAACCATTGTAATCAAATTTGCTGGGATAAAAAATAAAAAGTAAATTACAAATATGAACAAGAAGTAATGAGACATAAACTTAAAGGGCTTTTTCCTGGCACATTCCATTTTAATTTACAACCTAGAACACCACTTCCATTAAGGCTCTGTTTCCCTAGTAACCAAATTTGGTAAAGGAGAAATGCTGCCACCTTGTGGCCGTTTCCTGCAAGAGCAGCTTTAAAGTCACAGCTAATGGTCACTTAACATTCACAAAGACTCAGGGCTGTAAAGGACACCTGCCCTAAAATATTGTGCTGAAGTAGGGAATGGACAAAAAAATTCAAAACAGGCAAATGTTTCAAGAAGAGATTATGAAGAGTTAAGTTTTACTCACACTCTTTTTTTAAAAAAAAGGAACATGGATAAAAGCTCAACCTCAGGGAGTGTTAGACGCATGCAATCTAATCTACAAAAAGTTTCAACTTACACCAGTCGACTGACCATCAGCAAAAAGTCTACAAAAAATAAATGCTGAAGGGGTTTTACAGAACTGTGTACCCTCAACCTGCTGGTGAGACGTAAAAGGATAACAGCCAATAATGAGAACAGAAAGGAGCTGTGTTTAAAAGTAAAAATGTAGGTACCATTCAGTCCAGCAGGCGCACCATTGGACCTCTCACCTGAGAAGACAAGAATCGAGAAGACACAGGCCGCAAAAGCTGCAGTGCAGCCTTATTCACAATAGCCAAGACAGTGAAGCAACCAAAATGTCCACCAACAGGTGAATGGATAAAAAGAAGAAGTGGTCCATATACACAATGGAATATTAGCCATGGAAAACAATGAACCATTGCTCTCTGAGGAAGCACAAATGAGTCTGGAGATAATCATGAATCATGAGGTAAGTCGGAAAGCAAAAGACCTATATTCTATGATATCACTTATAGGCGTTATCTAATAACTGACACAAATGAACATATTTCCACAGAGATAGACACTCACAGACTTAGAAAACAAACTATGCTCATCTAAAAGGAAAGGTGGGGGGAATGGATAAATTAAGATTAGTGTTACTATATGTATACAAACACATATTATATACATATCTCAAAACTACCGACCATATAGCAAGGGAGGTCTGCGGAACCCTGTGTAACATTTTACATGGGAAGAGGATCTGTACTTGAATAGACATATATAATCTACAAATGAACCAGATTGTGTACACCTAGGACAAACAATATTCTAAGCTTTACTCCAATTTAAAAAAAAATTTATACCAAGAAGAAATAATGAGACATAAACTTATGGGCTTTTCTCCATGCACATTCCAACGTAATTTACAACCTAGGAACACGACTTCCAGAAAGGCTCTGCTGCCCTAGTACCCAGATTTGAGAATGGAGAAATGCTGCCTGCTTGAGGCCACTTCCCACAAATCAGCTTTAAACCCATTGCTAAAGGTCAATAAATATTCACCAAACTTGCAGTTAGGTAAATGACACCTGCTCTCTAAAAAAATTCTGGGGTGGAAAATTGACCAAAAAGTTCAAAAGAGGGCACCCTTCCAAGAAGAACATATCAAGAGTTATATTGTACTCCCAATTGTTTCCTTTTTTTAACAGAAAAGAAAACGGCGGAGAAAAATGATGAGTTTTACGAATTTTCAGAGACATGCAAACCCAAATTACAAAAACCTATCAGCTCACAGCAGCCAGAAGGGCCATTAGCATAAATGCTGCAAACAATAAATGCTGAAACGATTGTGGAGAAATGTGTACCCTCGATTCTAAAGGGGACGTGGTAAGTGCCACTAATGAAAACACAAAGAAGGTGCTTTGAAAACGGAAACACGGTGCTACCAGTCAGTCAATCACAACCACTGCTTGGCCTATCACCTGAGAAAATGAGAATCAAAAAGTCACAGGCTGGCAATCCTGCACTCCAACAATATTTACCATAGCCAACTCTTGGAAGCAATGAAAATGTCCATCAACCGAGGAATGCACAAAGTAGAAGTGGTCCACGTACACAGTGGAAAATTACTCCAATAAAAAATAAAACTTACATTTAAAAATCCAACGAAAGTAAGGAGACATCAGCTTGTGTGGGTTTGTCCAGGCACACTCCACGCTAATTTATAACCGAGAAACACCACAGGCTGCAAGGGCTTTTCCCGAGTTACCAGCGTGGGGAACATAGAAAGGCTGCTGCCCTCTGGCAGTTACCTGCAAAAACAGCTTTAAGCCTGTGCTAATGGTCATTTCATAGGAACAAGTTCTGCAGAACTGTAAATGAAACTTGCCCTCAAAATATCTTGAGGGAGGTAATGGCCAATACATTTCAAAATGTGACACATACTTTAAGAGAACACTTTGAAGAACTAAGGGGTAATCACAGCTTGAAAAATAAAAAATGAAATGCCTTCAAGCTCATTTTCAATGGATTATGAGGCACGTGCGAATTCAACCACAAAGAGGTATCAGATCACACTTGTCAGAATAACCACCAGCAAGAAAACTACAAACAATAAATGCTGAAGGTGTTGTAGAGAAATGCATACCCTCAACTTCAAGGGGGACGTAACTTGGAAAGGGCCACGAACTAGAACAGAATGGAGGTGCCTTAAAAAGGTAAACATTGAGCTACCATATGATGCAGCAGGCCCACTCCTCGACCTATAATCTAAGAGGAGAGAATTGGAAAGACAGAGGCAGGAAATCTGCATTGCACAGTATTACAATAGCCAAGTTATGGAAGTAACCAAAAAGGCCACCAACAGATGGATGGACAAAGAAGAACTCCTCCATGTACAGATGGAATATTCGCTAGTGAAAAAAATGAAACAATGCCATTTGCAGCACCATAGATGAGTCTAGACGTAATCATGCCACCTGTAGTAAGTGAGAAAGCAAAAGACACATATCCTATCATACCACTTTTAGGAGTTACTTAAAAATTGATACCAATGAAGATATTTCAACAGAGAGAGGCAATCGCAGATTCATTTGAAAACTTATGGTTCACCAAATAGAAAGGGATGAGGATTGGATAGATTACCATATTGGGGTTAACAGAGATATACAAACCATGTGAAATGTATAACCACCAAAGACGTACGGAAGACCAGGAGAAGACTACTCAACATTCTGTCATAACCTAAATGGGAAAAGGATGCGAGGAAGAATAGATACACATATATGTGTGAAAGAACCACATCTTGCACACCAAGAAGAAACAAACCATTGTAATCAAATTTGCTGGGATAAAAAATAAAAAGTAAATTACAAATATGAACAAGAAGTAATGAGACATAAACTTAAAGGGCTTTTTCCTGGCACATTCCATTTTAATTTACAACCTAGAACACCACTTCCATTAAGGCTCTGTTTCCCTAGTAACCAAATTTGGTAAAGGAGAAATGCTGCCACCTTGTGGCCGTTTCCTGCAAGAGCAGCTTTAAAGTCACAGCTAATGGTCACTTAACATTCACAAAGACTCAGGGCTGTAAGGACGCCTGCCCTAAAAAATTGTGCTGAAGTAGGGAATGGACAAAAAATTTCAAAACAGGCAAATGTTTCAAGAAGAGAATATGAAGAGTTACGTTTTACTGACGCTCTTTAAAAAAAAAAGGAAAATGGATAAAAGCTCAACCTCAGGGAGTGTTAGACCCATGCAATCTAATCTACAAAAAGTTTTCAACTTACACCAATCGACTGACCATCAGCAAAAAGTCTACGAACAATAAATGCTGAAGGGGTTTTAGAGAACTGTGAACCCTCTACCTGCTGTTGAGACGTAAAAGGGTAACAGCCAATAATGAGAATAGAAAGGAGCTGTGATTAAAAGTAAAAATGGAGGTACCATTCAATCCAGCAGGCACACCATTGGACCTCTCACCTGAGAAGACAAGAATCGAGAAGACACAGGCCGCAAAAGCTGCAGTGCAGCCTTATTCACAATAGCCAAGACCGTGAAGCAATCAAAATATCCAACAAGAGGTGAATGGATAAAGAAGAAGTGGTCCATGTACACAATGGAATATTAGCCATGGAAAACAATGAACCATTGCTCTCTGAGGCACCACAAATGAGTCTGGAGATAATCACGAAACATGAGGTAAGTCCAAAAGCAAAAGACCTATATTCTATGATATCACTTATAGGCGTTATCTAATAACTGACACAAATGAACATATTTCCACAGAGAAAGACACTCACAGACTTAGAAAACAAACTATGCTCATCTAAAAGGAAAGGTGGAGTGAATGGATAAATTAAGATTAGTGTTACTATATGTATACAAACACATATTATATACATATCTCAAAAAGACCGACCATATAGCAAGGGAGGTCTGCGGAACATTCTGTAACATTTTACATGGGAAGAGGATCTGTACTTGAATAGACATATATAATCTACAAATGAACCAGATTGTGTACACCTAGGACAAACAATATTCTAAGCTTTACCACAATTAAAAAAATTTTTAAAACCAAGAAGAAATAATGAGACATAAACTTATGGGGGTTTCTCCATGCACATTCCAATGTAATTTACAACCTAGGAACACGACTTCCAGAAAGGCTCTGCTGCTCTAGAAACCAGATTTGGGAATGGAGAAATGCTGCCTGCTTGAGGCCACTTCCCACAACAGCAGCTTTAAACCCATTTCTAAAGGTCAATAAATATTCACCAAACTTGCAGTTCGGGAAATGACACCTGCTCTCTAAAAAAACTCTGGGGTGGAAAATCGACCAAAAAATTCAAAAGAGGGCAACCTTCTAAGAAGACAGTTTCCAGAGTTATAATGTACTCCCATTTGTTTCCTTTTTGTAACAGAAAAGAAAACGGCGGAGAAAAATAATGAGTTTTACGAATTTTCAAATACATGCAAACCCAAATTACAAAAACCTATCAGCTCACAGCAGCCAGTAGGGCCATTAGCATAAATGCTGCAAACAATAAATGCTGAAGCGATTGTGGAGAAATGCGTACCCTCGATTCTAAGGGGGACGTGGTAAGAGCCACTAATGAAAACACAAAGGAGGTGCTTTGAAAAGGGAAACACGGTGCTACCAGTCAATGAATCACACACACTGCTGGGCCTATCACCTGAGAAAATGAGAATCAAAAAGTCACAGGCTGGCAATTCTGCACTCCAACAATATTTACCATAGCCAACACTTGGAAGAAATGAAAATGTCCATCAACCGAGGAATGCACAAAGTAGAAGTGGTCCACGTACACAGTGGAAAATTACTCCAATAAAAAATAAAAATTACATTTAAAAATCCAACAAAAATAAGGAGACATCAGCTTGTGTGGGTTTGTCCAGGCACTCTCCACTCTAATTTTTAACCGAGAAACACCACAGGCCGCAAGGGCTTTTCCCTAGTTACCAGGGTGGGGAACATAGAAAGGCTGCTGCCCTCTGGCAGTTACCTGCAAAAGCAGCTTTAAAGCCCGTGCTAATGGTCATTTCATAGGAACAAGTACTGCAGAACTGTAAATGAAACTTGCCCTCAAAATGTCTTGAGGGAGGTAATGGCCAAAATATTTCAAATGGTGACACATACTTTAAGAAAACACTTTGAAGAAATAAGCTCTAATCATAGCTGGAAAAATAAAAAGGACATGTCTAAAAGCTCAATTTCAACGCATTATGAGACACATGCAAATTCAACCACAAAGAGGTATCAGCTCACACCACTCAGAATAACCATCAGCAAAAACTGCAAAGAATAAATGCTGAAGGTGCTGGGAAGAAATGCATACCCTCAACTTTATGTGGGACGTAACCTGGAAAGAGCCACTAAAGAGAACAGAATAGAGGTGCCTTTAAAAGGTAAACATTGAGCTACCATAGGATCCAGCAGACCTATTCCTGGACCTATAAACTAAGAAGACAGAATTGGAAGGACACAGGTATGCAAATCTGCATTGCATAGTATTACAAAAGCCAAGATACGGAAGTAACCAAAAAGTCCACCGACAGATGGGCGGACAAAGAAGAACTGCTACCTGTACAGATGGAATATGAGCTAGTGAAAAAATGAAACAATGCCATTTGCAGCACCATAGATGAGTCTAGACGTAATCACGCCACCTGTAGTAAGTGAGAAAGCAAAAGACACATATCCTATCATATCACTTTTAGGAGTTACTTAAAAATCGATACCAATGAAGATATTTCCACAGAGAGAGGCAATCGCAGATTCATTAAAAAACTTATGGTTCACCAAATAGAAAGGGATGAGGATTGGATACATTACCATATTGGGGTTAACAGAGATATACAAACCATGTGAAATATATAACCACCAAAGACGTACGGAAGACCAGGAGAAGACTACTCAACATTGTGCCATAACCTACATGGGAAAAGGATGCGAGGAAAAATAGATACCTGTATATGTGTGAAAGAACCACATCTTGCACACCTAGAGCAAACAAACCATTGTAATCAAATTTGCTGGGATAAAAAATAAAAAAGTAAATTACAAATATGAACAAGAAGTAATGAGACATAAACTTAAAGGGCTTTTTCCTGGCATATTCCATTCTAATATACAACCTAGAACACCATTTCCATTAAGGCTCTGTTTCCCTAGTAACCAAATTTGGTAAAGGAGAAATGCTGCCACCTTGTGGCCGTTTCCTGCAAGAGCAGCTTTAAAGTCACAGCTAATGGTCACTTAACATTCACAAGGACTCAGGGCTGTAAAGGACACCTGCCCTAAAAAATTGAGCTGAAGTAGGGAATGGACAAAAAAATTCAAAACAGGCAAATGTTTCAAGAAGAGATTATGAAGACTTAAGTTTTACTCACACACTTTTAAAAAAAAAGGAAAATGGATAAAAGCTCAACCTCAGGGTGTGTTAGACGCATGCAATCTAATCTACAAAAAGTTTCAACTTACATCAGTCGAATGACCATCAGCAAAAAGTCTATAAACAATAAATGCTGAAGGGGTTTTAGAGAACTGTGTACCCTCTACCTGCTGGTGAGACGTAAAACTGTAACAGCCAATAATGAGAACCGAAAGGAGCTGTGTTTAAAAGTAAAAATGGAGGTATCATTCAACCCAGCAGGCGCACCATTGGACCTCTCACCTGAGAAGACAAGAATGGAGAAGACACAGGCCGCAAAAGCTGCAGTGCAGCCTTATTCACAATAGCCAAGACAGTGAAGCAACCAAAATGTCCACCAACAGGTGAATGGATAAAGAAGAAGTGGTCCATGTACACAATGGAATATTAGCCATGGAAGACAATGAACCACTGCTCTTTGACGCACCACAAATGAGTCTGGAGATAATCACGAAACATGAAGTAACTCGGAAAGCAAAAGACCTGTATTCTATGATATCACCTATAGGCGTTATCTAATAACTGACACAAAGGAACATATTTCCACAGAGAAAGACACTCACAGATTTAGAAAACTATGCTCATCTAAAAGGAAAGGTGGAGTGAATGGATAAATTAAGATTAGTGTTACTATATGTATACAAACACATATTATATACATATCTCAAAAAGACCGACCATACAGCAAGGAAGTCTGCGGAACCCTCTGTAATATTTTACATGGGAAGAGGATCTGTACTTGAATAGACATATATAATGTACAGATGAACCAGATTGTTTACACCTAGGAGAAACAATATTCTAAGCTTTACCCCAATTAAAAAAAATTTTAAAACCAAGAAGAAATAATGAGACATAAACTTATGGGGGTTTCTCCATGCACATTCCAATGTAATTTACAACCTAGGAACACGACTTCCAGAAAGGCTCTGCTTCCCTAGTAACCAGATTTGGGAATGGAGAAATGCTGCCTCCTTTAGGCCACTTCCCACAACAGCAGCTTTAAACACATTGTAAAGGTCACTAAATATTCACCAAACTTGCAGTTCGGGAAATGACACCTGCTCTCTAAAAAAAGTCTGAGGTGGAAAATCGACCAAAAAATTCAAAAGAGGGCAACCTTCCAAGAAGACAATATCAAGAGTTATAATGTACTCCCATTTGTTTCCTTTTTTTAACAGAAAAGAAAACGGCGGAGAAAAATGATGAGTTTTACGAATTTTCAAAGACATGCAAACCCAAATTACAAAACCCTATCAGCTCACAGCAGCCAGTAGGGGCATTGGCATAAATTCTGCAAACAATAAATGCTGAAGCGATTGTGGAGAAATGTGTACCCTCGATTCTAAAGGGGACGTAATAAGTGCCACTAATGAAAGCACAAAGAAGGTGCTTTGAAAAGGGAAAAACGGTGCTACCAGTCAGTCAATCACACCCACTGCTGGGCCTATCACCTGAGAAAATGAGAATCAAAAAGTCACAGGCTGGCAATCCTGCACTCCAACAATATTTACCATAGCCAACACTTGGAAGCAATGAAAATGTCCATCAACCGAGGAATGCACAATGTAGAAGTGGTCCATGTACACAGTAGAAAATTACTCCAATAAAAAATAAAAATTACATGTAAAAATCCAACAAAAATAAGGAGACATCAGCTTGTGTGGGTTTCTCCAGGCACACTCCACTCTAATTTTTAACCGAGAAACACCACAAGCCGCAAGGGCTTTTCCCCATTTACCAGGGTGGGGAAAATAGAAAGGCTGCTGCCCTCTGGCAGTTACCTGCAAAAGCAGCTTTAAAGCCTGTGCTAATGGTCATTTCATAGGAACACGTACTGCAGAACTGTAAATGAAAACTGCCCTCAAAATGTCTTGAGGGAGGTAATGGCCAAAACATTTCAAAATGTGACACATACTTTAAGAGAACACTTTGAAGAACTAAGGGGTAATCACAGCTTGAAAAATAAATAGGACATGCCTTAAAGCTCAATTTCAACGGATTTTGAGGCACATGCGAATTCAACCACAAAGAGGTATCAGCTCACAATTGCCAGAGTAACCATCAGCAAGAAAACTACAAACAATAAATGCTGAAGGTGTTGTGGAGAAATGTATACCCTCAACTTCAAGTGGGACGTAAGTTGGAAAGGGCCACAGATGAGAACAGAAAGGAGGTGCCTTAAAAAGGTAAACATTGAGCTACCATATGACCTAGCAGGCCCACTCCTCGACCTATAATCTAAGAAGACAGAATTGGAAAGACACAGGCAGGCAAATCTGCATTGCACAGTATCACAATAGGCAAGATATGGAAGTAACCAAAAAGTCCACCAACAGATGGGTGGACACAGAAGAACTCCTCCATGTACAGATGGAATATTCGCTACTGAAAAAAATGAAACAATGCCATTTGCAGCACCATAGATGAGTCTAGACGTAATCACGCCCCCTGTAGTAAGTGAGAAAGCAAAAGACACATATCCTATCATATCACTTTTAGGAGTTACTTAAAAATTGATACCAATGAAGATATTTCCACAGAGAAAGGCAATCACAGATTCATTTAAAAAACTTAGGCTCACCAAAAAGAAAGGGATGAGGATTGGATACATTACCATATTGGGGTTAACAGAGATATACAAACCATGTGAAATATATAATCACCAAAGGCGTACGGAAGACCAGGAGAAGACTACTCAACATTCTGTCATAACCTAAATGGGAAAAGGATGCGAGGAAGAGTAGATACACATATATGTGTGAAAGAACCACATCTTGCACACCAAGAAGAAACAAACCATTGTAATCAAATTTGCTGGGATAAAAAATAAAAAGTAAATTACAAATATGAACAAGAAGTAATGAGACATAAACTTAAAGGGCTTTTTCCTGGCACATTCCATTTTAATTTACAACCTAGAACACCACTTCCATTAAGGCTCTGTTTCCCTAGTAACCAAATTTGGTAAAGGAGAAATGCTGCCACCTTGTGGCCGTTTCCTGCAAGAGCAGCTTTAAAGTCACAGCTAATGGTCACTTAACATTCACAAAGACTCAGGGCTGTAAAGGACACCTGCCCTAAAATATTGTGCTGAAGTAGGGAATGGACAAAAAAATTCAAAACAGGCAAATGTTTCAAGAAGAGATTATGAAGAGTTAAGTTTTACTCACACTCTTTTTTTAAAAAAAAGGAACATGGATAAAAGCTCAACCTCAGGGAGTGTTAGACGCATGCAATCTAATCTACAAAAAGTTTCAACTTACACCAGTCGACTGACCATCAGCAAAAAGTCTACAAAAAATAAATGCTGAAGGGGTTTTACAGAACTGTGTACCCTCAACCTGCTGGTGAGACGTAAAAGGATAACAGCCAATAATGAGAACAGAAAGGAGCTGTGTTTAAAAGTAAAAATGTAGGTACCATTCAGTCCAGCAGGCGCACCATTGGACCTCTCACCTGAGAAGACAAGAATCGAGAAGACACAGGCCGCAAAAGCTGCAGTGCAGCCTTATTCACAATAGCCAAGACAGTGAAGCAACCAAAATGTCCACCAACAGGTGAATGGATAAAAAGAAGAAGTGGTCCATATACACAATGGAATATTAGCCATGGAAAACAATGAACCATTGCTCTCTGAGGAAGCACAAATGAGTCTGGAGATAATCATGAATCATGAGGTAAGTCGGAAAGCAAAAGACCTATATTCTATGATATCACTTATAGGCGTTATCTAATAACTGACACAAATGAACATATTTCCACAGAGATAGACACTCACAGACTTAGAAAACAAACTATGCTCATCTAAAAGGAAAGGTGGGGGGAATGGACAAATTAAGATTAGTGTTACTATATGTATACAAACACATATTATATACATATCTCAAAACTACCGACCATATAGCAAGGGAGGTCTGCGGAACCCTGTGTAACATTTTACATGGGAAGAGGATCTGTACTTGAATAGACATATATAATCTACAAATGAACCAGATTGTGTACACCTAGGACAAACAATATTCTAAGCTTTACTCCAATTTAAAAAAAATTTTATACCAAGAAGAAATAATGAGACATAAACTTATGGGCTTTTCTCCATGCACATTCCAACGTAATTTACAACCTAGGAACACGACTTCCAGAAAGGCTCTGCTGCCCTAGTACCCAGATTTGAGAATGGAGAAATGCTGCCTGCTTGAGGCCACTTCCCACAAATCAGCTTTAAACCCATTGCTAAAGGTCAATAAATATTCACCAAACTTGCAGTTAGGTAAATGACACCTGCTCTCTAAAAAAATTCTGGGGTGGAAAATTGACCAAAAAGTTCAAAAGAGGGCACCCTTCCAAGAAGAACATATCAAGAGTTATATTGTACTCCCAATTGTTTCCTTTTTTTAACAGAAAAGAAAACGGCGGAGAAAAATGATGAGTTTTACGAATTTTCAGAGACATGCAAACCCAAATTACAAAAACCTATCAGCTCACAGCAGCCAGAAGGGCCATTAGCATAAATGCTGCAAACAATAAATGCTGAAACGATTGTGGAGAAATGTGTACCCTCGATTCTAAAGGGGACGTGGTAAGTGCCACTAATGAAAACACAAAGAAGGTGCTTTGAAAACGGAAACACGGTGCTACCAGTCAGTCAATCACAACCACTGCTTGGCCTATCACCTGAGAAAATGAGAATCAAAAAGTCACAGGCTGGCAATCCTGCACTCCAACAATATTTACCATAGCCAACTCTTGGAAGCAATGAAAATGTCCATCAACCGAGGAATGCACAAAGTAGAAGTGGTCCACGTACACAGTGGAAAATTACTCCAATAAAAAATAAAACTTACATTTAAAAATCCAACGAAAGTAAGGAGACATCAGCTTGTGTGGGTTTGTCCAGGCACACTCCACGCTAATTTATAACCGAGAAACACCACAGGCTGCAAGGGCTTTTCCCGAGTTACCAGCGTGGGGAACATAGAAAGGCTGCTGCCCTCTGGCAGTTACCTGCAAAAACAGCTTTAAGCCTGTGCTAATGGTCATTTCATAGGAACAAGTTCTGCAGAACTGTAAATGAAACTTGCCCTCAAAATATCTTGAGGGAGGTAATGGCCAATACATTTCAAAATGTGACACATACTTTAAGAGAACACTTTGAAGAACTAAGGGGTAATCACAGCTTGAAAAATAAAAAATGAAATGCCGTCAAGCTCATTTTCAATGGATTATGAGGCACGTGCGAATTCAACCACAAAGAGGTATCAGATCACACTTGTCAGAATAACCACCAGCAAGAAAACTACAAACAATAAATGCTGAAGGTGTTGTAGAGAAATGCATACCCTCAACTTCAAGGGGGACGTAACTTGGAAAGGGCCACGAACTAGAACAGAATGGAGGTGCCTTAAAAAGGTAAACATTGAGCTACCATATGATGCAGCAGGCCCACTCCTCGACCTATAATCTAAGAGGAGAGAATTGGAAAGACAGAGGCAGGAAATCTGCATTGCACAGTATTACAATAGCCAAGTTATGGAAGTAACCAAAAAGGCCACCAACAGATGGATGGACAAAGAAGAACTCCTCCATGTACAGATGGAATATTCGCTAGTGAAAAAAATGAAACAATGCCATTTGCAGCACCATAGATGAGTCTAGACGTAATCACGCCCCCTGTAGTAAGTGAGAAAGCAAAAGACACATATCCTATCATACCACTTTTAGGAGTTACTTAAAAATTGATACCAATGAAGATATTTCAACAGAGAAAGGCAATCACAGATTCATTTAAAAAACTTAGGCTCACCAAAAAGAAAGGGATGAGGATTGGATACATTACCATATTGGGGTTAACAGAGATATACAAACCATGTGAAATATATAATCACCAAAGGCGTACGGAAGACCAGGAGAAGACTACTCAACATTCTGTCATAACCTAAATGGGAAAAGGATGCGAGGAAGAGTAGATACACATATATGTGTGAAAGAACCACATCTTGCACACCAAGAAGAAACAAACCATTGTAATCAAATTTGCTGGGATAAAAAATAAAAAGTAAATTACAAATATGAACAAGAAGTAATGAGACATAAACTTAAAGGGCTTTTTCCTGGCACATTCCATTTTAATTTACAACCTAGAACACCACTTCCATTAAGGCTCTGTTTCCCTAGTAACCAAATTTGGTAAAGGAGAAATGCTGCCACCTTGTGGCCGTTTCCTGCAAGAGCAGCTTTAAAGTCACAGCTAATGGTCACTTAACATTCACAAAGACTCAGGGCTGTAAAGGACACCTGCCCTAAAATATTGTGCTGAAGTAGGGAATGGACAAAAAAATTCAAAACAGGCAAATGTTTCAAGAAGAGATTATGAAGAGTTAAGTTTTACTCACACTCTTTTTTTAAAAAAAAGGAACATGGATAAAAGCTCAACCTCAGGGAGTGTTAGACGCATGCAATCTAATCTACAAAAAGTTTCAACTTACACCAGTCGACTGACCATCAGCAAAAAGTCTACAAAAAATAAATGCTGAAGGGGTTTTACAGAACTGTGTACCCTCAACCTGCTGGTGAGACGTAAAAGGATAACAGCCAATAATGAGAACAGAAAGGAGCTGTGTTTAAAAGTAAAAATGTAGGTACCATTCAGTCCAGCAGGCGCACCATTGGACCTCTCACCTGAGAAGACAAGAATCGAGAAGACACAGGCCGCAAAAGCTGCAGTGCAGCCTTATTCACAATAGCCAAGACAGTGAAGCAACCAAAATGTCCACCAACAGGTGAATGGATAAAAAGAAGAAGTGGTCCATATACACAATGGAATATTAGCCATGGAAAACAATGAACCATTGCTCTCTGAGGAAGCACAAATGAGTCTGGAGATAATCATGAATCATGAGGTAAGTCGGAAAGCAAAAGACCTATATTCTATGATATCACTTATAGGCGTTATCTAATAACTGACACAAATGAACATATTTCCACAGAGATAGACACTCACAGACTTAGAAAAAAAACTATGCTCATCTAAAAGGAAAGGTGGGGGGAATGGATAAATTAAGATTAGTGTTACTATATGTATACAAACACATATTATATACATATCTCAAAACTACCGACCATATAGCAAGGGAGGTCTGCGGAACCCTGTGTAACATTTTACATGGGAAGAGGATCTGTACTTGAATAGACATATATAATCTACAAATGAACCAGATTGTGTACACCTAGGACAAACAATATTCTAAGCTTTACTCCAATTTAAAAAAAATTTTATACCAAGAAGAAATAATGAGACATAAACTTATGGGCTTTTCTCCATGCACATTCCAACGTAATTTACAACCTAGGAACACGACTTCCAGAAAGGCTCTGCTGCCCTAGTACCCAGATTTGAGAATGGAGAAATGCTGCCTGCTTGAGGCCACTTCCCACAAATCAGCTTTAAACCCATTGCTAAAGGTCAATAAATATTCACCAAACTTGCAGTTAGGTAAATGACACCTGCTCTCTAAAAAAATTCTGGGGTGGAAAATTGACCAAAAAGTTCAAAAGAGGGCACCCTTCCAAGAAGAACATATCAAGAGTTATATTGTACTCCCAATTGTTTCCTTTTTTTAACAGAAAAGAAAACGGCGGAGAAAAATGATGAGTTTTACGAATTTTCAGAGACATGCAAACCCAAATTACAAAAACCTATCAGCTCACAGCAGCCAGAAGGGCCATTAGCATAAATGCTGCAAACAATAAATGCTGAAACGATTGTGGAGAAATGTGTACCCTCGATTCTAAAGGGGACGTGGTAAGTGCCACTAATGAAAACACAAAGAAGGTGCTTTGAAAACGGAAACACGGTGCTACCAGTCAGTCAATCACAACCACTGCTTGGCCTATCACCTGAGAAAATGAGAATCAAAAAGTCACAGGCTGGCAATCCTGCACTCCAACAATATTTACCATAGCCAACTCTTGGAAGCAATGAAAATGTCCATCAACCGAGGAATGCACAAAGTAGAAGTGGTCCACGTACACAGTGGAAAATTACTCCAATAAAAAATAAAACTTACATTTAAAAATCCAACGAAAGTAAGGAGACATCAGCTTGTGTGGGTTTGTCCAGGCACACTCCACGCTAATTTATAACCGAGAAACACCACAGGCTGCAAGGGCTTTTCCCGAGTTACCAGCGTGGGGAACATAGAAAGGCTGCTGCCCTCTGGCAGTTACCTGCAAAAACAGCTTTAAGCCTGTGCTAATGGTCATTTCATAGGAACAAGTTCTGCAGAACTGTAAATGAAACTTGCCCTCAAAATATCTTGAGGGAGGTAATGGCCAATACATTTCAAAATGTGACACATACTTTAAGAGAACACTTTGAAGAACTAAGGGGTAATCACAGCTTGAAAAATAAAAAAATGAAATGCCTTCAAGCTCATTTTCAATGGATTATGAGGCACGTGCGAATTCAACCACAAAGAGGTATCAGATCACACTTGTCAGAATAACCACCAGCAAGAAAACTACAAACAATAAATGCTGAAGGTGTTGTAGAGAAATGCATACCCTCAACTTCAAGGGGGACGTAACTTGGAAAGGGCCACGAACTAGAACAGAATGGAGGTGCCTTAAAAAGGTAAACATTGAGCTACCATATGATGCAGCAGGCCCACTCCTCGACCTATAATCTAAGAGGAGAGAATTGGAAAGACAGAGGCAGGAAATCTGCATTGCACAGTATTACAATAGCCAAGTTATGGAAGTAACCAAAAAGGCCACCAACAGATGGATGGACAAAGAAGAACTCCTCCATGTACAGATGGAATATTCGCTAGTGAAAAAAATGAAACAATGCCATTTGCAGCACCATAGATGAGTCTAGACGTAATCACGCCACCTGTAGTAAGTGAGAAAGCAAAAGACACATATCCTATCATACCACTTTTAGGAGTTACTTAAAAATTGATACCAATGAAGATATTTCAACAGAGAGAGGCAATCGCAGATTCATTTGAAAACTTATGGTTCACCAAATAGAAAGGGATGAGGATTGGATAGATTACCATATTGGGGTTAACAGAGATATACAAACCATGTGAAATGTATAACCACCAAAGACGTACGGAAGACCAGGAGAAGACTACTCAACATTCTGTCATAACCTAAATGGGAAAAGGATGCGAGGAAGAATAGATACACATATATGTGTGAAAGAACCACATCTTGCACACCAAGAAGAAACAAACCATTGTAATCAAATTTGCTGGGATAAAAAATAAAAAGTAAATTACAAATATGAACAAGAAGTAATGAGACATAAACTTAAAGGGCTTTTTCCTGGCACATTCCATTTTAATTTACAACCTAGAACACCACTTCCATTAAGGCTCTGTTTCCCTAGTAACCAAATTTGGTAAAGGAGAAATGCTGCCACCTTGTGGCCGTTTCCTGCAAGAGCAGCTTTAAAGTCACAGCTAATGGTCACTTAACATTCACAAAGACTCAGGGCTGTAAGGACGCCTGCCCTAAAAAATTGTGCTGAAGTAGGGAATGGACAAAAAATTTCAAAACAGGCAAATGTTTCAAGAAGAGAATATGAAGAGTTACGTTTTACTGACGCTCTTTAAAAAAAAAAGGAAAATGGGTAAAAGCTCAACCTCAGGGAGTGTTAGACCCATGCAATCTAATCTACAAAAAGTTTTCAACTTACACCAATCGACTGACCATCAGCAAAAAGTCTACGAACAATAAATGCTGAAGGGGTTTTAGAGAACTGTGAACCCTCTACCTGCTGTTGAGACGTAAAAGGGTAACAGCCAATAATGAGAATAGAAAGGAGCTGTGATTAAAAGTAAAAATGGAGGTACCATTCAATCCAGCAGGCACACCATTGGACCTCTCACCTGAGAAGACAAGAATCGAGAAGACACAGGCCGCAAAAGCTGCAGTGCAGCCTTATTCACAATAGCCAAGACCGTGAAGCAATCAAAATATCCAACAAGAGGTGAATGGATAAAGAAGAAGTGGTCCATGTACACAATGGAATATTAGCCATGGAAAACAATGAACCATTGCTCTCTGAGGCACCACAAATGAGTCTGGAGATAATCACGAAACATGAGGTAAGTCCAAAAGCAAAAGACCTATATTCTATGATATCACTTATAGGCGTTATCTAATAACTGACACAAATGAACATATTTCCACAGAGAAAGACACTCACAGACTTAGAAAACAAACTATGCTCATCTAAAAGGAAAGGTGGAGTGAATGGATAAATTAAGATTAGTGTTACTATATGTATACAAACACATATTATATACATATCTCAAAAAGACCGACCATATAGCAAGGGAGGTCTGCGGAACATTCTGTAACATTTTACATGGGAAGAGGATCTGTACTTGAATAGACATATATAATCTACAAATGAACCAGATTGTGTACACCTAGGACAAACAATATTCTAAGCTTTACCACAATTAAAAAAATTTTTAAAACCAAGAAGAAATAATGAGACATAAACTTATGGGGGTTTCTCCATGCACATTCCAATGTAATTTACAACCTAGGAACACGACTTCCAGAAAGGCTCTGCTGCTCTAGAAACCAGATTTGGGAATGGAGAAATGCTGCCTGCTTGAGGCCACTTCCCACAACAGCAGCTTTAAACCCATTTCTAAAGGTCAATAAATATTCACCAAACTTGCAGTTCGGGAAATGACACCTGCTCTCTAAAAAAACTCTGGGGTGGAAAATCGACCAAAAAATTCAAAAGAGGGCAACCTTCTAAGAAGACAGTTTCCAGAGTTATAATGTACTCCCATTTGTTTCCTTTTTGTAACAGAAAAGAAAACGGCGGAGAAAAATAATGAGTTTTACGAATTTTCAAATACATGCAAACCCAAATTACAAAAACCTATCAGCTCACAGCAGCCAGTAGGGCCATTAGCATAAATGCTGCAAACAATAAATGCTGAAGCGATTGTGGAGAAATGCGTACCCTCGATTCTAAGGGGGACGTGGTAAGAGCCACTAATGAAAACACAAAGGAGGTGCTTTGAAAAGGGAAACACGGTGCTACCAGTCAATGAATCACACACACTGCTGGGCCTATCACCTGAGAAAATGAGAATCAAAAAGTCACAGGCTGGCAATTCTGCACTCCAACAATATTTACCATAGCCAACACTTGGAAGAAATGAAAATGTCCATCAACCGAGGAATGCACAAAGTAGAAGTGGTCCACGTACACAGTGGAAAATTACTCCAATAAAAAATAAAAATTACATTTAAAAATCCAACAAAAATAAGGAGACATCAGCTTGTGTGGGTTTGTCCAGGCACTCTCCACTCTAATTTTTAACCGAGAAACACCACAGGCCGCAAGGGCTTTTCCCTAGTTACCAGGGTGGGGAACATAGAAAGGCTGCTGCCCTCTGGCAGTTACCTGCAAAAGCAGCTTTAAAGCCCGTGCTAATGGTCATTTCATAGGAACAAGTACTGCAGAACTGTAAATGAAACTTGCCCTCAAAATGTCTTGAGGGAGGTAATGGCCAAAATATTTCAAATGGTGACACATACTTTAAGAAAACACTTTGAAGAAATAAGCTCTAATCATAGCTGGAAAAATAAAAAGGACATGTCTAAAAGCTCAATTTCAACGCATTATGAGACACATGCAAATTCAACCACAAAGAGGTATCAGCTCACACCACTCAGAATAACCATCAGCAAAAACTGCAAAGAATAAATGCTGAAGGTGCTGGGAAGAAATGCATACCCTCAACTTTATGTGGGACGTAACCTGGAAAGAGCCACTAAAGAGAACAGAATAGAGGTGCCTTTAAAAGGTAAACATTGAGCTACCATAGGATCCAGCAGACCTATTCCTGGACCTATAAACTAAGAAGACAGAATTGGAAGGACACAGGTATGCAAATCTGCATTGCATAGTATTACAAAAGCCAAGATACGGAAGTAACCAAAAAGTCCACCGACAGATGGGCGGACAAAGAAGAACTGCTACCTGTACAGATGGAATATGAGCTAGTGAAAAAATGAAACAATGCCATTTGCAGCACCATAGATGAGTCTAGACGTAATCACGCCACCTGTAGTAAGTGAGAAAGCAAAAGACACATATCCTATCATATCACTTTTAGGAGTTACTTAAAAATCGATACCAATGAAGATATTTCCACAGAGAGAGGCAATCGCAGATTCATTAAAAAACTTATGGTTCACCAAATAGAAAGGGATGAGGATTGGATACATTACCATATTGGGGTTAACAGAGATATACAAACCATGTGAAATATATAACCACCAAAGACGTACGGAAGACCAGGAGAAGACTACTCAACATTGTGCCATAACCTACATGGGAAAAGGATGCGAGGAAAAATAGATACCTGTATATGTGTGAAAGAACCACATCTTGCACACCTAGAGCAAACAAACCATTGTAATCAAATTTGCTGGGATAAAAAATAAAAAAGTAAATTACAAATATGAACAAGAAGTAATGAGACATAAACTTAAAGGGCTTTTTCCTGGCATATTCCATTCTAATATACAACCTAGAACACCATTTCCATTAAGGCTCTGTTTCCCTAGTAACCAAATTTGGTAAAGGAGAAATGCTGCCACCTTGTGGCCGTTTCCTGCAAGAGCAGCTTTAAAGTCACAGCTAATGGTCACTTAACATTCACAAGGACTCAGGGCTGTAAAGGACACCTGCCCTAAAAAATTGAGCTGAAGTAGGGAATGGACAAAAAAATTCAAAACAGGCAAATGTTTCAAGAAGAGATTATGAAGACTTAAGTTTTACTCACACACTTTAAAAAAAAAAGGAAAATGGATAAAAGCTCAACCTCAGGGTGTGTTAGACGCATGCAATCTAATCTACAAAAAGTTTCAACTTACATCAGTCGAATGACCATCAGCAAAAAGTCTATAAACAATAAATGCTGAAGGGGTTTTAGAGAACTGTGTACCCTCTACCTGCTGGTGAGACGTAAAACTGTAACAGCCAATAATGAGAACCGAAAGGAGCTGTGTTTAAAAGTAAAAATGGAGGTATCATTCAACCCAGCAGGCGCACCATTGGACCTCTCACCTGAGAAGACAAGAATGGAGAAGACACAGGCCGCAAAAGCTGCAGTGCAGCCTTATTCACAATAGCCAAGACAGTGAAGCAACCAAAATGTCCACCAACAGGTGAATGGATAAAGAAGAAGTGGTCCATGTACACAATGGAATATTAGCCATGGAAGACAATGAACCACTGCTCTTTGACGCACCACAAATGAGTCTGGAGATAATCACGAAACATGAAGTAACTCGGAAAGCAAAAGACCTGTATTCTATGATATCACCTATAGGCGTTATCTAATAACTGACACAAAGGAACATATTTCCACAGAGAAAGACACTCACAGATTTAGAAAACTATGCTCATCTAAAAGGAAAGGTGGAGTGAATGGATAAATTAAGATTAGTGTTACTATATGTATACAAACACATATTATATACATATCTCAAAAATACCGACCATACAGCAAGGAAGTCTGCGGAACCCTCTGTAATATTTTACATGGGAAGAGGATCTGTACTTGAATAGACATATATAATGTACAGATGAACCAGATTGTTTACACCTAGGAGAAACAATATTCTAAGCTTTACCCCAATTAAAAAAAATTTTAAAACCAAGAAGAAATAATGAGACATAAACTTATGGGGGTTTCTCCATGCACATTCCAATGTAATTTACAACCTAGGAACACGACTTCCAGAAAGGCTCTGCTGCCCTAGTAACCAGATTTGGGAATGGAGAAATGATGCCTCCTTTAGGCCACTTCCCACAACAGCAGCTTTAAACACATTGTAAAGGTCACTAAATATTCACCAAACTTGCAGTTCGGGAAATGACACCTGCTCTCTAAAAAAAGTCTGAGGTGGAAAATCGACCAAAAAATTCAAAAGAGGGCAACCTTCCAAGAAGACAATATCAAGAGTTATAATGTACTCCCATTTGTTTCCTTTTTTTAACAGAAAAGAAAACGGCGGAGAAAAATGATGAGTTTTACGAATTTTCAAAGACATGCAAACCCAAATTACAAAACCCTATCAGCTCACAGCAGCCAGTAGGGGCATTGGCATAAATTCTGCAAACAATAAATGCTGAAGCGATTGTGGAGAAATGTGTACCCTCGATTCTAAAGGGGACGTAATAAGTGCCACTAATGAAAGCACAAAGAAGGTGCTTTGAAAAGGGAAAAACGGTGCTACCAGTCAGTCAATCACACCCACTGCTGGGCCTATCACCTGAGAAAATGAGAATCAAAAAGTCACAGGCTGGCAATCCTGCACTCCAACAATATTTACCATAGCCAACACTTGGAAGCAATGAAAATGTCCATCAACCGAGGAATGCACAATGTAGAAGTGGTCCATGTACACAGTAGAAAATTACTCCAATAAAAAATAAAAATTACATGTAAAAATCCAACAAAAATAAGGAGACATCAGCTTGTGTGGGTTTCTCCAGGCACACTCCACTCTAATTTTTAACCAAGAAACACCACAAGCCGCAAGGGCTTTTCCCCATTTACCAGGGTGGGGAAAATAGAAAGGCTGCTGCCCTCTGGCAGTTACCTGCAAAAGCAGCTTTAAAGCCTGTGCTAATGGTCATTTCATAGGAACAAGTACTGCAGAACTGTAAATGAAAACTGCCCTCAAAATGTCTTGAGGGAGGTAATGGCCAAAACATTTCAAAATGTGACACATACTTTAAGAGAACACTTTGAAGAACTAAGGGGTAATCACAGCTTGAAAAATAAATAGGACATGCCTTAAAGCTCAATTTCAACGGATTTTGAGGCACATGCGAATTCAACCACAAAGAGGTATCAGCTCACAATTGCCAGAGTAACCATCAGCAAGAAAACTACAAACAATAAATGCTGAAGGTGTTGTGGAGAAATGTATACCCTCAACTTCAAGTGGGACGTAAGTTGGAAAGGGCCACAGATGAGAACAGAAAGGAGGTGCCTTAAAAAGGTAAACATTGAGCTACCATATGACCTAGCAGGCCCACTCCTCGACCTATAATCTAAGAAGACAGAATTGGAAAGACACAGGCAGGCAAATCTGCATTGCACAGTATCACAATAGGCAAGATATGGAAGTAACCAAAAAGTCCACCAACAGATGGGTGGACACAGAAGAACTCCTCCATGTACAGATGGAATATTCGCTACTGAAAAAAATGAAACAATGCCATTTGCAGCACCATAGATGAGTCTAGACGTAATCACGCCCCCTGTAGTAAGTGAGAAAGCAAAAGACACATATCCTATCATATCACTTTTAGGAGTTACTTAAAAATTGATACCAATGAAGATATTTCCACAGAGAAAGGCAATCACAGATTCATTTAAAAAACTTAGGCTCACCAAAAAGAAAGGGATGAGGATTGGATACATTACCATATTGGGGTTAACAGAGATATACAAACCATGTGAAATATATAATCACCAAAGGCGTACGGAAGACCAGGAGAAGACTACTCAACATTCTGTCATAACCTAAATGGGAAAAGGATGCGAGGAAGAGTAGATACACATATATGTGTGAAAGAACCACATCTTGCACACCAAGAAGAAACAAACCATTGTAATCAAATTTGCTGGGATAAAAAATAAAAAGTAAATTACAAATATGAACAAGAAGTAATGAGACATAAACTTAAAGGGCTTTTTCCTGGCACATTCCATTTTAATTTACAACCTAGAACACCACTTCCATTAAGGCTCTGTTTCCCTAGTAACCAAATTTGGTAAAGGAGAAATGCTGCCACCTTGTGGCCGTTTCCTGCAAGAGCAGCTTTAAAGTCACAGCTAATGGTCACTTAACATTCACAAAGACTCAGGGCTGTAAAGGACACCTGCCCTAAAATATTGTGCTGAAGTAGGGAATGGACAAAAAAATTCAAAACAGGCAAATGTTTCAAGAAGAGATTATGAAGAGTTAAGTTTTACTCACACTCTTTTTTTAAAAAAAAGGAACATGGATAAAAGCTCAACCTCAGGGAGTGTTAGACACATGCAATCTAATCTACAAAAAGTTTCAACTTACACCAGTCGACTGACCATCAGCAAAAAGTCTACAAAAAATAAATGCTGAAGGGGTTTTACAGAACTGTGTACCCTCAACCTGCTGGTGAGACGTAAAAGGATAACAGCCAATAATGAGAACAGAAAGGAGCTGTGTTTAAAAGTAAAAATGTAGGTACCATTCAGTCCAGCAGGCGCACCATTGGACCTCTCACCTGAGAAGACAAGAATCGAGAAGACACAGGCCGCAAAAGCTGCAGTGCAGCCTTATTCACAATAGCCAAGACAGTGAAGCAACCAAAATGTCCACCAACAGGTGAATGGATAAAAAGAAGAAGTGGTCCATATACACAATGGAATATTAGCCATGGAAAACAATGAACCATTGCTCTCTGAGGAAGCACAAATGAGTCTGGAGATAATCATGAATCATGAGGTAAGTCGGAAAGCAAAAGACCTATATTCTATGATATCACTTATAGGCGTTATCTAATAACTGACACAAATGAACATATTTCCACAGAGATAGACACTCACAGACTTAGAAAACAAACTATGCTCATCTAAAAGGAAAGGTGGGGGGAATGGACAAATTAAGATTAGTGTTACTATATGTATACAAACACATATTATATACATATCTCAAAACTACCGACCATATAGCAAGGGAGGTCTGCGGAACCCTGTGTAACATTTTACATGGGAAGAGGATCTGTACTTGAATAGACATATATAATCTACAAATGAACCAGATTGTGTACACCTAGGACAAACAATATTCTAAGCTTTACTCCAATTTAAAAAAAAATTTTATACCAAGAAGAAATAATGAGACATAAACTTATGGGCTTTTCTCCATGCACATTCCAACGTAATTTACAACCTAGGAACACGACTTCCAGAAAGGCTCTGCTGCCCTAGTACCCAGATTTGAGAATGGAGAAATGCTGCCTGCTTGAGGCCACTTCCCACAAATCAGCTTTAAACCCATTGCTAAAGGTCAATAAATATTCACCAAACTTGCAGTTAGGTAAATGACACCAGCTCTCTAAAAAAATTCTGGGGTGGAAAATTGACCAAAAAGTTCAAAAGAGGGCACCCTTCCAAGAAGAACATATCAAGAGTTATATTGTACTCCCAATTGTTTCCTTTTTTTAACAGAAAAGAAAACGGCGGAGAAAAATGATGAGTTTTACGAATTTTCAGAGACATGCAAACCCAAATTACAAAAACCTATCAGCTCACAGCAGCCAGAAGGGCCATTAGCATAAATGCTGCAAACAATAAATGCTGAAACGATTGTGGAGAAATGTGTACCCTCGATTCTAAAGGGGACGTGGTAAGTGCCACTAATGAAAACACAAAGAAGGTGCTTTGAAAACGGAAACACGGTGCTACCAGTCAGTCAATCACAACCACTGCTTGGCCTATCACCTGAGAAAATGAGAATCAAAAAGTCACAGGCTGGCAATCCTGCACTCCAACAATATTTACCATAGCCAACTCTTGGAAGCAATGAAAATGTCCATCAACCGAGGAATGCACAAAGTAGAAGTGGTCCACGTACACAGTGGAAAATTACTCCAATAAAAAATAAAACTTACATTTAAAAATCCAACGAAAGTAAGGAGACATCAGCTTGTGTGGGTTTGTCCAGGCACACTCCACGCTAATTTATAACCGAGAAACACCACAGGCTGCAAGGGCTTTTCCCGAGTTACCAGCGTGGGGAACATAGAAAGGCTGCTGCCCTCTGGCAGTTACCTGCAAAAACAGCTTTAAGCCTGTGCTAATGGTCATTTCATAGGAACAAGTTCTGCAGAACTGTAAATGAAACTTGCCCTCAAAATATCTTGAGGGAGGTAATGGCCAATACATTTCAAAATGTGACACATACTTTAAGAGAACACTTTGAAGAACTAAGGGGTAATCACAGCTTGAAAAATAAAAAATGAAATGCCTTCAAGCTCATTTTCAATGGATTATGAGGCACGTGCGAATTCAACCACAAAGAGGTATCAGATCACACTTGTCAGAATAACCACCAGCAAGAAAACTACAAACAATAAATGCTGAAGGTGTTGTAGAGAAATGCATACCCTCAACTTCAAGGGGGACGTAACTTGGAAAGGGCCACGAACTAGAACAGAATGGAGGTGCCTTAAAAAGGTAAACATTGAGCTACCATATGATGCAGCAGGCCCACTCCTCGACCTATAATCTAAGAGGAGAGAATTGGAAAGACAGAGGCAGGAAATCTGCATTGCACAGTATTACAATAGCCAAGTTATGGAAGTAACCAAAAAGGCCACCAACAGATGGATGGACAAAGAAGAACTCCTCCATGTACAGATGGAATATTCGCTAGTGAAAAAAATGAAACAATGCCATTTGCAGCACCATAGATGAGTCTAGACGTAATCATGCCACCTGTAGTAAGTGAGAAAGCAAAAGACACATATCCTATCATACCACTTTTAGGAGTTACTTAAAAATTGATACCAATGAAGATATTTCAACAGAGAGAGGCAATCGCAGATTCATTTGAAAACTTATGGTTCACCAAATAGAAAGGGATGAGGATTGGATAGATTACCATATTGGGGTTAACAGAGATATACAAACCATGTGAAATGTATAACCACCAAAGACGTACGGAAGACCAGGAGAAGACTACTCAACATTCTGTCATAACCTAAATGGGAAAAGGATGCGAGGAAGAATAGATACACATATATGTGTGAAAGAACCACATCTTGCACACCAAGAAGAAACAAACCATTGTAATCAAATTTGCTGGGATAAAAAATAAAAAGTAAATTACAAATATGAACAAGAAGTAATGAGACATAAACTTAAAGGGCTTTTTCCTGGCACATTCCATTTTAATTTACAACCTAGAACACCACTTCCATTAAGGCTCTGTTTCCCTAGTAACCAAATTTGGTAAAGGAGAAATGCTGCCACCTTGTGGCCGTTTCCTGCAAGAGCAGCTTTAAAGTCACAGCTAATGGTCACTTAACATTCACAAAGACTCAGGGCTGTAAGGACGCCTGCCCTAAAAAATTGTGCTGAAGTAGGGAATGGACAAAAAATTTCAAAACAGGCAAATGTTTCAAGAAGAGAATATGAAGAGTTACGTTTTACTGACGCTCTTTAAAAAAAAAAGGAAAATGGATAAAAGCTCAACCTCAGGGAGTGTTAGACCCATGCAATCTAATCTACAAAAAGTTTTCAACTTACACCAATCGACTGACCATCAGCAAAAAGTCTACGAACAATAAATGCTGAAGGGGTTTTAGAGAACTGTGAACCCTCTACCTGCTGTTGAGACGTAAAAGGGTAACAGCCAATAATGAGAATAGAAAGGAGCTGTGATTAAAAGTAAAAATGGAGGTACCATTCAATCCAGCAGGCACACCATTGGACCTCTCACCTGAGAAGACAAGAATCGAGAAGACACAGGCCGCAAAAGCTGCAGTGCAGCCTTATTCACAATAGCCAAGACCGTGAAGCAATCAAAATATCCAACAAGAGGTGAATGGATAAAGAAGAAGTGGTCCATGTACACAATGGAATATTAGCCATGGAAAACAATGAACCATTGCTCTCTGAGGCACCACAAATGAGTCTGGAGATAATCACGAAACATGAGGTAAGTCCAAAAGCAAAAGACCTATATTCTATGATATCACTTATAGGCGTTATCTAATAACTGACACAAATGAACATATTTCCACAGAGAAAGACACTCACAGACTTAGAAAACAAACTATGCTCATCTAAAAGGAAAGGTGGAGTGAATGGATAAATTAAGATTAGTGTTACTATATGTATACAAACACATATTATATACATATCTCAAAAAGACCGACCATATAGCAAGGGAGGTCTGCGGAACATTCTGTAACATTTTACATGGGAAGAGGATCTGTACTTGAATAGACATATATAATCTACAAATGAACCAGATTGTGTACACCTAGGACAAACAATATTCTAAGCTTTACCACAATTAAAAAAATTTTTAAAACCAAGAAGAAATAATGAGACATAAACTTATGGGGGTTTCTCCATGCACATTCCAATGTAATTTACAACCTAGGAACACGACTTCCAGAAAGGCTCTGCTGCTCTAGAAACCAGATTTGGGAATGGAGAAATGCTGCCTGCTTGAGGCCACTTCCCACAACAGCAGCTTTAAACCCATTTCTAAAGGTCAATAAATATTCACCAAACTTGCAGTTCGGGAAATGACACCTGCTCTCTAAAAAAACTCTGGGGTGGAAAATCGACCAAAAAATTCAAAAGAGGGCAACCTTCTAAGAAGACAGTTTCCAGAGTTATAATGTACTCCCATTTGTTTCCTTTTTGTAACAGAAAAGAAAACGGCGGAGAAAAATAATGAGTTTTACGAATTTTCAAATACATGCAAACCCAAATTACAAAAACCTATCAGCTCACAGCAGCCAGTAGGGCCATTATCATAAATGCTGCAAACAATAAATGCTGAAGCGATTGTGGAGAAATGCGTACCCTCGATTCTAAGGGGGACGTGGTAAGAGCCACTAATGAAAACACAAAGGAGGTGCTTTGAAAAGGGAAACACGGTGCTACCAGTCAATGAATCACACACACTGCTGGGCCTATCACCTGAGAAAATGAGAATCAAAAAGTCACAGGCTGGCAATTCTGCACTCCAACAATATTTACCATAGCCAACACTTGGAAGAAATGAAAATGTCCATCAACCGAGGAATGCACAAAGTAGAAGTGGTCCACGTACACAGTGGAAAATTACTCCAATAAAAAATAAAAATTACATTTAAAAATCCAACAAAAATAAGGAGACATCAGCTTGTGTGGGTTTGTCCAGGCACTCTCCACTCTAATTTTTAACCGAGAAACACCACAGGCCGCAAGGGCTTTTCCCTAGTTACCAGGGTGGGGAACATAGAAAGGCTGCTGCCCTCTGGCAGTTACCTGCAAAAGCAGCTTTAAAGCCCGTGCTAATGGTCATTTCATAGGAACAAGTACTGCAGAACTGTAAATGAAACTTGCCCTCAAAATGTCTTGAGGGAGGTAATGGCCAAAATATTTCAAATGGTGACACATACTTTAAGAAAACACTTTGAAGAAATAAGCTCTAATCATAGCTGGAAAAATAAAAAGGACATGTCTAAAAGCTCAATTTCAACGCATTATGAGACACATGCAAATTCAACCACAAAGAGGTATCAGCTCACACCACTCAGAATAACCATCAGCAAAAACTGCAAAGAATAAATGCTGAAGGTGCTGGGAAGAAATGCATACCCTCAACTTTATGTGGGACGTAACCTGGAAAGAGCCACTAAAGAGAACAGAATAGAGGTGCCTTTAAAAGGTAAACATTGAGCTACCATAGGATCCAGCAGACCTATTCCTGGACCTATAAACTAAGAAGACAGAATTGGAAGGACACAGGTATGCAAATCTGCATTGCATAGTATTACAAAAGCCAAGATACGGAAGTAACCAAAAAGTCCACCGACAGATGGGCGGACAAAGAAGAACTGCTACCTGTACAGATGGAATATGAGCTAGTGAAAAAATGAAACAATGCCATTTGCAGCACCATAGATGAGTCTAGACGTAATCACGCCACCTGTAGTAAGTGAGAAAGCAAAAGACACATATCCTATCATATCACTTTTAGGAGTTACTTAAAAATCGATACCAATGAAGATATTTCCACAGAGAGAGGCAATCGCAGATTCATTAAAAAACTTATGGTTCACCAAATAGAAAGGGATGAGGATTGGATACATTACCATATTGGGGTTAACAGAGATATACAAACCATGTGAAATATATAACCACCAAAGACGTACGGAAGACCAGGAGAAGACTACTCAACATTGTGCCATAACCTACATGGGAAAAGGATGCGAGGAAAAATAGATACCTGTATATGTGTGAAAGAACCACATCTTGCACACCTAGAGCAAACAAACCATTGTAATCAAATTTGCTGGGATAAAAAATAAAAAAGTAAATTACAAATATGAACAAGAAGTAATGAGACATAAACTTAAAGGGCTTTTTCCTGGCATATTCCATTCTAATATACAACCTAGAACACCATTTCCATTAAGGCTCTGTTTCCCTAGTAACCAAATTTGGTAAAGGAGAAATGCTGCCACCTTGTGGCCGTTTCCTGCAAGAGCAGCTTTAAAGTCACAGCTAATGGTCACTTAACATTCACAAGGACTCAGGGCTGTAAAGGACACCTGCCCTAAAAAATTGAGCTGAAGTAGGGAATGGACAAAAAAATTCAAAACAGGCAAATGTTTCAAGAAGAGATTATGAAGACTTAAGTTTTACTCACACACTTTTAAAAAAAAAGGAAAATGGATAAAAGCTCAACCTCAGGGTGTGTTAGACGCATGCAATCTAATCTACAAAAAGTTTCAACTTACATCAGTCGAATGACCATCAGCAAAAAGTCTATAAACAATAAATGCTGAAGGGGTTTTAGAGAACTGTGTACCCTCTACCTGCTGGTGAGACGTAAAACTGTAACAGCCAATAATGAGAACCGAAAGGAGCTGTGTTTAAAAGTAAAAATGGAGGTATCATTCAACCCAGCAGGCGCACCATTGGACCTCTCACCTGAGAAGACAAGAATGGAGAAGACACAGGCCGCAAAAGCTGCAGTGCAGCCTTATTCACAATAGCCAAGACAGTGAAGCAACCAAAATGTCCACCAACAGGTGAATGGATAAAGAAGAAGTGGTCCATGTACACAATGGAATATTAGCCATGGAAGACAATGAACCACTGCTCTTTGACGCACCAAAAATGAGTCTGGAGATAATCACGAAACATGAAGTAACTCGGAAAGCAAAAGACCTGTATTCTATGATATCACCTATAGGCGTTATCTAATAACTGACACAAAGGAACATATTTCCACAGAGAAAGACACTCACAGATTTAGAAAACTATGCTCATCTAAAAGGAAAGGTGGAGTGAATGGATAAATTAAGATTAGTGTTACTATATGTATACAAACACATATTATATACATATCTCAAAAAGACCGACCATACAGCAAGGAAGTCTGCGGAACCCTCTGTAATATTTTACATGGGAAGAGGATCTGTACTTGAATAGACATATATAATGTACAGATGAACCAGATTGTTTACACCTAGGAGAAACAATATTCTAAGCTTTACCCCAATTAAAAAAAATTTTAAAACCAAGAAGAAATAATGAGACATAAACTTATGGGGGTTTCTCCATGCACATTCCAATGTAATTTACAACCTAGGAACACGACTTCCAGAAAGGCTCTGCTGCCCTAGTAACCAGATTTGGGAATGGAGAAATGCTGCCTCCTTTAGGCCACTTCCCACAACAGCAGCTTTAAACACATTGTAAAGGTCACTAAATATTCACCAAACTTGCAGTTCGGGAAATGACACCTGCTCTCTAAAAAAAGTCTGAGGTGGAAAATCGACCAAAAAATTCAAAAGAGGGCAACCTTCCAAGAAGACAATATCAAGAGTTATAATGTACTCCCATTTGTTTCCTTTTTTTAACAGAAAAGAAAACGGCGGAGAAAAATGATGAGTTTTACGAATTTTCAAAGACATGCAAACCCAAATTACAAAACCCTATCAGCTCACAGCAGCCAGTAGGGGCATTGGCATAAATTCTGCAAACAATAAATGCTGAAGCGATTGTGGAGAAATGTGTACCCTCGATTCTAAAGGGGACGTAATAAGTGCCACTAATGAAAGCACAAAGAAGGTGCTTTGAAAAGGGAAAAACGGTGCTACCAGTCAGTCAATCACACCCACTGCTGGGCCTATCACCTGAGAAAATGAGAATCAAAAAGTCACAGGCTGGCAATCCTGCACTCCAACAATATTTACCATAGCCAACACTTGGAAGCAATGAAAATGTCCATCAACCGAGGAATGCACAATGTAGAAGTGGTCCATGTACACAGTAGAAAATTACTCCAATAAAAAATAAAAATTACATGTAAAAATCCAACAAAAATAAGGAGACATCAGCTTGTGTGGGTTTCTCCAGGCACACTCCACTCTAATTTTTAACCGAGAAACACCACAAGCCGCAAGGGCTTTTCCCCATTTACCAGCGTGGGGAACATAGAAAGGCTGCTGCCCTCTGGCAGTTACCTGCAAAAGCAGCTTTAAAGCCTGTGCTAATGGTCATTTCATAGGAACAAGTACTGCAGAACTGTAAATGAAAACTGCCCTCAAAATGTCTTGAGGGAGGTAATGGCCAAAACATTTCAAAATGTGACACATACTTTAAGAGAACACTTTGAAGAACTAAGGGGTAATCACAGCTTGAAAAATAAATAGGACATGCCTTAAAGCTCAATTTCAACGGATTTTGAGGCACATGCGAATTCAACCACAAAGAGGTATCAGCTCACAATTGCCAGAGTAACCATCAGCAAGAAAACTACAAACAATAAATGCTGAAGGTGTTGTGGAGAAATGTATACCCTCAACTTCAAGTGGGACGTAAGTTGGAAAGGGCCACAGATGAGAACAGAAAGGAGGTGCCTTAAAAAGGTAAACATTGAGCTACCATATGACCTAGCAGGCCCACTCCTCGACCTATAATCTAAGAAGACAGAATTGGAAAGACACAGGCAGGCAAATCTGCATTGCACAGTATCACAATAGGCAAGATATGGAAGTAACCAAAAAGTCCACCAACAGATGGGTGGACACAGAAGAACTCCTCCATGTACAGATGGAATATTCGCTACTGAAAAAAATGAAACAATGCCATTTGCAGCACCATAGATGAGTCTAGACGTAATCACGCCCCCTGTAGTAAGTGAGAAAGCAAAAGACACATATCCTATCATATCACTTTTAGGAGTTACTTAAAAATTGATACCAATGAAGATATTTCCACAGAGAAAGGCAATCACAGATTCATTTAAAAAACTTAGGCTCACCAAAAAGAAAGGGATGAGGATTGGATACATTACCATATTGGGGTTAACAGAGATATACAAACCATGTGAAATATATAATCACCAAAGGCGTACGGAAGACCAGGAGAAGACTACTCAACATTCTGTCATAACCTAAATGGGAAAAGGATGCGAGGAAGAGTAGATACACATATATGTGTGAAAGAACCACATCTTGCACACCAAGAAGAAACAAACCATTGTAATCAAATTTGCTGGGATAAAAAATAAAAAGTAAATTACAAATATGAACAAGAAGTAATGAGACATAAACTTAAAGGGCTTTTTCCTGGCACATTCCATTTTAATTTACAACCTAGAACACCACTTCCATTAAGGCTCTGTTTCCCTAGTAACCAAATTTGGTAAAGGAGAAATGCTGCCACCTTGTGGCCGTTTCCTGCAAGAGCAGCTTTAAAGTCACAGCTAATGGTCACTTAACATTCACAAAGACTCAGGGCTGTAAAGGACACCTGCCCTAAAATATTGTGCTGAAGTAGGGAATGGACAAAAAAATTCAAAACAGGCAAATGTTTCAAGAAGAGATTATGAAGAGTTAAGTTTTACTCACACTCTTTTTTTAAAAAAAAGGAACATGGATAAAAGCTCAACCTCAGGGAGTGTTAGACGCATGCAATCTAATCTACAAAAAGTTTCAACTTACACCAGTCGACTGACCATCAGCAAAAAGTCTACAAAAAATAAATGCTGAAGGGGTTTTACAGAACTGTGTACCCTCAACCTGCTGGTGAGACGTAAAAGGATAACAGCCAATAATGAGAACAGAAAGGAGCTGTGTTTAAAAGTAAAAATGTAGGTACCATTCAGTCCAGCAGGCGCACCATTGGACCTCTCACCTGAGAAGACAAGAATCGAGAAGACACAGGCCGCAAAAGCTGCAGTGCAGCCTTATTCACAATAGCCAAGACAGTGAAGCAACCAAAATGTCCACCAACAGGTGAATGGATAAAAAGAAGAAGTGGTCCATATACACAATGGAATATTAGCCATGGAAAACAATGAACCATTGCTCTCTGAGGAAGCACAAATGAGTCTGGAGATAATCATGAATCATGAGGTAAGTCGGAAAGCAAAAGACCTATATTCTATGATATCACTTATAGGCGTTATCTAATAACTGACACAAATGAACATATTTCCACAGAGATAGACACTCACAGACTTAGAAAACAAACTATGCTCATCTAAAAGGAAAGGTGGGGGGAATGGACAAATTAAGATTAGTGTTACTATATGTATACAAACACATATTATATACATATCTCAAAACTACCGACCATATAGCAAGGGAGGTCTGCGGAACCCTGTGTAACATTTTACATGGGAAGAGGATCTGTACTTGAATAGACATATATAATCTACAAATGAACCAGATTGTGTACACCTAGGACAAACAATATTCTAAGCTTTACTCCAATTTAAAAAAAATTTTATACCAAGAAGAAATAATGAGACATAAACTTATGGGCTTTTCTCCATGCACATTCCAACGTAATTTACAACCTAGGAACACGACTTCCAGAAAGGCTCTGCTGCCCTAGTACCCAGATTTGAGAATGGAGAAATGCTGCCTGCTTGAGGCCACTTCCCACAAATCAGCTTTAAACCCATTGCTAAAGGTCAATAAATATTCACCAAACTTGCAGTTAGGTAAATGACACCTGCTCTCTAAAAAAATTCTGGGGTGGAAAATTGACCAAAAAGTTCAAAAGAGGGCACCCTTCCAAGAAGAACATATCAAGAGTTATATTGTACTCCCAATTGTTTCCTTTTTTTAACAGAAAAGAAAACGGCGGAGAAAAATGATGAGTTTTACGAATTTTCAGAGACATGCAAACCCAAATTACAAAAACCTATCAGCTCACAGCAGCCAGAAGGGCCATTAGCATAAATGCTGCAAACAATAAATGCTGAAACGATTGTGGAGAAATGTGTACCCTCGATTCTAAAGGGGACGTGGTAAGTGCCACTAATGAAAACACAAAGAAGGTGCTTTGAAAACGGAAACACGGTGCTACCAGTCAGTCAATCACAACCACTGCTTGGCCTATCACCTGAGAAAATGAGAATCAAAAAGTCACAGGCTGGCAATCCTGCACTCCAACAATATTTACCATAGCCAACTCTTGGAAGCAATGAAAATGTCCATCAACCGAGGAATGCACAAAGTAGAAGTGGTCCACGTACACAGTGGAAAATTACTCCAATAAAAAATAAACATTACATTTAAAAATCCAACAAAAATAAGGAGACATCAGCTTGTGTGGGTTTGTCCAGGCACACTCCACTCTAATTTATAACCGAGAAACACCACAGGCTGCAAGGGCTTTTCCCGAGTTACCAGCGTGGGGAACATAGAAAGGCTGCTGCCCTCTGGCAGTTACCTGCAAAAACAGCTTTAAGCCTGTGCTAATGGTCATTTCATAGGAACAAGTTCTGCAGAACTGTAAATGAAACTTGCCCTCAAAATATCTTGAGGGAGGTAATGGCCAATACATTTCAAAATGTGACACATACTTTAAGAGAACACTTTGAAGAACTAAGGGGTAATCACAGCTTGAAAAATAAAAAATGAAATGCCGTCAAGCTCATTTTCAATGGATTATGAGGCACGTGCGAATTCAACCACAAAGAGGTATCAGATCACACTTGTCAGAATAACCACCAGCCAGAAAACTACAAACAATAAATGCTGAAGGTGTTGTAGAGAAATGCATACCCTCAACTTCAAGGGGGACGTAACTTGGAAAGGGCCACGAACTAGAACAGAATGGAGGTGCCTTAAAAAGGTAAACATTGAGCTACCATATGATGCAGCAGGCCCACTCCTCGACCTATAATCTAAGAGGAGAGAATTGGAAAGACAGAGGCAGGAAATCTGCATTGCACAGTATTACAATAGCCAAGTTATGGAAGTAACCAAAAAGGCCACCAACAGATGGATGGACAAAGAAGAACTCCTCCATGTACAGATGGAATATTCGCTAGTGAAAAAAATGAAACAATGCCATTTGCAGCACCATAGATGAGTCTAGACGTAATCACGCCCCCTGTAGTAAGTGAGAAAGCAAAAGACACATATCCTATCATACCACTTTTAGGAGTTACTTAAAAATTGATACCAATGAAGATATTTCAACAGAGAAAGGCAATCACAGATTCATTTAAAAAACTTAGGCTCACCAAAAAGAAAGGGATGAGGATTGGATACATTACCATATTGGGGTTAACAGAGATATACAAACCATGTGAAATATATAATCACCAAAGGCGTACGGAAGACCAGGAGAAGACTACTCAACATTCTGTCATAACCTAAATGGGAAAAGGATGCGAGGAAGAGTAGATACACATATATGTGTGAAAGAACCACATCTTGCACACCAAGAAGAAACAAACCATTGTAATCAAATTTGCTGGGATAAAAAATAAAAAGTAAATTACAAATATGAACAAGAAGTAATGAGACATAAACTTAAAGGGCTTTTTCCTGGCACATTCCATTTTAATTTACAACCTAGAACACCACTTCCATTAAGGCTCTGTTTCCCTAGTAACCAAATTTGGTAAAGGAGAAATGCTGCCACCTTGTGGCCGTTTCCTGCAAGAGCAGCTTTAAAGTCACAGCTAATGGTCACTTAACATTCACAAAGACTCAGGGCTGTAAAGGACACCTGCCCTAAAATATTGTGCTGAAGTAGGGAATGGACAAAAAAATTCAAAACAGGCAAATGTTTCAAGAAGAGATTATGAAGAGTTAAGTTTTACTCACACTCTTTTTTTAAAAAAAAGGAACATGGATAAAAGCTCAACCTCAGGGAGTGTTAGACGCATGCAATCTAATCTACAAAAAGTTTCAACTTACACCAGTCGACTGACCATCAGCAAAAAGTCTACAAAAAATAAATGCTGAAGGGGTTTTACAGAACTGTGTACCCTCAACCTGCTGGTGAGACGTAAAAGGATAACAGCCAATAATGAGAACAGAAAGGAGCTGTGTTTAAAAGTAAAAATGTAGGTACCATTCAGTCCAGCAGGCGCACCATTGGACCTCTCACCTGAGAAGACAAGAATCGAGAAGACACAGGCCGCAAAAGCTGCAGTGCAGCCTTATTCACAATAGCCAAGACAGTGAAGCAACCAAAATGTCCACCAACAGGTGAATGGATAAAAAGAAGAAGTGGTCCATATACACAATGGAATATTAGCCATGGAAAACAATGAACCATTGCTCTCTGAGGAAGCACAAATGAGTCTGGAGATAATCATGAATCATGAGGTAAGTCGGAAAGCAAAAGACCTATATTCTATGATATCACTTATAGGCGTTATCTAATAACTGACACAAATGAACATATTTCCACAGAGATAGACACTCACAGACTTAGAAAACAAACTATGCTCATCTAAAAGGAAAGGTGGGGGGAATGGATAAATTAAGATTAGTGTTACTATATGTATACAAACACATATTATATACATATCTCAAAACTACCGACCATATAGCAAGGGAGGTCTGCGGAACCCTGTGTAACATTTTACATGGGAAGAGGATCTGTACTTGAATAGACATATATAATCTACAAATGAACCAGATTGTGTACACCTAGGACAAACAATATTCTAAGCTTTACTCCAATTTAAAAAAAATTTTATACCAAGAAGAAATAATGAGACATAAACTTATGGGCTTTTCTCCATGCACATTCCAACGTAATTTACAACCTAGGAACACGACTTCCAGAAAGGCTCTGCTGCCCTAGTACCCAGATTTGAGAATGGAGAAATGCTGCCTGCTTGAGGCCACTTCCCACAAATCAGCTTTAAACCCATTGCTAAAGGTCAATAAATATTCACCAAACTTGCAGTTAGGTAAATGACACCTGCTCTCTAAAAAAATTCTGGGGTGGAAAATTGACCAAAAAGTTCAAAAGAGGGCACCCTTCCAAGAAGAACATATCAAGAGTTATATTGTACTCCCAATTGTTTCCTTTTTTTAACAGAAAAGAAAACGGCGGAGAAAAATGATGAGTTTTACGAATTTTCAGAGACATGCAAACCCAAATTACAAAAACCTATCAGCTCACAGCAGCCAGAAGGGCCATTAGCATAAATGCTGCAAACAATAAATGCTGAAACGATTGTGGAGAAATGTGTACCCTCGATTCTAAAGGGGACGTGGTAAGTGCCACTAATGAAAACACAAAGAAGGTGCTTTGAAAACGGAAACACGGTGCTACCAGTCAGTCAATCACAACCACTGCTTGGCCTATCACCTGAGAAAATGAGAATCAAAAAGTCACAGGCTGGCAATCCTGCACTCCAACAATATTTACCATAGCCAACTCTTGGAAGCAATGAAAATGTCCATCAACCGAGGAATGCACAAAGTAGAAGTGGTCCACGTACACAGTGGAAAATTACTCCAATAAAAAATAAAACTTACATTTAAAAATCCAACGAAAGTAAGGAGACATCAGCTTGTGTGGGTTTGTCCAGGCACACTCCACGCTAATTTATAACCGAGAAACACCACAGGCTGCAAGGGCTTTTCCCGAGTTACCAGCGTGGGGAACATAGAAAGGCTGCTGCCCTCTGGCAGTTACCTGCAAAAACAGCTTTAAGCCTGTGCTAATGGTCATTTCATAGGAACAAGTTCTGCAGAACTGTAAATGAAACTTGCCCTCAAAATATCTTGAGGGAGGTAATGGCCAATACATTTCAAAATGTGACACATACTTTAAGAGAACACTTTGAAGAACTAAGGGGTAATCACAGCTTGAAAAATAAAAAATGAAATGCCTTCAAGCTCATTTTCAATGGATTATGAGGCACGTGCGAATTCAACCACAAAGAGGTATCAGATCACACTTGTCAGAATAACCACCAGCAAGAAAACTACAAACAATAAATGCTGAAGGTGTTGTAGAGAAATGCATACCCTCAACTTCAAGGGGGACGTAACTTGGAAAGGGCCACGAACTAGAACAGAATGGAGGTGCCTTAAAAAGGTAAACATTGAGCTACCATATGATGCAGCAGGCCCACTCCTCGACCTATAATCTAAGAGGAGAGAATTGGAAAGACAGAGGCAGGAAATCTGCATTGCACAGTATTACAATAGCCAAGTTATGGAAGTAACCAAAAAGGCCACCAACAGATGGATGGACAAAGAAGAACTCCTCCATGTACAGATGGAATATTCGCTAGTGAAAAAAATGAAACAATGCCATTTGCAGCACCATAGATGAGTCTAGACGTAATCATGCCACCTGTAGTAAGTGAGAAAGCAAAAGACACATATCCTATCATACCACTTTTAGGAGTTACTTAAAAATTGATACCAATGAAGATATTTCAACAGAGAGAGGCAATCGCAGATTCATTTGAAAACTTATGGTTCACCAAATAGAAAGGGATGAGGATTGGATAGATTACCATATTGGGGTTAACAGAGATATACAAACCATGTGAAATGTATAACCACCAAAGACGTACGGAAGACCAGGAGAAGACTACTCAACATTCTGTCATAACCTAAATGGGAAAAGGATGCGAGGAAGAATAGATACACATATATGTGTGAAAGAACCACATCTTGCACACCAAGAAGAAACAAACCATTGTAATCAAATTTGCTGGGATAAAAAATAAAAAGTAAATTACAAATATGAACAAGAAGTAATGAGACATAAACTTAAAGGGCTTTTTCCTGGCACATTCCATTTTAATTTACAACCTAGAACACCACTTCCATTAAGGCTCTGTTTCCCTAGTAACCAAATTTGGTAAAGGAGAAATGCTGCCACCTTGTGGCCGTTTCCTGCAAGAGCAGCTTTAAAGTCACAGCTAATGGTCACTTAACATTCACAAAGACTCAGGGCTGTAAGGACGCCTGCCCTAAAAAATTGTGCTGAAGTAGGGAATGGACAAAAAATTTCAAAACAGGCAAATGTTTCAAGAAGAGAATATGAAGAGTTACGTTTTACTGACGCTCTTTAAAAAAAAAAGGAAAATGGATAAAAGCTCAACCTCAGGGAGTGTTAGACCCATGCAATCTAATCTACAAAAAGTTTTCAACTTACACCAATCGACTGACCATCAGCAAAAAGTCTACGAACAATAAATGCTGAAGGGGTTTTAGAGAACTGTGAACCCTCTACCTGCTGTTGAGACGTAAAAGGGTAACAGCCAATAATGAGAATAGAAAGGAGCTGTGATTAAAAGTAAAAATGGAGGTACCATTCAATCCAGCAGGCACACCATTGGACCTCTCACCTGAGAAGACAAGAATCGAGAAGACACAGGCCGCAAAAGCTGCAGTGCAGCCTTATTCACAATAGCCAAGACCGTGAAGCAATCAAAATATCCAACAAGAGGTGAATGGATAAAGAAGAAGTGGTCCATGTACACAATGGAATATTAGCCATGGAAAACAATGAACCATTGCTCTCTGAGGCACCACAAATGAGTCTGGAGATAATCACGAAACATGAGGTAAGTCCAAAAGCAAAAGACCTATATTCTATGATATCACTTATAGGCGTTATCTAATAACTGACACAAATGAACATATTTCCACAGAGAAAGACACTCACAGACTTAGAAAACAAACTATGCTCATCTAAAAGGAAAGGTGGAGTGAATGGATAAATTAAGATTAGTGTTACTATATGTATACAAACACATATTATATACATATCTCAAAAAGACCGACCATATAGCAAGGGAGGTCTGCGGAACATTCTGTAACATTTTACATGGGAAGAGGATCTGTACTTGAATAGACATATATAATCTACAAATGAACCAGATTGTGTACACCTAGGACAAACAATATTCTAAGCTTTACCACAATTAAAAAAATTTTTAAAACCAAGAAGAAATAATGAGACATAAACTTATGGGGGTTTCTCCATGCACATTCCAATGTAATTTACAACCTAGGAACACGACTTCCAGAAAGGCTCTGCTGCTCTAGAAACCAGATTTGGGAATGGAGAAATGCTGCCTGCTTGAGGCCACTTCCCACAACAGCAGCTTTAAACCCATTTCTAAAGGTCAATAAATATTCACCAAACTTGCAGTTCGGGAAATGACACCTGCTCTCTAAAAAAACTCTGGGGTGGAAAATCGACCAAAAAATTCAAAAGAGGGCAACCTTCTAAGAAGACAGTTTCCAGAGTTATAATGTACTCCCATTTGTTTCCTTTTTGTAACAGAAAAGAAAACGGCGGAGAAAAATAATGAGTTTTACGAATTTTCAAATACATGCAAACCCAAATTACAAAAACCTATCAGCTCACAGCAGCCAGTAGGGCCATTAGCATAAATGCTGCAAACAATAAATGCTGAAGCGATTGTGGAGAAATGCGTACCCTCGATTCTAAGGGGGACGTGGTAAGAGCCACTAATGAAAACACAAAGGAGGTGCTTTGAAAAGGGAAACACGGTGCTACCAGTCAATGAATCACACACACTGCTGGGCCTATCACCTGAGAAAATGAGAATCAAAAAGTCACAGGCTGGCAATTCTGCACTCCAACAATATTTACCATAGCCAACACTTGGAAGAAATGAAAATGTCCATCAACCGAGGAATGCACAAAGTAGAAGTGGTCCACGTACACAGTGGAAAATTACTCCAATAAAAAATAAAAATTACATTTAAAAATCCAACAAAAATAAGGAGACATCAGCTTGTGTGGGTTTGTCCAGGCACTCTCCACTCTAATTTTTAACCGAGAAACACCACAGGCCGCAAGGGCTTTTCCCTAGTTACCAGGGTGGGGAACATAGAAAGGCTGCTGCCCTCTGGCAGTTACCTGCAAAAGCAGCTTTAAAGCCCGTGCTAATGGTCATTTCATAGGAACAAGTACTGCAGAACTGTAAATGAAACTTGCCCTCAAAATGTCTTGAGGGAGGTAATGGCCAAAATATTTCAAATGGTGACACATACTTTAAGAAAACACTTTGAAGAAATAAGCTCTAATCATAGCTGGAAAAATAAAAAGGACATGTCTAAAAGCTCAATTTCAACGCATTATGAGACACATGCAAATTCAACCACAAAGAGGTATCAGCTCACACCACTCAGAATAACCATCAGCAAAAACTGCAAAGAATAAATGCTGAAGGTGCTGGGAAGAAATGCATACCCTCAACTTTATGTGGGACGTAACCTGGAAAGAGCCACTAAAGAGAACAGAATAGAGGTGCCTTTAAAAGGTAAACATTGAGCTACCATAGGATCCAGCAGACCTATTCCTGGACCTATAAACTAAGAAGACAGAATTGGAAGGACACAGGTATGCAAATCTGCATTGCATAGTATTACAAAAGCCAAGATACGGAAGTAACCAAAAAGTCCACCGACAGATGGGCGGACAAAGAAGAACTGCTACCTGTACAGATGGAATATGAGCTAGTGAAAAAATGAAACAATGCCATTTGCAGCACCATAGATGAGTCTAGACGTAATCACGCCACCTGTAGTAAGTGAGAAAGCAAAAGACACATATCCTATCATATCACTTTTAGGAGTTACTTAAAAATCGATACCAATGAAGATATTTCCACAGAGAGAGGCAATCGCAGATTCATTAAAAAACTTATGGTTCACCAAATAGAAAGGGATGAGGATTGGATACATTACCATATTGGGGTTAACAGAGATATACAAACCATGTGAAATATATAACCACCAAAGACGTACGGAAGACCAGGAGAAGACTACTCAACATTGTGCCATAACCTACATGGGAAAAGGATGCGAGGAAAAATAGATACCTGTATATGTGTGAAAGAACCACATCTTGCACACCTAGAGCAAACAAACCATTGTAATCAAATTTGCTGGGATAAAAAATAAAAAAGTAAATTACAAATATGAACAAGAAGTAATGAGACATAAACTTAAAGGGCTTTTTCCTGGCATATTCCATTCTAATATACAACCTAGAACACCATTTCCATTAAGGCTCTGTTTCCCTAGTAACCAAATTTGGTAAAGGAGAAATGCTGCCACCTTGTGGCCGTTTCCTGCAAGAGCAGCTTTAAAGTCACAGCTAATGGTCACTTAACATTCACAAGGACTCAGGGCTGTAAAGGACACCTGCCCTAAAAAATTGAGCTGAAGTAGGGAATGGACAAAAAAATTCAAAACAGGCAAATGTTTCAAGAAGAGATTATGAAGACTTAAGTTTTACTCACACACTTTAAAAAAAAAAGGAAAATGGATAAAAGCTCAACCTCAGGGTGTGTTAGACGCATGCAATCTAATCTACAAAAAGTTTCAACTTACATCAGTCGAATGACCATCAGCAAAAAGTCTATAAACAATAAATGCTGAAGGGGTTTTAGAGAACTGTGTACCCTCTACCTGCTGGTGAGACGTAAAACTGTAACAGCCAATAATGAGAACCGAAAGGAGCTGTGTTTAAAAGTAAAAATGGAGGTATCATTCAACCCAGCAGGCGCACCATTGGACCTCTCACCTGAGAAGACAAGAATGGAGAAGACACAGGCCGCAAAAGCTGCAGTGCAGCCTTATTCACAATAGCCAAGACAGTGAAGCAACCAAAATGTCCACCAACAGGTGAATGGATAAAGAAGAAGTGGTCCATGTACACAATGGAATATTAGCCATGGAAGACAATGAACCACTGCTCTTTGACGCACCACAAATGAGTCTGGAGATAATCACGAAACATGAAGTAACTCGGAAAGCAAAAGACCTGTATTCTATGATATCACCTATAGGCGTTATCTAATAACTGACACAAAGGAACATATTTCCACAGAGAAAGACACTCACAGATTTAGAAAACTATGCTCATCTAAAAGGAAAGGTGGAGTGAATGGATAAATTAAGATTAGTGTTACTATATGTATACAAACACATATTATATACATATCTCAAAAATACCGACCATACAGCAAGGAAGTCTGCGGAACCCTCTGTAATATTTTACATGGGAAGAGGATCTGTACTTGAATAGACATATATAATGTACAGATGAACCAGATTGTTTACACCTAGGAGAAACAATATTCTAAGCTTTACCCCAATTAAAAAAAATTTTAAAACCAAGAAGAAATAATGAGACATAAACTTATGGGGGTTTCTCCATGCACATTCCAATGTAATTTACAACCTAGGAACACGACTTCCAGAAAGGCTCTGCTGCCCTAGTAACCAGATTTGGGAATGGAGAAATGCTGCCTCCTTTAGGCCACTTCCCACAACAGCAGCTTTAAACACATTGTAAAGGTCACTAAATATTCACCAAACTTGCAGTTCGGGAAATGACACCTGCTCTCTAAAAAAAGTCTGAGGTGGAAAATCGACCAAAAAATTCAAAAGAGGGCAACCTTCCAAGAAGACAATATCAAGAGTTATAATGTACTCCCATTTGTTTCCTTTTTTTAACAGAAAAGAAAACGGCGGAGAAAAATGATGAGTTTTACGAATTTTCAAAGACATGCAAACCCAAATTACAAAACCCTATCAGCTCACAGCAGCCAGTAGGGGCATTGGCATAAATTCTGCAAACAATAAATGCTGAAGCGATTGTGGAGAAATGTGTACCCTCGATTCTAAAGGGGACGTAATAAGTGCCACTAATGAAAGCACAAAGAAGGTGCTTTGAAAAGGGAAAAACGGTGCTACCAGTCAGTCAATCACACCCACTGCTGGGCCTATCACCTGAGAAAATGAGAATCAAAAAGTCACAGGCTGGCAATCCTGCACTCCAACAATATTTACCATAGCCAACACTTGGAAGCAATGAAAATGTCCATCAACCGAGGAATGCACAATGTAGAAGTGGTCCATGTACACAGTAGAAAATTACTCCAATAAAAAATAAAAATTACATGTAAAAATCCAACAAAAATAAGGAGACATCAGCTTGTGTGGGTTTCTCCAGGCACACTCCACTCTAATTTTTAACCGAGAAACACCACAAGCCGCAAGGGCTTTTCCCCATTTACCAGGGTGGGGAAAATAGAAAGGCTGCTGCCCTCTGGCAGTTACCTGCAAAAGCAGCTTTAAAGCCTGTGCTAATGGTCATTTCATAGGAACAAGTACTGCAGAACTGTAAATGAAAACTGCCCTCAAAATGTCTTGAGGGAGGTAATGGCCAAAACATTTCAAAATGTGACACATACTTTAAGAGAACACTTTGAAGAACTAAGGGGTAATCACAGCTTGAAAAATAAATAGGACATGCCTTAAAGCTCAATTTCAACGGATTTTGAGGCACATGCGAATTCAACCACAAAGAGGTATCAGCTCACAATTGCCAGAGTAACCATCAGCAAGAAAACTACAAACAATAAATGCTGAAGGTGTTGTGGAGAAATGTATACCCTCAACTTCAAGTGGGACGTAAGTTGGAAAGGGCCACAGATGAGAACAGAAAGGAGGTGCCTTAAAAAGGTAAACATTGAGCTACCATATGACCTAGCAGGCCCACTCCTCGACCTATAATCTAAGAAGACAGAATTGGAAAGACACAGGCAGGCAAATCTGCATTGCACAGTATCACAATAGGCAAGATATGGAAGTAACCAAAAAGTCCACCAACAGATGGGTGGACACAGAAGAACTCCTCCATGTACAGATGGAATATTCGCTACTGAAAAAAATGAAACAATGCCATTTGCAGCACCATAGATGAGTCTAGACGTAATCACGCCCCCTGTAGTAAGTGAGAAAGCAAAAGACACATATCCTATCATATCACTTTTAGGAGTTACTTAAAAATTGATACCAATGAAGATATTTCCACAGAGAAAGGCAATCACAGATTCATTTAAAAAACTTAGGCTCACCAAAAAGAAAGGGATGAGGATTGGATACATTACCATATTGGGGTTAACAGAGATATACAAACCATGTGAAATATATAATCACCAAAGGCGTACGGAAGACCAGGAGAAGACTACTCAACATTCTGTCATAACCTAAATGGGAAAAGGATGCGAGGAAGAGTAGATACACATATATGTGTGAAAGAACCACATCTTGCACACCAAGAAGAAACAAACCATTGTAATCAAATTTGCTGGGATAAAAAATAAAAAGTAAATTACAAATATGAACAAGAAGTAATGAGACATAAACTTAAAGGGCTTTTTCCTGGCACATTCCATTTTAATTTACAACCTAGAACACCACTTCCATTAAGGCTCTGTTTCCCTAGTAACCAAATTTGGTAAAGGAGAAATGCTGCCACCTTGTGGCCGTTTCCTGCAAGAGCAGCTTTAAAGTCACAGCTAATGGTCACTTAACATTCACAAAGACTCAGGGCTGTAAAGGACACCTGCCCTAAAATATTGTGCTGAAGTAGGGAATGGACAAAAAAATTCAAAACAGGCAAATGTTTCAAGAAGAGATTATGAAGAGTTAAGTTTTACTCACACTCTTTTTTTAAAAAAAAGGAACATGGATAAAAGCTCAACCTCAGGGAGTGTTAGACGCATGCAATCTAATCTACAAAAAGTTTCAACTTACACCAGTCGACTGACCATCAGCAAAAAGTCTACAAAAAATAAATGCTGAAGGGGTTTTACAGAACTGTGTACCCTCAACCTGCTGGTGAGACGTAAAAGGATAACAGCCAATAATGAGAACAGAAAGGAGCTGTGTTTAAAAGTAAAAATGTAGGTACCATTCAGTCCAGCAGGCGCACCATTGGACCTCTCACCTGAGAAGACAAGAATCGAGAAGACACAGGCCGCAAAAGCTGCAGTGCAGCCTTATTCACAATAGCCAAGACAGTGAAGCAACCAAAATGTCCACCAACAGGTGAATGGATAAAAAGAAGAAGTGGTCCATATACACAATGGAATATTAGCCATGGAAAACAATGAACCATTGCTCTCTGAGGAAGCACAAATGAGTCTGGAGATAATCATGAATCATGAGGTAAGTCGGAAAGCAAAAGACCTATATTCTATGATATCACTTATAGGCGTTATCTAATAACTGACACAAATGAACATATTTCCACAGAGATAGACACTCACAGACTTAGAAAACAAACTATGCTCATCTAAAAGGAAAGGTGGGGGGAATGGATAAATTAAGATTAGTGTTACTATATGTATACAAACACATATTATATACATATCTCAAAACTACCGACCATATAGCAAGGGAGGTCTGCGGAACCCTGTGTAACATTTTACATGGGAAGAGGATCTGTACTTGAATAGACATATATAATCTACAAATGAACCAGATTGTGTACACCTAGGACAAACAATATTCTAAGCTTTACTCCAATTTAAAAAAAAATTTATACCAAGAAGAAATAATGAGACATAAACTTATGGGCTTTTCTCCATGCACATTCCAACGTAATTTACAACCTAGGAACACGACTTCCAGAAAGGCTCTGCTGCCCTAGTACCCAGATTTGAGAATGGAGAAATGCTGCCTGCTTGAGGCCACTTCCCACAAATCAGCTTTAAACCCATTGCTAAAGGTCAATAAATATTCACCAAACTTGCAGTTAGGTAAATGACACCTGCTCTCTAAAAAAATTCTGGGGTGGAAAATTGACCAAAAAGTTCAAAAGAGGGCACCCTTCCAAGAAGAACATATCAAGAGTTATATTGTACTCCCAATTGTTTCCTTTTTTTAACAGAAAAGAAAACGGCGGAGAAAAATGATGAGTTTTACGAATTTTCAGAGACATGCAAACCCAAATTACAAAAACCTATCAGCTCACAGCAGCCAGAAGGGCCATTAGCATAAATGCTGCAAACAATAAATGCTGAAACGATTGTGGAGAAATGTGTACCCTCGATTCTAAAGGGGACGTGGTAAGTGCCACTAATGAAAACACAAAGAAGGTGCTTTGAAAACGGAAACACGGTGCTACCAGTCAGTCAATCACAACCACTGCTTGGCCTATCACCTGAGAAAATGAGAATCAAAAAGTCACAGGCTGGCAATCCTGCACTCCAACAATATTTACCATAGCCAACTCTTGGAAGCAATGAAAATGTCCATCAACCGAGGAATGCACAAAGTAGAAGTGGTCCACGTACACAGTGGAAAATTACTCCAATAAAAAATAAAACTTACATTTAAAAATCCAACGAAAGTAAGGAGACATCAGCTTGTGTGGGTTTGTCCAGGCACACTCCACGCTAATTTATAACCGAGAAACACCACAGGCTGCAAGGGCTTTTCCCGAGTTACCAGCGTGGGGAACATAGAAAGGCTGCTGCCCTCTGGCAGTTGCCTGCAAAAACAGCTTTAAGCCTGTGCTAATGGTCATTTCATAGGAACAAGTTCTGCAGAACTGTAAATGAAACTTGCCCTCAAAATATCTTGAGGGAGGTAATGGCCAATACATTTCAAAATGTGACACATACTTTAAGAGAACACTTTGAAGAACTAAGGGGTAATCACAGCTTGAAAAATAAAAAATGAAATGCCGTCAAGCTCATTTTCAATGGATTATGAGGCACGTGCGAATTCAACCACAAAGAGGTATCAGATCACACTTGTCAGAATAACCACCAGCAAGAAAACTACAAACAATAAATGCTGAAGGTGTTGTAGAGAAATGCATACCCTCAACTTCAAGGGGGACGTAACTTGGAAAGGGCCACGAACTAGAACAGAATGGAGGTGCCTTAAAAAGGTAAACATTGAGCTACCATATGATGCAGCAGGCCCACTCCTCGACCTATAATCTAAGAGGAGAGAATTGGAAAGACAGAGGCAGGAAATCTGCATTGCACAGTATTACAATAGCCAAGTTATGGAAGTAACCAAAAAGGCCACCAACAGATGGATGGACAAAGAAGAACTCCTCCATGTACAGATGGAATATTCGCTAGTGAAAAAAATGAAACAATGCCATTTGCAGCACCATAGATGAGTCTAGACGTAATCACGCCCCCTGTAGTAAGTAAGAAAGCAAAAGACACATATCCTATCATACCACTTTTAGGAGTTACTTAAAAATTGATACCAATGAAGATATTTCAACAGAGAAAGGCAATCACAGATTCATTTAAAAAACTTAGGCTCACCAAAAAGAAAGGGATGAGGATTGGATACATTACCATATTGGGGTTAACAGAGATATACAAACCATGTGAAATATATAATCACCAAAGGCGTACGGAAGACCAGGAGAAGACTACTCAACATTCTGTCATAACCTAAATGGGAAAAGGATGCGAGGAAGAGTAGATACACATATATGTGTGAAAGAACCACATCTTGCACACCAAGAAGAAACAAACCATTGTAATCAAATTTGCTGGGATAAAAAATAAAAAGTAAATTACAAATATGAACAAGAAGTAATGAGACATAAACTTAAAGGGCTTTTTCCTGGCACATTCCATTTTAATTTACAACCTAGAACACCACTTCCATTAAGGCTCTGTTTCCCTAGTAACCAAATTTGGTAAAGGAGAAATGCTGCCACCTTGTGGCCGTTTCCTGCAAGAGCAGCTTTAAAGTCACAGCTAATGGTCACTTAACATTCACAAAGACTCAGGGCTGTAAAGGACACCTGCCCTAAAATATTGTGCTGAAGTAGGGAATGGACAAAAAAATTCAAAACAGGCAAATGTTTCAAGAAGAGATTATGAAGAGTTAAGTTTTACTCACACTCTTTTTTTAAAAAAAAGGAACATGGATAAAAGCTCAACCTCAGGGAGTGTTAGACGCATGCAATCTAATCTACAAAAAGTTTCAACTTACACCAGTCGACTGACCATCAGCAAAAAGTCTACAAAAAATAAATGCTGAAGGGGTTTTACAGAACTGTGTACCCTCAACCTGCTGGTGAGACGTAAAAGGATAACAGCCAATAATGAGAACAGAAAGGAGCTGTGTTTAAAAGTAAAAATGTAGGTACCATTCAGTCCAGCAGGCGCACCATTGGACCTCTCACCTGAGAAGACAAGAATCGAGAAGACACAGGCCGCAAAAGCTGCAGTGCAGCCTTATTCACAATAGCCAAGACAGTGAAGCAACCAAAATGTCCACCAACAGGTGAATGGATAAAAAGAAGAAGTGGTCCATATACACAATGGAATATTAGCCATGGAAAACAATGAACCATTGCTCTCTGAGGAAGCACAAATGAGTCTGGAGATAATCATGAATCATGAGGTAAGTCGGAAAGCAAAAGACCTATATTCTATGATATCACTTATAGGCGTTATCTAATAACTGACACAAATGAACATATTTCCACAGAGATAGACACTCACAGACTTAGAAAACAAACTATGCTCATCTAAAAGGAAAGGTGGGGGGAATGGATAAATTAAGATTAGTGTTACTATATGTATACAAACACATATTATATACATATCTCAAAACTACCGACCATATAGCAAGGGAGGTCTGCGGAACCCTGTGTAACATTTTACATGGGAAGAGGATCTGTACTTGAATAGACATATATAATCTACAAATGAACCAGATTGTGTACACCTAGGACAAACAATATTCTAAGCTTTACTCCAATTTAAAAAAAATTTTATACCAAGAAGAAATAATGAGACATAAACTTATGGGCTTTTCTCCATGCACATTCCAACGTAATTTACAACCTAGGAACACGACTTCCAGAAAGGCTCTGCTGCCCTAGTACCCAGATTTGAGAATGGAGAAATGCTGCCTGCTTGAGGCCACTTCCCACAAATCAGCTTTAAACCCATTGCTAAAGGTCAATAAATATTCACCAAACTTGCAGTTAGGTAAATGACACCTGCTCTCTAAAAAAATTCTGGGGTGGAAAATTGACCAAAAAGTTCAAAAGAGGGCACCCTTCCAAGAAGAACATATCAAGAGTTATATTGTACTCCCAATTGTTTCCTTTTTTTAACAGAAAAGAAAACGGCGGAGAAAAATGATGAGTTTTACGAATTTTCAGAGACATGCAAACCCAAATTACAAAAACCTATCAGCTCACAGCAGCCAGAAGGGCCATTAGCATAAATGCTGCAAACAATAAATGCTGAAACGATTGTGGAGAAATGTGTACCCTCGATTCTAAAGGGGACGTGGTAAGTGCCACTAATGAAAACACAAAGAAGGTGCTTTGAAAACGGAAACACGGTGCTACCAGTCAGTCAATCACAACCACTGCTTGGCCTATCACCTAAGAAAATGAGAATCAAAAAGTCACAGGCTGGCAATCCTGCACTCCAACAATATTTACCATAGCCAACTCTTGGAAGCAATGAAAATGTCCATCAACCGAGGAATGCACAAAGTAGAAGTGGTCCACGTACACAGTGGAAAATTACTCCAATAAAAAATAAAACTTACATTTAAAAATCCAACGAAAGTAAGGAGACATCAGCTTGTGTGGGTTTGTCCAGGCACACTCCACGCTAATTTATAACCGAGAAACACCACAGGCTGCAAGGGCTTTTCCCGAGTTACCAGCGTGGGGAACATAGAAAGGCTGCTGCCCTCTGGCAGTTACCTGCAAAAACAGCTTTAAGCCTGTGCTAATGGTCATTTCATAGGAACAAGTTCTGCAGAACTGTAAATGAAACTTGCCCTCAAAATATCTTGAGGGAGGTAATGGCCAATACATTTCAAAATGTGACACATACTTTAAGAGAACACTTTGAAGAACTAAGGGGTAATCACAGCTTGAAAAATAAAAAATGAAATGCCTTCAAGCTCATTTTCAATGGATTATGAGGCACGTGCGAATTCAACCACAAAGAGGTATCAGATCACACTTGTCAGAATAACCACCAGCAAGAAAACTACAAACAATAAATGCTGAAGGTGTTGTAGAGAAATGCATACCCTCAACTTCAAGGGGGACGTAACTTGGAAAGGGCCACGAACTAGAACAGAATGGAGGTGCCTTAAAAAGGTAAACATTGAGCTACCATATGATGCAGCAGGCCCACTCCTCGACCTATAATCTAAGAGGAGAGAATTGGAAAGACAGAGGCAGGAAATCTGCATTGCACAGTATTACAATAGCCAAGTTATGGAAGTAACCAAAAAGGCCACCAACAGATGGATGGACAAAGAAGAACTCCTCCATGTACAGATGGAATATTCGCTAGTGAAAAAAATGAAACAATGCCATTTGCAGCACCATAGATGAGTCTAGACGTAATCATGCCACCTGTAGTAAGTGAGAAAGCAAAAGACACATATCCTATCATACCACTTTTAGGAGTTACTTAAAAATTGATACCAATGAAGATATTTCAACAGAGAGAGGCAATCGCAGATTCATTTGAAAACTTATGGTTCACCAAATAGAAAGGGATGAGGATTGGATAGATTACCATATTGGGGTTAACAGAGATATACAAACCATGTGAAATGTATAACCACCAAAGACGTACGGAAGACCAGGAGAAGACTACTCAACATTCTGTCATAACCTAAATGGGAAAAGGATGCGAGGAAGAATAGATACACATATATGTGTGAAAGAACCACATCTTGCACACCAAGAAGAAACAAACCATTGTAATCAAATTTGCTGGGATAAAAAATAAAAAGTAAATTACAAATATGAACAAGAAGTAATGAGACATAAACTTAAAGGGCTTTTTCCTGGCACATTCCATTTTAATTTACAACCTAGAACACCACTTCCATTAAGGCTCTGTTTCCCTAGTAACCAAATTTGGTAAAGGAGAAATGCTGCCACCTTGTGGCCGTTTCCTGCAAGAGCAGCTTTAAAGTCACAGCTAATGGTCACTTAACATTCACAAAGACTCAGGGCTGTAAAGGACACCTGCCCTAAAATATTGTGCTGAAGTAGGGAATGGACAAAAAAATTCAAAACAGGCAAATGTTTCAAGAAGAGATTATGAAAAGTTAAGTTTTACTCACACTCTTTTTTTAAAAAAAAGGAACATGGATAAAAGCTCAACCTCAGGGAGTGTTAGACGCATGCAATCTAATCTACAAAAAGTTTCAACTTACACCAGTCGACTGACCATCAGCAAAAAGTCTACAAAAAATAAATGCTGAAGGGGTTTTACAGAACTGTGTACCCTCAACCTGCTGGTGAGACGTAAAAGGATAACAGCCAATAATGAGAACAGAAAGGAGCTGTGTTTAAAAGTAAAAATGTAGGTACCATTCAGTCCAGCAGGCGCACCATTGGACCTCTCACCTGAGAAGACAAGAATCGAGAAGACACAGGCCGCAAAAGCTGCAGTGCAGCCTTATTCACAATAGCCAAGACAGTGAAGCAACCAAAATGTCCACCAACAGGTGAATGGATAAAAAGAAGAAGTGGTCCATATACACAATGGAATATTAGCCATGGAAAACAATGAACCATTGCTCTCTGAGGAAGCACAAATGAGTCTGGAGATAATCATGAATCATGAGGTAAGTCGGAAAGCAAAAGACCTATATTCTATGATATCACTTATAGGCGTTATCTAATAACTGACACAAATGAACATATTTCCACAGAGATAGACACTCACAGACTTAGAAAACAAACTATGCTCATCTAAAAGGAAAGGTGGGGGGAATGGATAAATTAAGATTAGTGTTACTATATGTATACAAACACATATTATATACATATCTCAAAACTACCGACCATATAGCAAGGGAGGTCTGCGGAACCCTGTGTAACATTTTACATGGGAAGAGGATCTGTACTTGAATAGACATATATAATCTACAAATGAACCAGATTGTGTACACCTAGGACAAACAATATTCTAAGCTTTACTCCAATTTAAAAAAAATTTTATACCAAGAAGAAATAATGAGACATAAACTTATGGGCTTTTCTCCATGCACATTCCAACGTAATTTACAACCTAGGAACACGACTTCCAGAAAGGCTCTGCTGCCCTAGTACCCAGATTTGAGAATGGAGAAATGCTGCCTGCTTGAGGCCACTTCCCACAAATCAGCTTTAAACCCATTGCTAAAGGTCAATAAATATTCACCAAACTTGCAGTTAGGTAAATGACACCTGCTCTCTAAAAAAATTCTGGGGTGGAAAATTGACCAAAAAGTTCAAAAGAGGGCACCCTTCCAAGAAGAACATATCAAGAGTTATATTGTACTCCCAATTGTTTCCTTTTTTTAACAGAAAAGAAAACGGCGGAGAAAAATGATGAGTTTTACGAATTTTCAGAGACATGCAAACCCAAATTACAAAAACCTATCAGCTCACAGCAGCCAGAAGGGCCATTAGCATAAATGCTGCAAACAATAAATGCTGAAACGATTGTGGAGAAATGTGTACCCTCGATTCTAAAGGGGACGTGGTAAGTGCCACTAATGAAAACACAAAGAAGGTGCTTTGAAAACGGAAACACGGTGCTACCAGTCAGTCAATCACAACCACTGCTTGGCCTATCACCTAAGAAAATGAGAATCAAAAAGTCACAGGCTGGCAATCCTGCACTCCAACAATATTTACCATAGCCAACTCTTGGAAGCAATGAAAATGTCCATCAACCGAGGAATGCACAAAGTAGAAGTGGTCCACGTACACAGTGGAAAATTACTCCAATAAAAAATAAAACTTACATTTAAAAATCCAACGAAAGTAAGGAGACATCAGCTTGTGTGGGTTTGTCCAGGCACACTCCACGCTAATTTATAACCGAGAAACACCACAGGCTGCAAGGGCTTTTCCCGAGTTACCAGCGTGGGGAACATAGAAAGGCTGCTGCCCTCTGGCAGTTACCTGCAAAAACAGCTTTAAGCCTGTGCTAATGGTCATTTCATAGGAACAAGTTCTGCAGAACTGTAAATGAAACTTGCCCTCAAAATATCTTGAGGGAGGTAATGGCCAATACATTTCAAAATGTGACACATACTTTAAGAGAACACTTTGAAGAACTAAGGGGTAATCACAGCTTGAAAAATAAAAAATGAAATGCCTTCAAGCTCATTTTCAATGGATTATGAGGCACGTGCGAATTCAACCACAAAGAGGTATCAGATCACACTTGTCAGAATAACCACCAGCAAGAAAACTACAAACAATAAATGCTGAAGGTGTTGTAGAGAAATGCATACCCTCAACTTCAAGGGGGACGTAACTTGGAAAGGGCCACGAACTAGAACAGAATGGAGGTGCCTTAAAAAGGTAAACATTGAGCTACCATATGATGCAGCAGGCCCACTCCTCGACCTATAATCTAAGAGGAGAGAATTGGAAAGACAGAGGCAGGAAATCTGCATTGCACAGTATTACAATAGCCAAGTTATGGAAGTAACCAAAAAGGCCACCAACAGATGGATGGACAAAGAAGAACTCCTCCATGTACAGATGGAATATTCGCTAGTGAAAAAAATGAAACAATGCCATTTGCAGCACCATAGATGAGTCTAGACGTAATCATGCCACCTGTAGTAAGTGAGAAAGCAAAAGACACATATCCTATCATACCACTTTTAGGAGTTACTTAAAAATTGATACCAATGAAGATATTTCAACAGAGAGAGGCAATCGCAGATTCATTTGAAAACTTATGGTTCACCAAATAGAAAGGGATGAGGATTGGATAGATTACCATATTGGGGTTAACAGAGATATACAAACCATGTGAAATGTATAACCACCAAAGACGTACGGAAGACCAGGAGAAGACTACTCAACATTCTGTCATAACCTAAATGGGAAAAGGATGCGAGGAAGAATAGATACACATATATGTGTGAAAGAACCACATCTTGCACACCAAGAAGAAACAAACCATTGTAATCAAATTTGCTGGGATAAAAAATAAAAAGTAAATTACAAATATGAACAAGAAGTAATGAGACATAAACTTAAAGGGCTTTTTCCTGGCACATTCCATTTTAATTTACAACCTAGAACACCACTTCCATTAAGGCTCTGTTTCCCTAGTAACCAAATTTGGTAAAGGAGAAATGCTGCCACCTTGTGGCCGTTTCCTGCAAGAGCAGCTTTAAAGTCACAGCTAATGGTCACTTAACATTCACAAAGACTCAGGGCTGTAAGGACGCCTGCCCTAAAAAATTGTGCTGAAGTAGGGAATGGACAAAAAATTTCAAAACAGGCAAATGTTTCAAGAAGAGAATATGAAGAGTTACGTTTTACTGACGCTCTTTAAAAAAAAAAGGAAAATGGATAAAAGCTCAACCTCAGGGAGTGTTAGACCCATGCAATCTAATCTACAAAAAGTTTTCAACTTACACCAATCGACTGACCATCAGCAAAAAGTCTACGAACAATAAATGCTGAAGGGGTTTTAGAGAACTGTGAACCCTCTACCTGCTGTTGAGACGTAAAAGGGTAACAGCCAATAATGAGAATAGAAAGGAGCTGTGATTAAAAGTAAAAATGGAGGTACCATTCAATCCAGCAGGCACACCATTGGACCTCTCACCTGAGAAGACAAGAATCGAGAAGACACAGGCCGCAAAAGCTGCAGTGCAGCCTTATTCACAATAGCCAAGACCGTGAAGCAATCAAAATATCCAACAAGAGGTGAATGGATAAAGAAGAAGTGGTCCATGTACACAATGGAATATTAGCCATGGAAAACAATGAACCATTGCTCTCTGAGGCACCACAAATGAGTGTGGAGATAATCACGAAACATGAGGTAAGTCCAAAAGCAAAAGACCTATATTCTATGATATCACTTATAGGCGTTATCTAATAACTGACACAAATGAACATATTTCCACAGAGAAAGACACTCACAGACTTAGAAAACAAACTATGCTCATCTAAAAGGAAAGGTGGAGTGAATGGATAAATTAAGATTAGTGTTACTATATGTATACAAACACATATTATATACATATCTCAAAAAGACCGACCATATAGCAAGGGAGGTCTGCGGAACATTCTGTAACATTTTACATGGGAAGAGGATCTGTACTTGAATAGACATATATAATCTACAAATGAACCAGATTGTGTACACCTAGGACAAACAATATTCTAAGCTTTACCACAATTAAAAAAATTTTTAAAACCAAGAAGAAATAATGAGACATAAACTTATGGGGGTTTCTCCATGCACATTCCAATGTAATTTACAACCTAGGAACACGACTTCCAGAAAGGCTCTGCTGCTCTAGAAACCAGATTTGGGAATGGAGAAATGCTGCCTGCTTGAGGCCACTTCCCACAACAGCAGCTTTAAACCCATTTCTAAAGGTCAATAAATATTCACCAAACTTGCAGTTCGGGAAATGACACCTGCTCTCTAAAAAAACTCTGGGGTGGAAAATCGACCAAAAAATTCAAAAGAGGGCAACCTTCTAAGAAGACAGTTTCCAGAGTTATAATGTACTCCCATTTGTTTCCTTTTTGTAACAGAAAAGAAAACGGCAGAGAAAAATAATGAGTTTTACGAATTTTCAAATACATACAAACCCAAATTACAAAAACCTATCAGCTCACAGCAGCCAGTAGGGCCATTAGCATAAATGCTGCAAACAATAAATGCTGAAGCGATTGTGGAGAAATGCGTACCCTCGATTCTAAGGGGGACGTGGTAAGAGCCACTAATGAAAACACAAAGGAGGTGCTTTGAAAAGGGAAACACGGTGCTACCAGTCAATGAATCACACACACTGCTGGGCCTATCACCTGAGAAAATGAGAATCAAAAAGTCACAGGCTGGCAATTCTGCACTCCAACAATATTTACCATAGCCAACACTTGGAAGAAATGAAAATGTCCATCAACCGAGGAATGCACAAAGTAGAAGTGGTCCACGTACACAGTGGAAAATTACTCCAATAAAAAATAAAAATTACATTTAAAAATCCAACAAAAATAAGGAGACATCAGCTTGTGTGGGTTTGTCCAGGCACTCTCCACTCTAATTTTTAACCGAGAAACACCACAGGCCGCAAGGGCTTTTCCCTAGTTACCAGGGTGGGGAACATAGAAAGGCTGCTGCCCTCTGGCAGTTACCTGCAAAAGCAGCTTTAAAGCCCGTGCTAATGGTCATTTCATAGGAACAAGTACTGCAGAACTGTAAATGAAACTTGCCCTCAAAATGTCTTGAGGGAGGTAATGGCCAAAATATTTCAAATGGTGACACATACTTTAAGAAAACACTTTGAAGAAATAAGCTCTAATCATAGCTGGAAAAATAAAAAGGACATGTCTAAAAGCTCAATTTCAACGCATTATGAGACACATGCAAATTCAACCACAAAGAGGTATCAGCTCACACCACTCAGAATAACCATCAGCAAAAACTGCAAAGAATAAATGCTGAAGGTGCTGGGAAGAAATGCATACCCTCAACTTTATGTGGGACGTAACCTGGAAAGAGCCACTAAAGAGAACAGAATAGAGGTGCCTTTAAAAGGTAAACATTGAGCTACCATAGGATCCAGCAGACCTATTCCTGGACCTATAAACTAAGAAGACAGAATTGGAAGGACACAGGTATGCAAATCTGCATTGCATAGTATTACAAAAGCCAAGATACGGAAGTAACCAAAAAGTCCACCGACAGATGGGCGGACAAAGAAGAACTGCTACCTGTACAGATGGAATATGAGCTAGTGAAAAAATGAAACAATGCCATTTGCAGCACCATAGATGAGTCTAGACGTAATCACGCCACCTGTAGTAAGTGAGAAAGCAAAAGACACATATCCTATCATATCACTTTTAGGAGTTACTTAAAAATCGATACCAATGAAGATATTTCCACAGAGAGAGGCAATCGCAGATTCATTAAAAAACTTATGGTTCACCAAATAGAAAGGGATGAGGATTGGATACATTACCATATTGGGGTTAACAGAGATATACAAACCATGTGAAATATATAACCACCAAAGACGTACGGAAGACCAGGAGAAGACTACTCAACATTGTGCCATAACCTACATGGGAAAAGGATGCGAGGAAAAATAGATACCTGTATATGTGTGAAAGAACCACATCTTGCACACCTAGAGCAAACAAACCATTGTAATCAAATTTGCTGGGATAAAAAATAAAAAAGTAAATTACAAATATGAACAAGAAGTAATGAGACATAAACTTAAAGGGCTTTTTCCTGGCATATTCCATTCTAATATACAACCTAGAACACCATTTCCATTAAGGCTCTGTTTCCCTAGTAACCAAATTTGGTAAAGGAGAAATGCTGCCACCTTGTGGCCGTTTCCTGCAAGAGCAGCTTTAAAGTCACAGCTAATGGTCACTTAACATTCACAAGGACTCAGGGCTGTAAAGGACACCTGCCCTAAAAAATTGAGCTGAAGTAGGGAATGGACAAAAAAATTCAAAACAGGCAAATGTTTCAAGAAGAGATTATGAAGACTTAAGTTTTACTCACACACTTTTAAAAAAAAAGGAAAATGGATAAAAGCTCAACCTCAGGGTGTGTTAGACGCATGCAATCTAATCTACAAAAAGTTTCAACTTACATCAGTCGAATGACCATCAGCAAAAAGTCTATAAACAATAAATGCTGAAGGGGTTTTAGAGAACTGTGTACCCTCTACCTGCTGGTGAGACGTAAAACTGTAACAGCCAATAATGAGAACCGAAAGGAGCTGTGTTTAAAAGTAAAAATGGAGGTATCATTCAACCCAGCAGGCGCACCATTGGACCTCTCACCTGAGAAGACAAGAATGGAGAAGACACAGGCCGCAAAAGCTGCAGTGCAGCCTTATTCACAATAGCCAAGACAGTGAAGCAACCAAAATGTCCACCAACAGGTGAATGGATAAAGAAGAAGTGGTCCATGTACACAATGGAATATTAGCCATGGAAGACAATGAACCACTGCTCTTTGACGCACCACAAATGAGTCTGGAGATAATCACGAAACATGAAGTAACTCGGAAAGCAAAAGACCTGTATTCTATGATATCACCTATAGGCGTTATCTAATAACTGACACAAAGGAACATATTTCCACAGAGAAAGACACTCACAGATTTAGAAAACTATGCTCATCTAAAAGGAAAGGTGGAGTGAATGGATAAATTAAGATTAGTGTTACTATATGTATACAAACACATATTATATACATATCTCAAAAAGACCGACCATACAGCAAGGAAGTCTGCGGAACCCTCTGTAATATTTTACATGGGAAGAGGATCTGTACTTGAATAGACATATATAATGTACAGATGAACCAGATTGTTTACACCTAGGAGAAACAATATTCTAAGCTTTACCCCAATTAAAAAAAATTTTAAAACCAAGAAGAAATAATGAGACATAAACTTATGGGGGTTTCTCCATGCACATTCCAATGTAATTTACAACCTAGGAACACGACTTCCAGAAAGGCTCTGCTGCCCTAGTAACCAGATTTGGGAATGGAGAAATGCTGCCTCCTTTAGGCCACTTCCCACAACAGCAGCTTTAAACACATTGTAAAGGTCACTAAATATTCACCAAACTTGCAGTTCGGGAAATGACACCTGCTCTCTAAAAAAAGTCTGAGGTGGAAAATCGACCAAAAAATTCAAAAGAGGGCAACCTTCCAAGAAGACAATATCAAGAGTTATAATGTACTCCCATTTGTTTCCTTTTTTTAACAGAAAAGAAAACGGCGGAGAAAAATGATGAGTTTTACGAATTTTCAAAGACATGCAAACCCAAATTACAAAACCCTATCAGCTCACAGCAGCCAGTAGGGGCATTGGCATAAATTCTGCAAACAATAAATGCTGAAGCGATTGTGGAGAAATGTGTACCCTCGATTCTAAAGGGGACGTAATAAGTGCCACTAATGAAAGCACAAAGAAGGTGCTTTGAAAAGGGAAAAACGGTGCTACCAGTCAGTCAATCACACCCACTGCTGGGCCTATCACCTGAGAAAATGAGAATCAAAAAGTCACAGGCTGGCAATCCTGCACTCCAACAATATTTACCATAGCCAACACTTGGAAGCAATGAAAATGTCCATCAACCGAGGAATGCACAATGTAGAAGTGGTCCATGTACACAGTAGAAAATTACTCCAATAAAAAATAAAAATTACATGTAAAAATCCAACAAAAATAAGGAGACATCAGCTTGTGTGGGTTTCTCCAGGCACACTCCACTCTAATTTTTAACCGAGAAACACCACAAGCCGCAAGGGCTTTTCCCCATTTACCAGGGTGGGGAAAATAGAAAGGCTGCTGCCCTCTGGCAGTTACCTGCAAAAGCAGCTTTAAAGCCTGTGCTAATGGTCATTTCATAGGAACAAGTACTGCAGAACTGTAAATGAAAACTGCCCTCAAAATGTCTTGAGGGAGGTAATGGCCAAAACATTTCAAAATGTGACACATACTTTAAGAGAACACTTTGAAGAACTAAGGGGTAATCACAGCTTGAAAAATAAATAGGACATGCCTTAAAGCTCAATTTCAACGGATTTTGAGGCACATGCGAATTCAACCACAAAGAGGTATCAGCTCACAATTGCCAGAGTAACCATCAGCAAGAAAACTACAAACAATAAATGCTGAAGGTGTTGTGGAGAAATGTATACCCTCAACTTCAAGTGGGACGTAAGTTGGAAAGGGCCACAGATGAGAACAGAAAGGAGGTGCCTTAAAAAGGTAAACATTGAGCTACCATATGACCTAGCAGGCCCACTCCTCGACCTATAATCTAAGAAGACAGAATTGGAAAGACACAGGCAGGCAAATCTGCATTGCACAGTATCACAATAGGCAAGATATGGAAGTAACCAAAAAGTCCACCAACAGATGGGTGGACACAGAAGAACTCCTCCATGTACAGATGGAATATTCGCTACTGAAAAAAATGAAACAATGCCATTTGCAGCACCATAGATGAGTCTAGACGTAATCACGCCCCCTGTAGTAAGTGAGAAAGCAAAAGACACATATCCTATCATATCACTTTTAGGAGTTACTTAAAAATTGATACCAATGAAGATATTTCCACAGAGAAAGGCAATCACAGATTCATTTAAAAAACTTAGGCTCACCAAAAAGAAAGGGATGAGGATTGGATACATTACCATATTGGGGTTAACAGAGATATACAAACCATGTGAAATATATAATCACCAAAGGCATACGGAAGACCAGGAGAAGACTACTCAACATTCTGTCATAACCTAAATGGGAAAAGGATGCGAGGAAGAGTAGATACACATATATGTGTGAAAGAACCACATCTTGCACACCAAGAAGAAACAAACCATTGTAATCAAATTTGCTGGGATAAAAAATAAAAAGTAAATTACAAATATGAACAAGAAGTAATGAGACATAAACTTAAAGGGCTTTTTCCTGGCACATTCCATTTTAATTTACAACCTAGAACACCACTTCCATTAAGGCTCTGTTTCCCTAGTAACCAAATTTGGTAAAGGAGAAATGCTGCCACCTTGTGGCCGTTTCCTGCAAGAGCAGCTTTAAAGTCACAGCTAATGGTCACTTAACATTCACAAAGACTCAGGGCTGTAAAGGACACCTGCCCTAAAATATTGTGCTGAAGTAGGGAATGGACAAAAAAATTCAAAACAGGCAAATGTTTCAAGAAGAGATTATGAAGAGTTAAGTTTTACTCACACTCTTTTTTTAAAAAAAAGGAACATGGATAAAAGCTCAACCTCAGGGAGTGTTAGACGCATGCAATCTAATCTACAAAAAGTTTCAACTTACACCAGTCGACTGACCATCAGCAAAAAGTCTACAAAAAATAAATGCTGAAGGGGTTTTACAGAACTGTGTACCCTCAACCTGCTGGTGAGACGTAAAAGGATAACAGCCAATAATGAGAACAGAAAGGAGCTGTGTTTAAAAGTAAAAATGTAGGTACCATTCAGTCCAGCAGGCGCACCATTGGACCTCTCACCTGAGAAGACAAGAATCGAGAAGACACAGGCCGCAAAAGCTGCAGTGCAGCCTTATTCACAATAGCCAAGACAGTGAAGCAACCAAAATGTCCACCAACAGGTGAATGGATAAAAAGAAGAAGTGGTCCATATACACAATGGAATATTAGCCATGGAAAACAATGAACCATTGCTCTCTGAGGAAGCACAAATGAGTCTGGAGATAATCATGAATCATGAGGTAAGTCGGAAAGCAAAAGACCTATATTCTATGATATCACTTATAGGCGTTATCTAATAACTGACACAAATGAACATATTTCCACAGAGATAGACACTCACAGACTTAGAAAACAAACTATGCTCATCTAAAAGGAAAGGTGGGGGGAATGGATAAATTAAGATTAGTGTTACTATATGTATACAAACACATATTATATACATATCTCAAAACTACCGACCATATAGCAAGGGAGGTCTGCGGAACCCTGTGTAACATTTTACATGGGAAGAGGATCTGTACTTGAATAGACATATATAATCTACAAATGAACCAGATTGTGTACACCTAGGACAAACAATATTCTAAGCTTTACTCCAATTTAAAAAAAATTTTATACCAAGAAGAAATAATGAGACATAAACTTATGGGCTTTTCTCCATGCACATTCCAACGTAATTTACAACCTAGGAACACGACTTCCAGAAAGGCTCTGCTGCCCTAGTACCCAGATTTGAGAATGGAGAAATGCTGCCTGCTTGAGGCCACTTCCCACAAATCAGCTTTAAACCCATTGCTAAAGGTCAATAAATATTCACCAAACTTGCAGTTAGGTAAATGACACCTGCTCTCTAAAAAAATTCTGGGGTGGAAAATTGACCAAAAAGTTCAAAAGAGGGCACCCTTCCAAGAAGAACATATCAAGAGTTATATTGTACTCCCAATTGTTTCCTTTTTTTAACAGAAAAGAAAACGGCGGAGAAAAATGATGAGTTTTACGAATTTTCAGAGACATGCAAACCCAAATTACAAAAACCTATCAGCTCACAGCAGCCAGAAGGGCCATTAGCATAAATGCTGCAAACAATAAATGCTGAAACGATGGTGGAGAAATGTGTACCCTCGATTCTAAAGGGGACGTGGTAAGTGCCACTAATGAAAACACAAAGAAGGTGCTTTGAAAACGGAAACACGGTGCTACCAGTCAGTCAATCACAACCACTGCTTGGCCTATCACCTGAGAAAATGAGAATCAAAAAGTCACAGGCTGGCAATCCTGCACTCCAACAATATTTACCATAGCCAACTCTTGGAAGCAATGAAAATGTCCATCAACCGAGGAATGCACAAAGTAGAAGTGGTCCACGTACACAGTGGAAAATTACTCCAATAAAAAATAAAACTTACATTTAAAAATCCAACGAAAGTAAGGAGACATCAGCTTGTGTGGGTTTGTCCAGGCACACTCCACGCTAATTTATAACCGAGAAACACCACAGGCTGCAAGGGCTTTTCCCGAGTTACCAGCGTGGGGAACATAGAAAGGCTGCTGCCCTCTGGCAGTTACCTGCAAAAACAGCTTTAAGCCTGTGCTAATGGTCATTTCATAGGAACAAGTTCTGCAGAACTGTAAATGAAACTTGCCCTCAAAATATCTTGAGGGAGGTAATGGCCAATACATTTCAAAATGTGACACATACTTTAAGAGAACACTTTGAAGAACTAAGGGGTAATCACAGCTTGAAAAATAAAAAATGAAATGCCTTCAAGCTCATTTTCAATGGATTATGAGGCACGTGCGAATTCAACCACAAAGAGGTATCAGATCACACTTGTCAGAATAACCACCAGCAAGAAAACTACAAACAATAAATGCTGAAGGTGTTGTAGAGAAATGCATACCCTCAACTTCAAGGGGGACGTAACTTGGAAAGGGCCACGAACTAGAACAGAATGGAGGTGCCTTAAAAAGGTAAACATTGAGCTACCATATGATGCAGCAGGCCCACTCCTCGACCTATAATCTAAGAGGAGAGAATTGGAAAGACAGAGGCAGGAAATCTGCATTGCACAGTATTACAATAGCCAAGTTATGGAAGTAACCAAAAAGGCCACCAACAGATGGATGGACAAAGAAGAACTCCTCCATGTACAGATGGAATATTCGCTAGTGAAAAAAATGAAACAATGCCATTTGCAGCACCATAGATGAGTCTAGACGTAATCATGCCACCTGTAGTAAGTGAGAAAGCAAAAGACACATATCCTATCATACCACTTTTAGGAGTTACTTAAAAATTGATACCAATGAAGATATTTCAACAGAGAGAGGCAATCGCAGATTCATTTGAAAACTTATGGTTCACCAAATAGAAAGGGATGAGGATTGGATAGATTACCATATTGGGGTTAACAGAGATATACAAACCATGTGAAATGTATAACCACCAAAGACGTACGGAAGACCAGGAGAAGACTACTCAACATTCTGTCATAACCTAAATGGGAAAAGGATGCGAGGAAGAATAGATACACATATATGTGTGAAAGAACCACATCTTGCACACCAAGAAGAAACAAACCATTGTAATCAAATTTGCTGGGATAAAAAATAAAAAGTAAATTACAAATATGAACAAGAAGTAATGAGACATAAACTTAAAGGGCTTTTTCCTGGCACATTCCATTTTAATTTACAACCTAGAACACCACTTCCATTAAGGCTCTGTTTCCCTAGTAACCAAATTTGGTAAAGGAGAAATGCTGCCACCTTGTGGCCGTTTCCTGCAAGAGCAGCTTTAAAGTCACAGCTAATGGTCACTTAACATTCACAAAGACTCAGGGCTGTAAGGACGCCTGCCCTAAAAAATTGTGCTGAAGTAGGGAATGGACAAAAAATTTCAAAACAGGCAAATGTTTCAAGAAGAGAATATGAAGAGTTACGTTTTACTGACGCTCTTTAAAAAAAAAAGGAAAATGGATAAAAGCTCAACCTCAGGGAGTGTTAGACCCATGCAATCTAATCTACAAAAAGTTTTCAACTTACACCAATCGACTGACCATCAGCAAAAAGTCTACGAACAATAAATGCTGAAGGGGTTTTAGAGAACTGTGAACCCTCTACCTGCTGTTGAGACGTAAAAGGGTAACAGCCAATAATGAGAATAGAAAGGAGCTGTGATTAAAAGTAAAAATGGAGGTACCATTCAATCCAGCAGGCACACCATTGGACCTCTCACCTGAGAAGACAAGAATCGAGAAGACACAGGCCGCAAAAGCTGCAGTGCAGCCTTATTCACAATAGCCAAGACCGTGAAGCAATCAAAATATCCAACAAGAGGTGAATGGATAAAGAAGAAGTGGTCCATGTACACAATGGAATATTAGCCATGGAAAACAATGAACCATTGCTCTCTGAGGCACCACAAATGAGTGTGGAGATAATCACGAAACATGAGGTAAGTCCAAAAGCAAAAGACCTATATTCTATGATATCACTTATAGGCGTTATCTAATAACTGACACAAATGAACATATTTCCACAGAGAAAGACACTCACAGACTTAGAAAACAAACTATGCTCATCTAAAAGGAAAGGTGGAGTGAATGGATAAATTAAGATTAGTGTTACTATATGTATACAAACACATATTATATACATATCTCAAAAAGACCGACCATATAGCAAGGGAGGTCTGCGGAACATTCTGTAACATTTTACATGGGAAGAGGATCTGTACTTGAATAGACATATATAATCTACAAATGAACCAGATTGTGTACACCTAGGACAAACAATATTCTAAGCTTTACCACAATTAAAAAAATTTTTAAAACCAAGAAGAAATAATGAGACATAAACTTATGGGGGTTTCTCCATGCACATTCCAATGTAATTTACAACCTAGGAACACGACTTCCAGAAAGGCTCTGCTGCTCTAGAAACCAGATTTGGGAATGGAGAAATGCTGCCTGCTTGAGGCCACTTCCCACAACAGCAGCTTTAAACCCATTTCTAAAGGTCAATAAATATTCACCAAACTTGCAGTTCGGGAAATGACACCTGCTCTCTAAAAAAACTCTGGGGTGGAAAATCGACCAAAAAATTCAAAAGAGGGCAACCTTCTAAGAAGACAGTTTCCAGAGTTATAATGTACTCCCATTTGTTTCCTTTTTGTAACAGAAAAGAAAACGGCAGAGAAAAATAATGAGTTTTACGAATTTTCAAATACATACAAACCCAAATTACAAAAACCTATCAGCTCACAGCAGCCAGTAGGGCCATTAGCATAAATGCTGCAAACAATAAATGCTGAAGCGATTGTGGAGAAATGCGTACCCTCGATTCTAAGGGGGACGTGGTAAGAGCCACTAATGAAAACACAAAGGAGGTGCTTTGAAAAGGGAAACACGGTGCTACCAGTCAATGAATCACACACACTGCTGGGCCTATCACCTGAGAAAATGAGAATCAAAAAGTCACAGGCTGGCAATTCTGCACTCCAACAATATTTACCATAGCCAACACTTGGAAGAAATGAAAATGTCCATCAACCGAGGAATGCACAAAGTAGAAGTGGTCCACGTACACAGTGGAAAATTACTCCAATAAAAAATAAAAATTACATTTAAAAATCCAACAAAAATAAGGAGACATCAGCTTGTGTGGGTTTGTCCAGGCACTCTCCACTCTAATTTTTAACCGAGAAACACCACAGGCCGCAAGGGCTTTTCCCTAGTTACCAGGGTGGGGAACATAGAAAGGCTGCTGCCCTCTGGCAGTTACCTGCAAAAGCAGCTTTAAAGCCCGTGCTAATGGTCATTTCATAGGAACAAGTACTGCAGAACTGTAAATGAAACTTGCCCTCAAAATGTCTTGAGGGAGGTAATGGCCAAAATATTTCAAATGGTGACACATACTTTAAGAAAACACTTTGAAGAAATAAGCTCTAATCATAGCTGGAAAAATAAAAAGGACATGTCTAAAAGCTCAATTTCAACGCATTATGAGACACATGCAAATTCAACCACAAAGAGGTATCAGCTCACACCACTCAGAATAACCATCAGCAAAAACTGCAAAGAATAAATGCTGAAGGTGCTGGGAAGAAATGCATACCCTCAACTTTATGTGGGACGTAACCTGGAAAGAGCCACTAAAGAGAACAGAATAGAGGTGCCTTTAAAAGGTAAACATTGAGCTACCATAGGATCCAGCAGACCTATTCCTGGACCTATAAACTAAGAAGACAGAATTGGAAGGACACAGGTATGCAAATCTGCATTGCATAGTATTACAAAAGCCAAGATACGGAAGTAACCAAAAAGTCCACCGACAGATGGGCGGACAAAGAAGAACTGCTACCTGTACAGATGGAATATGAGCTAGTGAAAAAATGAAACAATGCCATTTGCAGCACCATAGATGAGTCTAGACGTAATCACGCCACCTGTAGTAAGTGAGAAAGCAAAAGACACATATCCTATCATATCACTTTTAGGAGTTACTTAAAAATCGATACCAATGAAGATATTTCCACAGAGAGAGGCAATCGCAGATTCATTAAAAAACTTATGGTTCACCAAATAGAAAGGGATGAGGATTGGATACATTACCATATTGGGGTTAACAGAGATATACAAACCATGTGAAATATATAACCACCAAAGACGTACGGAAGACCAGGAGAAGACTACTCAACATTGTGCCATAACCTACATGGGAAAAGGATGCGAGGAAAAATAGATACCTGTATATGTGTGAAAGAACCACATCTTGCACACCTAGAGCAAACAAACCATTGTAATCAAATTTGCTGGGATAAAAAATAAAAAAGTAAATTACAAATATGAACAAGAAGTAATGAGACATAAACTTAAAGGGCTTTTTCCTGGCATATTCCATTCTAATATACAACCTAGAACACCATTTCCATTAAGGCTCTGTTTCCCTAGTAACCAAATTTGGTAAAGGAGAAATGCTGCCACCTTGTGGCCGTTTCCTGCAAGAGCAGCTTTAAAGTCACAGCTAATGGTCACTTAACATTCACAAGGACTCAGGGCTGTAAAGGACACCTGCCCTAAAAAATTGAGCTGAAGTAGGGAATGGACAAAAAAATTCAAAACAGGCAAATGTTTCAAGAAGAGATTATGAAGACTTAAGTTTTACTCACACACTTTTAAAAAAAAAGGAAAATGGATAAAAGCTCAACCTCAGGGTGTGTTAGACGCATGCAATCTAATCTACAAAAAGTTTCAACTTACATCAGTCGAATGACCATCAGCAAAAAGTCTATAAACAATAAATGCTGAAGGGGTTTTAGAGAACTGTGTACCCTCTACCTGCTGGTGAGACGTAAAACTGTAACAGCCAATAATGAGAACCGAAAGGAGCTGTGTTTAAAAGTAAAAATGGAGGTATCATTCAACCCAGCAGGCGCACCATTGGACCTCTCACCTGAGAAGACAAGAATGGAGAAGACACAGGCCGCAAAAGCTGCAGTGCAGCCTTATTCACAATAGCCAAGACAGTGAAGCAACCAAAATGTCCACCAACAGGTGAATGGATAAAGAAGAAGTGGTCCATGTACACAATGGAATATTAGCCATGGAAGACAATGAACCACTGCTCTTTGACGCACCACAAATGAGTCTGGAGATAATCACGAAACATGAAGTAACTCGGAAAGCAAAAGACCTGTATTCTATGATATCACCTATAGGCGTTATCTAATAACTGACACAAAGGAACATATTTCCACAGAGAAAGACACTCACAGATTTAGAAAACTATGCTCATCTAAAAGGAAAGGTGGAGTGAATGGATAAATTAAGATTAGTGTTACTATATGTATACAAACACATATTATATACATATCTCAAAAATACCGACCATACAGCAAGGAAGTCTGCGGAACCCTCTGTAATATTTTACATGGGAAGAGGATCTGTACTTGAATAGACATATATAATGTACAGATGAACCAGATTGTTTACACCTAGGAGAAACAATATTCTAAGCTTTACCCCAATTAAAAAAAATTTTAAAACCAAGAAGAAATAATGAGACATAAACTTATGGGGGTTTCTCCATGCACATTCCAATGTAATTTACAACCTAGGAACACGACTTCCAGAAAGGCTCTGCTGCCCTAGTAACCAGATTTGGGAATGGAGAAATGCTGCCTCCTTTAGGCCACTTCCCACAACAGCAGCTTTAAACACATTGTAAAGGTCACTAAATATTCACCAAACTTGCAGTTCGGGAAATGACACCTGCTCTCTAAAAAAAGTCTGAGGTGGAAAATCGACCAAAAAATTCAAAAGAGGGCAACCTTCCAAGAAGACAATATCAAGAGTTATAATGTACTCCCATTTGTTTCCTTTTTTTAACAGAAAAGAAAACGGCGGAGAAAAATGATGAGTTTTACGAATTTTCAAAGACATGCAAACCCAAATTACAAAACCCTATCAGCTCACAGCAGCCAGTAGGGGCATTGGCATAAATTCTGCAAACAATAAATGCTGAAGCGATTGTGGAGAAATGTGTACCCTCGATTCTAAAGGGGACGTAATAAGTGCCACTAATGAAAGCACAAAGAAGGTGCTTTGAAAAGGGAAAAACGGTGCTACCAGTCAGTCAATCACACCCACTGCTGGGCCTATCACCTGAGAAAATGAGAATCAAAAAGTCACAGGCTGGCAATCCTGCACTCCAACAATATTTACCATAGCCAACACTTGGAAGCAATGAAAATGTCCATCAACCGAGGAATGCACAATGTAGAAGTGGTCCATGTACACAGTAGAAAATTACTCCAATAAAAAATAAAAATTACATGTAAAAATCCAACAAAAATAAGGAGACATCAGCTTGTGTGGGTTTCTCCAGGCACACTCCACTCTAATTTTTAACCGAGAAACACCACAAGCCGCAAGGGCTTTTCCCCATTTACCAGGGTGGGGAAAATAGAAAGGCTGCTGCCCTCTGGCAGTTACCTGCAAAAGCAGCTTTAAAGCCTGTGCTAATGGTCATTTCATAGGAACAAGTACTGCAGAACTGTAAATGAAAACTGCCCTCAAAATGTCTTGAGGGAGGTAATGGCCAAAACATTTCAAAATGTGACACATACTTTAAGAGAACACTTTGAAGAACTAAGGGGTAATCACAGCTTGAAAAATAAATAGGACATGCCTTAAAGCTCAATTTCAACGGATTTTGAGGCACATGCGAATTCAACCACAAAGAGGTATCAGCTCACAATTGCCAGAGTAACCATCAGCAAGAAAACTACAAACAATAAATGCTGAAGGTGTTGTGGAGAAATGTATACCCTCAACTTCAAGTGGGACGTAAGTTGGAAAGGGCCACAGATGAGAACAGAAAGGAGGTGCCTTAAAAAGGTAAACATTGAGCTACCATATGACCTAGCAGGCCCACTCCTCGACCTATAATCTAAGAAGACAGAATTGGAAAGACACAGGCAGGCAAATCTGCATTGCACAGTATCACAATAGGCAAGATATGGAAGTAACCAAAAAGTCCACCAACAGATGGGTGGACACAGAAGAACTCCTCCATGTACAGATGGAATATTCGCTACTGAAAAAAATGAAACAATGCCATTTGCAGCACCATAGATGAGTCTAGACGTAATCACGCCCCCTGTAGTAAGTGAGAAAGCAAAAGACACATATCCTATCATATCACTTTTAGGAGTTACTTAAAAATTGATACCAATGAAGATATTTCCACAGAGAAAGGCAATCACAGATTCATTTAAAAAACTTAGGCTCACCAAAAAGAAAGGGATGAGGATTGGATACATTACCATATTGGGGTTAACAGAGATATACAAACCATGTGAAATATATAATCACCAAAGGCATACGGAAGACCAGGAGAAGACTACTCAACATTCTGTCATAACCTAAATGGGAAAAGGATGCGAGGAAGAGTAGATACACATATATGTGTGAAAGAACCACATCTTGCACACCAAGAAGAAACAAACCATTGTAATCAAATTTGCTGGGATAAAAAATAAAAAGTAAATTACAAATATGAACAAGAAGTAATGAGACATAAACTTAAAGGGCTTTTTCCTGGCACATTCCATTTTAATTTACAACCTAGAACACCACTTCCATTAAGGCTCTGTTTCCCTAGTAACCAAATTTGGTAAAGGAGAAATGCTGCCACCTTGTGGCCGTTTCCTGCAAGAGCAGCTTTAAAGTCACAGCTAATGGTCACTTAACATTCACAAAGACTCAGGGCTGTAAAGGACACCTGCCCTAAAATATTGTGCTGAAGTAGGGAATGGACAAAAAAATTCAAAACAGGCAAATGTTTCAAGAAGAGATTATGAAGAGTTAAGTTTTACTCACACTCTTTTTTTAAAAAAAAGGAACATGGATAAAAGCTCAACCTCAGGGAGTGTTAGACGCATGCAATCTAATCTACAAAAAGTTTCAACTTACACCAGTCGACTGACCATCAGCAAAAAGTCTACAAAAAATAAATGCTGAAGGGGTTTTACAGAACTGTGTACCCTCAACCTGCTGGTGAGACGTAAAAGGATAACAGCCAATAATGAGAACAGAAAGGAGCTGTGTTTAAAAGTAAAAATGTAGGTACCATTCAGTCCAGCAGGCGCACCATTGGACCTCTCACCTGAGAAGACAAGAATCGAGAAGACACAGGCCGCAAAAGCTGCAGTGCAGCCTTATTCACAATAGCCAAGACAGTGAAGCAACCAAAATGTCCACCAACAGGTGAATGGATAAAAAGAAGAAGTGGTCCATATACACAATGGAATATTAGCCATGGAAAACAATGAACCATTGCTCTCTGAGGAAGCACAAATGAGTCTGGAGATAATCATGAATCATGAGGTAAGTCGGAAAGCAAAAGACCTATATTCTATGATATCACTTATAGGCGTTATCTAATAACTGACACAAATGAACATATTTCCACAGAGATAGACACTCACAGACTTAGAAAACAAACTATGCTCATCTAAAAGGAAAGGTGGGGGGAATGGATAAATTAAGATTAGTGTTACTATATGTATACAAACACATATTATATACATATCTCAAAACTACCGACCATATAGCAAGGGAGGTCTGCGGAACCCTGTGTAACATTTTACATGGGAAGAGGATCTGTACTTGAATAGACATATATAATCTACAAATGAACCAGATTGTGTACACCTAGGACAAACAATATTCTAAGCTTTACTCCAATTTAAAAAAAAATTTATACCAAGAAGAAATAATGAGACATAAACTTATGGGCTTTTCTCCATGCACATTCCAACGTAATTTACAACCTAGGAACACGACTTCCAGAAAGGCTCTGCTGCCCTAGTACCCAGATTTGAGAATGGAGAAATGCTGCCTGCTTGAGGCCACTTCCCACAAATCAGCTTTAAACCCATTGCTAAAGGTCAATAAATATTCACCAAACTTGCAGTTAGGTAAATGACACCTGCTCTCTAAAAAAATTCTGGGGTGGAAAATTGACCAAAAAGTTCAAAAGAGGGCACCCTTCCAAGAAGAACATATCAAGAGTTATATTGTACTCCCAATTGTTTCCTTTTTTTAACAGAAAAGAAAACGGCGGAGAAAAATGATGAGTTTTACGAATTTTCAGAGACATGCAAACCCAAATTACAAAAACCTATCAGCTCACAGCAGCCAGAAGGGCCATTAGCATAAATGCTGCAAACAATAAATGCTGAAACGATTGTGGAGAAATGTGTACCCTCGATTCTAAAGGGGACGTGGTAAGTGCCACTAATGAAAACACAAAGAAGGTGCTTTGAAAACGGAAACACGGTGCTACCAGTCAGTCAATCACAACCACTGCTTGGCCTATCACCTGAGAAAATGAGAATCAAAAAGTCACAGGCTGGCAATCCTGCACTCCAACAATATTTACCATAGCCAACTCTTGGAAGCAATGAAAATGTCCATCAACCGAGGAATGCACAAAGTAGAAGTGGTCCACGTACACAGTGGAAAATTACTCCAATAAAAAATAAAACTTACATTTAAAAATCCAACGAAAGTAAGGAGACATCAGCTTGTGTGGGTTTGTCCAGGCACACTCCACGCTAATTTATAACCGAGAAACACCACAGGCTGCAAGGGCTTTTCCCGAGTTACCAGCGTGGGGAACATAGAAAGGCTGCTGCCCTCTGGCAGTTACCTGCAAAAACAGCTTTAAGCCTGTGCTAATGGTCATTTCATAGGAACAAGTTCTGCAGAACTGTAAATGAAACTTGCCCTCAAAATATCTTGAGGGAGGTAATGGCCAATACATTTCAAAATGTGACACACACTTTAAGAGAACACTTTGAAGAACTAAGGGGTAATCACAGCTTGAAAAATAAAAAATGAAATGCCTTCAAGCTCATTTTCAATGGATTATGAGGCACGTGCGAATTCAACCACAAAGAGGTATCAGATCACACTTGTCAGAATAACCACCAGCAAGAAAACTACAAACAATAAATGCTGAAGGTGTTGTAGAGAAATGCATACCCTCAACTTCAAGGGGGACGTAACTTGGAAAGGGCCACGAACTAGAACAGAATGGAGGTGCCTTAAAAAGGTAAACATTGAGCTACCATATGATGCAGCAGGCCCACTCCTCGACCTATAATCTAAGAGGAGAGAATTGGAAAGACAGAGGCAGGAAATCTGCATTGCACAGTATTACAATAGCCAAGTTATGGAAGTAACCAAAAAGGCCACCAACAGATGGATGGACAAAGAAGAACTCCTCCATGTACAGATGGAATATTCGCTAGTGAAAAAAATGAAACAATGCCATTTGCAGCACCATAGATGAGTCTAGACGTAATCACGCCCCCTGTAGTAAGTGAGAAAGCAAAAGACACATATCCTATCATACCACTTTTAGGAGTTACTTAAAAATTGATACCAATGAAGATATTTCAACAGAGAAAGGCAATCACAGATTCATTTAAAAAACTTAGGCTCACCAAAAAGAAAGGGATGAGGATTGGATACATTACCATATTGGGGTTAACAGAGATATACAAACCATGTGAAATATATAATCACCAAAGGCGTACGGAAGACCAGGAGAAGACTACTCAACATTCTGTCATAACCTAAATGGGAAAAGGATGCGAGGAAGAGTAGATACACATATATGTGTGAAAGAACCACATCTTGCACACCAAGAAGAAACAAACCATTGTAATCAAATTTGCTGGGATAAAAAATAAAAAGTAAATTACAAATATGAACAAGAAGTAATGAGACATAAACTTAAAGGGCTTTTTCCTGGCACATTCCATTTTAATTTACAACCTAGAACACCACTTCCATTAAGGCTCTGTTTCCCTAGTAACCAAATTTGGTAAAGGAGAAATGCTGCCACCTTGTGGCCGTTTCCTGCAAGAGCAGCTTTAAAGTCACAGCTAATGGTCACTTAACATTCACAAAGACTCAGGGCTGTAAAGGACACCTGCCCTAAAATATTGTGCTGAAGTAGGGAATGGACAAAAAAATTCAAAACAGGCAAATGTTTCAAGAAGAGATTATGAAGAGTTAAGTTTTACTCACACTCTTTTTTTAAAAAAAAGGAACATGGATAAAAGCTCAACCTCAGGGAGTGTTAGACGCATGCAATCTAATCTACAAAAAGTTTCAACTTACACCAGTCGACTGACCATCAGCAAAAAGTCTACAAAAAATAAATGCTGAAGGGGTTTTACAGAACTGTGTACCCTCAACCTGCTGGTGAGACGTAAAAGGATAACAGCCAATAATGAGAACAGAAAGGAGCTGTGTTTAAAAGTAAAAATGTAGGTACCATTCAGTCCAGCAGGCGCACCATTGGACCTCTCACCTGAGAAGACAAGAATCGAGAAGACACAGGCCGCAAAAGCTGCAGTGCAGCCTTATTCACAATAGCCAAGACAGTGAAGCAACCAAAATGTCCACCAACAGGTGAATGGATAAAAAGAAGAAGTGGTCCATATACACAATGGAATATTAGCCATGGAAAACAATGAACCATTGCTCTCTGAGGAAGCACAAATGAGTCTGGAGATAATCATGAATCATGAGGTAAGTCGGAAAGCAAAAGACCTATATTCTATGATATCACTTATAGGCGTTATCTAATAACTGACACAAATGAACATATTTCCACAGAGATAGACACTCACAGACTTAGAAAACAAACTATGCTCATCTAAAAGGAAAGGTGGGGGGAATGGATAAATTAAGATTAGTGTTACTATATGTATACAAACACATATTATATACATATCTCAAAACTACCGACCATATAGCAAGGGAGGTCTGCGGAACCCTGTGTAACATTTTACATGGGAAGAGGATCTGTACTTGAATAGACATATATAATCTACAAATGAACCAGATTGTGTACACCTAGGACAAACAATATTCTAAGCTTTACTCCAATTTAAAAAAAAATTTATACCAAGAAGAAATAATGAGACATAAACTTATGGGCTTTTCTCCATGCACATTCCAACGTAATTTACAACCTAGGAACACGACTTCCAGAAAGGCTCTGCTGCCCTAGTACCCAGATTTGAGAATGGAGAAATGCTGCCTGCTTGAGGCCACTTCCCACAAATCAGCTTTAAACCCATTGCTAAAGGTCAATAAATATTCACCAAACTTGCAGTTAGGTAAATGACACCTGCTCTCTAAAAAAATTCTGGGGTGGAAAATTGACCAAAAAGTTCAAAAGAGGGCACCCTTCCAAGAAGAACATATCAAGAGTTATATTGTACTCCCAATTGTTTCCTTTTTTTAACAGAAAAGAAAACGGCGGAGAAAAATGATGAGTTTTACGAATTTTCAGAGACATGCAAACCCAAATTACAAAAACCTATCAGCTCACAGCAGCCAGAAGGGCCATTAGCATAAATGCTGCAAACAATAAATGCTGAAACGATTGTGGAGAAATGTGTACCCTCGATTCTAAAGGGGACGTGGTAAGTGCCACTAATGAAAACACAAAGAAGGTGCTTTGAAAACGGAAACACGGTGCTACCAGTCAGTCAATCACAACCACTGCTTGGCCTATCACCTGAGAAAATGAGAATCAAAAAGTCACAGGCTGGCAATCCTGCACTCCAACAATATTTACCATAGCCAACTCTTGGAAGCAATGAAAATGTCCATCAACCGAGGAATGCACAAAGTAGAAGTGGTCCACGTACACAGTGGAAAATTACTCCAATAAAAAATAAAACTTACATTTAAAAATCCAACGAAAGTAAGGAGACATCAGCTTGTGTGGGTTTGTCCAGGCACACTCCACGCTAATTTATAACCGAGAAACACCACAGGCTGCAAGGGCTTTTCCCGAGTTACCAGCGTGGGGAACATAGAAAGGCTGCTGCCCTCTGGCAGTTACCTGCAAAAACAGCTTTAAGCCTGTGCTAATGGTCATTTCATAGGAACAAGTTCTGCAGAACTGTAAATGAAACTTGCCCTCAAAATATCTTGAGGGAGGTAATGGCCAATACATTTCAAAATGTGACACACACTTTAAGAGAACACTTTGAAGAACTAAGGGGTAATCACAGCTTGAAAAATAAAAAATGAAATGCCTTCAAGCTCATTTTCAATGGATTATGAGGCACGTGCGAATTCAACCACAAAGAGGTATCAGATCACACTTGTCAGAATAACCACCAGCAAGAAAACTACAAACAATAAATGCTGAAGGTGTTGTAGAGAAATGCATACCCTCAACTTCAAGGGGGACGTAACTTGGAAAGGGCCACGAACTAGAACAGAATGGAGGTGCCTTAAAAAGGTAAACATTGAGCTACCATATGATGCAGCAGGCCCACTCCTCGACCTATAATCTAAGAGGAGAGAATTGGAAAGACAGAGGCAGGAAATCTGCATTGCACAGTATTACAATAGCCAAGTTATGGAAGTAACCAAAAAGGCCACCAACAGATGGATGGACAAAGAAGAACTCCTCCATGTACAGATGGAATATTCGCTAGTGAAAAAAATGAAACAATGCCATTTGCAGCACCATAGATGAGTCTAGACGTAATCACGCCCCCTGTAGTAAGTGAGAAAGCAAAAGACACATATCCTATCATACCACTTTTAGGAGTTACTTAAAAATTGATACCAATGAAGATATTTCAACAGAGAAAGGCAATCACAGATTCATTTAAAAAACTTAGGCTCACCAAAAAGAAAGGGATGAGGATTGGATACATTACCATATTGGGGTTAACAGAGATATACAAACCATGTGAAATATATAATCACCAAAGGCGTACGGAAGACCAGGAGAAGACTACTCAACATTCTGTCATAACCTAAATGGGAAAAGGATGCGAGGAAGAGTAGATACACATATATGTGTGAAAGAACCACATCTTGCACACCAAGAAGAAACAAACCATTGTAATCAAATTTGCTGGGATAAAAAATAAAAAGTAAATTACAAATATGAACAAGAAGTAATGAGACATAAACTTAAAGGGCTTTTTCCTGGCACATTCCATTTTAATTTACAACCTAGAACACCACTTCCATTAAGGCTCTGTTTCCCTAGTAACCAAATTTGGTAAAGGAGAAATGCTGCCACCTTGTGGCCGTTTCCTGCAAGAGCAGCTTTAAAGTCACAGCTAATGGTCACTTAACATTCACAAAGACTCAGGGCTGTAAAGGACACCTGCCCTAAAATATTGTGCTGAAGTAGGGAATGGACAAAAAAATTCAAAACAGGCAAATGTTTCAAGAAGAGATTATGAAGAGTTAAGTTTTACTCACACTCTTTTTTTAAAAAAAAGGAACATGGATAAAAGCTCAACCTCAGGGAGTGTTAGACGCATGCAATCTAATCTACAAAAAGTTTCAACTTACACCAGTCGACTGACCATCAGCAAAAAGTCTACAAAAAATAAATGCTGAAGGGGTTTTACAGAACTGTGTACCCTCAACCTGCTGGTGAGACGTAAAAGGATAACAGCCAATAATGAGAACAGAAAGGAGCTGTGTTTAAAAGTAAAAATGTAGGTACCATTCAGTCCAGCAGGCGCACCATTGGACCTCTCACCTGAGAAGACAAGAATCGAGAAGACACAGGCCGCAAAAGCTGCAGTGCAGCCTTATTCACAATAGCCAAGACAGTGAAGCAACCAAAATGTCCACCAACAGGTGAATGGATAAAAAGAAGAAGTGGTCCATATACACAATGGAATATTAGCCATGGAAAACAATGAACCATTGCTCTCTGAGGAAGCACAAATGAGTCTGGAGATAATCATGAATCATGAGGTAAGTCGGAAAGCAAAAGACCTATATTCTATGATATCACTTATAGGCGTTATCTAATAACTGACACAAATGAACATATTTCCACAGAGATAGACACTCACAGACTTAGAAAACAAACTATGCTCATCTAAAAGGAAAGGTGGGGGGAATGGATAAATTAAGATTAGTGTTACTATATGTATACAAACACATATTATATACATATCTCAAAACTACCGACCATATAGCAAGGGAGGTCTGCGGAACCCTGTGTAACATTTTACATGGGAAGAGGATCTGTACTTGAATAGACATATATAATCTACAAATGAACCAGATTGTGTACACCTAGGACAAACAATATTCTAAGCTTTACTCCAATTTAAAAAAAAATTTATACCAAGAAGAAATAATGAGACATAAACTTATGGGCTTTTCTCCATGCACATTCCAACGTAATTTACAACCTAGGAACACGACTTCCAGAAAGGCTCTGCTGCCCTAGTACCCAGATTTGAGAATGGAGAAATGCTGCCTGCTTGAGGCCACTTCCCACAAATCAGCTTTAAACCCATTGCTAAAGGTCAATAAATATTCACCAAACTTGCAGTTAGGTAAATGACACCTGCTCTCTAAAAAAATTCTGGGGTGGAAAATTGACCAAAAAGTTCAAAAGAGGGCACCCTTCCAAGAAGAACATATCAAGAGTTATATTGTACTCCCAATTGTTTCCTTTTTTTAACAGAAAAGAAAACGGCGGAGAAAAATGATGAGTTTTACGAATTTTCAGAGACATGCAAACCCAAATTACAAAAACCTATCAGCTCACAGCAGCCAGAAGGGCCATTAGCATAAATGCTGCAAACAATAAATGCTGAAACGATTGTGGAGAAATGTGTACCCTCGATTCTAAAGGGGACGTGGTAAGTGCCACTAATGAAAACACAAAGAAGGTGCTTTGAAAACGGAAACACGGTGCTACCAGTCAGTCAATCACAACCACTGCTTGGCCTATCACCTGAGAAAATGAGAATCAAAAAGTCACAGGCTGGCAATCCTGCACTCCAACAATATTTACCATAGCCAACTCTTGGAAGCAATGAAAATGTCCATCAACCGAGGAATGCACAAAGTAGAAGTGGTCCACGTACACAGTGGAAAATTACTCCAATAAAAAATAAAACTTACATTTAAAAATCCAACGAAAGTAAGGAGACATCAGCTTGTGTGGGTTTGTCCAGGCACACTCCACGCTAATTTATAACCGAGAAACACCACAGGCTGCAAGGGCTTTTCCCGAGTTACCAGCGTGGGGAACATAGAAAGGCTGCTGCCCTCTGGCAGTTACCTGCAAAAACAGCTTTAAGCCTGTGCTAATGGTCATTTCATAGGAACAAGTTCTGCAGAACTGTAAATGAAACTTGCCCTCAAAATATCTTGAGGGAGGTAATGGCCAATACATTTCAAAATGTGACACATACTTTAAGAGAACACTTTGAAGAACTAAGGGGTAATCACAGCTTGAAAAATAAAAAATGAAATGCCTTCAAGCTCATTTTCAATGGATTATGAGGCACGTGCGAATTCAACCACAAAGAGGTATCAGATCACACTTGTCAGAATAACCACCAGCAAGAAAACTACAAACAATAAATGCTGAAGGTGTTGTAGAGAAATGCATACCCTCAACTTCAAGGGGGACGTAACTTGGAAAGGGCCACGAACTAGAACAGAATGGAGGTGCCTTAAAAAGGTAAACATTGAGCTACCATATGATGCAGCAGGCCCACTCCTCGACCTATAATCTAAGAGGAGAGAATTGGAAAGACAGAGGCAGGAAATCTGCATTGCACAGTATTACAATAGCCAAGTTATGGAAGTAACCAAAAAGGCCACCAACAGATGGATGGACAAAGAAGAACTCCTCCATGTACAGATGGAATATTCGCTAGTGAAAAAAATGAAACAATGCCATTTGCAGCACCATAGATGAGTCTAGACGTAATCATGCCACCTGTAGTAAGTGAGAAAGCAAAAGACACATATCCTATCATACCACTTTTAGGAGTTACTTAAAAATTGATACCAATGAAGATATTTCAACAGAGAGAGGCAATCGCAGATTCATTTGAAAACTTATGGTTCACCAAATAGAAAGGGATGAGGATTGGATAGATTACCATATTGGGGTTAACAGAGATATACAAACCATGTGAAATGTATAACCACCAAAGACGTACGGAAGACCAGGAGAAGACTACTCAACATTCTGTCATAACCTAAATGGGAAAAGGATGCGAGGAAGAATAGATACACATATATGTGTGAAAGAACCACATCTTGCACACCAAGAAGAAACAAACCATTGTAATCAAATTTGCTGGGATAAAAAATAAAAAGTAAATTACAAATATGAACAAGAAGTAATGAGACATAAACTTAAAGGGCTTTTTCCTGGCACATTCCATTTTAATTTACAACCTAGAACACCACTTCCATTAAGGCTCTGTTTCCCTAGTAACCAAATTTGGTAAAGGAGAAATGCTGCCACCTTGTGGCCGTTTCCTGCAAGAGCAGCTTTAAAGTCACAGCTAATGGTCACTTAACATTCACAAAGACTCAGGGCTGTAAGGACGCCTGCCCTAAAAAATTGTGCTGAAGTAGGGAATGGACAAAAAATTTCAAAACAGGCAAATGTTTCAAGAAGAGAATATGAAGAGTTACGTTTTACTGACGCTCTTTAAAAAAAAAAGGAAAATGGATAAAAGCTCAACCTCAGGGAGTGTTAGACCCATGCAATCTAATCTACAAAAAGTTTTCAACTTACACCAATCGACTGACCATCAGCAAAAAGTCTACGAACAATAAATGCTGAAGGGGTTTTAGAGAACTGTGAACCCTCTACCTGCTGTTGAGACGTAAAAGGGTAACAGCCAATAATGAGAATAGAAAGGAGCTGTGATTAAAAGTAAAAATGGAGGTACCATTCAATCCAGCAGGCACACCATTGGACCTCTCACCTGAGAAGACAAGAATCGAGAAGACACAGGCCGCAAAAGCTGCAGTGCAGCCTTATTCACAATAGCCAAGACCGTGAAGCAATCAAAATATCCAACAAGAGGTGAATGGATAAAGAAGAAGTGGTCCATGTACACAATGGAATATTAGCCATGGAAAACAATGAACCATTGCTCTCTGAGGCACCACAAATGAGTCTGGAGATAATCACGAAACATGAGGTAAGTCCAAAAGCAAAAGACCTATATTCTATGATATCACTTATAGGCGTTATCTAATAACTGACACAAATGAACATATTTCCACAGAGAAAGACACTCACAGACTTAGAAAACAAACTATGCTCATCTAAAAGGAAAGGTGGAGTGAATGGATAAATTAAGATTAGTGTTACTATATGTATACAAACACATATTATATACATATCTCAAAAAGACCGACCATATAGCAAGGGAGGTCTGCGGAACATTCTGTAACATTTTACATGGGAAGAGGATCTGTACTTGAATAGACATATATAATCTACAAATGAACCAGATTGTGTACACCTAGGACAAACAATATTCTAAGCTTTACCACAATTAAAAAAATTTTTAAAACCAAGAAGAAATAATGAGACATAAACTTATGGGGGTTTCTCCATGCACATTCCAATGTAATTTACAACCTAGGAACACGACTTCCAGAAAGGCTCTGCTGCTCTAGAAACCAGATTTGGGAATGGAGAAATGCTGCCTGCTTGAGGCCACTTCCCACAACAGCAGCTTTAAACCCATTTCTAAAGGTCAATAAATATTCACCAAACTTGCAGTTCGGGAAATGACACCTGCTCTCTAAAAAAACTCTGGGGTGGAAAATCGACCAAAAAATTCAAAAGAGGGCAACCTTCTAAGAAGACAGTTTCCAGAGTTATAATGTACTCCCATTTGTTTCCTTTTTGTAACAGAAAAGAAAACGGCGGAGAAAAATAATGAGTTTTACGAATTTTCAAATACATGCAAACCCAAATTACAAAAACCTATCAGCTCACAGCAGCCAGTAGGGCCATTAGCATAAATGCTGCAAACAATAAATGCTGAAGCGATTGTGGAGAAATGCGTACCCTCGATTCTAAGGGGGACGTGGTAAGAGCCACTAATGAAAACACAAAGGAGGTGCTTTGAAAAGGGAAACACGGTGCTACCAGTCAATGAATCACACACACTGCTGGGCCTATCACCTGAGAAAATGAGAATCAAAAAGTCACAGGCTGGCAATTCTGCACTCCAACAATATTTACCATAGCCAACACTTGGAAGAAATGAAAATGTCCATCAACCGAGGAATGCACAAAGTAGAAGTGGTCCACGTACACAGTGGAAAATTACTCCAATAAAAAATAAAAATTACATTTAAAAATCCAACAAAAATAAGGAGACATCAGCTTGTGTGGGTTTGTCCAGGCACTCTCCACTCTAATTTTTAACCGAGAAACACCACAGGCCGCAAGGGCTTTTCCCTAGTTACCAGGGTGGGGAACATAGAAAGGCTGCTGCCCTCTGGCAGTTACCTGCAAAAGCAGCTTTAAAGCCCGTGCTAATGGTCATTTCATAGGAACAAGTACTGCAGAACTGTAAATGAAACTTGCCCTCAAAATGTCTTGAGGGAGGTAATGGCCAAAATATTTCAAATGGTGACACATACTTTAAGAAAACACTTTGAAGAAATAAGCTCTAATCATAGCTGGAAAAATAAAAAGGACATGTCTAAAAGCTCAATTTCAACGCATTATGAGACACATGCAAATTCAACCACAAAGAGGTATCAGCTCACACCACTCAGAATAACCATCAGCAAAAACTGCAAAGAATAAATGCTGAAGGTGCTGGGAAGAAATGCATACCCTCAACTTTATGTGGGACGTAACCTGGAAAGAGCCACTAAAGAGAACAGAATAGAGGTGCCTTTAAAAGGTAAACATTGAGCTACCATAGGATCCAGCAGACCTATTCCTGGACCTATAAACTAAGAAGACAGAATTGGAAGGACACAGGTATGCAAATCTGCATTGCATAGTATTACAAAAGCCAAGATACGGAAGTAACCAAAAAGTCCACCGACAGATGGGCGGACAAAGAAGAACTGCTACCTGTACAGATGGAATATGAGCTAGTGAAAAAATGAAACAATGCCATTTGCAGCACCATAGATGAGTCTAGACGTAATCACGCCACCTGTAGTAAGTGAGAAAGCAAAAGACACATATCCTATCATATCACTTTTAGGAGTTACTTAAAAATCGATACCAATGAAGATATTTCCACAGAGAGAGGCAATCGCAGATTCATTAAAAAACTTATGGTTCACCAAATAGAAAGGGATGAGGATTGGATACATTACCATATTGGGGTTAACAGAGATATACAAACCATGTGAAATATATAACCACCAAAGACGTACGGAAGACCAGGAGAAGACTACTCAACATTGTGCCATAACCTACATGGGAAAAGGATGCGAGGAAAAATAGATACCTGTATATGTGTGAAAGAACCACATCTTGCACACCTAGAGCAAACAAACCATTGTAATCAAATTTGCTGGGATAAAAAATAAAAAAGTAAATTACAAATATGAACAAGAAGTAATGAGACATAAACTTAAAGGGCTTTTTCCTGGCATATTCCATTCTAATATACAACCTAGAACACCATTTCCATTAAGGCTCTGTTTCCCTAGTAACCAAATTTGGTAAAGGAGAAATGCTGCCACCTTGTGGCCGTTTCCTGCAAGAGCAGCTTTAAAGTCACAGCTAATGGTCACTTAACATTCACAAGGACTCAGGGCTGTAAAGGACACCTGCCCTAAAAAATTGAGCTGAAGTAGGGAATGGACAAAAAAATTCAAAACAGGCAAATGTTTCAAGAAGAGATTATGAAGACTTAAGTTTTACTCACACACTTTTAAAAAAAAAGGAAAATGGATAAAAGCTCAACCTCAGGGTGTGTTAGACGCATGCAATCTAATCTACAAAAAGTTTCAACTTACATCAGTCGAATGACCATCAGCAAAAAGTCTATAAACAATAAATGCTGAAGGGGTTTTAGAGAACTGTGTACCCTCTACCTGCTGGTGAGACGTAAAACTGTAACAGCCAATAATGAGAACCGAAAGGAGCTGTGTTTAAAAGTAAAAATGGAGGTATCATTCAACCCAGCAGGCGCACCATTGGACCTCTCACCTGAGAAGACAAGAATGGAGAAGACACAGGCCGCAAAAGCTGCAGTGCAGCCTTATTCACAATAGCCAAGACAGTGAAGCAACCAAAATGTCCACCAACAGGTGAATGGATAAAGAAGAAGTGGTCCATGTACACAATGGAATATTAGCCATGGAAGACAATGAACCACTGCTCTTTGACGCACCACAAATGAGTCTGGAGATAATCACGAAACATGAAGTAACTCGGAAAGCAAAAGACCTGTATTCTATGATATCACCTATAGGCGTTATCTAATAACTGACACAAAGGAAAATATTTCCACAGAGAAAGACACTCACAGATTTAGAAAACTATGCTCATCTAAAAGGAAAGGTGGAGTGAATGGATAAATTAAGATTAGTGTTACTATATGTATACAAACACATATTATATACATATCTCAAAAATACCGACCATACAGCAAGGAAGTCTGCGGAACCCTCTGTAATATTTTACATGGGAAGAGGATCTGTACTTGAATAGACATATATAATGTACAGATGAACCAGATTGTTTACACCTAGGAGAAACAATATTCTAAGCTTTACCCCAATTAAAAAAAATTTTAAAACCAAGAAGAAATAATGAGACATAAACTTATGGGGGTTTCTCCATGCACATTCCAATGTAATTTACAACCTAGGAACACGACTTCCAGAAAGGCTCTGCTGCCCTAGTAACCAGATTTGGGAATGGAGAAATGCTGCCTCCTTTAGGCCACTTCCCACAACAGCAGCTTTAAACACATTGTAAAGGTCACTAAATATTCACCAAACTTGCAGTTCGGGAAATGACACCTGCTCTCTAAAAAAAGTCTGAGGTGGAAAATCGACCAAAAAATTCAAAAGAGGGCAACCTTCCAAGAAGACAATATCAAGAGTTATAATGTACTCCCATTTGTTTCCTTTTTTTAACAGAAAAGAAAACGGCGGAGAAAAATGATGAGTTTTACGAATTTTCAAAGACATGCAAACCCAAATTACAAAACCCTATCAGCTCACAGCAGCCAGTAGGGGCATTGGCATAAATTCTGCAAACAATAAATGCTGAAGCGATTGTGGAGAAATGTGTACCCTCGATTCTAAAGGGGACGTAATAAGTGCCACTAATGAAAGCACAAAGAAGGTGCTTTGAAAAGGGAAAAACGGTGCTACCAGTCAGTCAATCACACCCACTGCTGGGCCTATCACCTGAGAAAATGAGAATCAAAAAGTCACAGGCTGGCAATCCTGCACTCCAACAATATTTACCATAGCCAACACTTGGAAGCAATGAAAATGTCCATCAACCGAGGAATGCACAATGTAGAAGTGGTCCATGTACACAGTAGAAAATTACTCCAATAAAAAATAAAAATTACATGTAAAAATCCAACAAAAATAAGGAGACATCAGCTTGTGTGGGTTTCTCCAGGCACACTCCACTCTAATTTTTAACCGAGAAACACCACAAGCCGCAAGGGCTTTTCCCCATTTACCAGGGTGGGGAAAATAGAAAGGCTGCTGCCCTCTGGCAGTTACCTGCAAAAGCAGCTTTAAAGCCTGTGCTAATGGTCATTTCATAGGAACAAGTACTGCAGAACTGTAAATGAAAACTGCCCTCAAAATGTCTTGAGGGAGGTAATGGCCAAAACATTTCAAAATGTGACACATACTTTAAGAGAACACTTTGAAGAACTAAGGGGTAATCACAGCTTGAAAAATAAATAGGACATGCCTTAAAGCTCAATTTCAACGGATTTTGAGGCACATGCGAATTCAACCACAAAGAGGTATCAGCTCACAATTGCCAGAGTAACCATCAGCAAGAAAACTACAAACAATAAATGCTGAAGGTGTTGTGGAGAAATGTATACCCTCAACTTCAAGTGGGACGTAAGTTGGAAAGGGCCACAGATGAGAACAGAAAGGAGGTGCCTTAAAAAGGTAAACATTGAGCTACCATATGATGCAGCAGGCCCACTCCTCGACCTATAATCTAAGAGGAGAGAATTGGAAAGACAGAGGCAGGAAATCTGCATTGCACAGTATTACAATAGCCAAGTTATGGAAGTAACCAAAAAGGCCACCAACAGATGGATGGACAAAGAAGAACTCCTCCATGTACAGATGGAATATTCGCTAGTGAAAAAAATGAAACAATGCCATTTGCAGCACCATAGATGAGTCTAGACGTAATCACGCCCCCTGTAGTAAGTGAGAAAGCAAAAGACACATATCCTATCATACCACTTTTAGGAGTTACTTAAAAATTGATACCAATGAAGATATTTCAACAGAGAAAGGCAATCACAGATTCATTTAAAAAACTTAGGCTCACCAAAAAGAAAGGGATGAGGATTGGATACATTACCATATTGGGGTTAACAGAGATATACAAACCATGTGAAATATATAATCACCAAAGGCGTACGGAAGACCAGGAGAAGACTACTCAACATTCTGTCATAACCTAAATGGGAAAAGGATGCGAGGAAGAGTAGATACACATATATGTGTGAAAGAACCACATCTTGCACACCAAGAAGAAACAAACCATTGTAATCAAATTTGCTGGGATAAAAAATAAAAAGTAAATTACAAATATGAACAAGAAGTAATGAGACATAAACTTAAAGGGCTTTTTCCTGGCACATTCCATTTTAATTTACAACCTAGAACACCACTTCCATTAAGGCTCTGTTTCCCTAGTAACCAAATTTGGTAAAGGAGAAATGCTGCCACCTTGTGGCCGTTTCCTGCAAGAGCAGCTTTAAAGTCACAGCTAATGGTCACTTAACATTCACAAAGACTCAGGGCTGTAAAGGACACCTGCCCTAAAATATTGTGCTGAAGTAGGGAATGGACAAAAAAATTCAAAACAGGCAAATGTTTCAAGAAGAGATTATGAAGAGTTAAGTTTTACTCACACTCTTTTTTTAAAAAAAAAGGAACATGGATAAAAGCTCAACCTCAGGGAGTGTTAGACGCATGCAATCTAATCTACAAAAAGTTTCAACTTACACCAGTCGACTGACCATCAGCAAAAAGTCTACAAAAAATAAATGCTGAAGGGGTTTTACAGAACTGTGTACCCTCAACCTGCTGGTGAGACGTAAAAGGATAACAGCCAATAATGAGAACAGAAAGGAGCTGTGTTTAAAAGTAAAAATGTAGGTACCATTCAGTCCAGCAGGCGCACCATTGGACCTCTCACCTGAGAAGACAAGAATCGAGAAGACACAGGCCGCAAAAGCTGCAGTGCAGCCTTATTCACAATAGCCAAGACAGTGAAGCAACCAAAATGTCCACCAACAGGTGAATGGATAAAAAGAAGAAGTGGTCCATATACACAATGGAATATTAGCCATGGAAAACAATGAACCATTGCTCTCTGAGGAAGCACAAATGAGTCTGGAGATAATCATGAATCATGAGGTAAGTCGGAAAGCAAAAGACCTATATTCTATGATATCACTTATAGGCGTTATCTAATAACTGACACAAATGAACATATTTCCACAGAGATAGACACTCACAGACTTAGAAAACAAACTATGCTCATCTAAAAGGAAAGGTGGGGGGAATGGATAAATTAAGATTAGTGTTACTATATGTATACAAACACATATTATATACATATCTCAAAACTACCGACCATATAGCAAGGGAGGTCTGCGGAACCCTGTGTAACATTTTACATGGGAAGAGGATCTGTACTTGAATAGACATATATAATCTACAAATGAACCAGATTGTGTACACCTAGGACAAACAATATTCTAAGCTTTACTCCAATTTAAAAAAAAATTTATACCAAGAAGAAATAATGAGACATAAACTTATGGGCTTTTCTCCATGCACATTCCAACGTAATTTACAACCTAGGAACACGACTTCCAGAAAGGCTCTGCTGCCCTAGTACCCAGATTTGAGAATGGAGAAATGCTGCCTGCTTGAGGCCACTTCCCACAAATCAGCTTTAAACCCATTGCTAAAGGTCAATAAATATTCACCAAACTTGCAGTTAGGTAAATGACACCTGCTCTCTAAAAAAATTCTGGGGTGGAAAATTGACCAAAAAGTTCAAAAGAGGGCACCCTTCCAAGAAGAACATATCAAGAGTTATATTGTACTCCCAATTGTTTCCTTTTTTTAACAGAAAAGAAAACGGCGGAGAAAAATGATGAGTTTTACGAATTTTCAGAGACATGCAAACCCAAATTACAAAAACCTATCAGCTCACAGCAGCCAGAAGGGCCATTAGCATAAATGCTGCAAACAATAAATGCTGAAACGATTGTGGAGAAATGTGTACCCTCGATTCTAAAGGGGACGTGGTAAGTGCCACTAATGAAAACACAAAGAAGGTGCTTTGAAAACGGAAACACGGTGCTACCAGTCAGTCAATCACAACCACTGCTTGGCCTATCACCTGAGAAAATGAGAATCAAAAAGTCACAGGCTGGCAATCCTGCACTCCAACAATATTTACCATAGCCAACTCTTGGAAGCAATGAAAATGTCCATCAACCGAGGAATGCACAAAGTAGAAGTGGTCCACGTACACAGTGGAAAATTACTCCAATAAAAAATAAAACTTACATTTAAAAATCCAACGAAAGTAAGGAGACATCAGCTTGTGTGGGTTTGTCCAGGCACACTCCACGCTAATTTATAACCGAGAAACACCACAGGCTGCAAGGGCTTTTCCCGAGTTACCAGCGTGGGGAACATAGAAAGGCTGCTGCCCTCTGGCAGTTACCTGCAAAAACAGCTTTAAGCCTGTGCTAATGGTCATTTCATAGGAACAAGTTCTGCAGAACTGTAAATGAAACTTGCCCTCAAAATATCTTGAGGGAGGTAATGGCCAATACATTTCAAAATGTGACACATACTTTAAGAGAACACTTTGAAGAACTAAGGGGTAATCACAGCTTGAAAAATAAAAAATGAAATGCCTTCAAGCTCATTTTCAATGGATTATGAGGCACGTGCGAATTCAACCACAAAGAGGTATCAGATCACACTTGTCAGAATAACCACCAGCAAGAAAACTACAAACAATAAATGCTGAAGGTGTTGTAGAGAAATGCATACCCTCAACTTCAAGGGGGACGTAACTTGGAAAGGGCCACGAACTAGAACAGAATGGAGGTGCCTTAAAAAGGTAAACATTGAGCTACCATATGATGCAGCAGGCCCACTCCTCGACCTATAATCTAAGAGGAGAGAATTGGAAAGACAGAGGCAGGAAATCTGCATTGCACAGTATTACAATAGCCAAGTTATGGAAGTAACCAAAAAGGCCACCAACAGATGGATGGACAAAGAAGAACTCCTCCATGTACAGATGGAATATTCGCTAGTGAAAAAAATGAAACAATGCCATTTGCAGCACCATAGATGAGTCTAGACGTAATCATGCCACCTGTAGTAAGTGAGAAAGCAAAAGACACATATCCTATCATACCACTTTTAGGAGTTACTTAAAAATTGATACCAATGAAGATATTTCAACAGAGAGAGGCAATCGCAGATTCATTTGAAAACTTATGGTTCACCAAATAGAAAGGGATGAGGATTGGATAGATTACCATATTGGGGTTAACAGAGATATACAAACCATGTGAAATGTATAACCACCAAAGACGTACGGAAGACCAGGAGAAGACTACTCAACATTCTGTCATAACCTAAATGGGAAAAGGATGCGAGGAAGAATAGATACACATATATGTGTGAAAGAACCACATCTTGCACACCAAGAAGAAACAAACCATTGTAATCAAATTTGCTGGGATAAAAAATAAAAAGTAAATTACAAATATGAACAAGAAGTAATGAGACATAAACTTAAAGGGCTTTTTCCTGGCACATTCCATTTTAATTTACAACCTAGAACACCACTTCCATTAAGGCTCTGTTTCCCTAGTAACCAAATTTGGTAAAGGAGAAATGCTGCCACCTTGTGGCCGTTTCCTGCAAGAGCAGCTTTAAAGTCACAGCTAATGGTCACTTAACATTCACAAAGACTCAGGGCTGTAAGGACGCCTGCCCTAAAAAATTGTGCTGAAGTAGGGAATGGACAAAAAATTTCAAAACAGGCAAATGTTTCAAGAAGAGAATATGAAGAGTTACGTTTTACTGACGCTCTTTAAAAAAAAAAGGAAAATGGATAAAAGCTCAACCTCAGGGAGTGTTAGACCCATGCAATCTAATCTACAAAAAGTTTTCAACTTACACCAATCGACTGACCATCAGCAAAAAGTCTACGAACAATAAATGCTGAAGGGGTTTTAGAGAACTGTGAACCCTCTACCTGCTGTTGAGACGTAAAAGGGTAACAGCCAATAATGAGAATAGAAAGGAGCTGTGATTAAAAGTAAAAATGGAGGTACCATTCAATCCAGCAGGCACACCATTGGACCTCTCACCTGAGAAGACAAGAATCGAGAAGACACAGGCCGCAAAAGCTGCAGTGCAGCCTTATTCACAATAGCCAAGACCGTGAAGCAATCAAAATATCCAACAAGAGGTGAATGGATAAAGAAGAAGTGGTCCATGTACACAATGGAATATTAGCCATGGAAAACAATGAACCATTGCTCTCTGAGGCACCACAAATGAGTCTGGAGATAATCACGAAACATGAGGTAAGTCCAAAAGCAAAAGACCTATATTCTATGATATCACTTATAGGCGTTATCTAATAACTGACACAAATGAACATATTTCCACAGAGAAAGACACTCACAGACTTAGAAAACAAACTATGCTCATCTAAAAGGAAAGGTGGAGTGAATGGATAAATTAAGATTAGTGTTACTATATGTATACAAACACATATTATATACATATCTCAAAAAGACCGACCATATAGCAAGGGAGGTCTGCGGAACATTCTGTAACATTTTACATGGGAAGAGGATCTGTACTTGAATAGACATATATAATCTACAAATGAACCAGATTGTGTACACCTAGGACAAACAATATTCTAAGCTTTACCACAATTAAAAAAAATTTTAAAACCAAGAAGAAATAATGAGACATAAACTTATGGGGGTTTCTCCATGCACATTCCAATGTAATTTACAACCTAGGAACACGACTTCCAGAAAGGCTCTGCTGCTCTAGAAACCAGATTTGGGAATGGAGAAATGCTGCCTGCTTGAGGCCACTTCCCACAACAGCAGCTTTAAACCCATTTCTAAAGGTCAATAAATATTCACCAAACTTGCAGTTCGGGAAATGACACCTGCTCTCTAAAAAAACTCTGGGGTGGAAAATCGACCAAAAAATTCAAAAGAGGGCAACCTTCTAAGAAGACAGTTTCCAGAGTTATAATGTACTCCCATTTGTTTCCTTTTTGTAACAGAAAAGAAAACGGCGGAGAAAAATAATGAGTTTTACGAATTTTCAAATACATGCAAACCCAAATTACAAAAACCTATCAGCTCACAGCAGCCAGTAGGGCCATTAGCATAAATGCTGCAAACAATAAATGCTGAAGCGATTGTGGAGAAATGCGTACCCTCGATTCTAAGGGGGACGTGGTAAGAGCCACTAATGAAAACACAAAGGAGGTGCTTTGAAAAGGGAAACACGGTGCTACCAGTCAATGAATCACACACACTGCTGGGCCTATCACCTGAGAAAATGAGAATCAAAAAGTCACAGGCTGGCAATTCTGCACTCCAACAATATTTACCATAGCCAACACTTGGAAGAAATGAAAATGTCCATCAACCGAGGAATGCACAAAGTAGAAGTGGTCCACGTACACAGTGGAAAATTACTCCAATAAAAAATAAAAATTACATTTAAAAATCCAACAAAAATAAGGAGACATCAGCTTGTGTGGGTTTGTCCAGGCACTCTCCACTCTAATTTTTAACCGAGAAACACCACAGGCCGCAAGGGCTTTTCCCTAGTTACCAGGGTGGGGAACATAGAAAGGCTGCTGCCCTCTGGCAGTTACCTGCAAAAGCAGCTTTAAAGCCCGTGCTAATGGTCATTTCATAGGAACAAGTACTGCAGAACTGTAAATGAAACTTGCCCTCAAAATGTCTTGAGGGAGGTAATGGCCAAAATATTTCAAATGGTGACACATACTTTAAGAAAACACTTTGAAGAAATAAGCTCTAATCATAGCTGGAAAAATAAAAAGGACATGTCTAAAAGCTCAATTTCAACGCATTATGAGACACATGCAAATTCAACCACAAAGAGGTATCAGCTCACACCACTCAGAATAACCATCAGCAAAAACTGCAAAGAATAAATGCTGAAGGTGCTGGGAAGAAATGCATACCCTCAACTTTATGTGGGACGTAACCTGGAAAGAGCCACTAAAGAGAACAGAATAGAGGTGCCTTTAAAAGGTAAACATTGAGCTACCATAGGATCCAGCAGACCTATTCCTGGACCTATAAACTAAGAAGACAGAATTGGAAGGACACAGGTATGCAAATCTGCATTGCATAGTATTACAAAAGCCAAGATACGGAAGTAACCAAAAAGTCCACCGACAGATGGGCGGACAAAGAAGAACTGCTACCTGTACAGATGGAATATGAGCTAGTGAAAAAATGAAACAATGCCATTTGCAGCACCATAGATGAGTCTAGACGTAATCACGCCACCTGTAGTAAGTGAGAAAGCAAAAGACACATATCCTATCATATCACTTTTAGGAGTTACTTAAAAATCGATACCAATGAAGATATTTCCACAGAGAGAGGCAATCGCAGATTCATTAAAAAACTTATGGTTCACCAAATAGAAAGGGATGAGGATTGGATACATTACCATATTGGGGTTAACAGAGATATACAAACCATGTGAAATATATAACCACCAAAGACGTACGGAAGACCAGGAGAAGACTACTCAACATTGTGCCATAACCTACATGGGAAAAGGATGCGAGGAAAAATAGATACCTGTATATGTGTGAAAGAACCACATCTTGCACACCTAGAGCAAACAAACCATTGTAATCAAATTTGCTGGGATAAAAAATAAAAAAGTAAATTACAAATATGAACAAGAAGTAATGAGACATAAACTTAAAGGGCTTTTTCCTGGCATATTCCATTCTAATATACAACCTAGAACACCATTTCCATTAAGGCTCTGTTTCCCTAGTAACCAAATTTGGTAAAGGAGAAATGCTGCCACCTTGTGGCCGTTTCCTGCAAGAGCAGCTTTAAAGTCACAGCTAATGGTCACTTAACATTCACAAGGACTCAGGGCTGTAAAGGACACCTGCCCTAAAAAATTGAGCTGAAGTAGGGAATGGACAAAAAAATTCAAAACAGGCAAATGTTTCAAGAAGAGATTATGAAGACTTAAGTTTTACTCACACACTTTTAAAAAAAAAGGAAAATGGATAAAAGCTCAACCTCAGGGTGTGTTAGACGCATGCAATCTAATCTACAAAAAGTTTCAACTTACATCAGTCGAATGACCATCAGCAAAAAGTCTATAAACAATAAATGCTGAAGGGGTTTTAGAGAACTGTGTACCCTCTACCTGCTGGTGAGACGTAAAACTGTAACAGCCAATAATGAGAACCGAAAGGAGCTGTGTTTAAAAGTAAAAATGGAGGTATCATTCAACCCAGCAGGCGCACCATTGGACCTCTCACCTGAGAAGACAAGAATGGAGAAGACACAGGCCGCAAAAGCTGCAGTGCAGCCTTATTCACAATAGCCAAGACAGTGAAGCAACCAAAATGTCCACCAACAGGTGAATGGATAAAGAAGAAGTGGTCCATGTACACAATGGAATATTAGCCATGGAAGACAATGAACCACTGCTCTTTGACGCACCACAAATGAGTCTGGAGATAATCACGAAACATGAAGTAACTCGGAAAGCAAAAGACCTGTATTCTATGATATCACCTATAGGCGTTATCTAATAACTGACACAAATGAACATATTTCCACAGAGAAAGACACTCACAGATTTAGAAAACTATGCTCATCTAAAAGGAAAGGAGGAGTGAATGGATAAATTAGGATTAGTGTTACTATATGTATACAAACACATATTATATACATATCTCAAAAATACCGACCATACAGCAAGGAAGTCTGCGGAACCCTCTGTAATATTTTACATGGGAAGAGGATCTGTACTTGAATAGACATATATAATCTACAAATGAACCAGATTGTTTACACCTAGGACAAACAATATTCTAAGCTTTACCCCAATTAAAAAAATTTTTAAAACCAAGAAGATATAATGAGACATAAACTTATGGGGGTTTCTCCATGCACATTCCAATGTAATTTACAACCTAGGAACACGACTTCCAGAAAGGCTCTGCTGCCCTAGTAACCAGATTTGGGAATGGAGAAATGCTGCCTCCTTTAGGCCACTTCCCACAACAGCAGCTTTAAACGCATTGCTAAAGGTCACTAAATATTCACCAAACTTGCAGTTCGGGAAATGATACCTGTTCTCTAAAAAAAGTCTGAGGTGGAAAATCGACCAAAAAATTCAAAAGAGGGCAACCTTCCAAGAAGACAATATCAAGAGTTATAATGTACTCCCATTTTTTTCCTTTTTTTAACAGAAAAGAAAACGGCGGAGAAAAATGATGAGTTTTATGAATTTTCAAAGACATGCAAACACAAATTACAAAACCCTATCAGCTCACAGCAGCCAGTAGGGGCATTGGCATAAATTCTGCAAACAATAAATGCTGAAGCGATTGTGGAGAAATGTGTACCCTCGATTCTAAAGGGGACGTGGTAAGTGACACTAATGAAAACACAAAGAAGGTGCATTGAAAAGGGAAATACGGTGCTACCAGTCAGTCAATCACACCCACTGCTGGGCCTATCACATGAGAAAATGAGAATCAAAAAGTCACAGGCTGGCAATCCTGCACTCGAACATTATTTACCATAGCCAACACTTGGAAGCAATGAAAATGTTCATCAACCGAGGAATGCACAAAGTAGAAGTGGTCCACGTACACAGTGGAAAATTACTCCAATAAAAAATAAAAATTAAATTTAAAAAACCAACAAAAGTAAGGAGACATCAGCTTGTGTGGGTTTGTCCAGCACACTCAACTCTAATTTATAACAGAGAAACACCACAGGCCGCAAGGGCTTTTCCATAGGTACCAGGGTGGGGAACATAGAAAGGCTGCCGCCCTCTGGCAGTTACCTTCAAAAGCAGCTTTAAAGCCTGTGCTAATGGTCATTTCATAGGAACAAGTACTGCAGGACTGTAAATGAAACCTGCCCTCAAAATATCTTGAGCGTGGTAATGGCCAAAACATGTCAAAATATTACACATACTTTAAGAGAACACTTTGAAGAACTCAGGGGTAATCACAGCTTGAAAAGTAAAAAGGACATGCCTTAAAGCTCAATTTCAACGGATTATGTGGCACATGCAAATTCAACCACAAAGAGGTATCAGCTCACACTTGTCAAAATAACCATCAGCAAGAAAACTACAAACAATAAATGCTGAAGGTGTTGTGGAGGAATGCATACCCTCAACTTTAAGTGGGATGTAACTTGGAAAGTGCCACTAAAGAGAACAGAATGGAGGTGCCTTAAAAATGTAAACTTTGAGCTACCATATGACCCAGCAATTCCACTACTGGGTATACACCCAGAGAAAACCGTAATTCAAAAATACACATGCACCAGAATGTTTATTACAGCACTATTTACAATAGCCAGGTCATGTCATCAACCTAAATGCCCATCAACAGACGAATGGATAAAGAAGTTGTGGTACATATATAGAATGGAATATTACTCAGTCACAAAAAGGAGCCAAATTGAGTCATTTGTTGAGACGTGGATGGATGTAGAGACTGTCATACAGAGTGAAGTAAGTCAGAAAGAGAAAAACAAATATTTATATTAACGCTGGTATGTGGAACCGAGAAAATTGGTACAGATGAGCCAGTTTTCAGGGCAGAAGTTGAGACACAGATGTAGAGCGCAGACATATGGACACCAAGTGGGGAAAAATGTGGTGGGGTGGGGATGGTGTTGTGCTGAATTGGGCGATTGGGATTGACATGTATACACTGATGTGTATAAAATTGATGACTGATAAGAACCTGCAGTATAAAAAAACAAACAACTAATACTAAACTTTCATTCGGTTATTTTTATGGAAATATGTTAATATAAATGTTTCAGACATTACATGAAATTTCTAAAAATCTTATATGTTCTGGTATAATGTTATAATTCATAATCCTAGTTATTACTTTAAAATGTATATCTCAGAAATAACTAATTTTCTTGTCAACTGCATTATTATAAACTTTCATCAAATCTTTAACCATGGTCATTTTTAAGACTTTTGTCATTTACAGACAGTTCTGGGTGTACTCTGATGCTTTTGCAAATATGTTCCTATAAAAGCGTTTCATCTTCATGAAATTCATGGAAAAGACTCTGACAAGTACAGGTTTCTGGTAACTCTACTGTACTGCTGAACTGAATGAATAAGCATTTTCAGAACTCTAATGATAAAACTAATGAACTCATAAAAGTGCTAACAAAAGATCAAGATGAAAAAAAAATTAATTACATGGGACTGAGTGAACTGATGACGATAAGTATAATTTTTGTTACTTTCTGTTTGAATTAAAAAAAAAATCCCACAAGGACTCAGAGGCAAAGAATATACAAATCAATTTTCACTGCAAAGTAAAGCAGCTGCTACAGTGAAGGATTACTGGACTGAATGTCAATATTATGACATAGTATGAGTGTGTTTCATGTTTGGTAATTGCAATCATTGTTGCTTTTGTTGTGATCATCCATGTACAATGCTTGATGTCAGTCTATTTATCTCTTATAAAAATAAAATACAGTGTGTGTGTTTGGAAAAAAAAAAAAAAAAGAACTAATGAGACATAAACTTATGGGGATTTCTCCTGGCAAACTCCATTCTAATTTACAACATAAGACAACGACTTCCAGAAAGGCTCTGCTGCCCTAGTACCTAGATTGGGGAATGGCGAAATGCTGCCTCCTTTTGGCAGTTTCCCACAACAGCGGCTTTAAACCCACTGCAAACGGTCACTAAATATTCACCAACTTGCAGTTCTGTAAATGACACCTGCCCTCCAAAAAAATTCTGGGGTCAAAAATCGAACAAAAAATTCAAAAGAGGGCAACCTTCGAAGAAGAAAATTTCAAGAGGTATATTGTGCTCACAGATTTTTCTTTTGATAAAAGAAAAAGATGTGGAAAAAATGATGAATTTTAGGAATTTTGAAAGATATGCAAACCCAAATTAAAAATACCTATCAGATCACAGCAGTCAGAATGGCCATCAGCAAAAATGGTGCAAACAATAAATGCTGAAGCGATTGTGGAGAAATGCGTACCCTCGGTTCTAAGGGGGACATTGTAAAAGCCACTAATAAAAACACATTGGAGGTGCTTTGAAAAAGTAAACACTGAGTGACCAGTCCATCAATCACACCCACTGCTGGGCCTATCACCAGAGAAAATGAGAATCAAAAAGTCACAGGCTGGCAATCCTGCACTCCAGCAATATTTACCATAGGCAACAGTTGGAAGCAACGAAAATGTCCATCAACAGAGGAATGCACCAAGAAGTGGTCCATGTACAAAATAGAATATTAACTCCAATAATAAATATAAATTAAATTTAAAAATCCAACAAAAGTAGGAGACATCAGCTTTTGTGTGTTTATCTGGGCACATTCTACTCTAATTTACAACCGAGGAACACCACTGGTTGTAAAGTCTGTTTCCCTAGTATCAGCGTGGGGAATGTAGAAAGGTAGCAGCCCTGTGGGCGTTACCTGCAAAAGCAGTTTAAAGCCTGTGCTAATGGTCACTTCATATGAACAAGTACTGTAGGGCTGGAAATGAAACCTGCCCTCAAAATGTCTTGAGGGAGGTAATGGCCAAAACATTTAAAAATTTGACACATACTTTAAGAAACCACTTTGAAGAACTAAGCTGTAATTACAGCTTGAAAAATAAAAATGACTTGCCTTAAAGCTCAATTGCAACAGAATATGAGACACATGCAAATTCAACCGTAAAGAGGTGTCAGCTCACACTCGTCAGAATAACCATCAGCAAAAACTACAAAGAATAAATGCTGAAGGTGCTGTGGAGAAATGCATACCCTCAACTTTAAGTGGGACGGAACCTGGAAAGAGCCACTAATGATAACAGAATGGAGGTACCTTTAAAAGGTAAACACTGAGCTACCATATGACCTAGCAGACCTATTCCTGGATCTATAACCGACGAAGACAGAATTGGAAGGACACAGGCAGGCAAATCTGCAATGCATACTATTACAATAGCCAATATATGGAAGTAACCAAAAAGTCCACTGACAAATGGGTGGACAAAGAAGAACTGCTACATGTACAGATGGAATATGAGATAGTGAAAAAACGAAACAATGCCATTTGCAGCACCATAGATGAGTCTAGAGGTAATCACACAACTTGTAGTAAGTGAGAAAGTGAAAGACACATATCCTATCATATCAGATATAGGCGTTACCTAAAAATTGATACAAACGAAGATATTTCCACAGAGAAAGGCAATCACAGATACATTAAAGAAACTTATGGTTCACCAGATGGAAAGGTGTGAGGATTGGATACATTACCATATTGAGGTTAACAGAGACATACAAACACATGTGAAATATATAATCACCAAAGAGCTACGCAATACCAAGAGAAGACTACTCAACATTGTGTCATAACCTACATGGGAAAAGGATCCGAAGAAGAATAGATATATGCATATGTGTGAAAGAACCACATCTTGCACACCTAGAACAAACAAAACATTGTAATCAAGTTTGCTGTGATAAAAAATAAAAATTAAGTTAAAAATACCAAAAAGAAGTAATGAGACATAAACTTAAAGGGCTTTTTCCTGGCACATTCCATTCTAATTTGCAACCTAGACCACCACTTTCAGTAAGGCTCTGTTGCCCTAGTAACCAGATTTGGTAAAGGAGAAATGCTGCCGCCTTGTGGCCGTTTCCCGCAAGAGCGGCTTTAAACCCACAGCTAATGGTCACTTACCATTCACAAGGACTCAGGGCTGTAAAGGACACCTGCCGTCAAAAATTGTGCTGAGGTAGGGAACGGACAAAAAAATTTAATACAGGCAAATTTTTCAATAAAATTCTATGAAGAGGTAAATATTACTCACTGTCTTTAAAAAAAAAGGAGAATGGATTAAGGCTCAACCTCAGGAATTATTAGACTCATGCAATCTAATCAACAAAAAGGTTTCCAATCACACCAGTCGACTGACCATCAGCAAAAAGTCTACAAACCATAAATGCTGATGCGGTTGTAGAGAATTGTGTATCCTTCAGCTGCTGGTGAGATGCAAAGTGGTTAACAGCCAGTAATGAGAACAGAAAAGAGCTGTGTTTAAAAGCAAAAATTTAGGTACCATTCAATCCAGCAGGCGCACCATTGGACCTCTCACCTGAGAAGACAAGTATCGAGAAGACACAGGTTGCAAAAGCTGCAGTGCAGCATTATTCACAATAGTCAAGGCAGTGAAGCAATAAAAATGTCCATCAACAAGTGAATGGATATAGAATAAGTGGTCCAGGTACACAATGGAATATTAGCCATGGAAAACAATGAAACCCTGCTCTTTGAGGCACCACAAATGATCCTGGAGATAATCACAAATCATGAGGTAAGTCGGAAAGCAAAAGACTTATATCCTATGATATCACTTATAGGCGTTATCTAATAACTGACACAAATGAACACAATTCACAGAGAAATACCCTCACAAACTTAGAAAACCAACTTCGCTCATCTAAAGGGAAAGGTGGGGGGGAATGGATAAATGAAGATTAGTGTTACTATATGATATGGATATGATCCAAATACATATTATATACATATTACAAAAAGACCGACCATATAACAAGGGAGGTCTACAGAACACTCTGTAATAATTTACATGGGAAGAGGATCTCTACATAAATAGATATAAATAATGTGTAAATGAACCAGAGTGTGTACACCTTGGACAAACAACATTCTAACCATTACCCTGATTTAAAAAATTAAAACAACGAAAAAGAATTAATCAGACATAAACTTATGGGGCGTTTTCCAGCCCATTCCATTCAAATTTACAACCTAGGAAAACGACTTCCAGAACGGCTCTGCTGCCCTAGTAACCAGATTTGGTAATGGAGAAATGCTGCTGCCTTGTGGCCGTTTCGAACAACAGCATGTTAAACCTAGTGCTAATGGTCCTTAAATATTCACACTCATTGCAGGCCTGTAAATGACACCTACATTTCAAAACAATCCTGGGGTTGAAAATTGACCAAAAAATTCAAAAGAGGGCAACGTTCCACGAAGACACTTTCAAGACGGATATTGTACTCACACTTTTTTTTTCTTTTAACAGAAAAGAAAAAGGCGTGGAAAAATGATGAATTTTAGAATATTTAACGACATGCATACCCATATTACAAATACCTATCAGCTCACAGCAGTCAGAATGGCCATTAGCAAAAATGCTGCAAAAAATAAATGCTGAAGGGATTGTGGAGAAATGCGTACACTTGGTTGTAAGGGGGGGCATGTTAAGAGTCACTAATGAAAACACAATGTAGGTGCTTTGAAAAGGGAAACATTGAGCTACCAGTCAATCAATCAAAACCACTGCTGGACCTATCACCTGAGAAAATGAGAATCAAAAAGTCACAGGCTGGCAATCCTTCACTCCAGCAATATTTACCATAGCCAACACTTGGAAGCAATGAAAATGTCCATCAACCGAGGAATGCACCAAGAAGAAGTGGTCCATGTACACAATGGAATATTACTCCAATACTAAATATAAATTAAATTTAAAAAAAAAACAAACAAAAGTAAGGAGACATCAGCAATTGTGGGTTTATCCGGGCACATTGCACTCTAATTTATAACCGAGGAACACCACAGGCCGGAAGGTCTGTTTCCCTAGTTACCAGAGTGGGGAACGTAGAAAGGCTGCCGCCCTCTGGCCGTTACCTGCAAAAGCAGCTTTAAAGCCTGTGCTAATGGTCACTTCATATGAACAAGTAATGCAGGGCTGTAAATGAAAACTGCCCTCAAAATGTCTCGAGGGAGGTAATGGCCAAAAATTTTCAAAATGTGACACATACTTTAAGAAAACACCTTGAAGAACTAAGCTGTAATCACTGTTTGATAAATAAAAAGGGCATGCTTTAAAGCTCAATTTCAACAGATTATGGGACACATGCAAATTCAACCACAAACGGGTATCAGCTCACACCTGTCAGAATAACCCTCAGCAAGAAAACTACAAACAATAAATACTGAAGGTGTTTTGGAGAAATGCATACCCTCAACTTTAAGTTGTACGTAACCTGGAAAGAGCCACTAATGAGAACTGAATGGTGGTGCCTTTAAAACGTTCACACTGAGTTACCATATGATACAGCAAGCCCACTCCTTGGACTATAACATAAGAAGATAGAACTGGAAAGACATAGGCAAGCAAATGTGTATTGCAGCAGTATTACAATAGCCAAGACATGGAGACAACCAAAAAGTCCATCAAGAGGTGCGTGGCCAAAGAAGAACTGGTACACGTACAGATGGAATATTAGCCAGGGAAAAAAAGAAAACAATGCCATTTGCAGCACCATGTATGATTCTTGAGGTAATCAGGCAAATTGTATTAAGTCAGAAAGCAAAAGACACATATCCTATAATATCACTTATAGGTCTTAGCTAAAAATTGATACCAATGAAGATATTTCCACAGAGAAATGCAATCACAGATTCACTAAACTAACTTATGGTTCACCAAATGGAAAGGTGTGAGGATTGGATACATTAGGATATTGGGGTTAACACAGATATAGAAACAAATGTGAAATGTGTAATCACCAAAGACCTACGTAATACCAAAAGACGATTACTCAACATTGTATCATAACCTACATGGGAAAATGATCCAAAGAAGAATAGATATATGTATATGTTTAAAAGAACCACATCTTGCACACCTAGAAGTAACAAAACATTTTAATCAAATTTGCTCTGATAAAAAATAAAAATTAAATTAAAAAAAGAACAAGAAGTAATGAGAAATAAACTTAAGGGGCTTTTTGCTGGCACATTGCATTCTAATTTACAACCAGAACATGACTTCCATTAAGGCTCTGTCATCACTAATAAAGCAACTTTATAATCAATGTTGAAGGTAGCTTAAAAGAAGTCTCACTAATTATTGATAGTAACAAGAAAACAAAGAAAAGTAAAAATCTCACTGCAAAAAGTATACATAGAGTAAGTCAAGGTAGATCAAACACTTATTAAACTTCTGTAAAGAATAAAAGACAACAGTAGTATGTTTTTTTAAAAAGAGGGGGCCCAAATAAATCTGAAATGAAAGAGTTGATGTTACAACAGACCCCACAGAAATACAAAGTATCCTAAGATACACACAGGGTAACTCAGGGATCAGATTGGACAGAGCCCACTCTCCAGTCCCCTGTACATGACTTACAGGAGCCTCAGGAACTGAGGAGGGGGTCCCTGAGGAGAGGCTTAAGATAGAATATGGTAGGCATTAACATGGCTCCATTCATCTTAAACATGCCTGAACTACATTCACACGAGATGATTTTGTCCTGTATGTACATCGGCACCTCTAGTCGGAACTGCAGATCTTTGGCTTCACCACCTCTACTGACAGCATTAGCTTCACCTGCTGTGGACCGTCTCCTATAGGATTTCTAGAACCACAAAGCATCGAAGCTTCACAGGACCCAGAGTCTGTGCAACTCCACGCAGAGTCTCAGAGTCTCAACTCCACTCAGATACTCCACTCTTGGAGGGCACACACAAAGTAGTGAGCACATCAGGACCCAGGGGAAGGAGCAGTGACCCCGTAGGAGAATGACCAGAACTACCTGATAGTTTTAGAGGGTCTCCTGCATAGGCAGGTGGTAGCTGTGGCTGTGGCTCACCGTGAGGACAACGACACTGGCAGCAGAAGTTCTGGGAAATACTCCTTGGTGTGAGCCCTCCCAGAGTCCGCCATTAACCCCACCAAGAGCAAGGTAGGCTCCAGTGCTGGGTCACCTCAGGCGAAACTACCAACAGGGAGGGAACCCAGACCCATGCATCAGCAGATAAGTGGATTAAACTTTTTATTAAAGTTTTATTTAATCTGCAGACAAGCAGATTAAAGCTTTGCCCACCAAAGCAACACCCAGCTCTACCCACCACCAGTCCCTCCCATCAGGAAGCTTGCACAAGCCTCTAAGATAGACTCATCCACTGGAGAGCAGACAGCAGAAGCAAGAAGAACTACAATTCTGCAGCCTGTGGAAGGAAAACCACATTCACAGAAAGATAGACAAAATGAAAAGGCAGAGGACTTTATACCAGATTAAGGAACACAATAAAACACTAGGAACAAAAACGAAATGAGGTGGAGATAGGGAACCTTCCAGAAAAAGAATTCAGAATAATGATAGTGAACATGATCCAAGACCTTGGCAAAAGAATGGAGGCAAAGATCGAGAAGATGCAAGAAATGCTTAACAAAGACCTAGAAGAATTAAGGAGCAAACACCTAGAAGAATTAAAGAACAAACAAACAGAGGTGAACAATATAATAACTGAAATGAAAAATATACTAGAAGGAATCAGTAGCAGAATAACTGTGGCAGAAGAACGGATAAGTGACCTGGAAGACAGAAAGGTGGAAATCACTGCATGAAACAGAATAAAGAAAAAGAATGAAAATAAATGAAAACACCCTAAGAGTCCTCTGGGACAACATTAAACGCAACAACATTCACATCATAGGGGTCCCAGAAGGAGAAGAGAGAGAGGAAGGACCCGAGAATACATTTGAAGAGATTATAGTCGAAAACTTCCCTAACATGGGAAAAGAAACAGCCACCCAAGTCCAGGAAGTGCAGAGAGTCCCAGTCAGGATAAATCAAAGGAGAAAAATGCCAAGACACATAGTAACCAAATTGACAAAAATTGAAGACAAAGAAAAATTATTGAAAGCAACAAGGGGAAAATGACAAATGACATACAAGGGAACTCCCATAAGGATAACAGCTGATTTCTCAGCAGAAAATCTACAAGCCAGAAGGGAGTGGCATAAATTTAAAGTGATGAAAGGGAAGAACCTACAACCAAGAGTACTCCACCCAGCAAGGATCTCATTCAGATTTGACAGAGAAATCATAAGCCCTACAGACAAGCCAAAGCTAAGAGAATTCAGCACCATGAAACCAGTTCTACAACAAATGCTAAAGGAACTTCTCTAAGTGGGAAACACAAGAGAAGAAAAGGACCCACCAAGACAAACCCATAACAATTAAGAAAATAGTAATAGGAACATACATATCAATAATTACCTTAAACGTGAATGGACTAAATGTTCCAACCAAAAGACACAGGCTCTCTGAATGGATACAAAAACAAGACCCATATATATGCTGTCTACGAGAGACCCATTTCAGACCTAGGGACGCATACAGACTGAAAGTGAGGCGATGGAAAAATATATTCTATGCAAATGAAAATCAAAAGAAAGCTGGAGTAGCAATACTCATATCAGATAAAATAGACTTTAAAATAAAGAATGTTACAAGAGACAAGGAAAGACACTACATAATGGTCAAGGGATCAATCCAAGAAGAAGATATAACAATTACAAATATATATGTGCCCAACATAGGAGCACCTCAATACATAAGGCAACTGCTAACAGCTATAAAAGAGGAAATCAACAGTAACACAATAATAGCAGGGGACTTTAACAGCTCACTTACACCAGTGGAGATCATCCAGACAGAAAATTAATAAGGAAACACAAGCTTTAAATGACACAATAGACCAGATATAGTTAATTGATATTTATAGGACATTCCATCCAAAAACAGCAGATTACACGTTCTTCTCAACTGCACATGGAACATTCTCCAGGATAGATCACATCTTGGGTCACAAATAAAGCCTCAGTAAATTTAAGAAAACTGAAATCATATCAAGCAGCTGTTCCGACCACAATGCTATGAGATTAGAAATCAATAACAGGGACAAAACCGTAAAAAACACAAACACATGGAGGCTAAACAATACGTTACTAAATAACCAAGAGATCACTGAAGAAATAAAAGAGGAAATCAAAAACTACCTAGAGACAAATGACAACAAAAACACGATGATCCAAAACCTATGGGATGCAGCAAAAGCAGTTCTAAGAGGGAAGTTTATAGCAATACAAGCCTACCTCAAGAAACAAGAAAAATCTCAAATAAACAATCTAACCTTACACCTAGAGGAACTAGAGAAAGAAGAACAAAACCCAAAGTTAGTAGAAGGAAAGAAATCATAAAGATCAAAGCAGAAATAAATGAAATAGAAGCAAAGAAAACAAAAGCAAAGATCAATAAAACTAAAAGCCGGTTCTTTGAGAAGATAAACAAAAATGATAAACCTTTAGCCAGACTCAAGAAAAAGAGGGAGAGGAATCAAATCAACAAAATTAGAAGAGAAAAAGGAGAAGTTACAACAGACACCACAGGAATACAAAGCATCCTAAGAGGCTACTACAAGCAACTCTATGCCAATAAAATGGACAACCTGGAAGAAATGGACAAATTCTTAGAAAGGGATAAACTTCCAAGACTGAACCAGGAGGAAATAGAAAATATGAACAAACCTATCACAAGCAATGAAATTGAAACTGTGATTAAAAATCTTCCAACAAACAAAAGTCCAGAACCAGATGGCATCACAGGTGAATTCTGTCAAACATTTAGAGAAGAGCTAACACCCAAACTTCTCAAATTCTTCAAAACAATTGCAGGGGAAGGAACACTCCCAAACTCATTCTATGAGACCACCGTCACCCTGATACCAAAACCAGACAAAGATACTACAAGGAAAGAAAATTATAGACCAATATCACTGATGAATATAGATGTAAAAATCCTCAACAAAATACTAGCAAACAGAATCGAACAACACATTAAAAGGATCATACACCATGATCAAGTGGGGTTTATCCCAGGGATGCAAGGATTCTTCAATATACACAAATCAATGTGATACACCATATTAACAAATTGTAGAATAAAACCATATGATCATCTCAATAGATGCAGGAAAAGATTTTGAGAAAATTCAACACCCATTTATGATAAAAACTTTGCAGAGTGTGGGCATAGAGGGAAACTACCTCAACATAATAAAGGCCATATATGACAAACCCACGGCAAACATCATTCTCAACGGTGAAAAACTGAAAACGTTTCCTCTAAGATCAGGAACAAGATGAGGATGTCCACTCTCACCACTACTATTCAACATAGTTTTGGAAGTCCTAGCCATGGCAATCAGAGAAGAAAAAGAAATAAAAGAAATACAAAAAGGAAAAGAAGAAGTAAAATTGCCACTGTTTGCAAATGACATCATATCATAGATAGAGAATCCTAAAGATGTCACCAGAAAACCACTGGAGCTAATCAATGAATTTGGTAAAGTTGCAGGATACAAAATTAATGCACAGAAATTGCTTGCATTCCTATACACTAACAATGAAAGAACAGAAAGATAAATTAGGGAAACAATCCCATTACCACTGCAACAAAAATAAAATACCTAGGAATAAACCTACCTAAGGAAGTAAAAGACCTGTACTCAGAAAACTATAAGACACTGATAAAACAAATCAAAGATGATATAAACAGATGGAGACATATACCATGTTCTTGGATTAGAAGAATCAATATTGTGAAAATGACTATACTACCCAAAGCAATCTACAGATTCAATGCAATCCCTATCAAAATACCTTTGGCATTTTCTACAGAACTAGAAAAAACAAATCTTAAAATTTGTAGGGAGACAAAAAAGACCCCGGATAGCCAAAGCAGTCTTGAGGGGAAAAAAAAAGAGCTGGAGGAATCCTACTTCCAGACTTCAGACTATATTACAAAGCTACAGTAATCAAGATAATATGGTACTGGCACAAAAACAGAAATATAGATCAATAGAACAGGATAGAAAGCACAGAGATAAACCCACGTACCTACGGTCCACTAATCTATGAAAAAGGAGGCAAGGGTATACAATGGAGAAAAGACAGTGTCTTCAGTAAGTGGTGCTGGGAAAACTGGACAGCTACATGTAAAAGAATGAAATTAGAACACTCCCTAACACCATACACAAAAATAAATTCAAAATGGATTAGAGACCTAAATGTAACACCAGCCACTATAAAACTCTTAGAGGAAAACATAAGCAGAACAGTCTATGACATAAATCACAGCAAGATCCTTTTTGACCCACCTCCTAGAGAAATGGAAATAAAAAGAAAAAATAAAAAATGGGACTTAATGAAATTTAAAATCTTTTGCACAGCAAAGGAAAACATAAGCAAGATGAAAAGACAACCATCATAATGGGAGAAAATAGTTTCAAATGAAGCAAATGGCAAAGGATTAACCTCCAAAAAGCAGCTCCTGTAGCTCAATATCACAAAAACAAACAACCCAATCCAAAAATGGGCAGAAGACCTAAAGAGACATTTCTCCAAAGAAGATATACAGGATGCCAACAAACACATGAAAGGATGTTGAACATCACTAATTATTAGAGAAATGCAAATCAAAACTACAATGAGGTATCACCTCACACCAGTCAGAATGGCCATCATCAAAAAATCTACCAACAATACATGCTGGAGAAGCATTTATTGGAGAAAAGGGAACCCTCTTGCACTGTTGGTGGGAATGTAAATTGATATAGCCACTAGGGAGAACGGTATGGGGGTTCCTTAAAAACTAAAAATAGAACAACCGTACAACCCAGCAATCCCACTACTGGACATTTACCCTGAGAAAACCATAATTCAAAAAGAGTCATGTACCACAATGTTCATTGTAGCTCTATTTACAATAGCCAGGACATGGAAGCAACCTAAGTGTCCATCAACAGATAACTGGATAAAGAAGATGTGGCACACATATACAATGGAACATTATTCAGTCAGAAAAAGAAACGAAATTGAGTTATTTGTAGTGAGGTGGGTGGATCTAGAGTCTGTCCTACAGAGTGAAGTAAGTCAGAAAGAGAAAAACAAATACAGTATGCTAACACATATATATGGAATCTAAAAGAAAAATGTTTATGAAGAACCTAGGGGCAGGAAAGGATTAAGGACACAGACGTAGAGAAAGGACTTGAGGACATGGGGAGGGGGAAGGGTAAGCTGGGACAAAGTGAGAGAGTGGTATGGACATATATACACTACCAAATGTAAAATTGATAGCTACTGGGAAGCAGCCACATAGCACAGGGAGATCAGCTCGGTGCTTTGTGACGACCTAAAGGGGTGGGATAAGCGAGTGAGAGGGAGGTGCAAGAGGGAGGGGATATGGTGTTATATGTATACGTATAGCTGATTCACTTTTTTATACAGCAGAAACTAACACACAATTGTAAAGCAATTATACTCCAATAAAGATGTAAAAGGAAAAAAAAAGAAAGCCCAGAGATAAACCTACACACCTATGGTCCACTAATCTATGAAAAAGGAGGCAAGGATATACAATGGAGAAAAGACAGTCTCTTCAATAAGTGGTGCTGGGAAAAATGGACAGCTACATGTAAAAGAATGAAATTAGAACACTCCCTAACACCATACACAAAAAATAAACTCAAAATGGATTAGAGACCGAAATGTAAGACCGGACACTATAAAACTCTTAGAGGAAAACATAGGAAGAATACTCTTTGACAAAAATCACAACAAGATCTTTTCTGATCCACCTACTAGAGTAATGGAATAAAAAACAAAAATAAACAAATGGGAGCAAACGAAACCTAAAAGCTTTTGCAAAGCAAAGGAAACTACAAACAAGACGAAAAGACAACCTCAGAATGGGAGAAAATATTTGCAAACGAATCAATGGACAAAGGATTAATCTCCAATATATATAAACGGCACATGCAGCTCAACAGTAAAAAAACAAACAACCCAATCCAAAAATGGGCAGATGACGTAAATAGACATTTGTCCCGAGAAGACATAAAGATGGCCAAGAAGCACATGAAAAGCTGCTCAACATCACTAATCATTAGAGAAATATAAACCAAAACTACAATGAGGTATCACCTCACACAAGTTAGAATGGGCATCATCAGAAAATCTACAAACAACAAATGCTGGAGAGGGTGTGGAGAAAAGGGAACCCTCTTACACTATTTGTGGGGATGTAAATTGATACAGTCACTATGGAGAACAGTATGGAGGTTCCTTAAAAAACTAAAAATAGAATTACCATATGACCCAGCAATCCCACTACTGGGCATATATCCAGAGAAAACCATAATTCAAAAAGATATTCACACAATGTTCATTGCAGCACTCTTTACAATAGCCAGGTCATGGAAGCAACCTAAATACCCATAGACAGACGAATGGAAAAGATGTGGTACATATATAAAATGGAATATTACTCAGCCATAAAAAGGAACGAAATTGGGTCATTTGTAGAGACATGGATAGATCTAGAGACTGTCATACTGAGTGAAGTAAGTCAGAAAGAGAAAAACAAATACCATATTTAAGCGCATACATGTGGAACCTAGAAAAATGGTACAGATGAACCGGTTTGCAAGGCAGAAATAGACACACAGATGTAGAGAACAAATGTATGGACACCAAGGGGGGAAAGTGGCAGGGTGGTGGTGGTGGGATGAATTGCGAGCCTGGGATTGACATATATACACTTATATGTATAAAATAGATAACCAATAAGAACCTGCTGTATAAAAAAAATGAATAAAATTAAAACAAATAATATTTTAAAAAAATAAAACAGAAAAAAAGTTCTTTCCTTCCCATAGACGTATTTATATGAATGAATGATTTCCATGCTTATATCTATAAATACAAAAAGAGGAATAAAACCTACCTTGAACCAAAAAAGAAAAAAAAAACAGAACCCACTGGCCATACAGAGGAAAACCCTATCAGGGCACTTGCTCCAGTGGTGCCTGCAGGTCAGCCAGGATGGTCCTGGCCCCAGGCGCTCTTCTGGAAGCTTTCCATTTCCCTGCCTGAGGTACCCCTCCTGTCCCGGCCCCCACTGCTTTTTTCCTTCCTCACCTCTGCCCGGGTAGAAATTCCAGCAGCAGGTGTGGGTGACACATCCTCTTCTTTAGCAGGTGGCAGCCCGGCAACTCCTGCAGAAAGTCCAGCAGAGCCCCACTCACACGGGGCCACTCATAGAGCCGTGGGCGCTACTCCCTCCTACCAGCACAACCCCGAGACTGCTGACGGGGCAGAGAATATGGCGTCAGGCACAGCTGCAGAGGCTTTTGCTGCCTGGAGGGGTGTTTATATTGACCTCAACCCAGGCACACCTGGGAAGGGCTGGCCGGCAGGGTCAGGCTGCCCAGGTCAGCCAATCCTCTCCCCTCAGGGGCTCAGAGTTGCAGAAAATGGGCTTTGCTGCACCGGCCAGGTCCAAGGAACAGATGTAGGGTCCTGAGAGTCAGGATAGACAAGGGGTGGCAGCCCTGGCTTGTTTTCTAATCATTTTATCTGGTCCATGAGTGGGAGACAACTTCAAGAAGACCCTCTCCTAATTAGAGGAACCCAGGAGTCATGGAGAGGAGGGGTGGTGGATGGAGACAGAGGCCTGGTTCCCCGGCTGCAGTGGAAGCCCCTAGAAGACCAGGGGGAGGGAGGCCGCACAGAGAGAAGCCTAGGGTCACAGACCTGTCGGAGCTGATGTTTGTTAGTTCAAGCCCTGCTCTGAGGTGCTCTGTGTCAGCTCTGAGCGACAGGTGTGCTGTGGGTGCTCTGCAATGAGGGTTATGTGCACGATTCCTGTGTGCCCAGCTCTGCTGGGGTACCTGTCCAGGGGAGCTCCATATCCAGGGAGGGGCTTGCCCACGAGAGCCCCGTGAGCTGCTGGGTACCTGCCCAGGTGAGCTCCATATCCTGGGAGGTGCCTGCCCACGAGAGCCCCATGGGCTGCTGGGTACCTACCCAGGTGAGCTCCATATCCTGGGAGGGGCCTGCCCACGAGAGCCCCGTGGGCTGCTGGGTACCTGCCCAGGTGAGCTCCATATCCTGGGAGGGGCCTGCCCACGAGAGCCCCGTGTGCTGCTGGGTATCTGCCCAGGTGAGCTCCATATCCTGGGAGGGGCCTGACAATGAGAGCCCCGTGGGCTGCTGGGTACCTGCACAGGTGAGCACCATATCTTGTGAGGGGCCTGACCATGAGAGCCCCGTGGGCTGCTGCGTACCTGCCCAGGTGAGTTCCATATCCTGGGAGGGGTCTGACCATAAGAGCCCCGTGGGCTGCTGGGGACCTGGTAAAGGACGCCAGGATAGTCAGTGAAGCCACAGAGGATATACATCCAGTAGTTCCTAATTCCTATACCCTGCTGGTCATTCTACCATCCCCCAGGACATGATATTCTGTATTAGACTTCAATGATGTCTTCTTCTGTATTCCATTAGTCCCAGAGTCACAAGAAATTTTGGCTATGAGTGGCAGGACTCAACGTACAACAAAAACAATACTGTTGGGCCGTCCTGCCCCAGGGGTTCAAAAATTCCCACACCATCTTTGGGGAAACGTTAGCTAAAGCCCTAAAAGATCTACCTCGGGAAAAGGGAACCCTCCTTCAATATGCAGACAACATTCTGATCACCAGCCCTACTAAGGAGGCCTCTGGACTACCTAGCCAATAAAAGATAGAAGGTGTCCAAGAAAAAGGCTCAAATATCACAGACTAAGGTGACCTGCCTGGGCTTCATTCTCACAGAAGATCGGAAAAGCCCATCCCAGGAAAGGGAAGAAGCCATTTGCAGCCTCACCCTTCCTAAAACTAGAAGACAGCTTAGGGGTTCCTGGGGAGACCGGGGTTTGCTGCATCTGGATCCCTAACTACAGTCTAATACCTGGGCCTCTATATGAAACACTGAAAGGAAAAGATGATGATCCTTTTGAATAGAATCCAGAAGCGGCCTTTCAAGAAAGGAAAGAACAGTCAATTCAGACCCTTGCCATGGACCTCCCTAATTTAGCTAAACCCTTTGACCTTTACATTCCTGGTTGAAGGCGAATCGCCCTTGGAGTATTAGTGCAAAAACTGGGACCACTTGAAATGGAAAAACGCAAGAATGCCCTCCAGGCATTGGCCAGCCACCCCATCCGACCAGGATACTGGGGGTATCTAAAAACCTGGAAATGAGCAGCCCGCAAGGCCAGCTCTCTCCTAAGGGAAAAGGACGCCACTTGGTGTTCCTAACCACCCACCATGCCCTGAAGTTGCAGGGATCGCTCCGTGGTCACAATGACCTCGAGTGAGGAGGCCCTCCAACTCCAACCTCCAGAGAGACAACCTGGGGCAATGGGTCCCCATGACGACTCGTGTGACCATCACTTGACCTGGAGCTTCTCTCAGAAAACCACAAGAGTGTGCCCCAAAAGAACAGACTATTGCTTGCAGGACTTACTGCACCCAGAGCGGAGCTAATAAACTTGGCAGGGGACCCGTAAATAACGCTGCCACCATAGAAAAGCCTACAGACACCACGGTGACGGCGACCAATGAGACCAGCTGGACTCCTGGCTACTTCAAAAGGCCGTTGACTGAGTGGCCGTCATGGTCCTGGATCACCACCGGCCCTGGACTGTCTGGGAGTTGAGCAGGCAGGGCTCTGACACCTGGTGCTGTTTGTACATTAATTCAGTGGCCTAACTGAAGAAAGCACAGACTACTGGTCAGAGCATCTAGGCTGGCAGAAACCGTCAGCCTAAGGGGGCCGAACCAATGTGGAGCAGGGTAAAACCGGCCCCCCCAGCGTCCCTGCGCATCTCTTTCCTGGACCCTTAAAGGTCATTAGAATCTATAAAACTTCCAACGCTGGTGCTCAGGCAGACGAGCAGTGAGGGAGGAGGCCTGGGGACAATCAACCTCACCTGGAGGCTGCTGGGGAGAAGTCCTGCCCCTCCCCCCGGGTATGAGGACACCCAACTCAGCACGAAGCATTTACAGAAGAGGTGTCTGCACCCTCAGCGCCCCAAGAATGTGGAATGGGACAAGAGGCAGAGGAGGGGTTTGTCACCGGCAAAGCCCATTAAAAATTCCTGGGAGATAAAAATAGAATCTGGGCAATAAAATAAAGTCTAACCTTTTTTTCCTTTGTGCTTTTTCTAATTTCACTTGTTCCTAGGTTTCCGCAGGCAGAGGTCCCACACCCGGCACTTCAGACCCGATTTCCTAGTGCAAGATGGCTGGGCCGACACCTCAGCTCTCCGGGCCCCGTGCAGACTCCGCCACATAGAGCCTGAGCTCCAGCCAACCCGGCCCTCGAGAGCTCCGCCCCGTCCCTCCCGCTGACGCTGACGGGATCCCTACACAGCAGCCCGGCCCACAGCCTGCGGGGGAGCGCACACTCTCACCTCTCCATTCTCTGATCAAAATATAAAGTTTACCTTTGCTTCTGAAGCAAACTCAGTCCGATCTTTTGGCTCCAATGACACTGGGCAGGGGGACCCTTGTTTGGGCCCACTCTGCAGGATCAGTAACAGAATTTGAGAACATTGTAACTTCAAAGAATAGATGCGTGAGCCAAACTGTTATTAACATAGAGCAGTGTATAAGGCTCGTGTAATATAAGATGTTTCTAACACTTCCACTTGATATTTCCATCACTTTATTATAAGCAAGTTCAGTGGAGGGGTTTGTCGTATTTGTCAGGTCAACATTAGAGAAATGCAGTGATTTCTTTCCAAGGATGTGGATCTACTAATCTTGGCTGAAGGTTTAATCTTATTTTGAATGATTTTCTATTGAAAATGATACCTCTCTTTCAGCTCCTGGATTTCTGCGAAGTATAAAATCTTATATATTTTATTACCAAAGGGTAAAGGTGGGAGGAGAGATAAATTAACAGTTTCGGATTAACATATACACACTTCTATGTATAAAATATATCATCAACAAGGAACTACTGTATAGCACAGGGAACTATACTCAATATTTTGTAATAACCCCTAAGGGGAAATAATCTGAAAAACAATAGATATCTATATCGACATCATGTATCAACTACAGATAAAAAGGAACATAAAGGAGGCCGATGGCGAGCATTTCTGACCCTGAAGACTTCACTCACCTAAATTTCGGACTCTGCTTACGGCCCAAGTCCCTTAATGAACATAAATGTACCAGTGGCTTAAAAATTCGCCAGATTGGGGTTCGGGGAGACACTGATTTGGAAAAATCCCTGGTGTTCTCCTTACATACATGGGAACTTTCCTAGAGCTAAAACATGCCTGTGACACCCAGAAGATGGTACACGGTTGGATCAGGAAGATTTTGGAAAAGGCACCTCATCTCTCAATCTCATGGTGGTCGAGTTCACCCCACCAGCCTCTTTCCTAACAATCTCCCCACTTGAGGATGTCAGCACCTTCTATGTCCTGTTGCACAGAGTTGGGAATTTGTCCACAGGATGAAGGGGAAGGAGGAGAAACAATGAGAGACAAGCCCTAGATGTTCGGACAGGCAAAATTCACTCTAATTTCCAATCAGGAAGAAGAATTAAGCAAAGGCTTAGCCTGCCGCCCGAAAACACAGTAGGGGCAGAAGCACACCACCGGTTTTGTGGCCAGCTCCCAAAAAAGCGAGTTGACAAATGAAGCTCAGGAAACTTCAATTCACAAATCTGCAGAATTATAAATTATGACTCTCCAAGCAAGCCGGAAATGCAAATCAGCAATACAAAGAAGTCTCACTTCCCATCGGTCAAAGGGGACCATGCTGAAAAAAGTGTAAAAACCAGAAATGCAGGACAGGCCATGGAGAAAAGGGAGCCTTGTTAGGCTGATGGGGGGGATGTAAACTGCCAAAGGCCACTCTGTAGAAGTGTATGGTGTTTCCTAAAACATCTAAAAAACAGAGCTAGAGAGCATAGGGCACTTACACTCATGGGCATATAAATTGGGAAATCTAAAAATAAACAAGACACGGGCACCCCAAAGTTTAGGGCTGCTCTGTTGACAAGAAACTCCAATTCGGTACACCTTAAATATCCCAGGAAAGAGAAAAATGGATAAAGAAGTTGTGGTACTTATGTACAATGGAATATCACTCAGCCATGTAAAAAATGTTATAAGGCTAGTAGCAGCATGCTGACTGGATTTACGTACGAAGTTTAGAAGTGAAATAAGTCACACAGAAAAAGACACTTATCATAAGAAATCACTTATAGAGGGAATGTAAAAATCGCTTCACAGGACATGCACTACAAAACAGAATAGAGCCACACATTTAGAGAACACACCATGGCTGCTTAACGGAAAGGTGAGGTGGGGTGAGGCATAAAACAAGGGTTTGAAATTAGCACAGATAGCGTTCCATAAACCACATATGTAACAGACAAGCCCTATTCCTTGCTCAGTGAACTGGACTCCAAACCCCCTTTTCAACGCACAAAAAATATATCTGACTAAGTAGGAATCTTAAAACCTATATATTGATATCTCTCTGTAAGTGAATCAAGTGGGTGTAAAATGGTATAAACACAGCAGTGAAAATCAGCTAAACCCCAGTATAAAACTAAATATAAAAAAAAAAATAAAAAACCACAAAGACATTAAAAGAGAGAGAAATTCTTACAGAGATCGTTAAGGGGATTTGAAGCAACCTGGATTGACCATATCTAGACACACAGCTGGACTAGACATAAGGCTGGAAACTGTTGGGGCTGAGAGGATTGGTGAGATTGGGTGAGCAAACGAAGACACTTTAAAGTAATACTGCGTGGTACCCATTCCATTTGTTGCAAATCTCCAGGTTCAAGGGAATCATCCTACAGCGAAAACATGCATGGGAAACCCAGATGATGATACACCGTGTGATCTGGAAAGGTTTCTAAAATGCACCTCATTTCACATCTCCCGGTGCTCGGGTTCCCCCCATCCAGCTGCTATACTAACAGTCTCCCCACGTAGAGAATCAGTACCTTTAACCTATTGTTTCATACAGGTTGCAGTTTGTCCTGAGGATGAATGGGATGAGGGGGAACCCATGAGAGACTAGCTCTAGGTATTGGGACAGGCACATGTCACTCTAATTTCCCATCAGGAAGAAGAATTAACGACAGGCTCAGCCTGCCCCATGGAACCAGAATAGTGCCTGAAGCAATCCTGCGGTTTTGCAGCCAGCTCCCAAAAAAGCCATTTGAAAAATGTAGCTCAGGGGCACTGTAATTCACAAACTTGCAGGGTTATAAATTATAACTCTCATCCAAAAATATACTAAGGGGTGGCAACGAACAGTACTTAAAAGCAAGGCAGAATTGCAGGAAACAGATATCAGAAGGAAGATACGAATCGTTTTTAAAGCACATGAAAAGCGGGAAAACGTCGAAAATGATGCACCTGGCCAAAAAGGGCGTATGCATTTTTTCCTGAATATATTTAGGAAAAACGCATACGCCCTTTTTGGCCAACCAAGCAACCCGGAAAGGAAAATCAGCACTACAAAGAAGTCTTACTTCCCATAGTTCAAAAGGGCCATCCTAAAAAAGTGTAAAAACAAGACATGCAGGCAGGACAGGCCAGGGAGAAAAGGGAGCCTTGTTATGCTGATGGGAGGGATGAAAACTGCCAATGGTCACTCGGGTATGGTGTTTCCTGAAACATCTAAAAAACACAGCTAGAGAGCATAGGGCACTTCCAATCATAGGTATATACAATGGAAAATCTAAAAATCAACAAGGCACGGGCACCCCAAAGTTTAGGGCTGCTCTGTTTACAAGAACCTACACTTCAGTAAATCTTAAATATCCCAGGAAAGAGAAAAATTGATAAATAAGTTGTGGTACTTATGTACAATGGAATATCACTCAGCCATGAAATCAACGTCATAAGGCTAGTAGCAGCATGATGAGTGGATCTAGGTACGACGATTGTAAGTGAAATAAGTCACACAGAAAAAGACACTTGTCATAAGATATCACTTATAGAGGGAATGGAAAAACCGCTACCCTTGAACTGAATTACAAAACAGAACAGAATCACAAGTTTAGAAAACACACTATAGCTGCTTAACGGGAAAGGTGAGGTGGGGTGATGCCTAAAACAAGGGTTTCAAATGAGCTCAGATACCGTTCCATAAACCCAATATGTTATAGACAAGACCTACTCCTTGCTCAGTGAACTGAACTCAACACCCCCTATTCACCGCCCAAGAATATATCTGACTAGAAAGAATCTTAAAACCTATGTACTGATATCTCTCTGTGAGTCAAGTGCGTGTAAAGCGGCATAAAGACAGCAGTGAAAAGCAGCTAAACCCCATTATAAAAATCAATTACTTTTAAAAACCCGTGAAACAAAGACAGTGAAAGAGAGAGAAATTCTGACAAAATTCGTTCAGGTGTGTGATGCCACCTGGATTGACCATATCTAGACCCACAGCTGATTGCGACATAAGGGTGGACACTCTTGGGGCTGAGAGGTTTGGTGAGGTTGGGTGAGCAAACGCAGACCCTTTAAAGTAATATTGCGTGGTACCCATCCCATGGGTCCCAAATCTCCAGGTTCAAGGGCATCTTCCTACATCGAAAACATGCATGAGAAACCCAGAAGATGGTACACCGTGTGATCGGGAAAGGTTGCTAAAACGCACCTCATTTCTCATCTGCTTGTGCTCGGGTTCGCCATTCTTCCGCTTTACTAGCAATCTCCCTCCTTGGAGAATCAGCAGCTTTAACCTCCTGTTCCGTACAGGTTGCAATTTGTCCTGAGGATGAACCGGCAGAGGGGGAACCAATGGGAGACTAGCTCTAGGTGTTGGGACAGGCACAGGTCACTCTATTTTCCCATCAGGAAGAAGAATTAACCACAGGCTCATCCTGCCGCCCGGAACCCGAATAGGGCCTGAAGCAATCCTGCGCTTTTGCGGCCAGCTCCCAAGAAAGCGAGTTGAAAAATGGAGCTCAGAGGCACTGCAATTCACAAACCTGCAGAGTTATAAAGGATAACTCTCGTCCACAAATATATTCAGGGAAGGCAACGAAGAGGATTTGAAAGCAAGGCAGAATTTCAGGAAACAGATTTCAGGAGGTAGATTCGAATCGCCTTTAAAGCACAGGAAAAGCGGCAAAACCTCGACAATGATGCCCTTGGCCAAAAAGGGCGTATGCGTGTTTTCCTGAATATATTCAGGAAAACACGCATACGCGCTTTTTGGCCAACCAAGCAACCTGGAAAGGCAAATCAGCGCTACCAAGAAGTCTCGCTTCGCATCGGTCAAAAGGGCCATGCTGAATAAAGGGTCAAAACCAGAAATGCAGGACAGGCCATGGAGAAACGGGAGCCTTGCTACGCTGATGGGCGGGATGTAAATTGCCAACAGCCAATCTGGAGAAGTGTACGGTGTGCCCTGAAACATCTAAAAAACACAGCTTAGAGAGCATAGGGCACTTCCACTCATGGGCGTATACATTGGGAAAACTAAAAATCAGCAAGGCACAGGCACCCCAAAGTTTAGGGCTGCTCTGTTGACAAGAACCTCCACTTCGTTACACCTTAAATATCCCAGGAAAGAGAAAAATGGATAAAGAAGTTGTGATCCTTATGTACAAAGGAATATCACTCAGCCATGGAATCAACGTCATAAGGCTAGTAGCAGCATGATAAGTGGATTTAGGTACGACGATTCTAAGTGAAATGAGTCACACAGAAAAAGACACTTGCCATAAGATATCACTTATAGAGGGAATGGAAAAACCGCTACACTTGAACTGAATTACAAAACAGAACAGAGTCACACGTTTAGAAAACACAGTATAGCTGCTTAACGGGAAAGGTGAGGTGGGGTGATGCCTAAAACAAGGGTTTCAAATTAGCTCAGATAACGTTCCATAAACCCAATATGTAATAGACAAGACCTACTCATTGCTCAGTGAACTGGACTCAACACCCCCTATTCACCGACCAAGAATATGTCTGACTAGTAAGAATCTTAAAACCTATGTATTGATATCTCTCTGTGAGACAAGTGCGTGTAAAGCGGCATAAAGACAGCACTGAAAAGCAGCTAGACCCCATTATAAAAATCAATAACTTTTAAAAACCCGTGAAACAAAGAAAGTGAAAGAGAGAGACATTCTGACAAAATTCGTTCAGTGGCTGTGATGCCACCTGGATTGACCATATCTAGACCCACAGCTGATTGCGACATAAGGGTGGACACTCTTGGGGCTGAGAGGTTTGGTGAGGTTGGGTGAGCAAACGCAGACCCTTTAAAGTCATACTGCGTGGTACCCATCCCATGGGTCCCAAATCTCCAGGTTCAAGGGCATCTTCCTACATAGAAAACATGCATGAGAAACCCAGAAGATGGTCCACCGAGTGATCGGGAAAGGTTTCTAAAACGCACCTCATTTCTCGTCTGATGGTGCTCGGGTTCGCCATTCCAGCCGCTTTACTAGCAATCTCCCTCCTTGGAGAATCAGCAGCTTTAACCTCCTGTTCCGTACAGGTTGCAATTTGTCCTGAGGATGAACGGGAAGAGGGGGAACCAATGGGAGACTAGCTCTAGGTGTTGGGACAGGCACAGGTCACTCTATTTTCCCATCAGGAAGAAGAATTAACCACAGGCTCATCCTGCCGCCCGGAACCCGAATAGGGCCTGAAGCAATCCTGCGCTTTTGCGGCCAGCTCCCAAGAAAGCGAGTTGAAAAATGGAGCTCAGGGACACTGCAATTCACAAACCTGCAGAGTTATAAATGATAACTCTCGTCCACAAATATATTCAGGGAAGGCAACGAAGAGGATGTGAAAGCAAGGCAGAATTGCAGGAAACAGATTTCAGGAGGTAGATTCGAATCGCCTTTAAAGCACAGGAAAAGCGGCAAAACCTCGACAATGATGCCCTTGGCCAAAAAGGGCGTATGCGTTTCTTCCTGAATATATTCAGGAAAAAACGCATACGCCCTTTTTGGCCAACCAAGCAACCTGGAAAGGCAAATCAGCGCTACAAAGAAGTCTCGCTTCGCATCGGTCAAAAGGGCCATGCTGAATAAAGGGTGAAAACCAGAAATGCAGGACCGGCCATGGAGAAACGGGAGCCTTGCTACGCTGATGGGCGGGATGTAAATTGCCAACAGCCACTCTGGAGAAGTGTACGGTGTGTCCTGAAACATCTAAAAAACACAGCTTAGAGAGCATAGGGCACTTCCACTCATGGGCGTATACATTGGGAAAACTAAAAATCAGCAAGACACAGGCACCCCAAAGTTTAGGGCTGCTCTGTTGACAAGAACCTCCACTTCGTTACACCTTAAATATCCCAGGAAAGAGAAATATGGATAAAGAAGTTGTGGTCCTTATGTACAAAGGAATATCACTCAGCCATGAAATCAACGTCATAAGGCTAGTAACAGCATGATGAGTGGATTTAGGTACGACGATTCTAAGTGAAATAAGTCACACAGAAAAAGACACTTGCCATAAGATATCACTTATAGAGGGAATGTAAAAACCGCTACACTTGAACTGAATTACAAAACAGAACAGAGTCACACGTTTAGAAAACACACTATAGCTGCTTAACGGGAAAGGTGAGGTGGAGTGATGCCTAAAACAAGGGTTTCAAATTAGCTCAGATACCGTTCCATAAACCCAATATGTAATACACAAGACCTACTCCTTGCTCAGGGAACTGGACTCAACAGCCCCTATTCACCGCCCAAGAATATATCTGACTACTAAGAATCTTAAAACCTATGTATTGATAACTCTCTGTAAGTGAGTCAAGTGGGTTTAAAGCGGCATAAAGACAGCAGTGAAAAGCAGCTAAACCCCATTATAAAAATCAAAAACTTTTAAAAACCCGTGAAACAAAGACAGTGAAAGAGAGAGAAATTCTTACAAAATTCGTTCAGGGGCTGTGATGCCACCTGGATTGACCATATCTAGACCCACAGCTGATTGCGACATAAGGGTGGACACTCTTGGGGCTGAGAGGTTTGGTGAGGTTGGGTGAGCAAACGCAGACCCTTTAAAGTCATACTGCGTGGTACCCATCCCATGGGTCCCAAATCTCCAGGTTCAAGGGCATCTTCCTACATCGAAAACATGCATGAGAAACCCAGAAGATGGTACACCGTGTGATCGGGAAAGGTTGCTAAAACGCACCTCATTTCTCGTCTGATGGTGCTCGGGTTCGCCATTCCAGCCGCTTTACTAGCAATCTCCCTCCTTGGAGAATCAGCAGCTTTAACCTCCTGTTCCGTACAGGTTGCAGTTTGTCCTGAGGATGAACGGGAAGAGGGGGAACCAATGGGAGACTAGCTCTAGGTGTTGGGACAGGCACAGGTCACTCTATTTTCCCATCAGGAAGAAGAATTAACCACAGGCTCATCCTGCCGCCCGGAACCCGAATAGGGCCTGAAGCAATCCTGCGCTTTTGCGGCCAGCTCCCAAGAAAGCGAGTTGAAAAATGGAGCTCAGGGGCACTGCAATTCACAAACCTGCAGAGTTATAAATGATAACTCTCGTCCACAAATATATTCAGGGAAGGCAACGAAGAGGATTTGAAAGCAAGGCAGAATTGCAGGAAACAGATTTCAGGAGGTAGATTCGAATCGCCTTTAAAGCACAGGAAAAGCGGCAAAACCTCGACAATGATGCCCTTGGCCAAAAAGGGCGTATGCGTTTTTTCCTGAATATATTCAGGAAAAAACGCATACGCCCTTTTTGGCCAACCAAGCAACCTGGAAAGGCAAATCAGCGCTACAAAGAAGTCTCGCTTCGCATCGGTCAAAAGGGCCATGCTGAATAAAGGGTCAAAACCAGAAATGCAGGACAGGCCATGGAGAAACGGGAGCCTTGCTACGCTGATGGGCGGGATGTAAATTGCCAACAGCCACTCTGGAGAAGTGTACGGTGTGTCCTGAAACATCTAAAAAACACAGCTTAGAGAGCATAGGGGACTTCCACTCATGGGCGTATACATTGGGAAAACTAAAAATCAGCAAGACACAGGCACCCCAAAGTTTAGGGCTGCTCTGTTGACAAGAACCTCCACTTCGTTACACCTTAAATATCCCAGGAAAGAGAAAAATGGATAAAGAAGTTGTGGTCCTTATGTACAAAGGAATATCACTCAGCCATGAAATCAACGTCATAAGGCTAGTAGCAGCATGATGAGTGGATTTAGGTATGACGATTCTAAGTGAAATAAGTCACACAGAAAAAGACACTTGCCATAAGATATCACTTATAGAGGGAATGTAAAAACCGCGACACTTGAACTGAATTACAAAACAGAACAGAGTCACACGTTTAGAAAACACACTATAGCTGCTTAACGGGAAAGGTGAGGTGGAGTGATGCCTAAAACAAGGGTTTCAAATTAGCTCAGATACCGTTCCATAAACCCAATATGTAATAGACAAAACCTACTCCTTGCTCAGGGAACTGGACTCAACACCCCCTATTCACCGCCCAAGAATATATCTGACTAGTAAGAATCTTAAAACCTATGTATTGATAACTCTCTGTAAGTGAGTCAAGTGGGTTTAAAGCGGCATAAAGACAGCAGTGAAAAGCAGCTAAACCCGATTATAAAAATCAATAACTTTTAAAAACCCGTGAAACAAAGACAGTGAAAGAGAGAGAAATTCTTACAAAATTCGTTCAGGGGCTGTGATGCCACCTGGATTGACCATATCTAGACCCACAGCTGATTGCGACATAAGGGTGGACACTCTTGGGGCTGAGAGGTTTGGTGAGGTTGGGTGAGCAAACGCAGACCCTTTAAATTAATACTGCGTGGTACCCATCCCATGGGTCCCAAATCTCCAGGTTCAAGGGCATCTTCCTACATCGAAAACATGCATGAGAAACCCAGAAGATGGTACACCGTGTGATCGGGAAAGGTTTCTAAAACGCACCTCATTTCTCATCTGATGGTGCTCGGGTTCGCCATTCCAGCTTCTTTACTATCAATCTCCCTCCTTGGAGAATCAGCAGCTTTAACCTCCTGTTCCGTACAGGTTGCAATTTGTCCTGAGGATGAACGGGAAGAGGGGGAACCAATGGGAGACTAGCTCTAGGTGTTGGGACAGGCACAGGTCACTCTATTTTCCCATCAGGAAGAAGAATTAACCACAGGCTCATCCTGCCGCCCGGAACCCGAATAGGGCCTGAAGCAATCCTGCGCTTTTGCGGCCAGCTCCCAAGAAAGCGAGTTGAAAAATGGAGCTCAGGGGCACTGCAATTCACAAACCTGCAGAGTTATAAATGATAACTGTCGTCCACAAATATATTCAGGGAAGGCAACGAAGAGGATGTGAAAGCAAGGCAGAATTGCAGGAAACAGATTTCAGGAGGTAGATTGGAATCGCCTTTAAAGCACAGGAAAAGCGGCAAAACCTCGACAATGATGCCCTTGGCCAAAAAGGGCGTATGCGTTTTTTCCTGAATATATTCAGGAAAAAACGCATACGCCCTTTTTGGCCAACCAAGCAACCTGGAAAGGCAAATCAGCGCTACAAAGAAGTCTCGCTTCGCATCGGTCAAAAGGGCCATGCTGAATAAAGGGTCAAAACCAGAAATGCAGGACAGGCCATGGAGAAACGGGAGCCTTGCTACGCTGATGGGCGGGATGTAAATTGCCAACAGCCACTCTGGAGAAGTGTACGGTGTGTCCTGAAACATCTAAAAAACACAGCTTAGAGAGCATAGGGCACTTCCACTCATGGGCGTATAAATTGGGAAAACTAAAAATCAGCAAGACACAAGCACCCCAAAGTTTAGGGCTGCTCTGTTGACAAGAACCTCCACTTCGTTACACCTTAAATATCCCAGGAAAGAGAAAAATGGATAAAGAAGTTTTGGTCCTTATGTACAAAGGAATATCACTCAGCCATGAAATCAACGTCATAAGGCTAGTAGCAGCATGATGAGTGGATTTAGGTACGACGATTCTAAGTGAAATAAGTCACACAGAAAAAGACACTTGCCATAAGATATCACTTATAGAGGGAATGTAAAAACCGCTACACTTGAACTGAATTACAAAACAGAACAGAGTCACACGTTTAGAAAACACACTATAGCTGCTTAACGGGAAAGTTGAGGTGGGGTGATGCCTAAAACAAGGGTTTCAAATTAGCTCAGATACCGTTCCATAAACCCAATATGTAATACACAAGACCTACTCCTTGCTCAGGGAACTGGACTCAACACCCCCTATTCACCGCCCAAGAATATATCTGACTAGTAAGAATCTTAAAACCTATGTATTGATAACTCTCTGTAAGTGAGTCAAGTGGGTTTAAAGCGGCATAAAGACAGCAGTGAAAAGCAGCTAAACCCGATTTTAAAAATCAATAACTTTTAAAAACCCGTGAAACAAAGACAGTGAAAGAGAGAGAAATTCTTACAAAATTCGTTCAGGGGCTGTGATGCCACCTGGATTGACCATATCTAGACCCACAGCTGATTGCGACATAAGGGTGGACACTCTTGGGGCTGAGAGGTTTGGTGAGGTTGGGTGAGCAAACGCAGACCCTTTAAAGTCATACTGCGTGGTACCCATCCCATGGGTCCCAAATCTCCAGGTTCAAGGGCATCTTCCTACATCGAAAACATGCATGAGAAACCCAGAAGATGGTACACCGTGTGATCGGGAAAGGTTGCTAAAACGCACCTCATTTCTCGTCTGATGGTGCTCGGGTTCGCCATTCCAGCCGCTTTACTAGCAATCTCCCTCCTTGGAGAATCAGCAGCTTTAACCTCCTGTTCCGTACAGGTTGCAATTTGTCCTGAGGATGAACGGGAAGAGGGGGAACCAATGGGAGACTAGCTCTAGGTGTTGGGACAGGCACAGGTCACTCTATTTTCCCATCAGGAAGAAGAATTAACCACAGGCTCATCCTGCCGCCCGGCACCCGAATAGGGCCTGAAGCAATCCTGCGCTTTTGTGGCCAGCTCCCAAGAAAGCGAGTTGAAAAATGGAGCTCAGGGGCACTGCAATTCACAAACCTGCAGAGTTATAAATGATAACTCTCGTCCACAAATATATTCAGGGAAGGCAACGAAGAGGATTTGAAAGCAAGGCAGAATTGCAGGAAACAGATTTCAGGAGGTAGATTCGAATCGCCTTTAAAGCACAGGAAAAGCGGCAAAACCTCGACAATGATGCCCTTGGCCAAAAAGTGCGTATGCGTTTTTTCCTGAATATATTCAGGAAAAAACGCATACGCCCTTTTTCGCCAACCAAGCAACCTGGAAAGGCAAATCAGCGCTACAAAGAAGTCTCGCTTCGCATTGGTCAAAAGGGCCATGCTAAATAAAGGGTCAAAACCAGAAATGCAGGACAGGCCATGGAGAAACGGGAGCCTTGCTACGCTGATGGGCGGGATGTAAATTGCCAACAGCCACTCTGGAGAAGTGTACGGTGTGTCCTGAAACATCTAAAAAACACAGCTTAGAGAGCATAGGGCACTTCCACTCATGGGCGTATACATTGGGAAAATTAAAAATCAGCAAGACACAGGCACCCTAAAGTTTAGGGCTGCTCTGTTGACAAGAACCTCCACTTCGTTACACCTTAAATATCCCAGGAAAGAGAAAAATGGATAAAGAAGTTGTGCTCCTTATGTACAAAGGAATATCACTCAGCCATGAAATCAACGTCATAAAGCTAGTAGCAGCATGATGAGTGGATTTAGGTACGTCGATTCTAAGTGAAATAAGTCACACAGAAAAAGACACTTGCCATAAGATATCACTTATAGAGGGAATGTAAAAACCGCTACCCTTGAACTGAATTACAAAACAGAACAGAGTCACACGTTTAGAAAACACACTATAGCTGCTTAACGGGAAAGGTGAGGTGGGGTGATGCCTAAAACAAGTGTTTCAAATTAGCTCAGATACCTTTCCACAAACCCAATATGTAATAGACAAGACCTACTCCTTGCTCAGTGAACTGGACTCAACACCCCCTATTCACCGCCCAAGAATATATCTGACTAGTAAGAATCTTAAAACCTATGTATTGATATCTCTCTGTAAGTGAGTCAAGTGCGTGTAAAGCGGCATAAAGACAGCAGTGAAAAGCAGCTAAACCCCATTATAAAAATCAAAAACTTTTAAAAACCCGTGAAACAAAGACAGTGAAAGAGAGAGAAATTCTTACAAAATTCGTTCAGGGGCTGTGATGCCACCTGGATTGACCATATCTAGACCCACAGCTGATTGCGACATAAGGGTGGACACTCTTGGGGCTGAGAGGTTTGGTGAGCTTGGGTGAGCAAACGCAGACCCTTTAAATTAATACTGCGTGGTACCGATCCCATGGGTCCCAAATCTCCAGGTTCAAGGGCATCTTCCTACATCGAAAACATGCATGAGAAACCCAGAAGATGGTACACCGTGTGATCGGGAAAGGTTGCTAAAACACCTCATTTCTCGTCTGATGGTGCTCGGGTTCGCCATTCCAGCCACTTTACTAGCAATCTCCCTCCTTGGAGAATCAGCAGCTTTAACCTCCTGTTCCGTACAGGTTGCAATTTGTCCTGAGGATGAACAGAAAGAGGGGGAACCAATGGGAAACTAGCTCTAGGTGTTGGGACAGGCACAGGTCACTCTATTTTCTCATCAGGAAAAAGAATTAACCACAGGCTCAGCCTGCCGCCCGGAACCCGAATAGGACCTGAAGTAATCCTGCGCTTTTGCGGCCAGCTCCCAAGAAAGCGAGTTGAAAAATGGAGCTCAGGGGCACTGCAATTCACAAACCTGCAGAGTTATAAATGATAACTCTCGTCCACAAATATATTCAGGGAAGGCAACGAAGAGGATTTGAAAGCAAGGCAGATTTGCAGGAAACAGATTTCAGGAGGCTGATTCGAATCGCCTTGAAAGCACAGGAAAAGTGGCAAAACCTCGACAATGATGCCCTTGGCCAAAAAGTGCGTATGCGTTTTTTCCTGAATATATTCAGGAAAAAACGCATACGCCCTTTTTGGCCAACCAAGCAACCTGGAAAGGCAAATCAGCGCTACAAAGAAGTCTCGCTTCGCATCGGTCAAAAGGGCCATGCTGAATAAAGGGTCAAAACCAGAAATGCAGGACAGGCCATGGAGAAACGGGAGCCTTGCTACGCTGATGGGCGGGATGTAAATTGCCAACAGCCACTCTGGAGAAGTGTACGGTGTGTCCTGAAACATCTAAAAAACACAGCTTAGAGAGCATAGGGCACTTCCACTCATGGGCGTATACATTGGGAAAACTAAAAATCAGCAAGACACAGACACCCCAAAGTTTAGGGCTGCTCTGTTGACAAGAACCTCCACTTAGTTACACCTTAAATATCCCAGGAAAGAGAAAAATGGATAAAGAAGTTGTGGTCCTTATGTACAAAGGAATATCACTCAGCCATGAAATCAACGTCATAAGGCTCGTAGCAGCATGATGAGTGGATTTAGGTACGACGATTCTAAGTGAAATAAGTCACACAGAAAAAGACACTTGCCATAAGATATCACTTATAGAGGGAATGTAAAAACCGCTACACTTGAACTGAATTACAAAACAGAACAGAGTCACACGTTTAGAAAACACACTATAGCTGCTTAACGGGAAAGGTGAGGTGGGGTGATGCCTAAAACAAGGGTTTCAAATTAGCTCAGATACCGTTCCATAAACCCAATATGTAATAGACAAGACCTACTCCTTGCTCAGGGAACTGGACTCAACACCCCCTATTCACCGCCCAAGAATATATCTGACTAGTAAGAATCTTAAAACCTATGTATTGATAACTCTCTGTAAGTGAGTCAAGTGGGTTTAAAGCGGCATAAAGACAGCAGTGAAAAGCAGCTAAACCCGATTATAAAAATCAATAACTTTTAAAAAACCGTGAAACAAAGACAGTGAAAGAGAGAGAAATTCTTACAAAATTCGTTCAGGGGCTGTGATGCCACCAGGATTGACCATATCTAGACCCACAGCTGATTGCGACATAAGGGTGGACACTCTTGGGGCTGAGAGGTTTGGTGAGGTTGGGTGAGCAAACGCAGACCCTTTAAAGTAATACTGCGTGGTACCCATCCCATGGATCCCAAATCTCCAGGTTGAAGGGCATCTTCCTACATCGAAAACATGCATGAGAAACCCAGAAGATGGTACACCGTGTGATCGGGAAAGGTTGCTAAAACACACCTCATTTCTCGTCTGATGGTGCTCGGGTTCGCCATTCCAGCCGCTTTACTAGCAATCTCCCTCCTTGGAGAATCAGCAGCTTTAACCTCCTGTTCCGTACAGGTTGCAATTTGTCCTGAGGATGAACGGGAAGAGGGGGAACCAATGGGAGACTAGCTCTAGGTGTTGGGACAGGCACAGGTCACTCTATTTTCCCATCAGGAAGAAGAATTAAGCACAGGCTCATCCTGCCGCCCGCAACCCGAATAGGGCCTGAAGCAATCCTGCGCTTTTGCGGCCAGCTCCCAAGAAAGCGAGTTGAAAAATGGAGCTCAGGGGCACTGCAATTCACAAAACTGCAGAGTTATAAATGATAACTCTCGTCCACAAATATATTCAGGGAAGGCAACGAAGAGGATTTGAAAGCAAGGCAGAATTGCAGGAAACAGATTTCAGGAGGTAGATTCGAATCGCCTTTAAAGCACAGGAAAAGCGGCAAAACCTCGACAATGATGCCCTTGGCCAAAAAGGGCGTATGCGTTTTTTCCTGAATATATTCAGGAAAAAACGCATACGCCCTTTTTGGCCAACCAAGCAACCTGGAAAGGCAAATCAGCGCTACAAAGAAGTCTCGCTTCCCATCGGTCAAAAGGGCCATGCTGAATAAAGTGTCAAAACCAGAAATGCAGGACAGGCCACGGAGAAACGGGAGCCATGCTACGCTGATGGGCGGGATGTAAATTGCCAACAGCCACTCTGGAGAAGTGTACGGTGTGTCCTGAAACATTTACAAAACTCAGCTTAGAGAGCATAGGGCACTTCCACTCATGGGCGTATAAATTGGGAAAACTAAAAATCAGCAAGACACAAGCACCCCAAAGTTTAGGGCTGCTCTGTTGACAAGAACCTCCACTTCGTTACACCTTAAATATCCCAGGAAAGAGAAAAATGGATAAAGAAGCTGTGCTCCTTATGTACAATGGAATATCACTCAGCCATGAAATCAACGTCATAAGGCTAGTAGCAGCATGATGAGTGGATTTAGGTACGTCGATTCTAAGTGAAATAAGTCACACAGAAAAAGACACTTGCCATAAGATATCACTTATAGAGGGAATGTAAAAACCGCTACCCTTGAACTGAATTACAAAACAGAACAGAGTCACACGGTTAGAAAACACACTATGGCTGCCTAACGGGAAAGGTGAGGTGGGGTGATGCCTAAAACAAGGTTTTCAAATTAGCTCAGATACCGTTCCATAAACCCAATACGTAATAGACAAGACCTACTCCTTGCTCAGGGAACTGGACTCAACACCCCCTATTCACCGCCCAAGAATATATCTGACTAGTAAGAATCTTAAAACCTATGTATTGATATCTCTCTGTAAGTGAGTCAAGTGGGTGTAAAGCTGCATAAACACAGCAGTGAAAAGCAGCTAAACCCCATTATAAAACTCAATTAATTTTAAAAACCCGTGAAACAAAGACAGTGAAAGAGAGAGAAATTCTTACAAAATTCGTTCAGGGGCTGTGATGCCACCTGGATTGACCATGTCTAGACCCGCAGCTGATTGAGACATAAGGGTGGACACTCTTAGGGCTGAGAGGTTTGGTGAGGTTGGGTGAGCAAACGCAGACGCTTTAAAGTAATACTGCGTGGTACCCATCCCATGGGTCCCAAATCTCCAGGTTCAAGGGCATCTGCCTACATCGAAAACATGCATGAGAAACCCAGAAGATGGTCCACCGAGTGATCGGGAAAGGTTTCTAAAACGCACCTCATTTCTCATCTCCTTGTTCTCGGGTTCGCCATTCCAGCCGCTTTACTAGCAATCTCCCTCCTTGGAGAATCAGCACCTTTAACCTCCTGTTCCATACAGGTTGCAATTTGAACTGAGGATGAACGGGAAGACGGGGAACCAATGAGAGACTAGCTCTAGGTGTTGGGACAGGCACACGTCACTCTAGTTTCCCATCAGGAAGAAGAATTAACCACAGGCTCAGTCTGCCGCCCGGAAGCAGAATAGGGCCTAAAGCAATCCTGCGCTTTTGCGGCCAGCTCCCAAGAGAGCGAGTTGAAAAATGGAGCTCAGGGGCACTGCAATTCACAAACCTGCAGAATTATAAATGATAACTCTCGTCTACAAATATATTGAGGGAAGGCAACAAAGAGGATTTGAAAGCAAGGCAGAATTGCAGGAAACAGATTTCAGGAGGCAGATTCGAATCGCCTTTAAAGCACAGGAAAAGCGGCAAAACCTCGACAATGATGCCCTTGGCCAAAAAGGGCGTATGCGTTTTTTCCTGAATATATTCAGGAAAAAACGCATACGCCCTTTTTGGCCAACCAAGCAACCTGGAAAGGCAAATCAGCGCTACAAAGAAGTCTCGCTTCCCATCGGTCAAAAGGGCCATGCTGAATAAAGTGTCAAAACCAGAAATGCAGGACAGGCCACGGAGAAACGGGAGCCATGCTACGCTGATGGGCGGGATGTAAATTGCCAACAGCCACTCTGGAGAAGTGTACGGTGTGTCCTGAAACATTTACAAAACTCAGCTTAGAGAGCATAGGGCACTTCCACTCATGGGCGTATACATTGGGAAAACTAAAAATCAGCAAGACACAAGCACCCCAAAGTTTAGGGCTGCTCTGTTGACAAGAACCTCCACTTCGTTACACCTTAAATATCCCAGGAAAGAGAAAAATGGATAAAGAAGTTGTGCTCCTTATGTACAATGGAATATCACTCAGCCATGAAATCAACGTCATAAGGCTAGTAGCAGCATGATGAGTGGATTTAGGTACGACGATTCTAAGTCAAATAAGTCACGCAGAAAAAGACACTTATCATAAGATATCACTTATAGAGGGAATGTAAAAACCGCTACCCTTGAACTGAATTACAAAACAGAACAGGGTCACACGGTTAGAAAAGACACTATGGCTGCCTAACGGGAAAGGTGAGGTGGGGTGATGCCTAAAACAAGGGTTTCAAATTAGCTCAGATACCGTTCCATAAACCCAATACGTAATAGACAAGACCTACTCCTTGCTCAGGGAACTGGACTCAACACCCCCTATTCACCGCCCAAGAATATATCTGACTAGTAAGAATCTTAAAACCTATGTATTGATATCTCTCTGTAAGTGAGTCAAGTGGGTGTAAAGCTGCATAAACACAGCAGTGAAAAGCAGCTAAACCCCATTATAAAACTCAAATAATTTTAAAAACCCGTGAAACAAAGACAGTGAAAGAGAGAGAAATTCTTACAAAATTCGTTCAGGGGCTGTGATGCCACCTGGATTGACCATGTCTAGACCCGCAGCTGATTGAGACATAAGGGTGGACACTCTTAGGGCTGAGAGGTTTGGTGAGGTTGGGTGAGCAAACGCAGAGGCTTTAAAGTAATACTGCGTGGTACCCATCCCATGGGTCCCAAATCTCCAGGTTCAAGGGCATCTGCCTACATCGAAAACATGCATGAGAAACCCAGAAGATGGTCCACCGAGTGATCGGGAAAGGTTTCTAAAACGCACCTCATTTCTCATCTCCTTGTGCTCGGGTTCGCCATTCCAGCCGCTTTACTAGCAATCTCCCTCCTTGGAGAATCAGCACCTTTAACCTCCTGTTCCATACAGGTGGCAATTAGAACTGAGGATGAACGGGAAGACGGGGAACCAATGAGAGACTAGCTCTAGGTGTTGGGACAGGCACAGGTCACTCTATTTTCCCATCAGGAAGAAGAATTAACCAGAGGCTCAGTCTGCCGCCCGGAAGCAGAATAGTGCCTAAAGCAATCCTGTGCTTTTGCGGCCAGCTCCCAAGAGAGCGAGTTGAAAAATGGAGCTCAGGGGCACTGCAATTCACAAACCTGCAGACTTATAAATGATAACTCTCGTCTACAAATATATTGAGGGAAGGCAACAAAGAGGATTTGAAAGCAAGGCAGAATTGCAGGAAACAGATTTCAGCAGGCAGATTCGAATCGCCTTTAAAGCACAGGAAAAGCGGCAAAACCTCGACAATGATGCCCTTGGCCAAAAAGGGCGTATGCGTTTTTTCCTGAATATATTCAGGAAAAATTCATACGCCCTTTTTGGCGAACCAAGCAACCTGGAAAGGCAAATCAGCGCTACAAAGAAGTCTCGCTTCCCATCGGTCAAAAGGGCCATGCTGAATAAAGTGTCAAAACCAGAAATGCAGGACAGGCCACGGAGAAACGGGAGCCTTGCTACGCTGATGGGCGGGATGTAAATTGCCAACAGCCACTCTGGAGAAGTGTACGGTGTGTCCTGAAACATTTACAAAACTCAGCTTAGAGAGCATAGGGCACTTCCACTCATGGCGTATAAATTGGGAAAACTAAAAATCAGCAAGACACAAGCACCCCAAAGTTTAGGGCTGCTCTGTTGACAAGAACCTCCACTTCGTTACACCTTAAATATCCCAGGAAAGAGAAAAATGGATAAAGAAGTTGTGCTCCTTATGTACAATGGAATATCACTCAGCCATGAAATCAACGTCATAAGGCTAGTAGCAGCATGATGAGTGGATTTAGGTACGACGATTCTAAGTGAAATAAGTCACACAGAAAAAGACACTTATCATAAGATATCACTTATAGAGGGAATGTAAAAACCGCTACCCTTGAACTGAATTACAAAACAGAACAGAGTCACAAGGTTAGAAAACACACTATGGCTGCCTAACGGGAAAGGTGAGGTGGGGTGATGCATAAAACAAGGGTTTCAAATTAGCTCAGATACCGTTCCATAAACCCAATATGTAATAGACAAGACCACTCCTTGCTCAGGGAACTGGACTCAACACCCCCTATTCACCGCCCAAGATTATATCTGACTAGTAAGAATCTTAAAACCTATGTATTGATATCTCTCTGTAAGTGAGTCAAGTGGGTGTAAAGCTGCATAAACACAGCAGTGAAAAGCAGCTAAACCCCATTATAAAACTCAATTAATTTTAAAAACCCGTGAAACAAAGACAGTGAAAGAGAGAGAAATTCTTACAAAATTCGTTCAGGGGCTGTGATGCCACCTGGATTGACCATGTCTAGACCCGCAGCTGATTGAGACATAAGGGTGGACACTCTTAGGGCTGAGAGGTTTGGTGAGGTTGGGTGAGCAAACGCAGACGCTTTAAAGTAATACTGCGTGGTACCCATCCCATGGGTCCCAAATCTCCAGGTTCAAGGGCATCTTCCTACATCGAAAACATGCATGAGAAACCCAGAAGATGGTCCACCGAGTGATCGGGAAAGGTTTCTAAAACGCACCTCATTTCTCATCTCCTTGTGCTCGGGTTCGCCATTCCAGCCGCTTTACTAGCAATCTCCCTCCTTGGAGAATCAGCACCTTTAACCTCCTGTTCCATACAGGTGGCAATTTGTCCTGAGGATCAACGGGAAGAGGGGGAACCAATGAGAGACTAGCTCTAGGTGTTGGGACAGGCACAGGTCACTCTAGTTTCCCATCAGGAAGAAGAATTAACCACAGGCTCAGTCTGCCGCCCGGAAGCAGAATAGGGCCTAAAGCAATCCTGCGCTTTTGCGGCCAGCTCCCAAGAGAGCGAGTTGAAAAATGGAGCTCAGGGGCACTGCAATTCACAAACCTGCAGACTTATAAATGATAACTCTCGTCTACAAATATATTGAGGGAAGGCAACAAAGAGGATTTGAAAGCAAGGCAGAATTGCAGGAAACAGATTTCAGGAGGCAGATTCGAATCGCCTTTAAAGCACAGGAAAAGCGGCAAAACCTCGACAATGATGCCCTTGGCCAAAAAGGGCGTATGCGTTTTTTCCTGAATATATTCAGGAAAAAACGCATACGCCCTTTTTGGCCAACCAAGCAACCTGGAAAGGCAAATCAGCGCTACAAAGAAGTCTCGCTTCCCATCGGTCAAAAGGGCCATGCTGAATAAAGTGTCAAAACCAGAAATGCCGGACAGGCCACGGAGAAACGGGAGCCTTGCTACGCTGATGGGCGGGATGTAAATTGCCAACAGCCACTCTGGAGAAGTGTACGGTGTGTCCTGAAACATTTACAAAACTCAGCTTAGAGAGCATAGGGCACTTCCACTCATGGGCGTATACATTGGGAAAACTAAAAATCAGCAAGACACAAGCACCCCAAAGTTTAGGGCTGCTCTGTTGACAAGAACCTCCACTTCGTTACACCTTAAATATCCCAGGAAAGAGAAAAATGGATAAAGAAGTTGTGCTCCTTATGTACAATGGAATATCACTCAGCCATGAAATCAACGTCATAAGGCTAGTAGCAGCATGATGAGTGGATTTAGGTACGACGATTCTAAGTCAAATAAGTCACGCAGAAAAAGACACTTATCATAAGATATCACTTATAGAGGGAATGTAAAAACCGCTACCCTTGAACTGAATTACAAAACAGAACAGAGTCACACGGTTAGAAAACACACTATGGCTGCCTAACGGGAAAGGTGAGGTGGGGTGATGCATAAAACAAGGGTTTCAAATTAGCTCAGATACCGTTCCATAAACCCAATACGTAATAGACAAGACCTACTCCTTGCTCAGGGAACTGGACTCAACACCCCCTATTCACCGCCCAAGAATATATCTGACTAGTAAGAATCTTAAAACCTATGTATTGATATCTCTCTGTAAGTGAGTCAAGTGGGTGTAAAGCTGCATAAACACAGCAGTGAAAAGCAGCTAAACCCCATTATAAAACTCAAATAATTTTAAAAACCCGTGAAACAAAGACAGTGAAAGAGAGAGAAATTCTTACAAAATTCGTTCAGGGGCTGTGATGCCACCTGGATTGACCATGTCTAGACCCGCAGCTGATTGAGACATAAGGGTGGACACTCTTAGGGCTGAGAGGTTTGGTGAGGTTGGGTGAGCAAACGCAGACGCTTTAAAGTAATACTGCGTGGTACCCATCCCATGGGTCCCAAATCTCCAGGTTCAAGGGCATCTGCCTACATCGAAAACATGCATGAGAAACCCAGAAGATGGTCCACCGAGTGATCGGGAAAGGTTTCTAAAACGCACCTCATTTCTCATCTCCTTGTGCTCGGGTTCGCCATTCCAGCCACTTTACTAGCAATCTCCCTCCTTGGAGAATCAGCACCTTTAACCTCCTGTTACATACAGGTGGCAATTTGAACTGAGGATGAACGGGAAGACGGGGAACCAATGAGAGACTAGCTCTAGGTGTTGGGACAGGCACAGGTCACTCTATTTTCCCATCAGGAAGAAGAATTAACCAGAGGCTCAGTCTGCCGCCCGGAAGCAGAATAGTGCCTAAAGCAATCCTGCGCTTTTGCGGCCAGCTCCCAAGAGAGCGAGTTGAAAAATGGAGCTCAGGGGCACTGCAATTCACAAACCTGCAGACTTATAAATGATAACTCTCGTCTACAAATATATTGAGGGAAGGCAACAAAGAGGATTTGAAAGCAAGGCAGAATTGCAGGAAACAGATTTCAGCAGGCAGATTCGAATCGCCTTTAAAGCACAGGAAAAGCGGCAAAACCTCGACAATGATGCCCTTGGCCAAAAAGGGCGTATGCGTTTTTTCCTGAATATATTCAGGAAAAAACGCATACGCCCTTTTTGGCCAACCAAGCAACCTGGAAAGGCAAATCAGCGCTACAAAGAAGTCTCGCTTCCCATCGGTCAAAAGGGCCATGCTGAATAAAGTGTCAAAACCAGAAATGCAGGACAGGCCACGGAGAAACGGGAGCCTTGCTACGCTGATGGGCGGGATGTAAATTGCCAACAGCCACTCTGGAGAAGTGTACGGTGTGTCCTGAAACATTTACAAAACTCAGCTTAGAGAGCATAGGGCACTTCCACTCATGGGCGTATACATTGGGAAAACTAAAAATCAGCAAGACACAAGCACCCCAAAGTTTAGGGCTGCTCTGTTGACAAGAACCTCCACTTCGTTACACCTTAAATATCCCAGGAAAGAGAAAAATGGATAAAGAAGTTGTGCTCCTTACGTACAATGGAATATCACTCAGCCATGAAATCAACGTCATAAGGCTAGTAGCAGCATGATGAGTGGATTTAGGTACGACGATTCTAAGTGAAATAAGTCACACAGAAAAAGACACTTATCATAAGATATCACTTATAGAGGGAATGTAAAAACCGCTACCCTTGAACTGAATTACAAAACAGAACAGAGTCACACGGTTAGAAAACACACTATGGCTGCCTAACGGGAAAGGTGAGGTGGGGTGATGCCTAAAACAAGGGTTTCAAATTAGCTCAGATACCGTTCCATAAACCCAATACGTAATAGACAAGACCTACTCCTTGCTCAGGGAACTGGACTCAACACCCCCTATTCACCGCCCAAGAATATATCTGACTAGTAAGAATCTTAAAACCTATGTATTGATATCTCTCTGTAAGTGAGTCAAGTGGGTGTAAAGCTGCATAAACACAGCAGTGAAAAGCAGCTAAACCCCATTATAAAACTCAAATAATTTTAAAAACCCGTGAAACAAAGACAGTGAAAGAGAGAGAAATTCTTACAAAATTCGTTCAGGGGCTGTGATGCCACCTGGATTGACCATGTCTAGACCCGCAGCTGATTGAGACATAAGGGTGGACACTCTTAGGGCTGAGAGGTTTGGTGAGGTTGGGTGAGCAAACGCAGACGCTTTAAAGTAATACTGCGTGGTACCCATCCCATGGGTCCCAAATCTCCAGGTTCAAGGGCATCTGCCTACATCGAAAACATGCATGAGAAACCCAGAAGATGGTCCACCGAGTGATCGGGAAAGGTTTCTAAAACGCACCTCATTTCTCATCTCCTTGTGCTCGGGTTCGCCATTCCAGCCGCTTTACTAGCAATCTCCCTCCTTGGAGAATCAGCACCTTTAACCTCCTGTTCCATACAGGTGGCAATTTGAACTGAGGATGAACGGGAAGACGGGGAACCAATGAGAGACTAGCTCTAGGTGTTGGGACAGGCACAGGTCACTCTATTTTCCCATCAGGAAGAAGAATTAACCAGAGGCTCAGTCTGCCGCCCGGAAGCAGAATAGTGCCTAAAGCAATCCTGCGCTTTTGCGGCCAGCTCCCAAGAGAGCGAGTTGAAAAATGGAGCTCAGGGGCACTGCAATTCACAAACCTGCAGACTTATAAATGATAACTCTCGTCTACAAATATATTGAGGGAAGGCAACAAAGAGGATTTGAAAGCAAGGCAGAATTGCAGGAAACAGATTTCAGGAGGCAGATTCGAATCGCCTTTAAAGCACAGGAAAAGCGGCAAAACCTCGACAATGATGCCCTTGGCCAAAAAGGGCGTATGCGTTTTTTCCTGAATATATTCAGGAAAAAACGCATACGCCCTTTTTGGCCAACCAAGCAACCTGGAAAGGCAAATCAGCGCTACAAAGAAGTCTCGCTTCCCATCGGTCAAAAGGGCCATGCTGAATAAAGTGTCAAAACCAGAAATGCAGGACAGGCCACGGAGAAACGGGAGCCTTGCTACGCTGATGGGCGGGATGTAAATTGCCAACAGCCGCTCTGGAGAAGTGTACGGTGTGTCCTGAAACATTTACAAAACTCAGCTTAGAGAGCATAGGGCACTTCCACTCATGGGCGTATACATTGGGAAAACTAAAAATCAGCAAGACACAAGCACCCCAAAGTTTAGGGCTGCTCTGTTGACAAGAACCTCCACTTCGTTACACCTTAAATATCCCAGGAAAGAGAAAAATGGATAAAGAAGTTGTGCTCCTTATGTACAATGGAATATCACTCAGCCATGAAATCAACGTCATAAGGCTAGTAGCAGCATGATGAGTGGATTTAGGTAAGACGATTCTAAGTGAAATAAGTCACGCAGAAAAAGACACTTATCATAAGATATCACTTATAGAGGGAATGTAAAAACCGCTACCCTTGAACTGAATTACAAAACAGAACAGAGTCACACGGTTAGAAAAGACACTATGGCTGCCTAACGGGAAACGTGAGGTGGGGTGATGCATAAAACAAGGGTTTCAAATTAGCTCAGATACCGTTCCATAAACCCAATACGTAATAGACAAGACCTACTCCTTGCTCAGGGAACTGGACTCAACACCCCCTATTCACCGCCCAAGAATATATCTGACTAGTAAGAATCTTAAAACCTATGTATTGATATCTCTCTGTAAGTGAGTCAAGTGGGTGTAAAGCTCCATAAACACAGCAGTGAAAAGCAGCTAAACCCCATTATAAAACTCAAATAATTTTAAAAACCCGTGAAACAAAGACAGTGAAAGAGAGAGAAATTCTTACAAAATTCGTTCAGGGGCTGTGATGCCACCTGGATTGACCATGTCTAGACCCGCAGCTGATTGAGACATAAGGGTGGACACTCTTAGGGCTGAGAGGTTTGGTGAGGTTGGGTGAGCAAACGCAGACGCTTTAAAGTAATACTGCGTGGTACCCATCCCATGGGTCCCAAATCTCCAGGTTCAAGGGCATCTGCCTACATCGAAAACATGCATGAGAAACCCAGAAGATGGTCCACCGAGTGATCGGGAAAGGTTTCTAAAACGCACCTCATTTCTCATCTCCTTGTGCTCGGGTTCGCCATTCCAGCCGCTTTACTAGCAATCTCCCTCCTTGGAGAATCAGCACCTTTAACCTCCTGTTCCATACAGGTGGCAATTTGAACTGAGGATGAACGGGAAGACGGGGAACCAATGAGAGACTAGCTCTAGGTGTTGGGACAGGCACAGGTCACTCTAGTTTCCCATCAGGAAGAAGAATTAACCAGAGGCTCAGTCTGCCGCCCGGAAGCAGAATAGGGCCTAAAGCAATCCTGCGCTTTTGCGGCCAGCTCCCAAGAGAGCGAGTTGAAAAATGGAGCTCAGGGGCACTGCAATTCACAAACCTGCAGACTTATAAATGATAACTCTCGTCTACAAATATATTGAGGGAAGGCAACAAAGAGGATTTGAAAGCAAGGCAGAATTGCAGGAAACAGATTTCAGGAGGCAGATTCGAATCGCCTTTAAAGCACAGGAAAAGCGGCAAAACCTCGACAATGATGCCCTTGGCCAAAAAGGGCGTATGCGTTTTTTCCTGAATATATTCAGGAAAAAACGCATACGCCCTTTTTGGCCAACCAAGCAACCTGGAAAGGCAAATCAGCGCTACAAAGAAGTCTCGCTTCCCATCGGTCAAAAGGGCCATGCTGTATAAAGTGTCAAAACCAGAAATGCAGGACAGGCCACGGAGAAACGGGAGCCTTGCTACGCTGATGGGCGAGATGTAAATTGCCAACAGCCACTCTGGAGAAGAGTACGGTGTGTCCTGAAACATTTACAAAACTCAGCTTAGAGAGCATAGGGCACTTCCACTCATGGGCGTATAAATTGGGAAAACTAAAAATCAGCAAGACACAAGCACCCCAAAGTTTAGGGCTGCTCTGTTGACAAGAACCTCCACTTCGTTACACCTTAAATATCCCAGGAAAGAGAAAAATGGATAAAGAAGTTGTGCTCCTTATGTACAATGGAATATCACTCAGCCATGAAATTAACCTCTTAAGGCTAGTAGCAGCATGATGAGTGGATTTAGGTACGACGATTCTAAGTCAAATAAGTCACACAGAAAAAGACACTTATCATAAGATATCACTTATAGAGGGAATGTAAAAACCGCTACCCTTGAACTGAATTACAAAACAGAACAGAGTCACACGGTTAGAAAAGACACTATGGCTGCCTAACGGGAAAGGTGAGGTGGGGTGATGCATAAAACAAGGGTTTCAAATTAGCTCAGATACCGTTCCATAAACCCAATACGTAATAGACAAGACCTACTCCTTGCTCAGGGAACTGGACTCAACACCCCCTATTCACCGCCCAAGAATATATCTGACTAGTAAGAATCTTAAAACCTATGTATTGATATCTCTCTGTAAGTGAGTCAAGTGGGTGTAAAGCTGCATAAACACAGCAGTGAAAAGCAGCTAAACCCCATTATAAAACTCAAATAATTTTAAAAACCCGTGAAACAAAGACAGTGAAAGAGAGAGAAATTCTTACAAAATTCGTTCAGGGGCTGTGATGCCACCTGGATTGACCATGTCTAGACCCGCAGCTGATTGAGACATAAGGGTGGACACTCTTAGGGCTGAGAGGTTTGGTGAGGTTGGGTGAGCAAACGCAGACGCTTTAAAGTAATACTGCGTGGTACCCATCCCATGGGTCCCAAATCTCCAGGTTCAAGGGCATCTGCCTACATCGAAAACATGCATGAGAAACCCAGAAGATGGTCCACCGAGTGATCGGGAAAGGTTTCTAAAACGCACCTCATTTCTCATCTCCTTGTGCTCGGGTTCGCCATTCCAGCCGCTTTACTAGCAATCTCCCTCCTTGGAGAATCAGCACCTTTAACCTCCTGTTCCATACAGGTTGCAATTTGAACTGAGGATGAACGGGAAGACGGGGAACCAATGAGAGACTAGCTCTAGGTGTTGGGACAGGCACAGGTCACTCTAGTTTCCCATCAGGAAGAAGAATTAACCACAGGCTGAGTCTGCCGCCCGGAAGCAGAATAGGGCCTAAAGCAATCCTGCGCTTTTGCGGCCAGCTCCCAAGAGAGCGAGTTGAAAAATGGAGCTCAGGGGCACTGCAATTCACAAACCTGCAGACTTATAAATGATAACTCTCGTCTACAAATATATTGAGGGAAGGCAACAAAGAGGATTTGAAAGCAAGGCAGAATTGCAGGAAACAGATTTCAGGAGGCAGATTCGAATCGCCTTTAAAGCACAGGAAAAGCGGCAAAACCTCGACAATGATGCCCTTGGCCAAAAAGGGCGTATGCGTTTTTTCCTGAATATATTCAGGAAAAAACGCATACGCCCTTTTTGGCCAACCAAGCAACCTGGAAAGGCAAATCAGCGCTACAAAGAAGTCTCGCTTCCCATCGGTCAAAAGGGCCATGCTGAATAAAGTGTCAAAACCAGAAATGCAGGACAGGCCACGGAGAAACGGGAGCCTTGCTACGCTGATGGGCGGGATGTAAATTGCCAACAGCCACTCTGGAGAAGTGTACGGTGTGTCCTGAAACATTTACAAAACTCAGCTTAGAGAGCATAGGGCACTTCCACTCATGGGCGTATACATTGGGAAAACTAAAAATCAGCAAGACACAAGCACCCCAAAGTTTAGGGCTGCTCTGTTGACAAGAACCTCCACTTCGTTACACCTTAAATATCCCAGGAAATAGAAAAATGGATAAAGAAGTTGTGCTCCTTATGTACAATGGAATATCACTCAGCCATGAAATCAACGTCATAAGGCTAGTAGCAGCATGATGAGTGGATTTAGGTACGACGATTCTAAGTCAAATAAGTCACGCAGAAAAAGACACTTATCATAAGATATCACTTATAGAGGGAATGTAAAAACCGCTACCCTTGAACTGAATTACAAAACAGAACAGGGTCACACGGTTAGAAAAGACACTATGGCTGCCTAACGGGAAAGGTGAGGTGGGGTGATGCATAAAACAAGGGTTTCAAATTAGCTCAGATACCGTTCCATAAACCCAATACGTAATAGACAAGACCTACTCCTTGCTCAGGGAACTGGACTCAACACCCCCTATTCACCGCCCAAGAATATATCTGACTAGTAAGAATCTTAAAACCTATGTATTGATATCTCTCTGTAAGTGAGTCAAGTGGGTGTAAAGCTGCATAAACACAGCAGTGAAAAGCAGCTAAACCCCATTATAAAACTCAAATAATTTTAAAAACCCGTGAAACAAAGACAGTGAAAGAGAGAGAAATTCTTACAAAATTCGTTCAGGGGCTGTGATGCCACCTGGATTGACCATGTCTAGACCCGCAGCTGATTGAGACATAAGGGTGGACACTCTTAGGGCTGAGAGGTTTGGTGAGATTGGGTGAGCAAACGCAGACGCTTTAAAGTAACACTGCGTGGTACCCATCCCATGGGTCCCAAATCTCCAGGTTCAAGGGCATCTTCCTACATCGAAAACATGCATGAGAAACCCAGAAGATGGTCCACCGAGTGATCGGGAAAGGTTTCTAAAACGCACCTCATTTCTCATCTCCTTGTGCTCGGGTTCGCCATTCCAGCCGCTTTACTAGCAATCTCCCTCCTTGGAGAATCAGCACCTTTAACCTCCTGTTCCATACAGGTGGCAATTTGAACTGAGGATGAACGGGAAGACGGGGAACCAATGAGAGACTAGCTCTAGGTGTTGGGACAGGCACAGGTCACTCTATTTTCCCATCAGGAAGAAGACTTAACCACAGGCTCAGTCTGCCGCCCGGAAGCAGAATAGGGCCTAAAGCAATCCTGCGCTTTTGCGGCCAGCTCCCAAGAGAGCGAGTTGAAAAATGGAGCTCAGGGGCACTGCAATTCACAAACCTGCAGACTTATAAATGATAACTCTCGTCTACAAATATATTGAGGGAAGGCAACAAAGAGGATTTGAAAGCAAGGCAGAATTGCAGGAAACAGATTTCAGGAGGCAGATTCGAATCGCCTTTAAAGCACAGGAAAAGCGGCAAAACCTCGACAATGATGCCCTTGGCCAAAAAGGGCGTATGCGTTTTTTCCTGAATATATTCAGGAAAAAACGCATACGCCCTTTTTGGCCAACCAAGCAACCTGGAAAGGCAAATCAGCGCTACAAAGAAGTCTCGCTTCCCATCGGTCAAAAGGGCCATGCTGAATAAAGTGTCAAAACCAGAAATGCAGGACAGGCCACGGAGAAACGGGAGCCTTGCTACGCTGATGGGCGGGATGTAAATTGCCAACAGCCACTCTGGAGAAGTGTACGGTGTGTCCTGAAACATTTACAAAACTCAGCTTAGAGAGCATAGGGCACTTCCACTCATGGGCGTATGAATTGGGAAAACTAAAAATCAGCAAGACACAAGCACCCCAAAGTTTAGGGCTGCTCTGTTGACAAGAACCTCCACTTCGTTACACCTTAAATATCCCAGGAAAGAGAAAAATGGATAAAGAAGTTGTGCTCCTTACGTACAATGGAATATCACTCAGCCATGAAATCAACGTCATAAGGCTAGTAGCAGCATGATGAGTGGATTTAGGTACGACGATTCTAAGTGAAATAAGTCACACAGAAAAAGACACTTATCATAAGATATCACTTATAGAGGGAATGTAAAAACCGCTACCCTTGAACTGAATTACAAAACAGAACAGAGTCACACGGTTAGAAAACACTCTATGGCTGCCTAACGGGAAAGGTGAGGTGGGGTGATGCCTAAAACAAGGGTTTCAAATTAGCTCAGATACCGTTCCATAAACCCAATACGTAATAGACAAGACCTACTCCTTGCTCAGGGAACTGGACTCAACACCCCCTATTCACCGCCCAAGAATATATCTGACTAGTAAGAATCTTAAAACCTATGTATTGATATCTCTCTGTAAGTGAGTCAAGTGGGTGTAAAGCTGCATAAACACAGCAGTGAAAAGCAGCTAAACCCCATTATAAAACTCAAATAATTTTAAAAACCCGTGAAACAAAGACAGTGAAAGAGAGAGAAATTCTTACAAAATTCGTTCAGGGGCTGTGATGCCACCTGGATTGACCATGTCTAGACCCGCAGCTGATTGAGACATAAGGGTGGACACTCTTAGGGCTGAGAGGTTTGGTGAGGTTGGGTGAGCAAACGCAGACGCTTTAAAGTAATACTGCGTGGTACCCATCCCATGGGTCCCAAATCTCCAGGTTCAAGGGCATCTGCCTACATCGAAAACATGCATGAGAAACCCAGAAGATGGTCCACCGAGTGATCGGGAAAGGTTTCTAAAACGCACCTCATTTCTCATCTCCTTGTGCTCGGGTTCGCCATTCCAGCCGCTTTACTAGCAATCTCCCTCCTTGGAGAATCAGCACCTTTAACCTCCTGTTCCATACAGGTGGCAATTTGAACTGAGGATGAACGGGAAGACGGGGAACCAATGAGAGACTAGCTCTAGGTGTTGGGACAGGCACAGGTCACTCTAATTTCCCATCAGGAAGAAGAATTAACCAGAGGCTCAGTCTGCCGCCCGGAAGCAGAATAGTGCCTAAAGCAATCCTGCGCTTTTGCGGCCAGCTCCCAAGAGAGCGAGTTGAAAAATGGAGCTCAGGGGCACTGCAATTCACAAACCTGCAGACTTATAAATGATAACTCTCGTCTACAAATATATTGAGGGAAGGCAACAAAGAGGATTTGAAAGCAAGGCAGAATTGCAGGAAACAGATTTCAGGAGGCAGATTCGAATCGCCTTTAAAGCACAGGAAAAGCGGCAAAACCTCGACAATGATGCCCTTGGCCAAAAAGGGCGTATGCGTTTTTTCCTGAATATATTCAGGAAAAAACGCATACGCCCTTTTTGGCCAACCAAGCAACCTGGAAAGGCAAATCAGCGCTACAAAGAAGTCTCGCTTCCCATCGGTCAAAAGGGCCATGCTGAATAAAGTGTCAAAACCAGAAATGCAGGACAGGCCACGGAGAAACGGGAGCCTTGCTACGCTGATGGGCGGGATGTAAATTGCCAACAGCCGCTCTGGAGAAGTGTACGGTGTGTCCTGAAACATTTACAAAACTCAGCTTAGAGAGCATAGGGCACTTCCACTCATGGGCGTATACATTGGGAAAACTAAAAATCAGCAAGACACAAGCACCCCAAAGTTTAGGGCTGCTCTGTTGACAAGAACCTCCACTTCGTTACACCTTAAATATCCCAGGAAAGAGAAAAATGGATAAAGAAGTTGTGCTCCTTATGTACAATGGAATATCACTCAGCCATGAAATCAACGTCATAAGGCTAGTAGCAGCATGATGAGTGGATTTAGGTAAGACGATTCTAAGTGAAATAAGTCACGCAGAAAAAGACACTTATCATAAGATATCACTTATAGAGGGAATGTAAAAACCGCTACCCTTGAACTGAATTACAAAACAGAACAGAGTCACACGGTTAGAAAAGACACTATGGCTGCCTAACGGGAAACGTGAGGTGGGGTGATGCATAAAACAAGGGTTTCAAATTAGCTCAGATACCGTTCCATAAACCCAATACGTAATAGACAAGACCTACTCCTTGCTCAGGGAACTGGACTCAACACCCCCTATTCACCGCCCAAGAATATATCTGACTAGTAAGAATCTTAAAACCTATGTATTGATATCTCTCTGTAAGTGAGTCAAGTGGGTGTAAAGCTCCATAAACACAGCAGTGAAAAGCAGCTAAACCCCATTATAAAACTCAAATAATTTTAAAAACCCGTGAAACAAAGACAGTGAAAGAGAGAGAAATTCTTACAAAATTCGTTCAGGGGCTGTGATGCCACCTGGATTGACCATGTCTAGACCCGCAGCTGATTGAGACATAAGGGTGGACACTCTTAGGGCTGAGAGGTTTGGTGAGGTTGGGTGAGCAAACGCAGACGCTTTAAAGTAATACTGCGTGGTACCCATCCCATGGGTCCCAAATCTCCAGGTTCAAGGGCATCTGCCTACATCGAAAACATGCATGAGAAACCCAGAAGATGGTCCACCGAGTGATCGGGAAAGGTTTCTAAAACGCACCTCATTTCTCATCTCCTTGTGCTCGGGTTCGCCATTCCAGCCGCTTTACTAGCAATCTCCCTCCTTGGAGAATCAGCACCTTTAACCTCCTGTTCCATACAGGTGGCAATTTGAACTGAGGATGAACGGGAAGACGGGGAACCAATGAGAGACTAGCTCTAGGTGTTGGGACAGGCACAGGTCACTCTAGTTTCCCATCAGGAAGAAGAATTAACCAGAGGCTCAGTCTGCCGCCCGGAAGCAGAATAGGGCCTAAAGCAATCCTGCGCTTTTGCGGCCAGCTCCCAAGAGAGCGAGTTGAAAAATGGAGCTCAGGGGCACTGCAATTCACAAACCTGCAGACTTATAAATGATAACTCTCGTCTACAAATATATTGAGGGAAGGCAACAAAGAGGATTTGAAAGCAAGGCAGAATTGCAGGAAACAGATTTCAGGAGGCAGATTCGAATCGCCTTTAAAGCACAGGAAAAGCGGCAAAACCTCGACAATGATGCCCTTGGCCAAAAAGGGCGTATGCGTTTTTTCCTGAATATATTCAGGAAAAAACGCATACGCCCTTTTTGGCCAACCAAGCAACCTGGAAAGGCAAATCAGCGCTACAAAGAAGTCTCGCTTCCCATCGGTCAAAAGGGCCATGCTGTATAAAGTGTCAAAACCAGAAATGCAGGACAGGCCACGGAGAAACGGGAGCCTTGCTACGCTGATGGGCGAGATGTAAATTGCCAACAGCCACTCTGGAGAAGAGTACGGTGTGTCCTGAAACATTTACAAAACTCAGCTTAGAGAGCATAGGGCACTTCCACTCATGGGCGTATAAATTGGGAAAACTAAAAATCAGCAAGACACAAGCACCCCAAAGTTTAGGGCTGCTCTGTTGACAAGAACCTCCACTTCGTTACACCTTAAATATCCCAGGAAAGAGAAAAATGGATAAAGAAGTTGTGCTCCTTATGTACAATGGAATATCACTCAGCCATGAAATTAACCTCTTAAGGCTAGTAGCAGCATGATGAGTGGATTTAGGTACGACGATTCTAAGTCAAATAAGTCACACAGAAAAAGACACTTATCATAAGATATCACTTATAGAGGGAATGTAAAAACCGCTACCCTTGAACTGAATTACAAAACAGAACAGAGTCACACGGTTAGAAAAGACACTATGGCTGCCTAACGGGAAAGGTGAGGTGGGGTGATGCATAAAACAAGGGTTTCAAATTAGCTCAGATACCGTTCCATAAACCCAATACGTAATAGACAAGACCTACTCCTTGCTCAGGGAACTGGACTCAACACCCCCTATTCACCGCCCAAGAATATATCTGACTAGTAAGAATCTTAAAACCTATGTATTGATATCTCTCTGTAAGTGAGTCAAGTGGGTGTAAAGCTGCATAAACACAGCAGTGAAAAGCAGCTAAACCCCATTATAAAACTCAAATAATTTTAAAAACCCGTGAAACAAAGACAGTGAAAGAGAGAGAAATTCTTACAAAATTCGTTCAGGGGCTGTGATGCCACCTGGATTGACCATGTCTAGACCCGCAGCTGATTGAGACATAAGGGTGGACACTCTTAGGGCTGAGAGGTTTGGTGAGGTTGGGTGAGCAAACGCAGACGCTTTAAAGTAATACTGCGTGGTACCCATCCCATGGGTCCCAAATCTCCAGGTTCAAGGGCATCTGCCTACATCGAAAACATGCATGAGAAACCCAGAAGATGGTCCACCGAGTGATCGGGAAAGGTTTCTAAAACGCACCTCATTTCTCATCTCCTTGTGCTCGGGTTCGCCATTCCAGCCGCTTTACTAGCAATCTCCCTCCTTGGAGAATCAGCACCTTTAACCTCCTGTTCCATACAGGTTGCAATTTGAACTGAGGATGAACGGGAAGACGGGGAACCAATGAGAGACTAGCTCTAGGTGTTGGGACAGGCACAGGTCACTCTAGTTTCCCATCAGGAAGAAGAATTAACCACAGGCTGAGTCTGCCGCCCGGAAGCAGAATAGGGCCTAAAGCAATCCTGCGCTTTTGCGGCCAGCTCCCAAGAGAGCGAGTTGAAAAATGGAGCTCAGGGGCACTGCAATTCACAAACCTGCAGACTTATAAATGATAACTCTCGTCTACAAATATATTGAGGGAAGGCAACAAAGAGGATTTGAAAGCAAGGCAGAATTGCAGGAAACAGATTTCAGGAGGCAGATTCGAATCGCCTTTAAAGCACAGGAAAAGCGGCAAAACCTCGACAATGATGCCCTTGGCCAAAAAGGGCGTATGCGTTTTTTCCTGAATATATTCAGGAAAAAACGCATACGCCCTTTTTGGCCAACCAAGCAACCTGGAAAGGCAAATCAGCGCTACAAAGAAGTCTCGCTTCCCATCGGTCAAAAGGGCCATGCTGAATAAAGTGTCAAAACCAGAAATGCAGGACAGGCCACGGAGAAACGGGAGCCTTGCTACGCTGATGGGCGGGATGTAAATTGCCAACAGCCACTCTGGAGAAGTGTACGGTGTGTCCTGAAACATTTACAAAACTCAGCTTAGAGAGCATAGGGCACTTCCACTCATGGGCGTATACATTGGGAAAACTAAAAATCAGCAAGACACAAGCACCCCAAAGTTTAGGGCTGCTCTGTTGACAAGAACCTCCACTTCGTTACACCTTAAATATCCCAGGAAATAGAAAAATGGATAAAGAAGTTGTGCTCCTTATGTACAATGGAATATCACTCAGCCATGAAATCAACGTCATAAGGCTAGTAGCAGCATGATGAGTGGATTTAGGTACGACGATTCTAAGTCAAATAAGTCACGCAGAAAAAGACACTTATCATAAGATATCACTTATAGAGGGAATGTAAAAACCGCTACCCTTGAACTGAATTACAAAACAGAACAGGGTCACACGGTTAGAAAAGACACTATGGCTGCCTAACGGGAAAGGTGAGGTGGGGTGATGCATAAAACAAGGGTTTCAAATTAGCTCAGATACCGTTCCATAAACCCAATACGTAATAGACAAGACCTACTCCTTGCTCAGGGAACTGGACTCAACACCCCCTATTCACCGCCCAAGAATATATCTGACTAGTAAGAATCTTAAAACCTATGTATTGATATCTCTCTGTAAGTGAGTCAAGTGGGTGTAAAGCTGCATAAACACAGCAGTGAAAAGCAGCTAAACCCCATTATAAAACTCAAATAATTTTAAAAACCCGTGAAACAAAGACAGTGAAAGAGAGAGAAATTCTTACAAAATTCGTTCAGGGGCTGTGATGCCACCTGGATTGACCATGTCTAGACCCGCAGCTGATTGAGACATAAGGGTGGACACTCTTAGGGCTGAGAGGTTTGGTGAGATTGGGTGAGCAAACGCAGACGCTTTAAAGTAACACTGCGTGGTACCCATCCCATGGGTCCCAAATCTCCAGGTTCAAGGGCATCTTCCTACATCGAAAACATGCATGAGAAACCCAGAAGATGGTCCACCGAGTGATCGGGAAAGGTTTCTAAAACGCACCTCATTTCTCATCTCCTTGTGCTCGGGTTCGCCATTCCAGCCGCTTTACTAGCAATCTCCCTCCTTGGAGAATCAGCACCTTTAACCTCCTGTTCCATACAGGTGGCAATTTGAACTGAGGATGAACGGGAAGACGGGGAACCAATGAGAGACTAGCTCTAGGTGTTGGGACAGGCACAGGTCACTCTATTTTCCCATCAGGAAGAAGACTTAACCACAGGCTCAGTCTGCCGCCCGGAAGCAGAATAGGGCCTAAAGCAATCCTGCGCTTTTGCGGCCAGCTCCCAAGAGAGCGAGTTGAAAAATGGAGCTCAGGGGCACTGCAATTCACAAACCTGCAGACTTATAAATGATAACTCTCGTCTACAAATATATTGAGGGAAGGCAACAAAGAGGATTTGAAAGCAAGGCAGAATTGCAGGAAACAGATTTCAGGAGGCAGATTCGAATCGCCTTTAAAGCACAGGAAAAGCGGCAAAACCTCGACAATGATGCCCTTGGCCAAAAAGGGCGTATGCGTTTTTTCCTGAATATATTCAGGAAAAAACGCATACGCCCTTTTTGGCCAACCAAGCAACCTGGAAAGGCAAATCAGCGCTACAAAGAAGTCTCGCTTCCCATCGGTCAAAAGGGCCATGCTGAATAAAGTGTCAAAACCAGAAATGCAGGACAGGCCACGGAGAAACGGGAGCCTTGCTACGCTGATGGGCGGGATGTAAATTGCCAACAGCCACTCTGGAGAAGTGTACGGTGTGTCCTGAAACATTTACAAAACTCAGCTTAGAGAGCATAGGGCACTTCCACTCATGGGCGTATGAATTGGGAAAACTAAAAATCAGCAAGACACAAGCACCCCAAAGTTTAGGGCTGCTCTGTTGACAAGAACCTCCACTTCGTTACACCTTAAATATCCCAGGAAAGAGAAAAATGGATAAAGAAGTTGTGCTCCTTACGTACAATGGAATATCACTCAGCCATGAAATCAACGTCATAAGGCTAGTAGCAGCATGATGAGTGGATTTAGGTACGACGATTCTAAGTGAAATAAGTCACACAGAAAAAGACACTTATCATAAGATATCACTTATAGAGGGAATGTAAAAACCGCTACCCTTGAACTGAATTACAAAACAGAACAGAGTCACACGGTTAGAAAACACTCTATGGCTGCCTAACGGGAAAGGTGAGGTGGGGTGATGCCTAAAACAAGGGTTTCAAATTAGCTCAGATACCGTTCCATAAACCCAATACGTAATAGACAAGACCTACTCCTTGCTCAGGGAACTGGACTCAACACCCCCTATTCACCGCCCAAGAATATATCTGACTAGTAAGACTCTTAAAACCTATGTATTGATATCTCTCTGTAAGTGAGTCAAGTGGGTGTAAAGCTGCATAAACACAGCAGTGAAAAGCAGCTAAACCCCATTATAAAACTCAATTAATTTTAAAAACCCGTGAAACAAAGACAGTGAAAGAGAGAGAAATTCTTACAAAATTCGTTCAGGGGCTGTGATGCCACCTGGATTGACCATATCTAGACCCGCAGCTGATTGAGACATAAGGGTGGACACTCTTAGGGCTGAGAGGTTTGGTGAGGTTGGATGAGCAAACGCAGACGCTTTAAAGTAATACTGCGTGGTACCCATCCCATGGGTCCCAAATCTCCAGGTTCAAGGGCATCTTCCTACATCGAAAACATGCATGAGAAACCCAGAAGATGGTCCACCGAGTGATCGGGAAAGGTTTCTAAAACGCACCTCATTTCTCATCTCCTTGTGCTCGGGTTCGCCATTCCAGCCGCTTTACTAGCAATCTCCCTCCTTGGAGAATCAGCACCTTTAACCTCCTGTTCCATACAGGTGGCAATTTGAACTGAGGATGAACGGGAAGACGGGGAACCAATGAGAGACTAGCTCTAGGTGTTGGGACAGGCACAGGTCACTCTATTTTCCCATCAGGAAGAAGACTTAACCACAGGCTCAGTCTGCCGCCCGGAAGCAGAATAGGGCCTAAAGCAATCCTGCGCTTTTGCGGCCAGCTCCCAAGAGAGCGAGTTGAAAAATGGAGCTCAGGGGCACTGCAATTCACAAACCTGCAGACTTATAAATGATAACTCTCGTCTACAAATATATTGAGGGAAGGCAACAAAGAGGATTTGAAAGCAAGGCAGAATTGCAGGAAACAGATTTCAGGAGGCAGATTCGAATCGCCTTTAAAGCACAGGAAAAGCGGCAAAACCTCGACAATGATGCCCTTGGCCAAAAAGGGCGTATGCGTTTTTTCCTGAATATATTCAGGAAAAAACGCATACGCCCTTTTTGGCCAACCAAGCAACCTGGAAAGGCAAATCAGCGCTACAAAGAAGTCTCGCTTCCCATCGGTCAAAAGGGCCATGCTGAATAAAGTGTCAAAACCAGAAATGCAGGACAGGCCACGGAGAAACGGGAGCCTTGCTACGCTGATGGGCGGGATGTAAATTGCCAACAGCCACTCTGGAGAAGTGTACGGTGTGTCCTGAAACATTTACAAAACTCAGCTTAGAGAGCATAGGGCACTTCCACTCATGGGCGTATACATTGGGAAAACTAAAAATCAGCAAGACACAAGCACCCCAAAGTTTAGGGCTGCTCTGTTGACAAGAACCTCCACTTCGTTACACCTTAAATATCCCAGGAAAGAGAAAAATGGATAAAGAAGTTGTGCTCCTTATGTACAATGGAATATCACTCAGCCATGAAATCAACGTCATAAGGCTAGTAGCAGCATGATGAGTGGATTTAGGTACGACGATTCTAAGTCAAATAAGTCACGCAGAAAAAGACACTTATCATAAGATATCACTTATAGAGGGAATGTAAAAACCGCTACCCTTGAACTGAATTACAAAACAGAACAGGGTCACACGGTTAGAAAAGACACTATGGCTGCCTAACGGGAAACGTGAGGTGGGGTGATGCATAAAACAAGGGTTTCAAATTAGCTCAGATACCGTTCCATAAACCCAATACGTAATAGACAAGACCTACTCCTTGCTCAGGGAACTGGACTCAACACCCCCTATTCACCGCCCAAGAATATATCTGACTAGTAAGAATCTTAAAACCTATGTATTGATATCTCTCTGTAAGTGAGTCAAGTGGGTGTAAAGCTGCATAAACACAGCAGTGAAAAGCAGCTAAACCCCATTATAAAACTCAAATAATTTTAAAAACCCGTGAAACAAAGACAGTGAAAGAGAGAGAAATTCTTACAAAATTCGTTCAGGGGCTGTGATGCCACCTGGATTGACCATGTCTAGACCCGCAGCTGATTGAGACATAAGGGTGGACACTCTTAGGGCTGAGAGGTTTGGTGAGGTTGGGTGAGCAAACGCAGACGCTTTAAAGTAATACTGCGTGGTACCCATCCCATGGGTCCCAAATCTCCAGGTTCAAGGGCATCTGCCTACATCGAAAACATGCATGAGAAACCCAGAAGATGGTCCACCGAGTGATCGGGAAAGGTTTCTAAAACGCACCTCATTTCTCATCTCCTTGTGCTCGGGTTCGCCATTCCAGCCGCTTTACTAGCAATCTCCCTCCTTGGAGAATCAGCACCTTTAACCTCCTGTTCCATACAGGTGGCAATTTGAACTGAGGATGAACGGGAAGACGGGGAACCAATGAGAGACTAGCTCTAGGTGTTGGGACAGGCACAGGTCACTCTAGTTTCCCATCAGGAAGAAGACTTAACCACAGGCTCAGTCTGCCGCCCGGAAGCAGAATAGGGCCTAAAGCAATCCTGCGCTTTTGCGGCCAGCTCCCAAGAGAGCGAGTTGAAAAATGGAGCTCAGGGGCACTGCAATTCACAAACCTGCAGACTTATAAATGATAACTCTCGTCTACAAATATATTGAGGGAAGGCAACAAAGAGGATTTGAAAGCAAGGCAGAATTGCAGGAAACAGATTTCAGCAGGCAGATTCGAATCGCCTTTAAAGCACAGGAAAAGCGGCAAAACCTCGACAATGATGCCCTTGGCCAAAAAGGGCGTATGCGTTTTTTCCTGAATATATTCAGGAAAAAACGCATACGCCCTTTTTGGCCAACCAAGCAACCTGGAAAGGCAAATCAGCGCTACAAAGAAGTCTCGCTTCCCATCGGTCAAAAGGGCCATGCTGAATAAAGTGTCAAAACCAGAAATGCAGGACAGGCCACGGAGAAACGGGAGCCTTGCTACGCTGATGGGCGGGATGTAAATTGCCAACAGCCACTCTGGAGAAGTGTACGGTGTGTCCTGAAACATTTACAAAACTCAGCTTAGAGAGCATAGGGCACTTCCACTCATGGGCGTATACATTGGGAAAACTAAAAATCAGCAAGACACAAGCACCCCAAAGTTTAGGGCTGCTCTGTTGACAAGAACCTCCACTTCGTTACACCTTAAATATCCCAGGAAATAGAAAAATGGATAAAGAAGTTGTGCTCCTTATGTACAATGGAATATCACTCAGCCATGAAATCAACGTCATAAGGCTAGTAGCAGCATGATGAGTGGATTTAGGTACGACGATTCTAAGTCAAATAAGTCACGCAGAAAAAGACACTTATCATAAGATATCACTTATAGAGGGAATGTAAAAACCGCTACCCTTGAACTGAATTACAAAACAGAACAGGGTCACACGGTTAGAAAAGACACTATGGCTGCCTAACGGGAAAGGTGAGGTGGGGTGATGCATAAAACAAGGGTTTCAAATTAGCTCAGATACCGTTCCATAAACCCAATACGTAATAGACAAGACCTACTCCTTGCTCAGGGAACTGGACTCAACACCCCCTATTCACCGCCCAAGAATATATCTGACTAGTAAGAATCTTAAAACCTATGTATTGATATCTCTCTGTAAGTGAGTCAAGTGGGTGTAAAGCTGCATAAACACAGCAGTGAAAAGCAGCTAAACCCCATTATAAAACTCAAATAATTTTAAAAACCCGTGAAACAAAGACAGTGAAAGAGAGAGAAATTCTTACAAAATTCGTTCAGGGGCTGTGATGCCACCTGGATTGACCATGTCTAGACCCGCAGCTGATTGAGACATAAGGGTGGACACTCTTAGGGCTGAGAGGTTTGGTGAGATTGGGTGAGCAAACGCAGACGCTTTAAAGTAACACTGCGTGGTACCCATCCCATGGGTCCCAAATCTCCAGGTTCAAGGGCATCTTCCTACATCGAAAACATGCATGAGAAACCCAGAAGATGGTCCACCGAGTGATCGGGAAAGGTTTCTAAAACGCACCTCATTTCTCATCTCCTTGTGCTCGGGTTCGCCATTCCAGCCGCTTTACTAGCAATCTCCCTCCTTGGAGAATCAGCACCTTTAACCTCCTGTTCCATACAGGTGGCAATTTGAACTGAGGATGAACGGGAAGACGGGGAACCAATGAGAGACTAGCTCTAGGTGTTGGGACAGGCACAGGTCACTCTATTTTCCCATCAGGAAGAAGACTTAACCACAGGCTCAGTCTGCCGCCCGGAAGCAGAATAGGGCCTAAAGCAATCCTGCGCTTTTGCGGCCAGCTCCCAAGAGAGCGAGTTGAAAAATGGAGCTCAGGGGCACTGCAATTCACAAACCTGCAGACTTATAAATGATAACTCTCGTCTACAAATATATTGAGGGAAGGCAACAAAGAGGATTTGAAAGCAAGGCAGAATTGCAGGAAACAGATTTCAGGAGGCAGATTCGAATCGCCTTTAAAGCACAGGAAAAGCGGCAAAACCTCGACAATGATGCCCTTGGCCAAAAAGGGCGTATGCGTTTTTTCCTGAATATATTCAGGAAAAAACGCATACGCCCTTTTTGGCCAACCAAGCAACCTGGAAAGGCAAATCAGCGCTACAAAGAAGTCTCGCTTCCCATCGGTCAAAAGGGCCATGCTGAATAAAGTGTCAAAACCAGAAATGCAGGACAGGCCACGGAGAAACGGGAGCCTTGCTACGCTGATGGGCGGGATGTAAATTGCCAACAGCCACTCTGGAGAAGTGTACGGTGTGTCCTGAAACATTTACAAAACTCAGCTTAGAGAGCATAGGGCACTTCCACTCATGGGCGTATGAATTGGGAAAACTAAAAATCAGCAAGACACAAGCACCCCAAAGTTTAGGGCTGCTCTGTTGACAAGAACCTCCACTTCGTTACACCTTAAATATCCCAGGAAAGAGAAAAATGGATAAAGAAGTTGTGCTCCTTACGTACAATGGAATATCACTCAGCCATGAAATCAACGTCATAAGGCTAGTAGCAGCATGATGAGTGGATTTAGGTACGACGATTCTAAGTGAAATAAGTCACACAGAAAAAGACACTTATCATAAGATATCACTTATAGAGGGAATGTAAAAACCGCTACCCTTGAACTGAATTACAAAACAGAACAGAGTCACACGGTTAGAAAACACTCTATGGCTGCCTAACGGGAAAGGTGAGGTGGGGTGATGCCTAAAACAAGGGTTTCAAATTAGCTCAGATACCGTTCCATAAACCCAATACGTAATAGACAAGACCTACTCCTTGCTCAGGGAACTGGACTCAACACCCCCTATTCACCGCCCAAGAATATATCTGACTAGTAAGACTCTTAAAACCTATGTATTGATATCTCTCTGTAAGTGAGTCAAGTGGGTGTAAAGCTGCATAAACACAGCAGTGAAAAGCAGCTAAACCCCATTATAAAACTCAATTAATTTTAAAAACCCGTGAAACAAAGACAGTGAAAGAGAGAGAAATTCTTACAAAATTCGTTCAGGGGCTGTGATGCCACCTGGATTGACCATATCTAGACCCGCAGCTGATTGAGACATAAGGGTGGACACTCTTAGGGCTGAGAGGTTTGGTGAGGTTGGATGAGCAAACGCAGACGCTTTAAAGTAATACTGCGTGGTACCCATCCCATGGGTCCCAAATCTCCAGGTTCAAGGGCATCTTCCTACATCGAAAACATGCATGAGAAACCCAGAAGATGGTCCACCGAGTGATCGGGAAAGGTTTCTAAAACGCACCTCATTTCTCATCTCCTTGTGCTCGGGTTCGCCATTCCAGCCGCTTTACTAGCAATCTCCCTCCTTGGAGAATCAGCACCTTTAACCTCCTGTTCCATACAGGTGGCAATTTGAACTGAGGATGAACGGGAAGACGGGGAACCAATGAGAGACTAGCTCTAGGTGTTGGGACAGGCACAGGTCACTCTATTTTCCCATCAGGAAGAAGACTTAACCACAGGCTCAGTCTGCCGCCCGGAAGCAGAATAGGGCCTAAAGCAATCCTGCGCTTTTGCGGCCAGCTCCCAAGAGAGCGAGTTGAAAAATGGAGCTCAGGGGCACTGCAATTCACAAACCTGCAGACTTATAAATGATAACTCTCGTCTACAAATATATTGAGGGAAGGCAACAAAGAGGATTTGAAAGCAAGGCAGAATTGCAGGAAACAGATTTCAGGAGGCAGATTCGAATCGCCTTTAAAGCACAGGAAAAGCGGCAAAACCTCGACAATGATGCCCTTGGCCAAAAAGGGCGTATGCGTTTTTTCCTGAATATATTCAGGAAAAAACGCATACGCCCTTTTTGGCCAACCAAGCAACCTGGAAAGGCAAATCAGCGCTACAAAGAAGTCTCGCTTCCCATCGGTCAAAAGGGCCATGCTGAATAAAGTGTCAAAACCAGAAATGCAGGACAGGCCACGGAGAAACGGGAGCCTTGCTACGCTGATGGGCGGGATGTAAATTGCCAACAGCCACTCTGGAGAAGTGTACGGTGTGTCCTGAAACATTTACAAAACTCAGCTTAGAGAGCATAGGGCACTTCCACTCATGGGCGTATACATTGGGAAAACTAAAAATCAGCAAGACACAAGCACCCCAAAGTTTAGGGCTGCTCTGTTGACAAGAACCTCCACTTCGTTACACCTTAAATATCCCAGGAAAGAGAAAAATGGATAAAGAAGTTGTGCTCCTTATGTACAATGGAATATCACTCAGCCATGAAATCAACGTCATAAGGCTAGTAGCAGCATGATGAGTGGATTTAGGTACGACGATTCTAAGTCAAATAAGTCACGCAGAAAAAGACACTTATCATAAGATATCACTTATAGAGGGAATGTAAAAACCGCTACCCTTGAACTGAATTACAAAACAGAACAGGGTCACACGGTTAGAAAAGACACTATGGCTGCCTAACGGGAAACGTGAGGTGGGGTGATGCATAAAACAAGGGTTTCAAATTAGCTCAGATACCGTTCCATAAACCCAATACGTAATAGACAAGACCTACTCCTTGCTCAGGGAACTGGACTCAACACCCCCTATTCACCGCCCAAGAATATATCTGACTAGTAAGAATCTTAAAACCTATGTATTGATATCTCTCTGTAAGTGAGTCAAGTGGGTGTAAAGCTGCATAAACACAGCAGTGAAAAGCAGCTAAACCCCATTATAAAACTCAAATAATTTTAAAAACCCGTGAAACAAAGACAGTGAAAGAGAGAGAAATTCTTACAAAATTCGTTCAGGGGCTGTGATGCCACCTGGATTGACCATGTCTAGACCCGCAGCTGATTGAGACATAAGGGTGGACACTCTTAGGGCTGAGAGGTTTGGTGAGGTTGGGTGAGCAAACGCAGACGCTTTAAAGTAATACTGCGTGGTACCCATCCCATGGGTCCCAAATCTCCAGGTTCAAGGGCATCTGCCTACATCGAAAACATGCATGAGAAACCAGAAGATGGTCCACCGAGTGATCGGGAAAGGTTTCTAAAACGCACCTCATTTCTCATCTCCTTGTGCTCGGGTTCGCCATTCCAGCCGCTTTACTAGCAATCTCCCTCCTTGGAGAATCAGCACCTTTAACCTCCTGTTCCATACAGGTGGCAATTTGAACTGAGGATGAACGGGAAGACGGGGAACCAATGAGAGACTAGCTCTAGGTGTTGGGACAGGCACAGGTCACTCTAGTTTCCCATCAGGAAGAAGACTTAACCACAGGCTCAGTCTGCCGCCCGGAAGCAGAATAGGGCCTAAAGCAATCCTGCGCTTTTGCGGCCAGCTCCCAAGAGAGCGAGTTGAAAAATGGAGCTCAGGGGCACTGCAATTCACAAACCTGCAGACTTATAAATGATAACTCTCGTCTACAAATATATTGAGGGAAGGCAACAAAGAGGATTTGAAAGCAAGGCAGAATTGCAGGAAACAGATTTCAGCAGGCAGATTCGAATCGCCTTTAAAGCACAGGAAAAGCGGCAAAACCTCGACAATGATGCCCTTGGCCAAAAAGGGCGTATGCGTTTTTTCCTGAATATATTCAGGAAAAAACGCATACGCCCTTTTTGGCCAACCAAGCAACCTGGAAAGGCAAATCAGCGCTACAAAGAAGTCTCGCTTCCCATCGGTCAAAAGGGCCATGCTGAATAAAGTGTCAAAACCAGAAATGCAGGACAGGCCACGGAGAAACGGGAGCCTTGCTACGCTGATGGGCGGGATGTAAATTGCCAACAGCCACTCTGGAGAAGTGTACGGTGTGTCCTGAAACATTTACAAAACTCAGCTTAGAGAGCATAGGGCACTTCCACTCATAGGGCGTATACATTGGGAAAACTAAAAATCAGCAAGACACAAGCACCCCAAAGTTTAGGGCTGCTCTGTTGACAAGAACCTCCACTTCGTTACACCTTAAATATCCCAGGAAAGAGAAAAATGGATAAAGAAGTTGTGCTCCTTACGTACAATGGAATATCACTCAGCCATGAAATCAACGTCATAAGGCTAGTAGCAGCATGATGAGTGGATTTAGGTACGACGATTCTAAGTGAAATAAGTCACACAGAAAAAGACACTTATCATAAGATATCACTTATAGAGGGAATGTAAAAACCGCTACCCTTGAACTGAATTACAAAACAGAACAGAGTCACACGGTTAGAAAACACACTATGGCTGCCTAACGGGAAAGGTGAGGTGGGGTGATGCCTAAAACAAGGGTTTCAAATTAGCTCAGATACCGTTCCATAAACCCAATACGTAATAGACAAGACCTACTCCTTGCTCAGGGAACTGGACTCAACACCCCCTATTCACCGCCCAAGAATATATCTGACTAGTAAGAATCTTAAAACCTATGTATTGATATCTCTCTGTAAGTGAGTCAAGTGGGTGTAAAGCTGCATAAACACAGCAGTGAAAAGCAGCTAAACCCCATTATAAAACTCAAATAATTTTAAAAACCCGTGAAACAAAGACAGTGAAAGAGAGAGAAATTCTTACAAAATTCGTTCAGGGGCTGTGATGCCACCTGGATTGACCATGTCTAGACCCGCAGCTGATTGAGACATAAGGGTGGACACTCTTAGGGCTGAGAGGTTTGGTGAGGTTGGGTGAGCAAACGCAGACGCTTTAAAGTAATACTGCGTGGTACCCATCCCATGGGTCCCAAATCTCCAGGTTCAAGGGCATCTGCCTACATCGAAAACATGCATGAGAAACCCAGAAGATGGTCCACCGAGTGATCGGGAAAGGTTTCTAAAACGCACCTCATTTCTCATCTCCTTGTGCTCGGGTTCGCCATTCCAGCCGCTTTACTAGCAATCTCCCTCCTTGGAGAATCAGCACCTTTAACCTCCTGTTCCATACAGGTGGCAATTTGAACTGAGGATGAACGGGAAGACGGGGAACCAATGAGAGACTAGCTCTAGGTGTTGGGACAGGCACAGGTCACTCTAATTTCCCATCAGGAAGAAGAATTAACCAGAGGCTCAGTCTGCCGCCCGGAAGCAGAATAGTGCCTAAAGCAATCCTGCGCTTTTGCGGCCAGCTCCCAAGAGAGCGAGTTGAAAAATGGAGCTCAGGGGCACTGCAATTCACAAACCTGCAGACTTATAAATGATAACTCTCGTCTACAAATATATTGAGGGAAGGCAACAAAGAGGATTTGAAAGCAAGGCAGAATTGCAGGAAACAGATTTCAGGAGGCAGATTCGAATCGCCTTTAAAGCACAGGAAAAGCGGCAAAACCTCGACAATGATGCCCTTGGCCAAAAAGGGTGTATGCGTTTTTTCCTGAATATATTCAGGAAAAAACGCATACGCCCTTTTTGGCCAACCAAGCAACCTGGAAAGGCAAATCAGCGCTACAAAGAAGTCTCGCTTCCCATCGGTCAAAAGGGCCATGCTGAATAAAGTGTCAAAACCAGAAATGCAGGACAGGCCACGGAGAAACGGGAGCCTTGCTACGCTGATGGGCGGGATGTAAATTGCCAACAGCCGCTCTGGAGAAGTGTACGGTGTGTCCTGAAACATTTACAAAACTCAGCTTAGAGAGCATAGGGCACTTCCACTCATGGGCGTATACATTGGGAAAACTAAAAATCAGCAAGACACAAGCACCCCAAAGTTTAGGGCTGCTCTGTTGACAAGAACCTCCACTTCGTTACACCTTAAATATCCCAGGAAAGAGAAAAATGGATAAAGAAGTTGTGCTCCTTATGTACAATGGAATATCACTCAGCCATGAAATCAACGTCATAAGGCTAGTAGCAGCATGATGAGTGGATTTAGGTAAGACGATTCTAAGTGAAATAAGTCACGCAGAAAAAGACACTTATCATAAGATATCACTTATAGAGGGAATGTAAAAACCGCTACCCTTGAACTGAATTACAAAACAGAACAGAGTCACACGGTTAGAAAAGACACTATGGCTGCCTAACGGGAAACGTGAGGTGGGGTGATGCATAAAACAAGGGTTTCAAATTAGCTCAGATACCGTTCCATAAACCCAATACGTAATAGACAAGACCTACTCCTTGCTCAGGGAACTGGACTCAACACCCCCTATTCACCGCCCAAGAATATATCTGACTAGTAAGAATCTTAAAACCTATGTATTGATATCTCTCTGTAAGTGAGTCAAGTGGGTGTAAAGCTCCATAAACACAGCAGTGAAAAGCAGCTAAACCCCATTATAAAACTCAAATAATTTTAAAAACCCGTGAAACAAAGACAGTGAAAGAGAGAGAAATTCTTACAAAATTCGTTCAGGGGCTGTGATGCCACCTGGATTGACCATGTCTAGACCCGCAGCTGATTGAGACATAAGGGTGGACACTCTTAGGGCTGAGAGGTTTGGTGAGGTTGGGTGAGCAAACGCAGACGCTTTAAAGTAATACTGCGTGGTACCCATCCCATGGGTCCCAAATCTCCAGGTTCAAGGGCATCTGCCTACATCGAAAACATGCATGAGAAACCCAGAAGATGGTCCACCGAGTGATCGGGAAAGGTTTCTAAAACGCACCTCATTTCTCATCTCCTTGTGCTCGGGTTCGCCATTCCAGCCGCTTTACTAGCAATCTCCCTCCTTGGAGAATCAGCACCTTTAACCTCCTGTTCCATACAGGTGGCAATTTGAACTGAGGATGAACGGGAAGACGGGGAACCAATGAGAGACTAGCTCTAGGTGTTGGGACAGGCACAGGTCACTCTAGTTTCCCATCAGGAAGAAGAATTAACCAGAGGCTCAGTCTGCCGCCCGGAAGCAGAATAGGGCCTAAAGCAATCCTGCGCTTTTGCGGCCAGCTCCCAAGAGAGCGAGTTGAAAAATGGAGCTCAGGGGCACTGCAATTCACAAACCTGCAGACTTATAAATGATAACTCTCGTCTACAAATATATTGAGGGAAGGCAACAAAGAGGATTTGAAAGCAAGGCAGAATTGCAGGAAACAGATTTCAGGAGGCAGATTCGAATCGCCTTTAAAGCACAGGAAAAGCGGCAAAACCTCGACAATGATGCCCTTGGCCAAAAAGGGCGTATGCGTTTTTTCCTGAATATATTCAGGAAAAAACGCATACGCCCTTTTTGGCCAACCAAGCAACCTGGAAAGGCAAATCAGCGCTACAAAGAAGTCTCGCTTCCCATCGGTCAAAAGGGCCATGCTGTATAAAGTGTCAAAACCAGAAATGCAGGACAGGCCACGGAGAAACGGGAGCCTTGCTACGCTGATGGGCGAGATGTAAATTGCCAACAGCCACTCTGGAGAAGAGTACGGTGTGTCCTGAAACATTTACAAAACTCAGCTTAGAGAGCATAGGGCACTTCCACTCATGGGCGTATAAATTGGGAAAACTAAAAATCAGCAAGACACAAGCACCCCAAAGTTTAGGGCTGCTCTGTTGACAAGAACCTCCACTTCGTTACACCTTAAATATCCCAGGAAAGAGAAAAATGGATAAAGAAGTTGTGCTCCTTATGTACAATGGAATATCACTCAGCCATGAAATTAACCTCTTAAGGCTAGTAGCAGCATGATGAGTGGATTTAGGTACGACGATTCTAAGTCAAATAAGTCACACAGAAAAAGACACTTATCATAAGATATCACTTATAGAGGGAATGTAAAAACCGCTACCCTTGAACTGAATTACAAAACAGAACAGAGTCACACGGTTAGAAAAGACACTATGGCTGCCTAACGGGAAAGGTGAGGTGGGGTGATGCATAAAACAAGGGTTTCAAATTAGCTCAGATACCGTTCCATAAACCCAATACGTAATAGACAAGACCTACTCCTTGCTCAGGGAACTGGACTCAACACCCCCTATTCACCGCCCAAGAATATATCTGACTAGTAAGAATCTTAAAACCTATGTATTGATATCTCTCTGTAAGTGAGTCAAGTGGGTGTAAAGCTGCATAAACACAGCAGTGAAAAGCAGCTAAACCCCATTATAAAACTCAAATAATTTTAAAAACCCGTGAAACAAAGACAGTGAAAGAGAGAGAAATTCTTACAAAATTCGTTCAGGGGCTGTGATGCCACCTGGATTGACCATGTCTAGACCCGCAGCTGATTGAGACATAAGGGTGGACACTCTTAGGGCTGAGAGGTTTGGTGAGGTTGGGTGAGCAAACGCAGACGCTTTAAAGTAATACTGCGTGGTACCCATCCCATGGGTCCCAAATCTCCAGGTTCAAGGGCATCTGCCTACATCGAAAACATGCATGAGAAACCCAGAAGATGGTCCACCGAGTGATCGGGAAAGGTTTCTAAAACGCACCTCATTTCTCATCTCCTTGTGCTCGGGTTCGCCATTCCAGCCGCTTTACTAGCAATCTCCCTCCTTGGAGAATCAGCACCTTTAACCTCCTGTTCCATACAGGTTGCAATTTGAACTGAGGATGAACGGGAAGACGGGGAACCAATGAGAGACTAGCTCTAGGTGTTGGGACAGGCACAGGTCACTCTAGTTTCCCATCAGGAAGAAGAATTAACCACAGGCTGAGTCTGCCGCCCGGAAGCAGAATAGGGCCTAAAGCAATCCTGCGCTTTTGCGGCCAGCTCCCAAGAGAGCGAGTTGAAAAATGGAGCTCAGGGGCACTGCAATTCACAAACCTGCAGACTTATAAATGATAACTCTCGTCTACAAATATATTGAGGGAAGGCAACAAAGAGGATTTGAAAGCAAGGCAGAATTGCAGGAAACAGATTTCAGGAGGCAGATTCGAATCGCCTTTAAAGCACAGGAAAAGCGGCAAAACCTCGACAATGATGCCCTTGGCCAAAAAGGGCGTATGCGTTTTTTCCTGAATATATTCAGGAAAAAACGCATACGCCCTTTTTGGCCAACCAAGCAACCTGGAAAGGCAAATCAGCGCTACAAAGAAGTCTCGCTTCCCATCGGTCAAAAGGGCCATGCTGAATAAAGTGTCAAAACCAGAAATGCAGGACAGGCCACGGAGAAACGGGAGCCTTGCTACGCTGATGGGCGGGATGTAAATTGCCAACAGCCACTCTGGAGAAGTGTACGGTGTGTCCTGAAACATTTACAAAACTCAGCTTAGAGAGCATAGGGCACTTCCACTCATGGGCGTATACATTGGGAAAACTAAAAATCAGCAAGACACAAGCACCCCAAAGTTTAGGGCTGCTCTGTTGACAAGAACCTCCACTTCGTTACACCTTAAATATCCCAGGAAAGAGAAAAATGGATAAAGAAGTTGTGCTCCTTATGTACAATGGAATATCACTCAGCCATGAAATCAACGTCATAAGGCTAGTAGCAGCATGATGAGTGGATTTAGGTACGACGATTCTAAGTCAAATAAGTCACGCAGAAAAAGACACTTATCATAAGATATCACTTATAGAGGGAATGTAAAAACCGCTACCCTTGAACTGAATTACAAAACAGAACAGGGTCACACGGTTAGAAAAGACACTATGGCTGCCTAACGGGAAAGGTGAGGTGGGGTGATGCATAAAACAAGGGTTTCAAATTAGCTCAGATACCGTTCCATAAACCCAATACGTAATAGACAAGACCTACTCCTTGCTCAGGGAACTGGACTCAACACCCCCTATTCACCGCCCAAGAATATATCTGACTAGTAAGAATCTTAAAACCTATGTATTGATATCTCTCTGTAAGTGAGTCAAGTGGGTGTAAAGCTGCATAAACACAGCAGTGAAAAGCAGCTAAACCCCATTATAAAACTCAAATAATTTTAAAAACCCGTGAAACAAAGACAGTGAAAGAGAGAGAAATTCTTACAAAATTCGTTCAGGGGCTGTGATGCCACCTGGATTGACCATGTCTAGACCCGCAGCTGATTGAGACATAAGGGTGGACACTCTTAGGGCTGAGAGGTTTGGTGAGATTGGGTGAGCAAACGCAGACGCTTTAAAGTAACACTGCGTGGTACCCATCCCATGGGTCCCAAATCTCCAGGTTCAAGGGCATCTTCCTACATCGAAAACATGCATGAGAAACCCAGAAGATGGTCCAACGAGTGATCGGGAAAGGTTTCTAAAACGCACCTCATTTCTCATCTCCTTGTGCTCGGGTTCGCCATTCCAGCCGCTTTACTAGCAATCTCCCTCCTTGGAGAATCAGCACCTTTAACCTCCTGTTCCATACAGGTGGCAATTTGAACTGAGGATGAACGGGAAGACGGGGAACCAATGAGAGACTAGCTCTAGGTGTTGGGACAGGCACAGGTCACTCTATTTTCCCATCAGGAAGAAGACTTAACCACAGGCTCAGTCTGCCGCCCGGAAGCAGAATAGGGCCTAAAGCAATCCTGCGCTTTTGCGGCCAGCTCCCAAGAGAGCGAGTTGAAAAATGGAGCTCAGGGGCACTGCAATTCACAAACCTGCAGACTTATAAATGATAACTCTCGTCTACAAATATATTGAGGGAAGGCAACAAAGAGGATTTGAAAGCAAGGCAGAATTGCAGGAAACAGATTTCAGGAGGCAGATTCGAATCGCCTTTAAAGCACAGGAAAAGCGGCAAAACCTCGACAATGATGCCCTTGGCCAAAAAGGGCGTATGCGTTTTTTCCTGAATATATTCAGGAAAAAACGCATACGCCCTTTTTGGCCAACCAAGCAACCTGGAAAGGCAAATCAGCGCTACAAAGAAGTCTCGCTTCCCATCGGTCAAAAGGGCCATGCTGAATAAAGTGTCAAAACCAGAAATGCAGGACAGGCCACGGAGAAACGGGAGCCTTGCTACGCTGATGGGCGGGATGTAAATTGCCAACAGCCACTCTGGAGAAGTGTACGGTGTGTCCTGAAACATTTACAAAACTCAGCTTAGAGAGCATAGGGCACTTCCACTCATGGGCGTATGAATTGGGAAAACTAAAAATCAGCAAGACACAAGCACCCCAAAGTTTAGGGCTGCTCTGTTGACAAGAACCTCCACTTCGTTACACCTTAAATATCCCAGGAAAGAGAAAAATGGATAAAGAAGTTGTGCTCCTTACGTACAATGGAATATCACTCAGCCATGAAATCAACGTCATAAGGCTAGTAGCAGCATGATGAGTGGATTTAGGTACGACGATTCTAAGTGAAATAAGTCACACAGAAAAAGACACTTATCATAAGATATCACTTATAGAGGGAATGTAAAAACCGCTACCCTTGAACTGAATTACAAAACAGAACAGAGTCACACGGTTAGAAAACACTCTATGGCTGCCTAACGGGAAAGGTGAGGTGGGGTGATGCCTAAAACAAGGGTTTCAAATTAGCTCAGATACCGTTCCATAAACCCAATACGTAATAGACAAGACCTACTCCTTGCTCAGGGAACTGGACTCAACACCCCCTATTCACCGCCCAAGAATATATCTGACTAGTAAGACTCTTAAAACCTATGTATTGATATCTCTCTGTAAGTGAGTCAAGTGGGTGTAAAGCTGCATAAACACAGCAGTGAAAAGCAGCTAAACCCCATTATAAAACTCAATTAATTTTAAAAACCCGTGAAACAAAGACAGTGAAAGAGAGAGAAATTCTTACAAAATTCGTTCAGGGGCTGTGATGCCACCTGGATTGACCATATCTAGACCCGCAGCTGATTGAGACATAAGGGTGGACACTCTTAGGGCTGAGAGGTTTGGTGAGGTTGGATGAGCAAACGCAGACGCTTTAAAGTAATACTGCGTGGTACCCATCCCATGGGTCCCAAATCTCCAGGTTCAAGGGCATCTTCCTACATCGAAAACATGCATGAGAAACCCAGAAGATGGTCCACCGAGTGATCGGGAAAGGTTTCTAAAACGCACCTCATTTCTCATCTCCTTGTGCTCGGGTTCGCCATTCCAGCCGCTTTACTAGCAATCTCCCTCCTTGGAGAATCAGCACCTTTAACCTCCTGTTCCATACAGGTGGCAATTTGAACTGAGGATGAACGGGAAGACGGGGAACCAATGAGAGACTAGCTCTAGGTGTTGGGACAGGCACAGGTCACTCTATTTTCCCATCAGGAAGAAGACTTAACCACAGGCTCAGTCTGCCGCCCGGAAGCAGAATAGGGCCTAAAGCAATCCTGCGCTTTTGCGGCCAGCTCCCAAGAGAGCGAGTTGAAAAATGGAGCTCAGGGGCACTGCAATTCACAAACCTGCAGACTTATAAATGATAACTCTCGTCTACAAATATATTGAGGGAAGGCAACAAAGAGGATTTGAAAGCAAGGCAGAATTGCAGGAAACAGATTTCAGGAGGCAGATTCGAATCGCCTTTAAAGCACAGGAAAAGCGGCAAAACCTCGACAATGATGCCCTTGGCCAAAAAGGGCGTATGCGTTTTTTCCTGAATATATTCAGGAAAAAACGCATACGCCCTTTTTGGCCAACCAAGCAACCTGGAAAGGCAAATCAGCGCTACAAAGAAGTCTCGCTTCCCATCGGTCAAAAGGGCCATGCTGAATAAAGTGTCAAAACCAGAAATGCAGGACAGGCCACGGAGAAACGGGAGCCTTGCTACGCTGATGGGCGGGATGTAAATTGCCAACAGCCACTCTGGAGAAGTGTACGGTGTGTCCTGAAACATTTACAAAACTCAGCTTAGAGAGCATAGGGCACTTCCACTCATGGGCGTATACATTGGGAAAACTAAAAATCAGCAAGACACAAGCACCCCAAAGTTTAGGGCTGCTCTGTTGACAAGAACCTCCACTTCGTTACACCTTAAATATCCCAGGAAAGAGAAAAATGGATAAAGAAGTTGTGCTCCTTATGTACAATGGAATATCACTCAGCCATGAAATCAACGTCATAAGGCTAGTAGCAGCATGATGAGTGGATTTAGGTACGACGATTCTAAGTCAAATAAGTCACGCAGAAAAAGACACTTATCATAAGATATCACTTATAGAGGGAATGTAAAAACCGCTACCCTTGAACTGAATTACAAAACAGAACAGGGTCACACGGTTAGAAAAGACACTATGGCTGCCTAACGGGAAACGTGAGGTGGGGTGATGCATAAAACAAGGGTTTCAAATTAGCTCAGATACCGTTCCATAAACCCAATACGTAATAGACAAGACCTACTCCTTGCTCAGGGAACTGGACTCAACACCCCCTATTCACCGCCCAAGAATATATCTGACTAGTAAGAATCTTAAAACCTATGTATTGATATCTCTCTGTAAGTGAGTCAAGTGGGTGTAAAGCTGCATAAACACAGCAGTGAAAAGCAGCTAAACCCCATTATAAAACTCAAATAATTTTAAAAACCCGTGAAACAAAGACAGTGAAAGAGAGAGAAATTCTTACAAAATTCGTTCAGGGGCTGTGATGCCACCTGGATTGACCATGTCTAGACCCGCAGCTGATTGAGACATAAGGGTGGACACTCTTAGGGCTGAGAGGTTTGGTGAGGTTGGGTGAGCAAACGCAGACGCTTTAAAGTAATACTGCGTGGTACCCATCCCATGGGTCCCAAATCTCCAGGTTCAAGGGCATCTGCCTACATCGAAAACATGCATGAGAAACCCAGAAGATGGTCCACCGAGTGATCGGGAAAGGTTTCTAAAACGCACCTCATTTCTCATCTCCTTGTGCTCGGGTTCGCCATTCCAGCCGCTTTACTAGCAATCTCCCTCCTTGGAGAATCAGCACCTTTAACCTCCTGTTCCATACAGGTGGCAATTTGAACTGAGGATGAACGGGAAGACGGGGAACCAATGAGAGACTAGCTCTAGGTGTTGGGACAGGCACAGGTCACTCTAGTTTCCCATCAGGAAGAAGACTTAACCACAGGCTCAGTCTGCCGCCCGGAAGCAGAATAGGGCCTAAAGCAATCCTGCGCTTTTGCGGCCAGCTCCCAAGAGAGCGAGTTGAAAAATGGAGCTCAGGGGCACTGCAATTCACAAACCTGCAGACTTATAAATGATAACTCTCGTCTACAAATATATTGAGGGAAGGCAACAAAGAGGATTTGAAAGCAAGGCAGAATTGCAGGAAACAGATTTCAGGAGGCAGATTCGAATCGCCTTTAAAGCACAGGAAAAGCGGCAATACCTCGACAATGATGCCCTTGGCCAAAAAGGGCGTATGCGTTTTTTCCTGAATATATTCAGGAAAAAACGCATACGCCCTTTTTGGGCAACCAAGCAACCTGGAAAGGCAAATCAGCGCTACAAAGAAGTCTCGCTTCCCATCGGTCAAAAGGGCCATGCTGAATAAAGTGTCAAAACCAGAAATGCAGGACAGGCCACGGAGAAACGGGAGCCTTGCTACGCTGATGGGCGGGATGTAAATTGCCAACAGCCACTCTGGAGAAGTGTACGGTGTGTCCTGAAACATTTACAAAACTCAGCTTAGAGAGCATAGGGCACTTCCACTCATGGGCGTATGAATTGGGAAAACTAAAAATCAGCAAGACACAAGCACCCCAAAGTTTAGGGCTGCTCTGTTGACAAGAACCTCCACTTCGTTACACCTTAAATATCCCAGGAAAGAGAAAAATGGATAAAGAAGTTGTGCTCCTTACGTACAATGGAATATCACTCAGCCATGAAATCAACGTCATAAGGCTAGTAGCAGCATGATGAGTGGATTTAGGTACGACGATTCTAAGTGAAATAAGTCACACAGAAAAAGACACTTATCATAAGATATCACTTATAGAGGGAATGTAAAAATCGCTACCCTTGAACTGAATTACAAAACAGAACAGAGTCACACGGTTAGAAAACACTCTATGGCTGCCTAACGGGAAAGGTGAGGTGGGGTGATGCCTAAAACAAGGGTTTCAAATTAGCTCAGATACCGTTCCATAAACCCAATACGTAATAGACAAGACCTACTCCTTGCTCAGGGAACTGGACTCAACACCCCCTATTCACCGCCCAAGAATATATCTGACTAGTAAGAATCTTAAAACCTATGTATTGATATCTCTCTGTAAGTGAGTCAAGTGGGTGTAAAGCTGCATAAACACAGCAGTGAAAAGCAGCTAAACCCCATTATAAAACTCAATTAATTTTAAAAACCCGTGAAACAAAGACAGTGAAAGAGAGAGAAATTCTTACAAAATTCGTTCAGGGGCTGTGATGCCACCTGGATTGACCATGTCTAGACCCGCAGCTGATTGAGACATAAGGGTGGACATTCTTAGGGCTGAGAGGTTTGGTGAGGTTGGATGAGCAAACGCAGACGCTTTAAAGTAATACTGCGTGGTACCCATCCCATGGGTCCCAAATCTCCAGGTTCAAGGGCATCTTCCTACATCGAAAACATGCATGAGAAACCCAGAAGATGGTCCACCGAGTGATCGGGAAAGGTTTCTAAAACGCACCTCATTTCTCATCTCCTTGTGCTCGGGTTCGCCATTCCAGCCGCTTTACTAGCAATCTCCCTCCTTGGAGATTCAGCACCTTTAACCTCCTGTTCCATACAGGTTGCAATTTGAACTGAGGATGAACGGGAAGACGGGGAACCAATGAGAGACTAGCTCTAGGTGTTGGGACAGGCACAGGTCACTCTAGTTTCCCATCAGGAAGAAGAATTAACCACAGGCTGAGTCTGCCGCCCGGAAGCAGAATAGGGCCTAAAGCAATCCTGCGCTTTTGCGGCCAGCTCCCAAGAGAGCGAGTTGAAAAATGGAGCTCAGGGGCACTGCAATTCACAAACCTGCAGACTTATAAATGATAACTCTCGTCTACAAATATATTGAGGGAAGGCAACAAAGAGGATTTGAAAGCAAGGCAGAATTGCAGGAAACAGATTTCAGCAGGCAGATTCGAATCGCCTTTAAAGCACAGGAAAAGCGGCAAAACCTCGACAATGATGCCCTTGGCCAAAAAGGGCGTATGCGTTTTTTCCTGAATATATTCAGGAAAAAACGCATACGCCCTTTTTGGCCAACCAAGCAACCTGGAAAGGCAAATCAGCGCTACAAAGAAGTCTCGCTTCCCATCGGTCAAAAGGGCCATGCTGAATAAAGTGTCAAAACCAGAAATGCAGGACAGGCCACGGAGAAACGGGAGCCTTGCTACGCTGATGGGCGGGATGTAAATTGCCAACAGCCACTCTGGAGAAGTGTACGGTGTGTCCTGAAACATTTACAAAACTCAGCTTAGAGAGCATAGGGCACTTCCACTCATGGGCGTATACATTGGGAAAACTAAAAATCAGCAAGACACAAGCACCCCAAAGTTTAGGGCTGCTCTGTTGACAAGAACCTCCACTTCGTTACACCTTAAATATCCCAGGAAAGAGAAAAATGGATAAAGAAGTTGTGCTCCTTACGTACAATGGAATATCACTCAGCCATGAAATCAACGTCATAAGGCTAGTAGCAGCATGATGAGTGGATTTAGGTACGACGATTCTAAGTGAAATAAGTCACACAGAAAAAGACACTTATCATAAGATATCACTTATAGAGGGAATGTAAAAATCGCTACCCTTGAACTGAATTACAAAACAGAACAGAGTCACACGGTTAGAAAACACTCTATGGCTGCCTAACGGGAAAGGTGAGGTGGGGTGATGCCTAAAACAAGGGTTTCAAATTAGCTGAGATACCGTTCCATAAACCCAATACGTAATAGACAAGACCTACTCCTTGCTCAGGGAACTGGACTCAACACCCCCTATTCACCGCCCAAGAATATATCTGACTAGTAAGAATCTTAAAACCTATGTATTGATATCTCTCTGTAAGTGAGTCAAGTGGGTGTAAAGCTGCATAAACACAGCAGTGAAAAGCAGCTAAACCCCATTATAAAACTCAATTAATTTTAAAAACCCGTGAAACAAAGACAGTGAAAGAGAGAGAAATTCTTACAAAATTCGTTCAGGGGCTGTGATGCCACCTGGATTGACCATGTCTAGACCCGCAGCTGATTGAGACATAAGGGTGGACACTCTTAGGGCTGAGAGGTTTGGTGAGGTTGGATGAGCAAACGCAGACGCTTTAAAGTAATACTGCGTGGTACCCATCCCATGGGTCCCAAATCTCCAGGTTCAAGGGCATCTTCCTACATCGAAAACATGCATGAGAAACCCAGAAGATGGTCCACCGAGTGATCGGGAAAGGTTTCTAAAACGCACCTCATTTCTCATCTCCTTGTGCTCGGGTTCGCCATTCCAGCCGCTTTACTAGCAATCTCCCTCCTTGGAGAATCAGCACCTTTAACCTCCTGTTCCATACAGGTTGCAATTTGAACTGAGGATGAACGGGAAGACGGGGAACCAATGAGAGACTAGCTCTAGGTGTTGGGACAGGCACAGGTCACTCTAGTTTCCCATCAGGAAGAAGAATTAACCACAGGCTGAGTCTGCCGCCCGGAAGCAGAATAGGGCCTAAAGCAATCCTGCGCTTTTGCGGCCAGCTCCCAAGAGAGCGAGTTGAAAAATGGAGCTCAGGGGCACTGCAATTCACAAACCTGCAGACTTATAAATGATAACTCTCGTCTACAAATATATTGAGGGAAGGCAACAAAGAGGATTTGAAAGCAAGGCAGAATTGCAGGAAACAGATTTCAGGAGGCAGATTCGAATCGCCTTTAAAGCACAGGAAAAGCGGCAAAACCTCGACAATGATGCCCTTGGCCAAAAAGGGCGTATGCGTTTTTTCCTGAATATATTCAGGAAAAAACGCATACGCCCTTTTTGGCCAACCAAGCAACCTGGAAAGGCAAATCAGCGCTACAAAGAAGTCTCGCTTCCCATCGGTCAAAAGGGCCATGCTGAATAAAGTGTCAAAACCAGAAATGCAGGACAGGCCACGGAGAAACGGGAGCCTTGCTACGCTGATGGGCGGGATGTAAATTGCCAACAGCCACTCTGGAGAAGTGTACGGTGTGTCCTGAAACATTTACAAAACTCAGCTTAGAGAGCATAGGGCACTTCCACTCATGGGCGTATAAATTGGGAAAACTAAAAATCAGCAAGACACAAGCACCCCAAAGTTTAGGGCTGCTCTGTTGACAAGAACCTCCACTTCGTTGCACCTTAAATATCCCAGGAAAGAGAAAAATGGATAAAGAAGTTGTGGTCCTTATGTACAATGGAATATCACTCAGCCATGAAATCAACGTCATAAGGCTAGTAGCAGCATGATGAGTGGATTTAGGTACGACGATTCTAAGTGAAATAAGTCACACAGAAAAAGACACTTATCATAAGATATCACCTATAGAGGGAATGTAAAAACCGCTGCCCTTGAACTGAATTACCAAACAGAACAGAGTCACACGGTTAGAAAACACACTATGGCTGCCTAACGGGAAAGGTGAGGTGGGGTGATGCATAAAATAAGGGTTTCAAATTAGCTCAGATACCGTTCCATAAACCCAATACGTAATAGACAAGACCTACTCCTTGCTCAGGGAACTGGACTCAACACCCCCTATTCACCGCCCAAGAGTATATCTGACTAGTAAGAATCTTAAAACCTATGTATTGATATCTCTCTGTAAGTGAGTCAAGTGGGTGTAAAGCTGCATAAACACAGCAGTGAAAAGCAGCTAAACCCCATTATAAAACTCAATTAATTTTAAAAACCCGTGAAACAAAGACAGTGAAAGGGAGAGAAATTCTTACAAAATTCGTTCAGGCGCTGTGATGCCACCTGGATTGACCATATCTAGACACGCAGCTGATTGAGACATAAGGGTGGACACTCTTGGGGCTGAGGGGTTTGGTGAGGTTCGGTGAGCAAACGCAGACGCTTTAAAGTAATACTGCGTGGTACCCATCCCATGGGTCCCAAATCTCCAGGTTCAAGGGCATCTTCCTACATCGAAAACATGCATGAGAAACCCAGAAGATGGTCCACCGAGTGATCGGGAAAGGTTTCTAAAACGTACCTCATTTCTCGTCTCCTTGTGCTCGGGTTCGCCATTCCAGCCGCTTTACTAGCAATCTCCCTCCTTGGAGAATCAGCACCTTTAACCTCCTGTTCCATACAGGTGGCAATTTGTCCTGAGGGTGAACGGGAAGAGGGGGAACCAATGAGAGACTAGCTCTAGGTGTTGGGACAGGCACAGGTCACTCTATTTTCCCATCAGGAAGAAGAATTAACCACAGGCTCAGTCTGCCGCCCGGAAGCAGAATAGGGCCTAAAGCAATCCTGCGCTTTTGCGGCCAGCTCCCAAGAGAGCGAGTTGAAAAATGGAGCTCAGGGGCACTGCAATTCACAAACCTGCAGACTTATAAATGATAACTCTCGTCTACAAATATATTGAGGCAAGGCAACAAAGAGGATTTGAAAGCAAGGCAGAATTGCAGGAAACAGATTTCAGGAGGCAGATTCGAATCGCCTTTAAAGCACAGGAAAAGCGGCAAAACCTCGACAATGATGCCCTTGGCCAAACAGGGCGTATGCGTTTTTTCCTGAATATATTCAGGAAAAAACGCATACGCCCTTTTTGGCCAACCAAGCAACCTGGAAAGGCAAATCAGCGCTACAAAGAAGTCTCGCTGCCCATCGGTCAAAAGGGCCATGCTGAATAAAGTGTCAAAACCAGAAATGCAGGACAGGCCACGGAGAAACGGGAGCCTTGCTACGCTGATGGGCGGGATGTAAATTGCCAACAGCCACTCTGGAGAAGTGTACGGTGTGTCCTGAAACATTTACAAAACTCAGCTTAGAGAGCATAGGGCACTTCCACTCATGGGCGTATAAATTGGGAAAACTAAAAATCAGCAGGACACAAGCACCCCAAAGTTTAGGGCTGCTCTGTTGACAAGAACCTCCACTTTGTTACACCTTAAATATCCCAGGAAAGGGAAAAATGGATAAAGAAGTTGTGGTCCTTATGTACAATGGAATATCACTCAGCCATGAAATCAACATCATAAGGCTAGTAGCAGCATGATGAGTGGATTTAGGTACGACGATTCTAAGTGAAATAAGTCACACAGAAAAAGACACTTATCGTAAGATATCACTTATAGAGGGAATGTAAAAACCGCTACCCTTGAACTGAATTACAAAACAGTACAGAGTCACACGGTTAGAAAACACACTATGGCTGCCTAACGGCAATGGTGAGGTGGGGTGATGCATAAAACAAGGGTTTCAAATTAGCTCAGATACCGTTCCATAAACCCAATATGTAATAGACAAGACCTACTCCTTGCTCAGGGAACTGGACTCAACACCCCTTATTCACCGCCCAAGAATATATCTGACTAGTAAGAATCTTAAAACTTATGTATTGATATCTCTCTGTAAGTGAGTCAAGTGGGTGTAAAGCTGCATAAACACAGCAGTGAAAAGCAGCTAAACCCCATTATAAAACTCAATTAATTTTAAAAACCCGTGAAACAAAGACAGTGAAAGAGACAGAAATTCTCACAAAATTCGTTCAGGGGCTGTGATGCCACCTCGATTGACCATATCTAGACCTGCAGCCGATTGAGACATAAGGGTGGACACTCTTGGGGCTGAGAGGTTTGGTGAGGTTGGGTGAGCAAACGCAGACGCTTTAAAGTAATACTGTGTGGTACCCATCCCATGGGTCCCAAATCTCCAGGTTCAAGGGCATCTTCCTACATCGAAAACATGCATGAGAAACCCAGAAGATGGTCCACCGAGTGATCGGGAAAGGTTTCTAAAACGCACCTCATTTCTCGTCTGATGGTGCTCGGGTTCGCCATTCCAGCCGCTTTACTAGCAATCTCCCTCCTTGCAGAATCAGCACCTTTAACCTCCTGTTCCATACAGGTGGCAATTTGAACTGAGGATGAACGGGAAGACGGGGAACCAATGAGAGACTAGCTCTAGGTGTTGGGACAGGCACAGGTCACTCTATTTTCCCATCAGGAAGAAGAATTAACCACAGGCTCAGTCTGCCGCCCGGAAGCAGAATAGGGCCTAAAGCAATCCTGCGCTTTTGCGGCCAGCTCCCAAGAGAGCGAGTTGAAAAATGGAGCTCAGGGGCACTGCAATTCACAAACCTGCAGACTTATAAATGATAACTCTCGTCTACAAATATATTGAGGGAAGGCAACAAAGAGGATTTGAAAGCAAGGCAGAATTGCAGGAAACAGATTTCAGGAGGCAGATTCGAATCGCCTTTAAAGCACAGGAAAAGCGGCAAAACCTCGACAATGATGCCCTTGGCCAAAAAGGGCGTATGCGTTTTTTCCTGAATATATTCAGGAAAAAACGCATACGCCCTTTTTGGCCAACCAAGCAACCTGGAAAGGCAAATCAGCGCTACAAAGAAGTCTCGCTTCCCATCGGTCAAAAGGGCCATGCTGAATAAAGTGTCAAAACCAGAAATGCAGGACAGGCCACGGAGAAACGGGAGCCTTGCTACGCTGATGGGTGGGATGTAAATTGCCAACAGCCACTCTGGAGAAGTGTACGGTGTGTCCTGAAACATTTACAAAACTCAGCTTAGAGAGCATAGGGCACTTCCACTCATGGGCGTATAAATTGGGAAAACTAAAAATCAGCAAGACACAAGCACCCCAAAGTTTAGGGCTGCTCTGTTGACAAGAACCTCCACTTCGTTGCACCTTAAATATCCCAGGAAAGAGAAAAATGGATAAAGAAGTTGTGGTCCTTATGTACAATGGAATATCACTCAGCCATGAAATCAACGTCATAAGGCTAGTAGCAGCATGATGAGTGGATTTAGGTACGACGATTCTAAGTGAAATAAGTCACACAGAAAAAGACACTTATCATAAGATATCACCTATAGAGGGAATGTAAAAACCGCTGCCCTTGAACTGAATTACCAAACAGAACAGAGTCACACGGTTAGAAAACACACTATGGCTGCCTAACGGGAAAGGTGAGGTGGGGTGATGCATAAAATAAGGGTTTCAAATTAGCTCAGATACCGTTCCATAAACCCAATACGTAATAGACAAGACCTACTCCTTGCTAAGGGAACTGGACTCAACACCCCCTATTCACCGCCCAAGAGTATATCTGACTAGTAAGAATCTTAAAACCTATGTATTGATATCTCTCTGTAAGTGAGTCAAGTGGGTGTAAAGCTGCATAAACACAGCAGTGAAAAGCAGCTAAACCCCATTATAAAACTCAATTAATTTTAAAAACCCGTGAAACAAAGACAGTGAAAGGGAGAGAAATTCTTACAAAATTCGTTCAGGCGCTGTGATGCCACCTGGATTGACCATATCTAGACCCGCAGCTGATTGAGACATAAGGGTGGACACTCTTGGGGCTGAGGGGTTTGGTGAGGTTCGGTGAGCAAACGCAGACGCTTTAAAGTAATACTGCGTGGTACCCATCCCATGGGTCCCAAATCTCCAGGTTCAAGGGCATCTTCCTACATCGAAAACATGCATGAGAAACCCAGAAGATGGTCCACCGAGTGATCGGGAAAGGTTTCTAAAACGTACCTCATTTCTCGTCTCCTTGTGCTCGGGTTCGCCATTCCAGCCGCTTTACTAGCAATCTCCCTCCTTGGAGAATCAGCACCTTTAACCTCCTGTTCCATACAGGTGGCAATTTGTCCTGAGGGTGAACGGGAAGAGGGGGAACCAATGAGAGACTAGCTCTAGGTGTTGGGACAGGCACAGGTCACTCTATTTTCCCATCAGGAAGAAGAATTAACCACAGGCTCAGTCTGCCGCCCGGAAGCAGAATAGGGCCTAAAGCAATCCTGCGCTTTTGCGGCCAGCTCCCAAGAGAGCGAGTTGAAAAATGGAGCTCAGGGGCACTGCAATTCACAAACCTGCAGACTTATAAATGATAACTCTCGTCTACAAATATATTGAGGCAAGGCAACAAAGAGGATTTGAAAGCAAGGCAGAATTGCAGGAAACAGATTTCAGGAGGCAGATTCGAATCGCCTTTAAAGCACAGGAAAAGCGGCAAAACCTCGACAATGATGCCCTTGGCCAAACAGGGCGTATGCGTTTTTTCCTGAATATATTCAGGAAAAAACGCATACGCCCTTTTTGGCCAACCAAGCAACCTGGAAAGGCAAATCAGCGCTACAAAGAAGTCTCGCTTCCCATCGGTCAAAAGGGCCATGCTGAATAAAGTGTCAAAACCAGAAATGCAGGACAGGCCACGGAGAAACGGGAGCCTTGCTACGCTGATGGGCGGGATGTAAATTGCCAACAGCCACTCTGGAGAAGTGTACGGTGTGTCCTGAAACATTTACAAAACTCAGCTTAGAGAGCATAGGGCACTTCCACTCATGGGCGTATAAATTGGGAAAACTAAAAATCAGCAAGACACAAGCACCCCAAAGTTTAGGGCTGCTCTGTTGACAAGAACCTCCACTTCGTTACACCTTAAATATCCCAGGAAAGAGAAAAATGGATAAAGAAGTTGTGGTCCTTATGTACAATGGAATATCACTCAGCCATGAAATCAACGTCATAAGGCTAGTAGCAGCATGATGAGTGGATTTAGGTACGACGATTCTAAGTCAAATAAGTCACACAGAAAAAGACACTTATCATAAGATATCACCGATAGAGGGAATGTAAAAACCGCTGCCCTTGAACTGAATTACAAAACAGAACAGAGTCACACGGTTAGAAAACACACTATGGCTGCCTAACGGGAAAGGTGAGGTGGGGTGATGCATAAAACAAGGGTTTCAAATTAGCTCAGATACCGTTCCATAAACCCAATACGTAATAGACAAGACCTACTCCTTGCTCAGGGAACTGGACTCACCACCCCCTATTCACCGCCCAAGAGTATATCTGACTAGTAAGAATCTTAAAACCTATGTATTGATATCTCTCTGTAAGTGAGTCAAGTGGGTGTAAAGCTGCATAAACACAGCAGTGAAAAGCAGCTAAACCCCATTATAAAACTCAATTAATTTTAAAAACCCGTGAAACAAAGACAGTGAAAGGGAGAGAAATTCTTACAAAATTCGTTCAGGCGCTGTGATGCCACCTGGATTGACCATATCTAGACCCGCAGCTGATTGAGACATAAGGGTGGACACTCTTGGGGCTGAGGTGTTTGGTGAGGTTCGGTGAGCAAACGCAGACGCTTTAAAGTAATACTGCGTGGTACCCATCCCATGGGTGCCAAATCTCCAGGTTCAAGGGCATCTTCCTACATCGAAAACATGCATGAGAAACCCAGAAGATGGTCCACCGAGTGATCGGGAAAGGTTTCTAAAACGCACCTCATTTCTCGTCTCCTTGTGCTCGGGTTCGCCATTCCAGCCGCTTTACTAGCAATCTCCCTCCTTGGAGAATCAGCACCTTTAACCTCCTGTTCCATACAGGTGGCAATTTGAACTGAGGGTGAACGGGAAGACGGGGAACCAATGAGAGACTAGCTCTAGGTGTTGGGACAGGCACAGGTCACTCTATTTTCCCATCAGGAAGAAGAATTAACCACAGGCTCAGTCTGCCGCCCGGAAGCAGAATAGGGCCTAAAGCAATCCTGCGCTTTTGCGGCCAGCTCCCAAGAGAGCAAGTTGAAAAATGGAGCTCAGGGGCACTGCAATTCACAAACCTGCAGACTTATAAATGATAACTCTCGTCTACAAATATATTGAGGGAAGGCAACAAAGAGGATTTGAAAGCAAGGCAGAATTGCAGGAAACAGATTTCAGGAGGCAGATTCGAATCGCCTTTAAAGCACAGGAAAAGCGGCAAAACCTCGACAATGATGCCCTTGGCCAAAAAGGGCGTATGCGTTTTTTCCTGAATATATTCAGGAAAAAACGCATACGCCCTTTTTGGCCAACCAAGCAACCTGGAAAGGCAAATCAGCGCTACAAAGAAGTCTCGCTTCCCATCGGTCAAAAGGGCCATGCTGAATAAAGTGTCAAAACCAGAAATGCAGGACAGGCCACGGAGAAACGGGAGCCTTGCTACGCTGATGGGCGGGATGTAAATTGCCAACAGCCACTCTGGAGAAGTGTACGGTGTGTCCTGAAACATTTACAAATCTCAGCTTAGAGAGCATAGGGCACTTCCACTCATGGGCGTATAAATTGGGAAAACTAAAAATCAGCAAGACACAAGCACCCCAAAGTTTAGGGCTGCTCTGTTGACAAGAACCTCCACTTCGTTACACCTTAAATATCCCAGGAAAGAGAAAAATGGATAAAGAAGTTGTGGTCCTTATGTACAATGGAATATCACTCAGGCATGAAATCAACGTCATAAGGCTAGTAGCAGCATGATGAGTGGATTTAGGTACGATGATTCTAAGTCAAATAAGTCACACAGAAAAAGACACTTATCATAAGATATCACCGATAGAGGGAATGTAAAAACCGCTGCCCTTGAACTGAATTACAAAACAGAACAGAGTCACACGGTTAGAAAACACACTATGGCTGCCTAACGGGAAAGGTGAGGTGGGGTGATGCATAAAACAAGGGTTTCAAATTAGCTCAGATACCGTTCCATAAACCCAATACATAATAGACAAGACCTACTCCTTGCTCAGGGAACTGGACTCAACACCCCCTATTCACCGCCCAAGAGTATATCTGACTAGTAAGAATCTTAAAACCTATGTATTGATATCTCTCTGTAAGTGAGTCAAGTGGGTGTAAAGCTGCATAAACACAGCAGTGAAAAGCAGCTAAACCCCATTATAAAACTCAATTAATTTTAAAAACCCGTGAAACAAAGACAGTGAAAGGGAGAGAAATTCTTACAAAATTCGTTCAGGCGCTGTGATGCCACCTGGATTGACCATATCTAGACCCGCAGCTGATTGAGACATAAGGGTGGACACTCTTGGGGCTGAGGGGTTTGGTGAGGTTCGGTGAGCAAACGCAGACGCTTTAAAGTAATACTGCGTGGTACCCATCCCATGGGTGCCAAATCTCCAGGTTCAAGGGCATCTTCCTACATCGAAAACATGCATGAGAAACCCAGAAGATGGTCCACCGAGTGATCGGGAAAGGTTTCTAAAACGCACCTCATTTCTCGTCTCCTTGTGCTCGGGTTCGCCATTCCAGCCGCTTTACTAGCAATCTCCCTCCTTGGAGAATCAGCACCTTTAACCTCCTGTTCCATACAGGTGGCAATTTGAACTGAGGATGAACGGGAAGACGGGGAACCAATGAGAGACTAGCTCTAGGTGTTGGGACAGGCACAGGTCACTCTATTTTCCCATCAGGAAGAAGAATTAAGCACAGGCTCAGCCTGCCGCCCGGAAGCAGAATAGGGCCTAAAGCAATCCTGCGCTTTTGCGGCCAGCTCCCAAGAGAGCGAGTTGAAAAATGGAGCTCAGGGGCACTGCAATTCACAAACCTGCAGACTTATAAATGATAACTCTCGTCTACAAATATATTGAGGGAAGGCAACAAAGAGGATTTGAAAGCAAGGCAGAATTGCAGGAAACAGATTTCAGGAGGCAGATTCGAATCGCCTTTAAAGCACAGGAAAAGCGGCAAAACCTCGACAATGATGCCCTTGGCCAAAAAGGGCGTATGCGTTTTTTCCTGAATATATTCAGGAAAAAACGCATACGCCCTTTTTGGCCAACCAAGCAACCTGGAAAGGCAAATCAGCGCTACAAAGAAGTCTCGCTTCCCATCGGTCAAAAGGGCCATGCTGAATAAAGTGTCAAAACCAGAAATGCAGGACAGGCCACGGAGAAACGGGAGCCTTGCTACGCTGATGGGCGGGATGTAAATTGCCAACAGCCACTCTGGAGAAGTGTACGGTGTGTCCTGAAACATTTACAAATCTCAGCTTAGAGAGCATAGGGCACTTCCACTCATGGGCGTATAAATTGGGAAAACTAAAAATCAGCAAGACACAAGCACCCCAAAGTTTAGGGCTGCTCTGTTGACAAGAACCTCCACTTCGTTACACCTTAAATATCCCAGGAAAGAGAAAAATGGATAAAGAAGTTGTGGTCCTTATGTACAATGGAATATCACTCAGCCATGAAATCAACGTCATAAGGCTAGTAGCAGCATGATGAGTGGATTTAGGTACGACGATTCTAAGTCAAATAAGTCACACAGAAAAAGACACTTATCATAAGATATCACCTATAGAGGGAATGTAAAAACCGCTGCCCTTGAACTGAATTACAAAACAGAACAGAGTCACACGGTTAGAAAACACACTATGGCTGCCTAACGGCAAAGGTGAGGTGGGGTGATGCATAAAACAAGGGTTTCAAATTAGCTCAGATACCGTTCCATAAACCCAATACATAATAGACAAGACCTACTCCTTGCTCAGGGAACTGGACTCAACACCCCCTATTCACCGCCCAAGAGTATATCTGACTAGTAAGAATCTTAAAACCTATGTATTGATATCTCTCTGTAAGTGAGTCAAGTGGGTGTAAAGCTGCATAAACACAGCAGTGAAAAGCAGCTAAACCCCATTATAAAACTCAATTAATTTTAAAAACCCGTGAAACAAAGACAGTGAAAGGGAGAGAAATTCTTACAAAATTCGTTCAGGCGCTGTGATGCCACCTGGATTGACCATATCTAGACCCGCAGCTGATTGAGACATAAGGGTGGACACTCTTGGGGCTGAGGGGTTTGGTGAGGTTCGGTGAGCAAACGCAGACGCTTTAAAGTAATACTGCGTGGTACCCATCCCATGGGTGCCAAATCTCCAGGTTCAAGGGCATCTTCCTACATCGAAAACATGCATGAGAAACCCAGAAGATGGTCCACCGAGTGATCGGGAAAGGTTTCTAAAACGCACCTCATTTCTCGTCTCCTTGTGCTCGGGTTCGCCATTCCAGCCGCTTTACTAGCAATCTCCCTCCTTGGAGAATCAGCACCTTTAACCTCCTGTTCCATACAGGTGGCAATTTGAACTGAGGATGAACGGGAAGACGGGGAACCAATGAGAGACTAGCTCTAGGTGTTGGGACAGGCACAGGTCACTCTATTTTCCCATCAGGAAGAAGAATTAACCACAGGCTCAGTCTGCCGCCCGGAAGCAGAATAGGGCCTAAAGCAATCCTGCGCTTTTGCGGCCAGCTCCCAAGAGAGCGAGTTGAAAAATGGAGCTCAGGGGCACTGCAATTCACAAACCTGCAGACTTATAAATGATAACTCTCGTCTACAAATATATTGAGGGAAGGCAACAAAGAGGATTTGAAAGCAAGGCAGAATTGCAGGAAAGATTTCAGGAGGCAGATTCGAATCGCCTTTAAAGCACAGGAAAAGCGGCAAAACCTCGACAATGATGCCCTTGGCCAAAAAGGGCGTATGCGTTTTTTCCTGAATATATTCAGGAAAAAACGCATACGCCCTTTTTGGCCAACCAAGCAACCTGGAAAGGCAAATCAGCGCTACAAAGAAGTCTTGCTTCCCATCGGTCAAAAGGGCCATGCTGAATAAAGTGTCAAAACCAGAAATGCAGGACAGGCCACGGAGAAACGGGAGCCTTGCTACGCTGATGGGCGGGATGTAAATTGCCAACAGCCACTCTGGAGAAGTGTACGGTGTGTCCTGAAACATTTACAAAACTCAGCTTAGAGAGCATAGGGCACTTCCACTCATGGGCGTATAAATTGGGAAAACTAAAAATCAGCAAGACACAAGCACCCCAAAGTTTAGGGCTGCTCTGTTGACAAGAACCTCCACTTCGTTACACCTTAAATATCCCAGGAAAGAGAAAAATTGATAAAGAAGTTGTGGTCCTTATGTACAATGGAATATCACTCAGCCATGAAATCAACGTCATAAGGCTAGTAGCAGCATGATGAGTGGATTTAGGTACGACGATTCTAAGTGTAATAAGTCACACAGAAAAAGACACTTATCATAAGATATCACCTATAGAGGGAATGTAAAAACCGCTGCCCTTGAACTGAATTACAAAACAGAACAGAGTCACACGGTTAGAAAACACACTATGGCTGCCTAACGGGAAAGGTGAGGTGGGGTGATGCAGAAAACAAGGGTTTCAAATTAGCTCAGATACCGTTCCATAAACCCAATATGTAATAGACAAGACCTACTCCTTGCTCAGGGAACTGGACTCAACACCCCCTATTCACCGCCCAAGAGTATATCTGACTAGTAAGAATCTTAAAACCTATGTATTGATATCTCTCTGTAAGTGAGTCAAGTGGGTGTAAAGCTGCATAAACACAGCAGTGAAAAGCAGCTAAACCCCATTATAAAACTCAATTAATTTTAAAAACCCGTGAAACAAAGACAGTGAAAGGGAGAGAAATTCTTACAAAATTCGTTCAGGCGCTGTGATGCCACCTGGATTGACCATATCTAGACCCGCAGCTGATTGAGACATAAGGGTGGACACTCTTGGGGCTGAGGGGTTTGGTGAGGTTCGGTGAGCAAACGCAGACGCTTTAAAGTAATACTGCGTGGTACCCATCCCATGGGTCCCAAATCTCCAGGTTCAAGGGCATCTGCCTACATCGAAAACATGCATGAGAAACCCAGAAGATGGTCCACCGAGTGATCGGGAAAGGTTTCTAAAACGCACCTCATTTCTCGTCTCCTTGTGCTCGGGTTCGCCATTCCAGCCGCTTTACTAGCAATCTCCCTCCTTGGAGAATCAGCACCTTTAACCTCCTGTTCCATACAGGTTGCAATTTGTCCTGAGGGTGAACGGGAAGAGGGGGAACCAATGAGAGACTAGCTCTAGGTGTTGGGACAGACACAGGTCACTCTATTTTCCCATCAGGAAGAAGAATTAAGCACAGGCTCAGTCTGCCGCCCGGAAGCAGAATAGGGCCTAAAGCAATCCTGCGCTTTTGCGGCCAGCTCCCAAGAGAGCGAGTTGAAAAATGGAGCTCAGGGGCACTGCAATTCACAAACCTGCAGACTTATAAATGATAACTCTCGTCTACAAATATATTGAGGGAAGGCAACAAAGAGGATTTGAAAGCAAGGCAGAATTGCAGGAAACAGATTTCAGGAGGCAGATTCGAATCGCCTTTAAAGCACAGGAAAAGCGGCAAAACCTCGACAATGATGCCCTTGGCCAAAAAGGGCGTATGCGTTTTTTCCTGAATATATTCAGGAAAAAACGCATACGCCCTTTTTGGCCAACCAAGCAACCTGGAAAGGCAAATCAGCGCTACAAAGAAGTCTCGCTTCCCATCGGTCAAAAGGGCCATGCTGAATAAAGTGTCAAAACCAGAAATGCAGGACAGGCCACGGAGAAACGGGAGCCTTGCTACGCTGATGGGCAGGATGTAAATTGCCAACAGCCACTCTGGAGAAGTGTACGGTGTGTCCTGAAACATTTACAAAACTCAGCTTAGAGAGCATAGGGCACTTCCACTCATGGGCGTATAAATTGGGAAAACTAAAAATCAGCAAGACACAAGCACCCCAAAGTTTAGGGCTGCTCTGTTGACAAGAACCTCCACTTCGTTACACCTTAAATATCCCAGGAAAGAGAAAAATGGATAAAGAAGTTGTGGTCCTTATGTACAATGGAATATCACTCAGCCATGAAATCAACGTCATAAGGCTAGTAGCAGCATGATGAGTGGATTTAGGTACGACGATTCTAAGTCAAATAAGTCACACAGAAAAAGACACTTATCATAAGATATCACCGATAGAGGGAATGTAAAAACCGCTGCCCTTGAACTGAATTACAAAACAGAACAGAGTCACACGGTTAGAAAACACACTATGGCTGCCTAACGGGAAAGGTGAGGTGGGGTGATGCATAAAACAAGGGTTTCAAATTAGCTCAGATACCGTTCCATAAACCCAATACGTAATAGACAAGACCTACTCCTTGCTCAGGGAACTGGACTCACCACCCCGTATTCACCGCCCAAGAGTATATCTGACTAGTAAGAATCTTAAAACCTATGTATTGATATCTCTCTGTAAGTGAGTCAAGTGGGTGTAAAGCTGCATAAACACAGCAGTGAAAAGCAGCTAAACCCCATTATAAAACTCAATTAATTTTAAAAACCCGTGAAACAAAGACAGTGAAAGGGAGAGAAATTCTTACAAAATTCGTTCAGGCGCTGTGATGCCACCTGGATTGACCATATCTAGACCCGCAGCTGATTGAGACATAAGGGTGGACACTCTTGGGGCTGAGGGGTTTGGTGAGGTTCGGTGAGCAAACGCAGACGCTTTAAAGTAATACTGCGTGGTACCCATCCCATGGGTGCCAAATCTCCAGGTTCAAGGGCATCTTCCTACATCGAAAACATGCATGAGAAACCCAGAAGATGGTCCACCGAGTGATCGGGAAAGGTTTCTAAAACGCACCTCATTTCTCGTCTCCTTGTGCTCGGGTTCGCCATTCCAGCCGCTTTACTAGCAATCTCCCTCCTTGGAGAATCAGCACCTTTAACCTCCTGTTCCATACAGGTGGCAATTTGAACTGAGGGTGAACGGGAAGACGGGGAACCAATGAGAGACTAGCTCTAGGTGTTGGGACAGGCACAGGTCACTCTATTTTCCCATCAGGAAGAAGAATTAAGCACAGGCTCAGTCTGCCGCCCGGAAGCAGAATAGGGCCTAAAGCAATCCTGCGCTTTTGCGGCCAGCTCCCAAGAGAGCGAGTTGAAAAATGGAGCTCAGGGGCACTGCAATTCACAAACCTGCAGACTTATAAATGATAACTCTCGTCTACAAATATATTGAGGGAAGGCAACAAAGAGGATTTGAAAGCAAGGCAGAATTGCAGGAAACAGATTTCAGGAGGCAGATTCGAATCGCCTTTAAAGCACAGGAAAAGCGGCAAAACCTCGACAATGATGCCCTTGGCCAAAAAGGGCGTATGCGTTTTTTCCTGAATATATTCAGGAAAAAACGCATACGCCCTTTTTGGCCAACCAAGCAACCTGGAAAGGCAAATCAGCGCTACAAAGAAGTCTCGCTTCCCATCGGTCAAAAGGGCCATGCTGAATAAAGTGTCAAAACCAGAAATGCAGGACAGGCCACGGAGAAACGGGAGCCTTGCTACGCTGATGGGCGGGATGTAAATTGCCAACAGCCACTCTGGAGAAGTGTACGGTGTGTCCTGAAACATTTACAAATCTCAGCTTAGAGAGCATAGGGCACTTCCACTCATGGGCGTATAAATTGGGAAAACTAAAAATCAGCAAGACACAAGCACCCCAAAGTTTAGGGCTGCTCTGTTGACAAGAACCTCCACTTCGTTACACCTTAAATATCCCAGGAAAGAGAAAAATGGATAAAGAAGTTGTGGTCCTTATGTACAATGGAATATCACTCAGCCATGAAATCAACGTCATAAGGCTAGTAGCAGCATGATGAGTGGATTTAGGTACGACGATTCTAAGTCAAATAAGTCACACAGAAAAAGACACTTATCATAAGATATCACCGATAGAGGGAATGTAAAAACCGCTGCCCTTGAACTGAATTACAAAACAGAACAGAGTCACACGGTTAGAAAACACACTATGGCTGCCTAACGGGAAAGGTGAGGTGGGGTGATGCATAAAACAAGGGTTTCAAATTAGCTCAGATACCGTTCCATAAACCCAATACGTAATAGACAAGACCTACTCCTTGCTCAGGGAACTGGACTCACCACCCCGTATTCACCGCCCAAGAGTATATCTGACTAGTAAGAATCTTAAAACCTATGTATTGATATCTCTCTGTAAGTGAGTCAAGTGGGTGTAAAGCTGCATAAACACAGCAGTGAAAAGCAGCTAAACCCCATTATAAAACTCAATTAATTTTAAAAACCCGTGAAACAAAGACAGTGAAAGGGAGAGAAATTCTTACAAAATTCGTTCAGGCGCTGTGATGCCACCTGGATTGACCATATCTAGACCCGCAGCTGATTGAGACATAAGGGTGGACACTCTTGGGGCTGAGGGGTTTGGTGAGGTTCGGTGAGCAAACGCAGACGCTTTAAAGTAATACTGCGTGGTACCCATCCCATGGGTGCCAAATCTCCAGGTTCAAGGGCATCTTCCTACATCGAAAACATGCATGAGAAACCCAGAAGATGGTCCACCGAGTGATCGGGAAAGGTTTCTAAAACGCACCTCATTTCTCGTCTCCTTGTGCTCGGGTTCGCCATTCCAGCCGCTTTACTAGCAATCTCCCTCCTTGGAGAATCAGCACCTTTAACCTCCTGTTCCATACAGGTGGCAATTTGAACTGAGGGTGAACGGGAAGACGGGGAACCAATGAGAGACTAGCTCTAGGTGTTGGGACAGGCACAGGTCACTCTATTTTCCCATCAGGAAGAAGAATTAAGCACAGGCTCAGTCTGCCGCCCGGAAGCAGAATAGGGCCTAAAGCAATCCTGCGCTTTTGCGGCCAGCTCCCAAGAGAGCGAGTTGAAAAATGGAGCTCAGGGGCACTGCAATTCACAAACCTGCAGACTTATAAATGATAACTCTCGTCTACAAATATATTGAGGGAAGGCAACAAAGAGGATTTGAAAGCAAGGCAGAATTGCAGGAAACAGATTTCAGGAGGCAGATTCGAATCGCCTTTAAAGCACAGGAAAAGCGGCAAAACCTCAACAATGATGCCCTTGGCCAAAAAGGGCGTATGCGTTTTTTCCTGAATATATTCAGGAAAAAACGCATACGCCCTTTTTGGCCAACCAAGCAACCTGGAAAGGCAAATCAGCGCTACAAAGAAGTCTCGCTTCCCATCGGTCAAAAGGGCCATGCTGAATAAAGTGTCAAAACCAGAAATGCAGGACAGGCCACGGAGAAACGGGAGCCTTGCTACGCTGATGGGCGGGATGTAAATTGCCAACAGCCACTCTGGAGAAGTGTACGGTGTGTCCTGAAACATTTACAAATCTCAGCTTAGAGAGCATAGGGCACTTCCACTCATGGGCGTATAAATTGGGAAAACTAAAAATCAGCAAGACACAAGCACCCCAAAGTTTAGGGCTGCTCTGTTGACAAGAACCTCCACTTCGTTACACCTTAAATATCCCAGGAAAGAGAAAAATGGATAAAGAAGTTGTGGTCCTTATGTACAATGGAATATCACTCAGCCATGAAATCAACGTCATAAGGCTAGTAGCAGCATGATGAGTGGATTTAGGTACGACGATTCTAAGTCAAATAAGTCACACAGAAAAAGACACTTATCATAAGATATCACCTATAGAGGGAATGTAAAAACCGCTGCCCTTGAACTGAATTACAAAACAGAACAGAGTCACACGGTTAGAAAACACACTATGGCTGCCTAACGGCAAAGGTGAGGTGGGGTGATGCATAAAACAAGGGTTTCAAATTAGCTCAGATACCGTTCCATAAACCCAATACATAATAGACAAGACCTACTCCTTGCTCAGGGAACTGGACTCAACACCCCCTATTCACCGCCCAAGAGTATATCTGACTAGTAAGAATCTTAAAACCTATGTATTGATATCTCTCTGTAAGTGAGTCAAGTGGGTGTAAAGCTGCATAAACACAGCAGTGAAAAGCAGCTAAACCCCATTATAAAACTCAATTAATTTTAAAAACCCGTGAAACAAAGACAGTGAAAGGGAGAGAAATTCTTACAAAATTCGTTCAGGCGCTGTGATGCCACCTGGATTGACCATATCTAGACCCGCAGCTGATTGAGACATAAGGGTGGACACTCTTGGGGCTGAGGGGTTTGGTGAGGTTCGGTGAGCAAACGCAGACGCTTTAATGTAATACTGCGTGGTGCCCATCCCATGGGTCCCAAATCTCCAGGTTCAAGGGCATCTTCCTACATCGAAAACATGCATGAGAAACCCAGAAGATGGTCCACCGAGTGATCGGGAAAGGTTTCTAAAACGCACCTCATTTCTCGTCTCCTTGTGCTCGGGTTCGCCATTCCAGCCGCTTTACTAGCAATCTCCCTCCTTGGAGAATCAGCACCTTTAACCTCCTGTTCCATACAGGTTGCAATTTGTCCTGAGGGTGAACGGGAAGAGGGGGAACCAATGAGAGACTAGCTCTAGGTGTTGGGACAGGCACAGGTCACTCTATTTTCCCATCAGGAAGAAGACTTAACCACAGGCTCAGTCTGCCGCCCGGAAGCAGAATAGGGCCTAAAGCAATCCTGCGCTTTTGCGGCCAGCTCCCAAGAGAGCGAGTTGAAAAATGGAGCTCAGGGGCACTGCAATTCACAAACCTGCAGACTTATAAATGATAACTCTCGTCTACAAATATATTGAGGGAAGGCAACAAAGAGGATTTGAAAGCAAGGCAGAATTGCAGGAAACAGATTTCAGGAGGCAGATTCGAATCGCCTTTAAAGCACAGGAAAAGCGGCAAAACCTCGACAATGACGCCCTTGGCCAAAAAGGGCGTATGCGTTTTTTCCTGAATATATTCAGGAAAAAACGCATACGCCCTTTTTGGCCAACCAAGCAACCTGGAAAGGCAAATCAGCGCTACAAAGAAGTCTCGCTTCCCATCGGTCAAAAGGGCCATGCTGAATAAAGTGTCAAAACCAGAAATGCAGGACAGGCCACGGAGAAACGGGAGCCTTGCTACGCTGATGGGCAGGATGTAAATTGCCAACAGCCACTCTGGAGAAGTGTACGGTGTGTCCTGAAACATTTACAAAACTCAGCTTAGAGAGCATAGGGCACTTCCACTCATGGGCGTATAAATTGGGAAAACTAAAAATCAGCAAGACACAAGCACCCCAAAGTTTAGGGCTGCTCTGTTGACAAGAACCTCCACTTCGTTACACCTTAAATATCCCAGGAAAGAGAAAAATGGATAAAGAAGTTGTGGTCCTTATGTACAATGGAATATCACTCAGCCATGAAATCAACGTCATAAGGCTAGTAGCAGCATGATGAGTGGATTTAGAGACGACGATTCTAAGTCAAATAAGTCACACAGAAAAAGACACTTATCATAAGATATCACCGATAGAGGGAATGTAAAAACCGCTGCCCTTGAACTGAATTACAAAACAGAACAGAGTCACACGGTTAGAAAACACACTATGGCTGCCTAACGGGAAAGGTGAGGTGGGGTGATGCATAAAACAAGGGTTTCAAATTAGCTCAGATACCGTTCCATAAACCCAATACGTAATAGACAAGACCTACTCCTTGCTCAGGGAACTGGACTCACCACCCCGTATTCACCGCCCAAGAGTATATCTGACTAGTAAGAATCTTAAAACCTATGTATTGATATCTCTCTGTAAGTGAGTCAAGTGGGTGTAAAGCTGCATAAACACAGCAGTGAAAAGCAGCTAAACCCCATTATAAAACTCAATTAATTTTAAAAACCCGTGAAACAAAGACAGTGAAAGGGAGAGAAATTCTTACAAAATTCGTTCAGGCGCTGTGATGCCACCTGGATTGACCATATCTAGACCCGCAGCTGATTGAGACATAAGGGTGGACACTCTTGGGGCTGAGGGGTTTGGTGAGGTTCGGTGAGCAAACGCAGACGCTTTAAAGTAATACTGCGTGGTACCCATCCCATGGGTGCCAAATCTCCAGGTTCAAGGGCATCTTCCTACATCGAAAACATGCATGAGAAACCCAGAAGATGGTCCACCGAGTGATCGGGAAAGGTTTCTAAAACGCACCTCATTTCTCGTCTCCTTGTGCTCGGGTTCGCCATTCCAGCCGCTTTACTAGCAATCTCCCTCCTTGGAGAATCAGCACCTTTAACCTCCTGTTCCATACAGGTGGCAATTTGAACTGAGGGTGAACGGGAAGACGGGGAACCAATGAGAGACTAGCTCTAGGTGTTGGGACAGGCACAGGTCACTCTATTTTCCCATCAGGAAGAAGAATTAACCACAGGCTCAGTCTGCCGCCCGGAAGCAGAATAGGGCCTAAAGCAATCCTGCGCTTTTGCGGCCAGCTCCCAAGAGAGCGAGTTGAAAAATGGAGCTCAGGGGCACTGCAATTCACAAACCTGCAGACTTATAAATGATAACTCTCGTCTACAAATATATTGAGGGAAGGCAACAAAGAGGATTTGAAAGCAAGGCAGAATTGCAGGAAACAGATTTCAGGAGGCAGATTCGAATCGCCTTTAAAGCACAGGAAAAGCGGCAAAACCTCGACAATGATGCCCTTGGCCAAAAAGGGCGTATGCGTTTTTTCCTGAATATATTCAGGAAAAAACGCATACGCCCTTTTTGGCCAACCAAGCAACCTGGAAAGGCAAATCAGCGCTACAAAGAAGTCTTGCTTCCCATCGGTCAAAAGGGCCATGCTGAATAAAGTGTCAAAACCAGAAATGCAGGACAGGCCACGGAGAAACGGGAGCCTTGCTACGCTGATGGGCGGGATGTAAATTGCCAACAGCCACTCTGGAGAAGTGTACGGTGTGTCCTGAAACATTTACAAAACTCAGCTTAGAGAGCATAGGGCACTTCCACTCATGGGCGTATAAATTGGGAAAACTAAAAATCAGCAAGACACAAGCACCCCAAAGTTTAGGGCTGCTCTGTTGACAAGAACCTCCACTTCGTTACACCTTAAATATCCCAGGAAAGAGAAAAATTGATAAAGAAGTTGTGGTCCTTATGTACAATGGAATATCACTCAGCCATGAAATCAACGTCATAAGGCTAGTAGCAGCATGATGAGTGGATTTAGGTACGACGATTCTAAGTGTAATAAGTCACACAGAAAAAGACACTTATCATAAGATATCACCTATAGAGGGAATGTAAAAACCGCTGCCCTCGAACTGAATTACAAAACAGAACAGAGTCACACGGTTAGAAAACACACTATGGCTGCCTAACGGGAAAGGTGAGGTGGGGTGATGCAGAAAACAAGGGTTTCAAATTAGCTCAGATACCGTTCCATAAACCCAATATGTAATAGACAAGACCTACTCCTTGCTCAGGGAACTGGACTCAACACCCCCTATTCACCGCCCAAGAGTATATCTGACTAGTAAGAATCTTAAAACCTATGTATTGATATCTCTCTGTAAGTGAGTCAAGTGGGTGTAAAGCTGCATAAACACAGCAGTGAAAAGCAGCTAAACCCCATTATAAAACTCAATTAATTTTAAAAACCCGTGAAACAAAGACAGTGAAAGGGAGAGAAATTCTTACAAAATTCGTTCAGGCGCTGTGATGCCACCTGGATTGACCATATCTAGACCCGCAGCTGATTGAGACATAAGGGTGGACACTCTTGGGGCTGAGGGGTTTGGTGAGGTTCGGTGAGCAAACGCAGACGCTTTAAAGTAATACTGCGTGGTACCCATCCCATGGGTCCCAAATCTCCAGGTTCAAGGGCATCTGCCTACATCGAAAACATGCATGAGAAACCCAGAAGATGGTCCACCGAGTGATCGGGAAAGGTTTCTAAAACGCACCTCATTTCTCGTCTCCTTGTGCTCGGGTTCGCCATTCCAGCCGCTTTACTAGCAATCTCCCTCCTTGGAGAATCAGCACCTTTAACCTCCTGTTCCATACAGGTTGCAATTTGTCCTGAGGGTGAACGGGAAGAGGGGGAACCAATGAGAGACTAGCTCTAGGTGTTGGGACAGACACAGGTCACTCTATTTTCCCATCAGGAAGAAGAATTAAGCACAGGCTCAGTCTGCCGCCCGGAAGCAGAATAGGGCCTAAAGCAATCCTGCGCTTTTGCGGCCAGCTCCCAAGAGAGCGAGTTGAAAAATGGAGCTCAGGGGCACTGCAATTCACAAACCTGCAGACTTATAAATGATAACTCTCGTCTACAAATATATTGAGGGAAGGCAACAAAGAGGATTTGAAAGCAAGGCAGAATTGCAGGAAACAGATTTCAGGAGGCAGATTCGAATCGCCTTTAAAGCACAGGAAAAGCGGCAAAACCTCGACAATGATGCCCTTGGCCAAAAAGGGCGTATGCGTTTTTTCCTGAATATATTCAGGAAAAAACGCATACGCCCTTTTTGGCCAACCAAGCAACCTGGAAAGGCAAATCAGCGCTACAAAGAAGTCTCGCTTCCCATCGGTCAAAAGGGCCATGCTGAATAAAGTGTCAAAACCAGAAATGCAGGACAGGCCACGGAGAAACGGGAGCCTTGCTACGCTGATGGGCAGGATGTAAATTGCCAACAGCCACTCTGGAGAAGTGTACGGTGTGTCCTGAAACATTTACAAAACTCAGCTTAGAGAGCATAGGGCACTTCCACTCATGGGCGTATAAATTGGGAAAACTAAAAATCAGCAAGACACAAGCACCCCAAAGTTTAGGGCTGCTCTGTTGACAAGAACCTCCACTTCGTTACACCTTAAATATCCCAGGAAAGAGAAAAATGGATAAAGAAGTTGTGGTCCTTATGTACAATGGAATATCACTCAGCCATGAAATCAACGTCATAAGGCTAGTAGCAGCATGATGAGTGGATTTAGGTACGACGATTCTAAGTCAAATAAGTCACACAGAAAAAGACACTTATCATAAGATATCACCGATAGAGGGAATGTAAAAACCGCTGCCCTTGAACTGAATTACAAAACAGAACAGAGTCACACGGTTAGAAAACACACTATGGCTGCCTAACGGGAAAGGTGAGGTGGGGTGATGCATAAAACAAGGGTTTCAAATTAGCTCAGATACCGTTCCATAAACCCAATACGTAATAGACAAGACCTACTCCTTGCTCAGGGAACTGGACTCACCACCCCGTATTCACCGCCCAAGAGTATATCTGACTAGTAAGAATCTTAAAACCTATGTATTGATATCTCTCTGTAAGTGAGTCAAGTGGGTGTAAAGCTGCATAAACACAGCAGTGAAAAGCAGCTAAACCCCATTATAAAACTCAATTAATTTTAAAAACCCGTGAAACAAAGACAGTGAAAGGGAGAGAAATTCTTACAAAATTCGTTCAGGCGCTGTGATGCCACCTGGATTGACCATATCTAGACCCGCAGCTGATTGAGACATAAGGGTGGACACTCTTGGGGCTGAGGGGTTTGGTGAGGTTCGGTGAGCAAACGCAGACGCTTTAAAGTAATACTGCGTGGTACCCATCCCATGGGTGCCAAATCTCCAGGTTCAAGGGCATCTTCCTACATCGAAAACATGCATGAGAAACCCAGAAGATGGTCCACCGAGTGATCGGGAAAGGTTTCTAAAACGCACCTCATTTCTCGTCTCCTTGTGCTCGGGTTCGCCATTCCAGCCGCTTTACTAGCAATCTCCCTCCTTGGAGAATCAGCACCTTTAACCTCCTGTTCCATACAGGTGGCAATTTGAACTGAGGGTGAACGGGAAGACGGGGAACCAATGAGAGACTAGCTCTAGGTGTTGGGACAGGCACAGGTCACTCTATTTTCCCATCAGGAAGAAGAATTAAGCACAGGCTCAGTCTGCCGCCCGGAAGCAGAATAGGGCCTAAAGCAATCCTGCGCTTTTGCGGCCAGCTCCCAAGAGAGCGAGTTGAAAAATGGAGCTCAGGGGCACTGCAATTCACAAACCTGCAGACTTATAAATGATAACTCTCGTCTACAAATATATTGAGGGAAGGCAACAAAGAGGATTTGAAAGCAAGGCAGAATTGCAGGAAACAGATTTCAGGAGGCAGATTCGAATCGCCTTTAAAGCACAGGAAAAGCGGCAAAACCTCGACAATGATGCCCTTGGCCAAAAAGGGCGTATGCGTTTTTTCCTGAATATATTCAGGAAAAAACGCATACGCCCTTTTTGGCCAACCAAGCAACCTGGAAAGGCAAATCAGCGCTACAAAGAAGTCTCGCTTCCCATCGGTCAAAAGGGCCATGCTGAATAAAGTGTCAAAACCAGAAATGCAGGACAGGCCACGGAGAAACGGGAGCCTTGCTACGCTGATGGGCGGGATGTAAATTGCCAACAGCCACTCTGGAGAAGTGTACGGTGTGTCCTGAAACATTTACAAATCTCAGCTTAGAGAGCATAGGGCACTTCCACTCATGGGCGTATAAATTGGGAAAACTAAAAATCAGCAAGACACAAGCACCCCAAAGTTTAGGGCTGCTCTGTTGACAAGAACCTCCACTTCGTTACACCTTAAATATCCCAGGAAAGAGAAAAATGGATAAAGAAGTTGTGGTCCTTATGTACAATGGAATATCACTCAGCCATGAAATCAACGTCAAAAGGCTAGTAGCAGCATGATGAGTGGATTTAGGTACGACGATTCTAAGTCAAATAAGTCACACAGAAAAAGACACTTATCATAAGATATCACCGATAGAGGGAATGTAAAAACCGCTGCCCTTGAACTGAATTACAAAACAGAACAGAGTCACACGGTTAGAAAACACACTATGGCTGCCTAACGGGAAAGGTGAGGTGGGGTGATGCATAAAACAAGGGTTTCAAATTAGCTCAGATACCGTTCCATAAACCCAATACGTAATAGACAAGACCTACTCCTTGCTCAGGGAACTGGACTCACCACCCCGTATTCACCGCCCAAGAGTATATCTGACTAGTAAGAATCTTAAAACCTATGTATTGATATCTCTCTGTAAGTGAGTCAAGTGGGTGTAAAGCTGCATAAACACAGCAGTGAAAAGCAGCTAAACCCCATTATAAAACTCAATTAATTTTAAAAACCCGTGAAACAAAGACAGTGAAAGGGAGAGAAATTCTTACAAAATTCGTTCAGGCGCTGTGATGCCACCTGGATTGACCATATCTAGACCCGCAGCTGATTGAGACATAAGGGTGGACACTCTTGGGGCTGAGGGGTTTGGTGAGGTTCGGTGAGCAAACGCAGACGCTTTAAAGTAATACTGCGTGGTACCCATCCCATGGGTGCCAAATCTCCAGGTTCAAGGGCATCTTCCTACATCGAAAACATGCATGAGAAACCCAGAAGATGGTCCACCGAGTGATCGGGAAAGGTTTCTAAAACGCACCTCATTTCTCGTCTCCTTGTGCTCGGGTTCGCCATTCCAGCCGCTTTACTAGCAATCTCCCTCCTTGGAGAATCAGCACCTTTAACCTCCTGTTCCATACAGGTGGCAATTTGAACTGAGGGTGAACGGGAAGACGGGGAACCAATGAGAGACTAGCTCTAGGTGTTGGGACAGGCACAGGTCACTCTATTTTCCCATCAGGAAGAAGAATTAAGCACAGGCTCAGTCTGCCGCCCGGAAGCAGAATAGGGCCTAAAGCAATCCTGCGCTTTTGCGGCCAGCTCCCAAGAGAGCGAGGTGAAAAATGGAGCTCAGGGGCACTGCAATTCACAAACCTGCAGACTTATAAATGATAACTCTCGTCTACAAATATATTGAGGGAAGGCAACAAAGAGGATTTGAAAGCAAGGCAGAATTGCAGGAAACAGATTTCAGGAGGCAGATTCGAATCGCCTTTAAAGCACAGGAAAAGCGGCAAAACCTCGACAATGATGCCCTTGGCCAAAAAGGGCGTATGCGTTTTTTCCTGAATATATTCAGGAAAAAACGCATACGCCCTTTTTGGCCAACCAAGCAACCTGGAAAGGCAAATCAGCGCTACAAAGAAGTCTCGCTTCCCATCGGTCAAAAGGGCCATGCTGAATAAAGTGTCAAAACCAGAAATGCAGGACAGGCCACGGAGAAACGGGAGCCTTGCTACGCTGATGGGCGGGATGTAAATTGCCAACAGCCACTCTGGAGAAGTGTACGGTGTGTCCTGAAACATTTACAAATCTCAGCTTAGAGAGCATAGGGCACTTCCACTCATGGGCGTATAAATTGGGAAAACTAAAAATCAGCAAGACACAAGCACCCCAAAGTTTAGGGCTGCTCTGTTGACAAGAACCTCCACTTCGTTACACCTTAAATATCCCAGGAAAGAGAAAAATGGATAAAGAAGTTGTGGTCCTTATGTACAATGGAATATCACTCAGCCATGAAATCAACGTCATAAGGCTAGTAGCAGCATGATGAGTGGAGTTAGGTACGACGATTCTAAGTCAAATAAGTCACACAGAAAAAGACACTTATCATAAGATATCACCTATAGAGGGAATGTAAAAACCGCTGCCCTTGAACTGAATTACAAAACAGAACAGAGTCACACGGTTAGAAAACACACTATGGCTGCCTAACGGCAAAGGTGAGGTGGGGTGATGCATAAAACAAGGGTTTCAAATTAGCTCAGATACCGTTCCATAAACCCAATACATAATAGACAAGACCTACTCCTTGCTCAGGGAACTGGACTCAACACCCCCTATTCACCGCCCAAGAGTATATCTGACTAGTAAGAATCTTAAAACCTATGTATTGATATCTCTCTGTAAGTGAGTCAAGTGGGTGTAAAGCTGCATAAACACAGCAGTGAAAAGCAGCTAAACCCCATTATAAAACTCAATTAATTTTAAAAACCCGTGAAACAAAGACAGTGAAAGGGAGAGAAATTCTTACAAAATTCGTTCAGGCGCTGTGATGCCACCTGGATTGACCATATCTAGACCCGCAGCTGATTGAGACATAAGGGTGGACACTCTTGGGGCTGAGGGGTTTGGTGAGGTTCGGTGAGCAAACGCAGACGCTTTAAAGTAATACTGCGTGGTACCCATCCCATGGGTGCCAAATCTCCAGGTTCAAGGGCATCTTCCTACATCGAAAACATGCATGAGAAACCCAGAAGATGGTCCACCGAGTGATCGGGAAAGGTTTCTAAAACGCACCTCATTTCTCGTCTCCTTGTGCTCGGGTTCGCCATTCCAGCCGCTTTACTAGCAATCTCCCTCCTTGGAGAATCAGCACCTTTAACCTCCTGTTCCATACAGGTTGCAATTTGTCCTGAGGGTGAACGGGAAGAGGGGGAACCAATGAGAGACTAGCTCTAGGTGTTGGGACAGACACAGGTCACTCTATTTTCCCATCAGGAAGAAGAATTAACCACAGGCTCAGTCTGCCGCCCGGAAGCAGAATAGGGCCTAAAGCAATCCTGCGCTTTTGCGGCCAGCTCCCAAGAGAGCGAGTTGAAAAATGGAGCTCAGGGGCACTGCAATTCAGAAACCTGCAGACTTATAAATGATAACTCTCGTCTACAAATATATTGAGGGAAGGCAACAAAGAGGATTTGAAAGCAAGGCAGAATTGCAGGAAACAGATTTCAGGAGGCAGATTCGAATCGCCTTTAAAGCACAGGAAAAGCGGCAAAACCTCGACAATGATGCCCTTGGCCAAAAAGGGCGTATGCGTTTTTTCCTGAATATATTCAGGAAAAAACGCATACGCCCTTTTTGGCCAACCAAGCAACCTGGAAAGGCAAATCAGCGCTACAAAGAAGTCTCGCTTCCCATCGGTCAAAAGGGCCATGCTGAATAAAGTGTCAAAACCAGAAATGCAGGACAGGCCACGGAGAAACGGGAGCCTTGCTACGCTGATGGGCAGGATGTAAATTGCCAACAGCCACTCTGGAGAAGAGTACGGTGTGTCCTGAAACATTTACAAAACTCAGCTTAGAGAGCATAGGGCACTTCCACTCATGGGCGTATAAATTGGGAAAACTAAAAATCAGCAAGACACAAGCACCCCAAAGTTTAGGGCTGCTCTGTTGACAAGAACCTCCACTTCGTTACACCTTAAATATCCCAGGAAAGAGAAAAATGGATAAAGAAGTTGTGCTCCTTATATACAATGGAATATCACTCAGCCATGAAATCAACGTCATAAGGCTAGTAGCAGCATGATGAGTGGATTTAGGTACGACGATTCTAAGTCAAATAAGTCACGCAGAAAAAGACACTTATCATAAGATATCACTTATAGAGGGAATGTAAAAACCGCTACCCTTGAACTGAATTACAAAACAGAACAGGGTCACACGGTTAGAAAAGACACTATGGCTGTCTAACGGGAAAGGTGAGGTGGGGTGATGCATAAAACAAGGGTTTCAAATTAGCTCAGATACCGTTCCATAAACCCAATACGTAATAGACAAGACCTACTCCTTGCTCAGGGAACTGGACTAAACACCCCCTATTCACCGCCCAAGAATATATCTGACTAGTAAGAATCTTAAAACCTATGTATTGATATCTCTCTGTAAGTCAGTCAAGTGGGTGTAAAGCTGCATAAACACAGCAGTGAAAAGCAGCTAAACCCCATTATAAAACTCAAATAATTTTAAAAACCCGTGAAACAAAGACAGTGAAAGAGAGAGAAATTCTTACAAAATTCGTTCAGGGGCTGTGATGCCACCTGGATTGACCATGTCTAGACCCGCAGCTGATTGAGACATAAGGGTGGACACTCTTAGGGCTGAGAGGTTTGGTGAGGTTGGGTGAGCAAACGCAGACGCTTTAAAGTAATACTGCGTGGTACCCATCCCATGGGTCCCAAATCTCCCGGTTCAAGGGCATCTGCCTACATCGAAAACATGCATGAGAAACCCAGAAGATGGTCCACCGAGTGATCGGGAAAGGTTTCTAAAACGCACCTCATTTCTCATCTCCTTGTGCTCGGGTTCGCCATTCCAGCCGCTTTACTAGCAATCTCCCTCCTTGGAGAATCAGCACCTTTAACCTCCTGTTCCATACAGGTTGCAATTTGAACTGAGGATGAACGGGAAGACGGGGAACCAATGAGAGACTAGCTCTAGGTGTTGGGACAGGCACAGGTCACTCTAGTTTCCCATCAGGAAGAAGAATTAACCACAGGCTGAGTCTGCCGCCCGGAAGCAGAATAGGGCCTAAAGCAATCCTGCGCTTTTGCGGCCAGCTCCCAAGAGAGCGAGTTGAAAAATGGAGCTCAGGGGCACTGCAATTCACAAACCTGCAGACTTATAAATGATAACTCTCGTCTACAAATATATTGAGGGAAGGCAACAAAGAGGATTTGAAAGCAAGGCAGAATTGCAGGAAACAGATTTCAGGAGGCAGATTCGAATCGCCTTTAAAGCACAGGAAAAGCGGCAAAACCTCGACAATGATGCCCTTGGCCAAAAAGGGCGTATGCGTTTTTTCGTGAATATATTCAGGAAAAAACGCATACGCCCTTTTTGGCCAACCAAGCAACCTGGAAAGGCAAATCAGCGCTACAAAGAAGTCTCGCTTCCCATCGGTCAAAAGGGCCATGCTGAATAAAGTGTCAAAACCAGAAATGCAGGACAGGCCACGGAGAAACGGGAGCCTTGCTACGCTGATGGGCGGGATGTAAATTGCCAACAGCCACTCTGGAGAAGTGTACGGTGTGTCCTGAAACATTTACAAAACTCAGCTTAGAGAGCATAGGGCACTTCCACTCATGGGCGTATACATTGGGAAAACTAAAAATCAGCAAGACACAAGCACCCCAAAGTTTAGGGCTGCTCTGTTGACAAGAACCTCCACTTCGTTACACCTTAAATATCCCAGGAAAGAGAAAAATGGATAAAGAAGTTGTGCTCCTTATGTACAATGGAATATCACTCAGCCATGAAATCAACGTCATAAGGCTAGTAGCAGCATGATGAGTGGATTTAGGTACGACGATTCTAAGTCAAATAAGTCACGCAGAAAAAGACACTTATCATAAGATATCACTTATAGAGGGAATGTAAAAACCGCTACCCTTGAACTGAATTACAAAACAGAACAGGGTCACACGGTTAGAAAAGACACTATGGCTGCCTAACGGGAAAGGTGAGGTGGGGTGATGCATAAAACAAGGGTTTCAAATTAGCTCAGATACCGTTCCATAAACCCAATACGTAATAGACAAGACCTACTCCTTGCTCAGGGAACTGGACTCAACACCCCCTATTCACCGCCCAAGAATATATCTGACTAGTAAGAATCTTAAAACCTATGTATTGATATCTCTCTGTAAGTGAGTCAAGTGGGTGTAAAGCTGCATAAACACAGCAGTGAAAAGCAGCTAAACCCCATTATAAAACTCAAATAATTTTAAAAACCCGTGAAACAAAGACAGTGAAAGAGAGAGAAATTCTTACAAAATTCGTTCAGGGGCTGTGATGCCACCTGGATTGACCATGTCTAGACCCGCAGCTGATTGAGACATAAGGGTGGACACTCTTATGGCTGAGAGGTTTGGTGAGATTGGGTGAGCAAACGCAGACGCTTTAAAGTAACACTGCGTGGTACCCATCCCATGGGTCCCAAATCTCCAGGTTCAAGGGCATCTGCCTACATCGAAAACATGCATGAGAAACCCAGAAGATGGTCCACCGAGTGATCGGGAAAGGTTTCTAAAACGCACCTCATTTCTCATCTCCTTGTGCTCGGGTTCGCCATTCCAGCCGCTTTACTAGCAATCTCCCTCCTTGGAGAATCAGCACTTTTAACCTCCTGTTCCATACAGGTGCCAATTTGAACTGAGGATGAACGGGAAGACGGGGAACCAATGAGAGACTAGCTCTAGGTGTTGGGACAGGCACAGGTCACTCTATTTTCCCATCAGGAAGAAGACTTAACCACAGGCTCAGTCTGCCGCCCGGAAGCAGAATAGGGCCTAAAGCAATCCTGCGCTTTTGCGGCCAGCTCCCAAGAGAGCGAGTTGAAAAATGGAGCTCAGGGGCACTGCAATTCACAAACCTGCAGACTTATAAATGATAACTCTCGTCTACAAATATATTGAGGGAAGGCAACAAAGAGGATTTGAAAGCAAGGCAGAATTGCAGGAAACAGATTTCAGGAGGCAGATTCGAATCGCCTTTAAAGCACAGGAAAAGCGGCAAAACCTCGACAATGATGCCCTTGGCCAAAAAGGGCGTATGCGTTTTTTCCTGAATATATTCAGGAAAAAACGCATACGCCCTTTTTGGCCAACCACGCAACCTGGAAAGTTAAATCAGCGCTACAAAGAAGTCTCGCTTCCCATCGGTCAAAAGGGCCATGCTGAATAAAGTGTCAAAACCAGAAATGCATGACAGGCCACGGAGAAACGGGAGCCTTGCTACGCTGATGGGCGGGATGTAAATTGCCAACAGCCACTCTGGAGAAGTGTACGGTGTGTCCTGAAACATTTACAAAACTCAGCTTAGAGAGCATAGGGCACTTCCACTCATGGGCGTATGAATTGGGAAAACTAAAAATCAGCAAGACACAAGCACCCCAAAGTTTAGGGCTGCTCTGTTGACAAGAACCTCCACTTCGTTACACCTTAAATATCCCAGGAAAGAGAAAAATGGATAAAGAAGTTGTGCTCCTTACGTACAATGGAATATCACTCAGCCATGAAATCAACGTCATAAGGCTAGTAGCAGCATGATGAGTGGATTTAGGTACGACGATTCTAAGTGAAATAAGTCACACAGAAAAAGACACTTATCATAAGATATCACTTATAGAGGGAATGTAAAAACCGCTACCCTTGAACTGAATTACAAAACAGAACAGAGTCACACGGTTAGAAAACACTCTATGGCTGCCTAACGGGAAAGGTGAGGTGGGGTGATGCCTAAAACAAGGGTTTCAAATTAGCTCAGATACCGTTCCATAAACCCAATACGTAATAGACAAGACCTACTCCTTGCTCAGGGAACTGGACTCAACACCCCCTATTCACCGCCCAAGAATATATCTGACTAGTAAGAATCTTAAAACCTATGTATTGATATCTCTCTGTAAGTGAGTCAAGTGGGTGTAAAGCTGCATAAACACAGCAGTGAAAAGCAGCTAAACCCCATTATAAAACTCAATTAATTTTAAAAACCCGTGAAACAAAGACAGTGAAAGAGAGAGAAATTCTTACAAAATTCGTTCAGGGGCTGTGATGCCACCTGGATTGACCATGTCTAGACCCGCAGCTGATTGAGACATAAGGGTGGACACTCTTAGGGCTGAGAGGTTTGGTGAGGTTGGGTGAGCAAACGCAGACGCTTTAAAGTAATACTGCGTGGTACCCATCCCATGGGTCCCAAATCTCCAGGTTCAAGGGCATCTGCCTACATCGAAAACATGCATGAGAAACCCAGAAGATGGTCCACCGAGTGATCGGGAAAGGTTTCTAAAACGCACCTCATTTCTCATCTCCTTGTGCTCGGGTTCGCCATTCCAGCCACTTTACTAGCAATCTCCCTCCTTGGAGAATCAGCACCTTTAACCTCCTGTTCCATACAGGTGGCAATTTGAACTGAGGATGAACGGGAAGACGGGGAACCAATGGGAGACTAGCTCTAGGTGTTGGGACAGGCACAGGTCACTCTATTTTCCCATCAGGAAGAAGAATTAACCAGAGGCTCAGTCTGCCGCCCGGAAGCAGAATAGTGCCTAAAGCAATCCTGCGCTTTTGCGGCCAGCTCCCAAGAGAGCGAGTTGAAAAATGGAGCTCAGGGGCACTGCAATTCACAAACCTGCAGACTTATAAATGATAACTCTCGTCTACAAATATATTGAGGGAAGGCAACAAAGAGGATTTGAAAGCAAGGCAGAATTGCAGGAAACAGATTTCAGGAGGCAGATTCGAATCGCCTTTAAAGCACAGGAAAAGCGGCAAAACCTCGACAATGATGCCCTTGGCCAAAAAGGGCGTATGCGTTTTTTCCTGAATATATTCAGGAAAAAACGCATACGCCCTTTTTGGCCAACCAAGCAACCTGGAAAGGCAAATCAGCGCTACAAAGAAGTCTCGCTTCCCATCGGTCAAAAGGGCCATGCTGAATAAAGTGTCAAAACCAGAAATGCAGGACAGGCCACGGAGAAACGGGAGCCTTGCTACGCTGATGGGCGGGATGTAAATTGCCAACAGCCACTCTGGAGAAGTGTACGGTGTGTCCTGAAACATTTACAAAACTCAGCTTAGAGAGCATAGGGCACTTCCACTCATGGGCGTATACATTGGGAAAACTAAAAATCAGCAAGACACAAGCACCCCAAAGTTTAGGGCTGCTCTGTTGACAAGAACCTCCACTTCGTTACACCTTAAATATCCCAGGAAAGAGAAAAATGGATAAAGAAGTTGTGCTCCTTATGTACAATGGAATATCACTCAGCCATGAAATCAACGTCATAAGGCTAGTAGCAGCATGATGAGTGGATTTAGGTACGACGATTCTAAGTCAAATAAGTCACGCAGAAAAAGACACTTATCATAAGATATCACTTATAGAGGGAATGTAAAAACCGCTACCCTTGAACTGAATTACAAAACAGAACAGGGTCACACGGTTAGAAAAGACACTATGGCTGCCTAACGGGAAAGGTGAGGTGGGGTGATGCATAAAACAAGGGTTTCAAATTAGCTCAGATACCGTTCCATAAACCCAATACGTAATAGACAAGACCTACTCCTTGCTCAGGGAACTGGACTCAACACCCCCTATTCACCGCCCAAGAATATATCTGACTAGTAAGAATCTTAAAACCTATGTATTGATATCTCTCTGTAAGTGAGTCAAGTGGGTGTAAAGCTGCATAAACACAGCAGTGAAAAGCAGCTAAACCCCATTATAAAACTCAAATAATTTTAAAAACCCGTGAAACAAACACAGTGAAAGAGAGAGAAATTCTTACAAAATTCGTTCAGGGGCTGTGATGCCACCTGGATTGACCATGTCTAGACCCGCAGCTGATTGAGACATAAGGGTGGACACTCTTAGGGCTGAGAGGTTTGGTGAGGTTGGGTGAGCAAACGCAGACGCTTTAAAGTAATACTGCGTGGTACCCATCCCATGGGTCCCAAATCTCCAGGTTCAAGGGCATCTGCCTACATCGAAAACATGCATGAGAAACCCAGAAGATGGTCCACCGAGTGATCGGGAAAGGTTTCTAAAACGCACCTCATTTCTCATCTCCTTGTGCTCGGGTTCGCCATTCCAGCCGCTTTACTAGCAATCTCCCTCCTTGGAGAATCAGCACCTTTAACCTCCTGTTCCATACAGGTGGCAATTTGAACTGAGGATGAACGGGAAGACGGGGAACCAATGAGAGACTAGCTCTAGGTGTTGGGACAGGCACAGGTCACTCTATTTTCCCATCAGGAAGAAGAATTAACCAGAGGCTCAGTCTGCCGCCCGGAAGCAGAATAGTGCCTAAAGCAATCCTGCGCTTTTGCGGCCAGCTCCCAAGAGAGCGAGTTGAAAAATGGAGCTCAGGGGCACTGCAATTCACAAACCTGCAGACTTATAAATGATAACTCTCGTCTACAAATATATTGAGGGAAGGCAACAAAGAGGATTTGAAAGCAAGGCAGAATTGCAGGAAACAGATTTCAGCAGGCAGATACGAATCGCCTTTAAAGCACAGGAAAAGCGGCAAAACCTCGACAATGATGCCCTTGGCCAAAAAGGGCGTATGCGTTTTTTCCTGAATATATTCAGGAAAAAACGCATACGCCCTTTTTGGCCAACCAAGCAACCTGGAAAGGCAAATCAGCGCTACAAAGAAGTCTCGCTTCCCATCGGTCAAAAGGGCCATGCTGAATAAAGTGTCAAAACCAGAAATGCAGGACAGGCCACGGAGAAACGGGAGCCTTGCTACGCTGATGGGCGGGATGTAAATTGCCAACAGCCACTCTGGAGAAGTGTACGGTGTGTCCTGAAACATTTACAAAACTCAGCTTAGAGAGCATAGGGCACTTCCACTCATGGGCGTATACATTGGGAAAACTAAAAATCAGCAAGACACAAGCACCCCAAAGTTTAGGGCTGCTCTGTTGACAAGAACCTCCACTTCGTTACACCTTAAATATCCCAGGAAAGAGAAAAATGGATAAAGAAGTTGTGCTCCTTATGTACAATGGAATATCACTCAGCCATGAAATCAACGTCATAAGGCTAGTAGCAGCATGATGAGTGGATTTAGGTACGACGATTCTAAGTCAAATAAGTCACGCAGAAAAAGACACTTATCATAAGATATCACTTATAGAGGGAATGTAAAAACCGCTACCCTTGAACTGAATTACAAAACAGAACAGGGTCACACGGTTAGAAAAGACACTATGGCTGCCTAACGGGAAAGGTGAGGTGGGGTGATGCATAAAACAAGGGTTTCAAATTAGCTCAGATACCGTTCCATAAACCCAATACGTAATAGACAAGACCTACTCCTTGCTCAGGGAACTGGACTCAACACCCCCTATTCACCGCCCAAGAATATATCTGACTAGTAAGAATCTTAAAACCTATGTATTGATATCTCTCTGTAAGTGAGTCAAGTGGGTGTAAAGCTGCATAAACACAGCAGTGAAAAGCAGCTAAACCCCATTATAAAACTCAAATAATTTTAAAAACCCGTGAAACAAAGACAGTGAAAGAGAGAGAAATTCTTACAAAATTCGTTCAGGGGCTGTGATGCCACCTGGATTGACCATGTCTAGACCCGCAGCTGATTGAGACATAAGGGTGGACACTCTTAGGGCTGAGAGGTTTGGTGAGGTTGGGTGAGCAAACGCAGACGCTTTAAAGTAATACTGCGTGGTACCCATCCCATGGGTCCCAAATCTCCAGGTTCAAGGGCATCTGCCTACATCGAAAACATGCATGAGAAACCCAGAAGATGGTCCACCGAGTGATCGGGAAAGGTTTCTAAAACGCACCTCATTTCTCATCTCCTTGTGCTCGGGTTCGCCATTCCAGCCGCTTTACTAGCAATCTCCCTCCTTGGAGAATCAGCACCTTTAACCACCTGTTCCATACAGGTGGCAATTTGAACTGAGGATGAACGGGAAGACGGGGAACCAATGAGAGACTAGCTCTAGGTGTTGGGACAGGCACAGGTTACTCTAGTTTCCCATCAGGAAGAAGAATTAACCACAGGCTCAGTCTGCCGCCCGGAAGCAGAATAGGGCCTAAAGCAATCCTGCGCTTTTGCGGCCAGCTCCCAAGAGAGCGAGTTGAAAAATGGAGCTCAGGGGCACTGCAATTCACAAACCTGCAGACTTATAAATGATAACTCTCGTCTACAAATATATTGAGGGAAGGCAACAAAGAGGATTTGAAAGCAAGGCAGAATTGCAGGAAACAGATTTCAGCAGGCAGATTCGAATCGCCTTTAAAGCACAGGAAAAGCGGCAAAACCTCGACAATGATGCCCTTGGCCAAAAAGGGCGTATGCGTTTTTTCCTGAATATATTCAGGAAAAAACGCATACGCCCTTTTTGGCCAACCAAGCAACCTGGAAAGGCAAATCAGCGCTACAAAGAAGTCTCGCTTCCCATCGGTCAAAAGGGCCATGCTGAATAAAGTGTCAAAACCAGAAATGCAGGACAGGCCACGGAGAAACGGGAGCCTTGCTACGCTGATGGGCGGGATGTAAATTGCCAACAGCCACTCTGGAGAAGTGTACGGTGTGTCCTGAAACATTTACAAAACTCAGCTTAGAGAGCATAGGGCACTTCCACTCATGGGCGTATACATTGGGAAAACTAAAAATCAGCAAGACACAAGCACCCCAAAGTTTAGGGCTGCTCTGTTGACAAGAACCTCCACTTCGTTACACCTTAAATATCCCAGGAAAGAGAAAAATGGATAAAGAAGTTGTGCTCCTTATGTACAATGGAATATCACTCAGCCATGAAATCAACGTCATAAGGCTAGTAGCAGCATGATGAGTGGATTTAGGTACGACGATTCTAAGTCAAATAAGTCACGCAGAAAAAGACACTTATCATAAGATATCACTTATAGAGGGAATGTAAAAACCGCTACCCTTGAACTGAATTACAAAACAGAACAGAGTCACACGGTTAGAAAACACACTATGGCTGCCTAACGGGAAAGGTGAGGTGGGGTGATGCATAAAACAAGGGTTTCAAATTAGCTCAGATACCGTTCCATAAACCCAATACGTAATAGACAAGACCTACTCCTTGCTCAGGGAACTGGACTCAACACCCCCTATTCACCGCCCAAGAATATATCTGACTAGTAAGAATCTTAAAACCTATGTATTGATATCTCTCTGTAAGTGAGTCAAGTGGGTGTAAAGCTGCATAAACACAGCAGTGAAAAGCAGCTAAACACCATTATAAAACTCAAATAATTTTAAAAACCCGTGAAACAAAGACAGTGAAAGAGAGAGAAATTCTTACAAAATTCGTTCAGGGGCTGTGATGCCACCTGGATTGACCATGTCTAGACCCGCAGCTGATTGAGACATAAGGGTGGACACTCTTAGGGCTGAGAGGTTTGGTGAGGTTGGGTGAGCAAACGCAGACGCTTTAAAGTAATACTGCGTGGTACCCATCCCATGGGTCCCAAATCTCCAGGTTCAAGGGCATCTGCCTACATCGAAAACATGCATGAGAAACCCAGAAGATGGTCCACCGAGTGATCGGGAAAGGTTTCTAAAACGCACCTCATTTCTCATCTCCTTGTGCTCGGGTTCGCCATTCCAGCCACTTTACTAGCAATCTCCCTCCTTGGAGAATCAGCACCTTTAACCTCCTGTTCCATACAGGTGGCAATTTGAACTGAGGATGAACGGGAAGACGGGGAACCAATGGGAGACTAGCTCTAGGTGTTGGGACAGGCACAGGTCACTCTATTTTCCCATCAGGAAGAAGAATTAACCAGAGGCTCAGTCTGCCGCCCGGAAGCAGAATAGTGCCTAAAGCAATCCTGCGCTTTTGCGGCCAGCTCCCAAGAGAGCGAGTTGAAAAATGGAGCTCAGGGGCACTGCAATTCACAAACCTGCAGACTTATAAATGATAACTCTCGTCTACAAATATATTGAGGGAAGGCAACAAAGAGGATTTGAAAGCAAGGCAGAATTGCAGGAAACAGATTTCAGCAGGCAGATTCGAATCGCCTTTAAAGCACAGGAAAAGCGGCAAAACCTCGACAATGATGCCCTTGGCCAAAAAGGGCGTATGCGTTTTTTCCTGAATATATTCAGGAAAAAACGCATACGCCCTTTTTGGCCAACCAAGCAACCTGGAAAGGCAAATCAGCGCTACAAAGAAGTCTCGCTTCCCATCGGTCAAAAGGGCCATGCTGAATAAAGTGTCAAAACCAGAAATGCAGGACAGGCCACGGAGAAACGGGAGCCTTGCTACGCTGATGGGCGGGATGTAAATTGCCAACAGCCACTCTGGAGAAGTGTACGGTGTGTCCTGAAACATTTACAAAACTCAGCTTAGAGAGCATAGGGCACTTCCACTCATGGGCGTATACATTGGGAAAACTAAAAATCAGCAAGACACAAGCACCCCAAAGTTTAGGGCTGCTCTGTTGACAAGAACCTCCACTTCGTTACACCTTAAATATCCCAGGAAAGAGAAAAATGGATAAAGAAGTTGTGCTCCTTATGTACAATGGAATATCACTCAGCCATGAAATCAACGTCATAAGGCTAGTAGCAGCATGATGAGTGGATTTAGGTACGACGATTCTAAGTCAAATAAGTCACGCAGAAAAAGACACTTATCATAAGATATCACTTATAGAGGGAATGTAAAAACCGCTACCCTTGAACTGAATTACAAAACAGAACAGGGTCACACGGTTAGAAAAGACACTATGGCTGCCTAACGGGAAAGGTGAGGTGGGGTGATGCATAAAACAAGGGTTTCAAATTAGCTCAGATACCGTTCCATAAACCCAATACGTAATAGACAAGACCTACTCCTTGCTCAGGGAACTGGACTCAACACCCCCTATTCACCGCCCAAGAATATATCTGACTAGTAAGAATCTTAAAACCTATGTATTGATATCTCTCTGTAAGTGAGTCAAGTGGGTGTAAAGCTGCATAAACACAGCAGTGAAAAGCAGCTAAACCCCATTATAAAACTCAAATAATTTTAAAAACCCGTGAAACAAAGACAGTGAAAGAGAGAGAAATTCTTACAAAATTCGTTCAGGGGCTGTGATGCCACCTGGATTGACCATGTCTAGACCCGCAGCTGATTGAGACATAAGGGTGGACACTCTTAGGGCTGAGAGGTTTGGTGAGGTTGGGTGAGCAAACGCAGACGCTTTAAAGTAATACTGCGTGGTACCCATCCCATGGGTCCCAAATCTCCAGGTTCAAGGGCATCTGCCTACATCGAAAACATGCATGAGAAACCCAGAAGATGGTCCACCGAGTGATCGGGAAAGGTTTCTAAAACGCACCTCATTTCTCATCTCCTTGTGCTCGGGTTCGCCATTCCAGCCGCTTTACTAGCAATCTCCCTCCTTGGAGAATCAGCACCTTTAACCTCCTGTTCCATACAGGTTGCAATTTGAACTGAGGATGAACGGGAAGACGGGGAACCAATGAGAGACTAGCTCTAGGTGTTGGGACAGGCACAGGTCACTCTAGTTTCTCATCAGGAAGAAGAATTAACCACAGGCTGAGTCTGCCGCCCGGAAGCAGAATAGGGCCTAAAGCAATCCTGCGCTTTTGCGGCCAGCTCCCAAGAGAGCGAGTTGAAAAATGGAGCTCAGGGGCACTGCAATTCACAAACCTGCAGACTTATAAATGATAACTCTCGTCTACAAATATATTGAGGGAAGGCAACAAAGAGGATTTGAAAGCAAGGCAGAATTGCAGGAAACAGATTTCAGGAGGCAGATTCGAATCGCCTTTAAAGCACAGGAAAAGCGGCAAAACCTCGACAATGATGCCCTTGGCCAAAAAGGGCGTATGCGTTTTTTCCTGAATATATTCAGGAAAAAACGCATACGCCCTTTTTGGCCAACCAAGCAACCTGGAAAGGCAAATCAGCGCTACAAAGAAGTCTCGCTTCCCATCGGTCAAAAGGGCCATGCTGAATAAAGTGTCAAAACCAGAAATGCAGGACAGGCCACGGAGAAACGGGAGCCTTGCTACGCTGATGGGCGGGATGTAAATTGCCAACAGCCACTCTGGAGAAGTGTACGGTGTGTCCTGAAACATTTACAAAACTCAGCTTAGAGAGCATAGGGCACTTCCACTCATGGGCGTATACATTGGGAAAACTAAAAATCAGCAAGACACAAGCACCCCAAAGTTTAGGGCTGCTCTGTTGACAAGAACCTCCACTTCGTTACACCTTAAATATCCCAGGAAAGAGAAAAATGGATAAAGAAGTTGTGCTCCTTATGTACAATGGAATATCACTCAGCCATGAAATCAACGTCATAAGGCTAGTAGCAGCATGATGAGTGGATTTAGGTACGACGATTCTAAGTCAAATAAGTCACGCAGAAAAAGACACTTATCATAAGATATCACTTATAGAGGGAATGTAAAAACCGCTACCCTTGAACTGAATTACAAAACAGAACAGGGTCACACGGTTAGAAAAGACACTATGGCTGCCTAACGGGAAAGGTGAGGTGGGGTGATGCATAAAACAAGGGTTTCAAATTAGCTCAGATACCGTTCCATAAACCCAATACGTAATAGACAAGACCTACTCCTTGCTCAGGGAACTGGACTCAACACCCCCTATTCACCGCCCAAGAATATATCTGACTAGTAAGAATCTTAAAACCTATGTATTGATATCTCTCTGTAAGTGAGTCAAGTGGGTGTAAAGCTGCATAAACACAGCAGTGAAAAGCAGCTAAACCCCATTATAAAACTCAAATAATTTTAAAAACCCGTGAAACAAAGACAGTGAAAGAGAGAGAAATTCTTACAAAATTCGTTCAGGGGCTGTGATGCCACCTGGATTGACCATGTCTAGACCCGCAGCTGATTGAGACATAAGGGTGGACACTCTTAGGGCTGAGAGGTTTGGTGAGGTTGGGTGAGCAAACGCAGACGCTTTAAAGTAATACTGCGTGGTACCCATCCCATGGGTCCCAAATCTCCAGGTTCAAGGGCATCTGCCTACATCGAAAACATGCATGAGAAACCCAGAAGATGGTCCACCGAGTGATCGGGAAAGGTTTCTAAAACGCACCTCATTTCTCATCTCCTTGTGCTCGGGTTCGCCATTCCAGCCGCTTTACTAGCAATCTCCCTCCTTGGAGAATCAGCACCTTTAACCTCCTGTTCCATACAGGTTGCAATTTGAACTGAGGATGAACGGGAAGACGGGGAACCAATGAGAGACTAGCTCTAGGTGTTGGGACAGGCACAGGTCACTCTAGTTTCTCATCAGGAAGAAGAATTAACCACAGGCTGAGTCTGCCGCCCGGAAGCAGAATAGGGCCTAAAGCAATCCTGCGCTTTTGCGGCCAGCTCCCAAGAGAGCGAGTTGAAAAATGGAGCTCAGGGGCACTGCAATTCACAAACCTGCAGACTTATAAATGATAACTCTCGTCTACAAATATATTGAGGGAAGGCAACAAAGAGGATTTGAAAGCAAGGCAGAATTGCAGGAAACAGATTTCAGGAGGCAGATTCGAATCGCCATTAAAGCACAGGAAAAGCGGCAAAACCTCGACAATGATGCCCTTGGCCAAAAAGGGCGTATGCGTTTTTTCCTGAATATATTCAGGAAAAAACGCATACGCCCTTTTTGGCCAACCAAGCAACCTGGAAAGGCAAATCAGCGCTACAAAGAAGTCTCGCTTCCCATCGGTCAAAAGGGCCATGCTGAATAAAGTGTCAAAACCAGAAATGCAGGACAGGCCACGGAGAAACGGGAGCCTTGCTACGCTGATGGGCGGGATGTAAATTGCCAACAGCCACTCTGGAGAAGTGTACGGTGTGTCCTGAAACATTTACAAAACTCAGCTTAGAGAGCATAGGGCACTTCCACTCATGGGCGTATACATTGGGAAAACTAAAAATCAGCAAGACACAAGCACCCCAAAGTTTAGGGCTGCTCTGTTGACAAGAACCTCCACTTCGTTACACCTTAAATATCCCAGGAAAGAGAAAAATGGATAAAGAAGTTGTGCTCCTTATGTACAATGGAATATCACTCAGCCATGAAATCAACGTCATAAGGCTAGTAGCAGCATGATGAGTGGATTTAGGTACGACGATTCTAAGTCAAATAAGTCACGCAGAAAAAGACACTTATCATAAGATATCACTTATAGAGGGAATGTAAAAACCGCTACCCTTGAACTGAATTACAAAACAGAACAGGGTCACACGGTTAGAAAACACACTATGGCTGCCTAACGGGAAAGGTGAGGTGGGGTGATGCCTAAAACAAGGGTTTCAAATTAGCTCAGATACCGTTCCATAAACCCAATACGTAATAGACAAGACCTACTCCTTGCTCAGGGAACTGGACTCAACACCCCCTATTCACCGCTCAAGAATATATCTGACTAGTAAGAATCTTAAAACCTATGTATTGATATCTCTCTGTAAGTGAGTCAAGTGGGTGTAAAGCTGCATAAACACAGCAGTGAAAAGCAGCTAAACCCCATTATAAAACTCAAATAATTTTAAAAACCCGTGAAACAAAGACAGTGAAAGAGAGAGAAATTCTTACAAAATTCGTTCAGGGGTTGTGATGCCACCTGGATTGACCATGTCTAGACCCGCAGCTGATTGAGACATAAGGGTGGACACTCTTAGGGCTGAGAGGTTTGGTGAGGTTGGGTGAGCAAACGCAGACGCTTTAAAGTAATACTGCTTGGTACCCATCCCATGGGTCCCAAATCTCCAGGTTCAAGGGCATCTGCCTACATCGAAAACATGCATGAGAAACCCAGAAGATGGTCCACCGAGTGATCGGGAAAGGTTTCTAAAACGCACCTCATTTCTCATCTCCTTGTGCTCGGGTTCGCCATTCCAGCCGCTTTACTAGCAATCTCCCTCCTTGGAGAATCAGCACCTTTAACCTCCTGTTCCATACAGGTGGCAATTTGAACTGAGGATGAACGGGAAGACGGGGAACCAATGAGAGACTAGCTCTAGGTGTTGGGACAGGCACAGGTCACTCTATTTTCCCATCAGGAAGAAGAATTAACCAGAGGCTCAGTCTGCCGCCCGGAAGCAGAATAGTGCCTAAAGCAATCCTGCGCTTTTGCGGCCAGCTCCCAAGAGAGCGAGTTGAAAAATGGAGCTCAGGGGCACTGCAATTCACAAACCTGCAGACTTATAAATGATAACTCTCGTCTACAAATATATTGAGGGAAGGCAACAAAGAGGATTTGAAAGCAAGGCAGAATTGCAGGAAACAGATTTCAGCAGGCAGATTCGAATCGCCTTTAAAGCACAGGAAAAGCGGCAAAACCTCGACAATGATGCCCTTGGCCAAAAAGGGCGTATGCGTTTTTTCCTGAATATATTCAGGAAAAAACGCATACGCCCTTTTTGGCCAACCAAGCAACCTGGAAAGGCAAATCAGCGCTACAAAGAAGTCTCGCTTCCCATCGGTCAAAAGGGCCATGCTGAATAAAGTGTCAAAACCAGAAATGCAGGACAGGCCACGGAGAAACGGGAGCCTTGCTACGCTGATGGGCGGGATGTAAATTGCCAACAGCCACTCTGGAGAAGTGTACGGTGTGTCCTGAAACATTTACAAAACTCAGCTTAGAGAGCATAGGGCACTTCCACTCATGGGCGTATACATTGGGAAAACTAAAAATCAGCAAGACACAAGCACCCCAAAGTTTAGGGCTGCTCTGTTGACAAGAACCTCCACTTCGTTACACCTTAAATATCCCAGGAAAGAGAAAAATGGATAAAGAAGTTGTGCTCCTTATGTACAATGGAATATCACTCAGCCATGAAATCAACGTCATAAGGCTAGTAGCAGCATGATGAGTGGATTTAGGTACGACGATTCTAAGTCAAATAAGTCACGCAGAAAAAGACACTTATCATAAGATATCACTTATAGAGGGAATGTAAAAACCGCTACCCTTGAACTGAATTACAAAACAGAACAGGGTCACACGGTTAGAAAAGACACTATGGCTGCCTAACGGGAAAGGTGAGGTGGGGTGATGCATAAAACAAGGGTTTCAAATTAGCTCAGATACCGTTCCATAAACCCAATACGTAATAGACAAGACCTACTCCTTGCTCAGGGAACTGGACTCAACACCCCCTATTCACCGCCCAAGAATATATCTGACTAGTAAGAATCTTAAAACCTATGTATTGATATCTCTCTGTAAGTGAGTCAAGTGGGTGTAAAGCTGCATAAACACAGCAGTGAAAAGCAGCTAAACCCCATTATAAAACTCAAATAATTTTAAAAACCCGTGAAACAAAGACAGTGAAAGAGAGAGAAATTCTTACAAAATTCGTTCAGGGGCTGTGATGCCACCTGGATTGACCATGTCTAGACCCGCAGCTGATTGAGACATAAGGGTGGACACTCTTAGGGCTGAGAGGTTTGGTGAGGTTGGGTGAGCAAACGCAGACGCTTTAAAGTAATACTGCGTGGTACCCATCCCATGGGTCCCAAATCTCCAGGTTCAAGGGCATCTGCCTACATCGAAAACATGCATGAGAAACCCAGAAGATGGTCCACCGAGTGATCGGGAAAGGTTTCTAAAACGCACCTCATTTCTCATCTCCTTGTGCTCGGGTTCGCCATTCCAGCCGCTTTACTAGCAATCTCCCTCCTTGGAGAATCAGCACCTTTAACCTCCTGTTCCATACAGGTTGCAATTTGAACTGAGGATGAACGGGAAGACGGGGAACCAATGAGAGACTAGCTCTAGGTGTTGGGACAGGCACAGGTCACTCTAGTTTCTCATCTGGAAGAAGAATTAACCACAGGCTGAGTCTGCCGCCCGGAAGCAGAATAGGGCCTAAAGCAATCCTGCGCTTTTGCGGCCAGCTCCCAAGAGAGCGAGTTGAAAAATGGAGCTCAGGGGCACTGCAATTCACAAACCTGCAGACTTATAAATGATAACTCTCGTCTACAAATATATTGAGGGAAGGCAACAAAGAGGATTTGAAAGCAAGGCAGAATTGCAGGAAACAGATTTCAGGAGGCAGATTCGAATCGCCATTAAAGCACAGGAAAAGCGGCAAAACCTCGACAATGATGCCCTTGGCCAAAAAGGGCGTATGCGTTTTTTCCTGAATATATTCAGGAAAAAACGCATACGCCCTTTTTGGCCAACCAAGCAACCTGGAAAGGCAAATCAGCGCTACAAAGAAGTCTCGCTTCCCATCGGTCAAAAGGGCCATGCTGAATAAAGTGTCAAAACCAGAAATGCAGGACAGGCCACGGAGAAACGGGAGCCTTGCTACGCTGATGGGCGGGATGTAAATTGCCAACAGCCACTCTGGAGAAGTGTACGGTGTGTCCTGAAACATTTACAAAACTCAGCTTAGAGAGCATAGGGCACTTCCACTCATGGGCGTATACATTGGGAAAACTAAAAATCAGCAAGACACAAGCACCCCAAAGTTTAGGGCTGCTCTGTTGACAAGAACCTCCACTTCGTTACACCTTAAATATCCCAGGAAAGAGAAAAATGGATAAAGAAGTTGTGCTCCTTATGTACAATGGAATATCACTCAGCCATGAAATCAACGTCATAAGGCTAGTAGCAGCATGATGAGTGGATTTAGGTACGACGATTCTAAGTCAAATAAGTCACGCAGAAAAAGACACTTATCATAAGATATCACTTATAGAGGGAATGTAAAAACCGCTACCCTTGAACTGAATTACAAAACAGAACAGGGTCACACGGTTAGAAAAGACACTATGGCTGCCTAACGGGAAAGGTGAGGTGGGGTGATGCCTAAAACAAGGGTTTCAAATTAGCTCAGATACCGTTCCATAAACCCAATACGTAATAGACAAGACCTACTCCTTGCTCAGGGAACTGGACTCAACACCCCCTATTCACCGCTCAAGAATATATCTGACTAGTAAGAATCTTAAAACCTATGTATTGATATCTCTCTGTAAGTGAGTCAAGTGGGTGTAAAGCTGCATAAACACAGCAGTGAAAAGCAGCTAAACCCCATTATAAAACTCAAATAATTTTAAAAACCCGTGAAACAAAGACAGTGAAAGAGAGAGAAATTCTTACAAAATTCGTTCAGGGGTTGTGATGCCACCTGGATTGACCATGTCTAGACCCGCAGCTGATTGAGACATAAGGGTGGACACTCTTAGGGCTGAGAGGTTTGGTGAGGTTGGGTGAGCAAACGCAGACGCTTTAAAGTAATACTGCTTGGTACCCATCCCATGGGTCCCAAATCTCCAGGTTCAAGGGCATCTGCCTACATCGAAAACATGCATGAGAAACCCAGAAGATGGTCCACCGAGTGATCGGGAAAGGTTTCTAAAACGCACCTCATTTCTCATCTCCTTGTGCTCGGGTTCGCCATTCCAGCCGCTTTACTAGCAATCTCCCTCCTTGGAGAATCAGCACCTTTAACCTCCTGTTCCATACAGGTGGCAATTTGAACTGAGGATGAACGGGAAGACGGGGAACCAATGAGAGACTAGCTCTAGGTGTTGGGACAGGCACAGGTCACTCTATTTTCCCATCAGGAAGAAGAATTAACCAGAGGCTCAGTCTGCCGCCCGGAAGCAGAATAGTGCCTAAAGCAATCCTGCGCTTTTGCGGCCAGCTCCCAAGAGAGCGAGTTGAAAAATGGAGCTCAGGGGCACTGCAATTCACAAACCTGCAGACTTATAAATGATAACTCTCGTCTACAAATATATTGAGGGAAGGCAACAAAGAGGATTTGAAAGCAAGGCAGAATTGCAGGAAACAGATTTCAGCAGGCAGATTCGAATCGCCTTTAAAGCACAGGAAAAGCGGCAAAACCTCGACAATGATGCCCTTGGCCAAAAAGGGCGTATGCGTTTTTTCCTGAATATATTCAGGAAAAAACGCATACGCCCTTTTTGGCCAACCAAGCAACCTGGAAAGGCAAATCAGCGCTACAAAGAAGTCTCGCTTCCCATCGGTCAAAAGGGCCATGCTGAATAAAGTGTCAAAACCAGAAATGCAGGACAGGCCACGGAGAAACGGGAGCCTTGCTACGCTGATGGGCGGGATGTAAATTGCCAACAGCCACTCTGGAGAAGTGTACGGTGTGTCCTGAAACATTTACAAAACTCAGCTTAGAGAGCATAGGGCACTTCCACTCATGGGCGTATACATTGGGAAAACTAAAAATCAGCAAGACACAAGCACCCCAAAGTTTAGGGCTGCTCTGTTGACAAGAACCTCCACTTCGTTACACCTTAAATATCCCAGGAAAGAGAAAAATGGATAAAGAAGTTGTGCTCCTTATGTACAATGGAATATCACTCAGCCATGAAATCAACGTCATAAGGCTAGTAGCAGCATGATGAGTGGATTTAGGTACGACGATTCTAAGTCAAATAAGTCACGCAGAAAAAGACACTTATCATAAGATATCACTTATAGAGGGAATGTAAAAACCGCTACCCTTGAACTGAATTACAAAACAGAACAGGGTCACACGGTTAGAAAAGACACTATGGCTGCCTAACGGGAAAGGTGAGGTGGGGTGATGCATAAAACAAGGGTTTCAAATTAGCTCAGATACCGTTCCATAAACCCAATACGTAATAGACAAGACCTACTCCTTGCTCAGGGAACTGGACTCAACACCCCCTATTCACCGCCCAAGAATATATCTGACTAGTAAGAATCTTAAAACCTATGTATTGATATCTCTCTGTAAGTGAGTCAAGTGGGTGTAAAGCTGCATAAACACAGCAGTGAAAAGCAGCTAAACCCCATTATAAAACTCAAATAATTTTAAAAACCCGTGAAACAAAGACAGTGAAAGAGAGAGAAATTCTTACAAAATTCGTTCAGGGGCTGTGATGCCACCTGGATTGACCATGTCTAGACCCGCAGCTGATTGAGACATAAGGGTGGACACTCTTAGGGCTGAGAGGTTTGGTGAGGTTGGGTGAGCAAACGCAGACGCTTTAAAGTAATACTGCGTGGTACCCATCCCATGGGTCCCAAATCTCCAGGTTCAAGGGCATCTGCCTACATCGAAAACATGCATGAGAAACCCAGAAGATGGTCCACCGAGTGATCGGGAAAGGTTTCTAAAACGCACCTCATTTCTCATCTCCTTGTGCTCGGGTTCGCCATTCCAGCCGCTTTACTAGCAATCTCCCTCCTTGGAGAATCAGCACCTTTAACCTCCTGTTCCATACAGGTTGCAATTTGAACTGAGGATGAACGGGAAGACGGGGAACCAATGAGAGACTAGCTCTAGGTGTTGGGACAGGCACAGGTCACTCTAGTTTCTCATCTGGAAGAAGAATTAACCACAGGCTGAGTCTGCCGCCCGGAAGCAGAATAGGGCCTAAAGCAATCCTGCGCTTTTGCGGCCAGCTCCCAAGAGAGCGAGTTGAAAAATGGAGCTCAGGGGCACTGCAATTCACAAACCTGCAGACTTATAAATGATAACTCTCGTCTACAAATATATTGAGGGAAGGCAACAAAGAGGATTTGAAAGCAAGGCAGAATTGCAGGAAACAGATTTCAGGAGGCAGATTCGAATCGCCATTAAAGCACAGGAAAAGCGGCAAAACCTCGACAATGATGCCCTTGGCCAAAAAGGGCGTATGCGTTTTTTCCTGAATATATTCAGGAAAAAACGCATACGCCCTTTTTGGCCAACCAAGCAACCTGGAAAGGCAAATCAGCGCTACAAAGAAGTCTCGCTTCCCATCGGTCAAAAGGGCCATGCTGAATAAAGTGTCAAAACCAGAAATGCAGGACAGGCCACGGAGAAACGGGAGCCTTGCTACGCTGATGGGCGGGATGTAAATTGCCAACAGCCACTCTGGAGAAGTGTACGGTGTGTCCTGAAACATTTACAAAACTCAGCTTAGAGAGCATAGGGCACTTCCACTCATGGGCGTATACATTGGGAAAACTAAAAATCAGCAAGACACAAGCACCCCAAAGTTTAGGGCTGCTCTGTTGACAAGAACCTCCACTTCGTTACACCTTAAATATCCCAGGAAAGAGAAAAATGGATAAAGAAGTTGTGCTCCTTATGTACAATGGAATATCACTCAGCCATGAAATCAACGTCATAAGGCTAGTAGCAGCATGATGAGTGGATTTAGGTACGACGATTCTAAGTCAAATAAGTCACGCAGAAAAAGACACTTATCATAAGATATCACTTATAGAGGGAATGTAAAAACCGCTACCCTTGAACTGAATTACAAAACAGAACAGGGTCACACGGTTAGAAAAGACACTATGGCTGCCTAATGGGAAAGGTGAGGTGGGGTGATGCCTAAAACAAGGGTTTCAAATTAGCTCAGATACCGTTCCATAAACCCAATACGTAATAGACAAGACCTACTCCTTGCTCAGGGAACTGGACTCAACACCCCCTATTCACCGCTCAAGAATATATCTGACTAGTAAGAATCTTAAAACCTATGTATTGATATCTCTCTGTAAGTGAGTCAAGTGGGTGTAAAGCTGCATAAACACAGCAGTGAAAAGCAGCTAAACCCCATTATAAAACTCAAATAATTTTAAAAACCCGTGAAACAAAGACAGTGAAAGAGAGAGAAATTCTTACAAAATTCGTTCAGGGGTTGTGATGCCACCTGGATTGACCATGTCTAGACCCGCAGCTGATTGAGACATAAGGGTGGACACTCTTAGGGCTGAGAGGTTTGGTGAGGTTGGGTGAGCAAACGCAGACGCTTTAAAGTAATACTGCTTGGTACCCATCCCATGGGTCCCAAATCTCCAGGTTCAAGGGCATCTGCCTACATCGAAAACATGCATGAGAAACCCAGAAGATGGTCCACCGAGTGATCGGGAAAGGTTTCTAAAACGCACCTCATTTCTCATCTCCTTGTGCTCGGGTTCGCCATTCCAGCCGCTTTACTAGCAATCTCCCTCCTTGGAGAATCAGCACCTTTAACCTCCTGTTCCATACAGGTGGCAATTTGAACTGAGGATGAACGGGAAGACGGGGAACCAATGAGAGACTAGCTCTAGGTGTTGGGACAGGCACAGGTCACTCTATTTTCCCATCAGGAAGAAGAATTAACCAGAGGCTCAGTCTGCCGCCCGGAAGCAGAATAGTGCCTAAAGCAATCCTGCGCTTTTGCGGCCAGCTCCCAAGAGAGCGAGTTGAAAAATGGAGCTCAGGGGCACTGCAATTCACAAACCTGCAGACTTATAAATGATAACTCTCGTCTACAAATATATTGAGGGAAGGCAACAAAGAGGATTTGAAAGCAAGGCAGAATTGCAGGAAACAGATTTCAGCAGGCAGATTCGAATCGCCTTTAAAGCACAGGAAAAGCGGCAAAACCTCGACAATGATGCCCTTGGCCAAAAAGGGCGTATGCGTTTTTTCCTGAATATATTCAGGAAAAAACGCATACGCCCTTTTTGGCCAACCAAGCAACCTGGAAAGGCAAATCAGCGCTACAAAGAAGTCTCGCTTCCCATCGGTCAAAAGGGCCATGCTGAATAAAGTGTCAAAACCAGAAATGCAGGACAGGCCACGGAGAAACGGGAGCCTTGCTACGCTGATGGGCGGGATGTAAATTGCCAACAGCCACTCTGGAGAAGTGTACGGTGTGTCCTGAAACATTTACAAAACTCAGCTTAGAGAGCATAGGGCACTTCCACTCATGGGCGTATACATTGGGAAAACTAAAAATCAGCAAGACACAAGCACCCCAAAGTTTAGGGCTGCTCTGTTGACAAGAACCTCCACTTCGTTACACCTTAAATATCCCAGGAAAGAGAAAAATGGATAAAGAAGTTGTGCTCCTTATGTACAATGGAATATCACTCAGCCATGAAATCAACGTCATAAGGCTAGTAGCAGCATGATGAGTGGATTTAGGTACGACGATTCTAAGTCAAATAAGTCACGCAGAAAAAGACACTTATCATAAGATATCACTTATAGAGGGAATGTAAAAACCGCTACCCTTGAACTGAATTACAAAACAGAACAGGGTCACACGGTTAGAAAAGACACTATGGCTGCCTAACGGGAAAGGTGAGGTGGGGTGATGCATAAAACAAGGGTTTCAAATTAGCTCAGATACCGTTCCATAAACCCAATACGTAATAGACAAGACCTACTCCTTGCTCAGGGAACTGGACTCAACACCCCCTATTCACCGCCCAAGAATATATCTGACTAGTAAGAATCTTAAAACCTATGTATTGATATCTCTCTGTAAGTGAGTCAAGTGGGTGTAAAGCTGCATAAACACAGCAGTGAAAAGCAGCTAAACCCCATTATAAAACTCAAATAATTTTAAAAACCCGTGAAACAAAGACAGTGAAAGAGAGAGAAATTCTTACAAAATTCGTTCAGGGGCTGTGATGCCACCTGGATTGACCATGTCTAGACCCGCAGCTGATTGAGACATAAGGGTGGACACTCTTAGGGCTGAGAGGTTTGGTGAGGTTGGGTGAGCAAACGCAGACGCTTTAAAGTAATACTGCGTGGTACCCATCCCATGGGTCCCAAATCTCCAGGTTCAAGGGCATCTGCCTACATCGAAAACATGCATGAGAAACCCAGAAGATGGTCCACCGAGTGATCGGGAAAGGTTTCTAAAACGCACCTCATTTCTCATCTCCTTGTGCTCGGGTTCGCCATTCCAGCCGCTTTACTAGCAATCTCCCTCCTTGGAGAATCAGCACCTTTAACCTCCTGTTCCATACAGGTGGCAATTTGAACTGAGGATGAACGGGAAGACGGGGAACCAATGAGAGACTAGCTCTAGGTGTTGGGACAGGCACAGGTCACTCTATTTTCCCATCAGGAAGAAGAATTAACCAGAGGCTCAGTCTGCCGCCCGGAAGCAGAATAGTGCCTAAAGCAATCCTGCGCTTTTGCGGCCAGCTCCCAAGAGAGCGAGTTGAAAAATGGAGCTCAGGGGCACTGCAATTCACAAACCTGCAGACTTATAAATGATAACTCTCGTCTACAAATATATTGAGGGAAGGCAACAAAGAGGATTTGAAAGCAAGGCAGAATTGCAGGAAACAGATTTCAGCAGGCAGATTCGAATCGCCTTTAAAGCACAGGAAAAGCGGCAAAACCTCGACAATGATGCCCTTGGCCAAAAAGGGCGTATGCGTTTTTTCCTGAATATATTCAGGAAAAAACGCATACGCCCTTTTTGGCCAACCAAGCAACCTGGAAAGGCAAATCAGCGCTACAAAGAAGTCTCGCTTCCCATCGGTCAAAAGGGCCATGCTGAATAAAGTGTCAAAACCAGAAATGCAGGACAGGCCACGGAGAAACGGGAGCCTTGCTACGCTGATGGGCGGGATGTAAATTGCCAACAGCCACTCTGGAGAAGTGTACGGTGTGTCCTGAAACATTTACAAAACTCAGCTTAGAGAGCATAGGGCACTTCCACTCATGGGCGTATACATTGGGAAAACTAAAAATCAGCAAGACACAAGCACCCCAAAGTTTAGGGCTGCTCTGTTGACAAGAACCTCCACTTCGTTACACCTTAAATATCCCAGGAAAGAGAAAAATGGATAAAGAAGTTGTGCTCCTTATGTACAATGGAATATCACTCAGCCATGAAATCAACGTCATAAGGCTAGTAGCAGCATGATGAGTGGATTTAGGTACGACGATTCTAAGTCAAATAAGTCACGCAGAAAAAGACACTTATCATAAGATATCACTTATAGAGGGAATGTAAAAACCGCTACCCTTGAACTGAATTACAAAACAGAACAGGGTCACACGGTTAGAAAAGACACTATGGCTGCCTAACGGGAAAGGTGAGGTGGGGTGATGCATAAAACAAGGGTTTCAAATTAGCTCAGATACCGTTCCATAAACCCAATACGTAATAGACAAGACCTACTCCTTGCTCAGGGAACTGGACTCAACACCCCCTATTCACCGCCCAAGAATATATCTGACTAGTAAGAATCTTAAAACCTATGTATTGATATCTCTCTGTAAGTGAGTCAAGTGGGTGTAAAGCTGCATAAACACAGCAGTGAAAAGCAGCTAAACCCCATTATAAAACTCAAATAATTTTAAAAACCCGTGAAACAAAGACAGTGAAAGAGAGAGAAATTCTTACAAAATTCGTTCAGGGGCTGTGATGCCACCTGGATTGACCATGTCTAGACCCGCAGCTGATTGAGACATAAGGGTGGACACTCTTAGGGCTGAGAGGTTTGGTGAGGTTGGGTGAGCAAACGCAGACGCTTTAAAGTAATACTGCGTGGTACCCATCCCAAGGGTCCCAAATCTCCAGGTTCAAGGGCATCTGCCTACATCGAAAACATGCATGAGAAACCCAGAAGATGGTCCACCGAGTGATCGGGAAAGGTTTCTAAAACGCACCTCATTTCTCATCTCCTTGTGCTCGGGTTCGCCATTCCAGCCGCTTTACTAGCAATCTCCCTCCTTGGAGAATCAGCACCTTTAACCTCCTGTTCCATACAGGTTGCAATTTGAACTGAGGATGAACGGGAAGACGGGGAACCAATGAGAGACTAGCTCTAGGTGTTGGGACAGGCACAGGTCACTCTAGTTTCTCATCAGGAAGAAGAATTAACCACAGGCTGAGTCTGCCGCCCGGAAGCAGAATAGGGCCTAAAGCAATCCTGCGCTTTTGCGGCCAGCTCCCAAGAGAGCGAGTTGAAAAATGGAGCTCAGGGGCACTGCAATTCACAAACCTGCAGACTTATAAATGATAACTCTCGTCTACAAATATATTGAGGGAAGGCAACAAAGAGGATTTGAAAGCAAGGCAGAATTGCAGGAAACAGATTTCAGGAGGCAGATTCGAATCGCCTTTAAAGCACAGGAAAAGCGGCAAAACCTCGACAATGATGCCCTTGGCCAAAAAGGGCGTATGCGTTTTTTCCTGAATATATTCAGGAAAAAACGCATACGCCCTTTTTGGCCAACCAAGCAACCTGGAAAGGCAAATCAGCGCTACAAAGAAGTCTCGCTTCCCATCGGTCAAAAGGGCCATGCTGAATAAAGTGTCAAAACCAGAAATGCAGGACAGGCCACGGAGAAACGGGAGCCTTGCTACGCTGATGGGCGGGATGTAAATTGCCAACAGCCACTCTGGAGAAGTGTACGGTGTGTCCTGAAACATTTACAAAACTCAGCTTAGAGAGCATAGGGCACTTCCACTCATGGGCGTATACATTGGGAAAACTAAAAATCAGCAAGACACAAGCACCCCAAAGTTTAGGGCTGCTCTGTTGACAAGAACCTCCACTTCGTTACACCTTAAATATCCCAGGAAAGAGAAAAATGGATAAAGAAGTTGTGCTCCTTATGTACAATGGAATATCACTCAGCCATGAAATCAACGTCATAAGGCTAGTAGCAGCATGATGAGTGGATTTAGGTACGACGATTCTAAGTCAAATAAGTCACGCAGAAAAAGACACTTATCATAAGATATCACTTATAGAGGGAATGTAAAAACCGCTACCCTTGAACTGAATTACAAAACAGAACAGGGTCACACGGTTAGAAAAGACACTATGGCTGCCTAACGGGAAAGGTGAGGTGGGGTGATGCCTAAAACAAGGGTTTCAAATTAGCTCAGATACCGTTCCATAAACCCAATACGTAATAGACAAGACCTACTCCTTGCTCAGGGAACTGGACTCAACACCCCCTATTCACCGCCCAAGAATATATCTGACTAGTAAGAATCTTAAAACCTATGTATTGATATCTCTCTGTAAGTGAGTCAAGTGGGTGTAAAGCTGCATAAACACAGCAGTGAAAAGCAGCTAAACCCCATTATAAAACTCAAATAATTTTAAAAACCCGTGAAACAAAGACAGTGAAAGAGAGAGAAATTCTTACAAAATTCGTTCAGGGGCTGTGATGCCACCTGGATTGACCATGTCTAGACCCGCAGCTGATTGAGACATAAGGGTGGACACTCTTAGGGCTGAGAGGTTTGGTGAGGTTGGGTGAGCAAACGCAGACGCTTTAAAGTAATACTGCGTGGTACCCATCCCATGGGTCCCAAATCTCCAGGTTCAAGGGCATCTGCCTACATCGAAAACATGCATGAGAAACCCAGAAGATGGTCCACCGAGTGATCGGGAAAGGTTTCTAAAACGCACCTCATTTCTCATCTCCTTGTGCTCGGGTTCGCCATTCCAGCCGCTTTACTAGCAATCTCCCTCCTTGGAGAATCAGCACCTTTAACCTCCTGTTCCATACAGGTGGCAATTTGAACTGAGGATGAACGGGAAGACGGGGAACCAATGAGAGACTAGCTCTAGGTGTTGGGACAGGCACAGGTCACTCTATTTTCCCATCAGGAAGAAGAATTAACCAGAGGCTCAGTCTGCCGCCCGGAAGCAGAATAGTGCCTAAAGCAATCCTGCGCTTTTGCGGCCAGCTCCCAAGAGAGCGAGTTGAAAAATGGAGCTCAGGGGCACTGCAATTCACAAACCTGCAGACTTATAAATGATAACTCTCGTCTACAAATATATTGAGGGAAGGCAACAAAGAGGATTTGAAAGCAAGGCAGAATTGCAGGAAACAGATTTCAGCAGGCAGATTCGAATCGCCTTTAAAGCACAGGAAAAGCGGCAAAACCTCGACAATGATGCCCTTGGCCAAAAAGGGCGTATGCGTTTTTTCCTGAATATATTCAGGAAAAAACGCATACGCCCTTTTTGGCCAACCAAGCAACCTGGAAAGGCAAATCAGCGCTACAAAGAAGTCTCGCTTCCCATCGGTCAAAAGGGCCATGCTGAATAAAGTGTCAAAACCAGAAATGCAGGACAGGCCACGGAGAAACGGGAGCCTTGCTACGCTGATGGGCGGGATGTAAATTGCCAACAGCCACTCTGGAGAAGTGTACGGTGTGTCCTGAAACATTTACAAAACTCAGCTTAGAGAGCATAGGGCACTTCCACTCATGGGCGTATACATTGGGAAAACTAAAAATCAGCAAGACACAAGCACCCCAAAGTTTAGGGCTGCTCTGTTGACAAGAACCTCCACTTCGTTACACCTTAAATATCCCAGGAAAGAGAAAAATGGATAAAGAAGTTGTGCTCCTTATGTACAATGGAATATCACTCAGCCATGAAATCAACGTCATAAGGCTAGTAGCAGCATGATGAGTGGATTTAGGTACGACGATTCTAAGTCAAATAAGTCACGCAGAAAAAGACACTTATCATAAGATATCACTTATAGAGGGAATGTAAAAACCGCTACCCTTGAACTGAATTACAAAACAGAACAGGGTCACACGGTTAGAAAAGACACTATGGCTGCCTAACGGGAAAGGTGAGGTGGGGTGATGCATAAAACAAGGGTTTCAAATTAGCTCAGATACCGTTCCATAAACCCAATACGTAATAGACAAGACCTACTCCTTGCTCAGGGAACTGGACTCAACACCCCCTATTCACCGCCCAAGAATATATCTGACTAGTAAGAATCTTAAAACCTATGTATTGATATCTCTCTGTAAGTGAGTCAAGTGGGTGTAAAGCTGCATAAACACAGCAGTGAAAAGCAGCTAAACCCCATTATAAAACTCAAATAATTTTAAAAACCCGTGAAACAAAGACAGTGAAAGAGAGAGAAATTCTTACAAAATTCGTTCAGGGGCTGTGATGCCACCTGGATTGACCATGTCTAGACCCGCAGCTGATTGAGACATAAGGGTGGACACTCTTAGGGCTGAGAGGTTTGGTGAGGTTGGGTGAGCAAACGCAGACGCTTTAAAGTAATACTGCGTGGTACCCATCCCATGGGTCCCAAATCTCCAGGTTCAAGGGCATCTGCCTACATCGAAAACATGCATGAGAAACCCAGAAGATGGTCCACCGAGTGATCGGGAAAGGTTTCTAAAACGCACCTCATTTCTCATCTCCTTGTGCTCGGGTTCGCCATTCCAGCCGCTTTACTAGCAATCTCCCTCCTTGGAGAATCAGCACCTTTAACCTCCTGTTCCATACAGGTTGCAATTTGAACTGAGGATGAACGGGAAGACGGGGAACCAATGAGAGACTAGCTCTAGGTGTTGGGACAGGCACAGGTCACTCTAGTTTCTCATCAGGAAGAAGAATTAACCACAGGCTGAGTCTGCCGCCCGGAAGCAGAATAGGGCCTAAAGCAATCCTGCGCTTTTGCGGCCAGCTCCCAAGAGAGCGAGTTGAAAAATGGAGCTCAGGGGCACTGCAATTCACAAACCTGCAGACTTATAAATGATAACTCTCGTCTACAAATATATTGAGGGAAGGCAACAAAGAGGATTTGAAAGCAAGGCAGAATTGCAGGAAACAGATTTCAGGAGGCAGATTCGAATCGCCTTTAAAGCACAGGAAAAGCGGCAAAACCTCGACAATGATGCCCTTGGCCAAAAAGGGCGTATGCGTTTTTTCCTGAATATATTCAGGAAAAAACGCATACGCCCTTTTTGGCCAACCAAGCAACCTGGAAAGGCAAATCAGCGCTACAAAGAAGTCTCGCTTCCCATCGGTCAAAAGGGCCATGCTGAATAAAGTGTCAAAACCAGAAATGCAGGACAGGCCACGGAGAAACGGGAGCCTTGCTACGCTGATGGGCGGGATGTAAATTGCCAACAGCCACTCTGGAGAAGTGTACGGTGTGTCCTGAAACATTTACAAAACTCAGCTTAGAGAGCATAGGGCACTTCCACTCATGGGCGTATACATTGGGAAAACTAAAAATCAGCAAGACACAAGCACCCCAAAGTTTAGGGCTGCTCTGTTGACAAGAACCTCCACTTCGTTACACCTTAAATATCCCAGGAAAGAGAAAAATGGATAAAGAAGTTGTGCTCCTTATGTACAATGGAATATCACTCAGCCATGAAATCAACGTCATAAGGCTAGTAGCAGCATGATGAGTGGATTTAGGTACGACGATTCTAAGTCAAATAAGTCACGCAGAAAAAGACACTTATCATAAGATATCACTTATAGAGGGAATGTAAAAACCGCTACCCTTGAACTGAATTACAAAACAGAACAGGGTCACACGGTTAGAAAAGACACTATGGCTGCCTAACGGGAAAGGTGAGGTGGGGTGATGCATAAAACAAGGGTTTCAAATTAGCTCAGATACCGTTCCATAAACCCAATACGTAATAGACAAGACCTACTCCTTGCTCAGGGAACTGGACTCAACACCCCCTATTCACCGCCCAAGAATATATCTGACTAGTAAGAATCTTAAAACCTATGTATTGATATCTCTCTGTAAGTGAGTCAAGTGGGTGTAAAGCTGCATAAACACAGCAGTGAAAAGCAGCTAAACCCCATTATAAAACTCAAATAATTTTAAAAACCCGTGAAACAAAGACAGTGAAAGAGAGAGAAATTCTTACAAAATTCGTTCAGGGGCTGTGATGCCACCTGGATTGACCATGTCTAGACCCGCAGCTGATTGAGACATAAGGGTGGACACTCTTAGGGCTGAGAGGTTTGGTGAGGTTGGGTGAGCAAACGCAGACGCTTTAAAGTAATACTGCGTGGTACCCATCCCATGGGTCCCAAATCTCCAGGTTCAAGGGCATCTGCCTACATCGAAAACATGCATGAGAAACCCAGAAGATGGTCCACCGAGTGATCGGGAAAGGTTTCTAAAACGCACCTCATTTCTCATCTCCTTGTGCTCGGGTTCGCCATTCCAGCCGCTTTACTAGCAATCTCCCTCCTTGGAGAATCAGCACCTTTAACCTCCTGTTCCATACAGGTTGCAATTTGAACTGAGGATGAACGGGAAGACGGGGAACCAATGAGAGACTAGCTCTAGGTGTTGGGACAGGCACAGGTCACTCTAGTTTCTCATCAGGAAGAAGAATTAACCACAGGCTGAGTCTGCCGCCCGGAAGCAGAATAGGGCCTAAAGCAATCCTGCGCTTTTGCGGCCAGCTCCCAAGAGAGCGAGTTGAAAAATGGAGCTCAGGGGCACTGCAATTCACAAACCTGCAGACTTATAAATGATAACTCTCGTCTACAAATATATTGAGGGAAGGCAACAAAGAGGATTTGAAAGCAAGGCAGAATTGCAGGAAACAGATTTCAGGAGGCAGATTCGAATCGCCTTTAAAGCACAGGAAAAGCGGCAAAACCTCGACAATGATGCCCTTGGCCAAAAAGGGCGTATGCGTTTTTTCCTGAATATATTCAGGAAAAAACGCATACGCCCTTTTTGGCCAACCAAGCAACCTGGAAAGGCAAATCAGCGCTACAAAGAAGTCTCGCTTCCCATCGGTCAAAAGGGCCATGCTGAATAAAGTGTCAAAACCAGAAATGCAGGACAGGCCACGGAGAAACGGGAGCCTTGCTACGCTGATGGGCGGGATGTAAATTGCCAACAGCCACTCTGGAGAAGTGTACGGTGTGTCCTGAAACATTTACAAAACTCAGCTTAGAGAGCATAGGGCACTTCCACTCATGGGCGTATACATTGGGAAAACTAAAAATCAGCAAGACACAAGCACCCCAAAGTTTAGGGCTGCTCTGTTGACAAGAACCTCCACTTCGTTACACCTTAAATATCCCAGGAAAGAGAAAAATGGATAAAGAAGTTGTGCTCCTTACGTACAATGGAATATCACTCAGCCATGAAATCAACGTCATAAGGCTAGTAGCAGCATGATGAGTGGATTTAGGTACGATGATTCTAAGTCAAATAAGTCACGCAGAAAAAGACACTTATCATAAGATATCACTTATAGAGGGAATGTAAAAACCGCTACCCTTGAACTGAATTACAAAACAAAACAGGGTCTCACGGTTAGAAAAGACACTATGGCTGCCTAACGGGAAAGGTGAGGTGGGGTGATGCATAAAACAAGGGTTTCAAATTAGCTCAGATACCGTTCCATAAACCCAATACGTAATAGACAAGACCTACTCCTTGCTCAGGGAACTGGACTCAACACCCCCTATTCACCGCCCAAGAATATATCTGACTAGTAAGAATCTTAAAACCTATGTATTGATACCTCTCTGTAAGTGAGTCAAGTGGGTGTAAAGCTGCATAAACACAGCAGTGAAAAGCAGCTAAACCCCATTATAAAACTCAAATAATTTTAAAAACCCGTGAAACAAAGACAGTGAAAGAGAGAGAAATTCTTACAAAATTCGTTCAGGGGCTGTGATGCCACCTGGATTGACCATGTCTAGACCCGCAGCTGATTGAGACATAAGGGTGGACACTCTTAGGGCTGAGAGGTTTGGTGAGGTTGGGTGAGCAAACGCAGACGCTTTAAAGTAATACTGCGTGGTACCCATCCCATGGGTCCCAAATCTCCAGGTTCAAGGGCATCTGCCTACATCGAAAACATGCATGAGAAACCCAGAAGATGGTCCACCGAGTGATCGGGAAAGGTTTCTAAAACGCACCTCATTTCTCATCTCCTTGTGCTCGGGTTCGCCATTCCAGCCGCTTTACTAGCAATCTCCCTCCTTGGAGAATCAGCACCTTTAACCTCCTGTTCCATACAGGTTGCAATTTGAACTGAGGATGAACGGGAAGACGGGGAACCAATGAGAGACTAGCTCTAGGTGTTGGGACAGGCACAGGTCACTCTAGTTTCTCATCAGGAAGAAGAATTAACCACAGGCTGAGTCTGCCGCCCGGAAGCAGAATAGGGCCTAAAGCAATCCTGCGCTTTTGCGGCCAGCTCCCAAGAGAGCGAGTTGAAAAATGGAGCTCAGGGGCACTGCAATTCACAAACCTGCAGACTTATAAATGATAACTCTCGTCTACAAATATATTGAGGGAAGGCAACAAAGAGGATTTGAAAGCAAGGCAGAATTGCAGGAAACAGATTTCAGGAGGCAGATTCGAATCGCCATTAAAGCACAGGAAAAGCGGCAAAACCTCGACAATGATGCCCTTGGCCAAAAAGGGCGTATGCGTTTTTTCCTGAATATATTCAGGAAAAAACGCATACGCCCTTTTTGGCCAACCAAGCAACCTGGAAAGGCAAATCAGCGCTACAAAGAAGTCTCGCTTCCCATCGGTCAAAAGGGCCATGCTGAATAAAGTGTCAAAACCAGAAATGCAGGACAGGCCACGGAGAAACGGGAGCCTTGCTACGCTGATGGGCGGGATGTAAATTGCCAACAGCCACTCTGGAGAAGTGTACGGTGTGTCCTGAAACATTTACAAAACTCAGCTTAGAGAGCATAGGGCACTTCCACTCATGGGCGTATACATTGGGAAAACTAAAAATCAGCAAGACACAAGCACCCCAAAGTTTAGGGCTGCTCTGTTGACAAGAACCTCCACTTCGTTACACCTTAAATATCCCAGGAAAGAGAAAAATGGATAAAGAAGTTGTGCTCCTTATGTACAATGGATTATCATTCAGCCATGAAATCAACCTCATAAGGCTAGTAGCAGCATGATGAGTGGATTTAGGTACGACGATTTTAAGTGAAATAAGTCACACAGAAAAAGACACTTATCATAAGATATCACTTATAGAGGGAATGTAAAAACCGCTACCCTTGAACTGAATTACAAAACAGAACAGAGTCACACGGTTAGAAAACACACTATGGCTGCCTAACGGGAAAGGTGAGGTGGGGTGATGCCTAAAACAAGGGTTTCAAATTAGCTCAGATACCGTTCCATAAACCCAATACGTAATAGACAAGACCTACTCCTTGCTCAGGGAACTGGACTCAACACCCCCTATTCACCGCTCAAGAATATATCTGACTAGTAAGAATCTTAAAACCTATGTATTGATATCTCTCTGTAAGTGAGTCAAGTGGGTGTAAAGCTGCATAAACACAGCAGTGAAAAGCAGCTAAACCCCATTATAAAACTCAAATAATTTTAAAAACCCGTGAAACAAAGACAGTGAAAGAGAGAGAAATTCTTACAAAATTCGTTCAGGGGTTGTGATGCCACCTGGATTGACCATGTCTAGACCCGCAGCTGATTGAGACATAAGGGTGGACACTCTTAGGGCTGAGAGGTTTGGTGAGGTTGGGTGAGCAAACGCAGACGCTTTAAAGTAATACTGCGTGGTACCCATCCCATGGGTCCCAAATCTCCAGGTTCAAGGGCATCTGCCTACATCGAAAACATGCATGAGAAACCCAGAAGATGGTCCACCGAGTGATCGGGAAAGGTTTCTAAAACGCACCTCATTTCTCATCTCCTTGTGCTCGTGTTCGCCATTCCAGCCGCTTTACTAGCAATCTCCCTCCTTGGAGAATCAGCACCTTTAACCTCCTGTTCCATACAGGTGGCAATTTGAACTGAGGATGAACGGGAAGACGGGGAACCAATGAGAGACTAGCTCTAGGTGTTGGGACAGGCACAGGTCACTCTAGTTTCCCATCAGGAAGAAGAATTAACCAGAGGCTCAGTCTGCCGCCCGGAAGCAGAATAGGGCCTAAAGCAATCCTGCGCTTTTGCGGCCAGCTCCCAAGAGAGCGAGTTGAAAAATGGAGCTCAGGGGCACTGCAATTCACAAACCTGCAGACTTATAAATGATAACTCTCGTCTACAAATATATTGAGGGAAGGCAACAAAGAGGATTTGAAAGCAAGGCAGAATTGCAGGAAACAGATTTCAGGAGGCAGATTCGAATCGCCTTTAAAGCACAGGAAAAGCGGCAAAACCTCGACAATGATGCCCTTGGCCAAAAAGGGCGTATGCGTTTTTTCCTGAATATATTCAGGAAAAAACGCATACGCCCTTTTTGGCCAACCAAGCAACCTGGAAAGGCAAATCAGCGCTACAAAGAAGTCTCGCTTCCCATCGGTCAAAAGGGCCATGCTGAATAAAGTGTCAAAACCAGAAATGCAGGACAGGCCACGGAGAAACGGGAGCCTTGCTACGCTGATGGGCGGGATGTAAATTGCCAACAGCCACTCTGGAGAAGTGTACGGTGTGTCCTGAAACATTTACAAAACTCAGCTTAGAGAGCATAGGGCACTTCCACTCATGGGCGTATGAATTGGGAAAACTAAAAATCAGCAAGACACAAGCACCCCAAAGTTTAGGGCTGCTCTGTTGACAAGAACCTCCACTTCGTTACACCTTAAATATCCCAGGAAAGAGAAAAATGGATAAAGAAGTTGTGCTCCTTACGTACAATGGAATATCACTCAGCCATGAAATCAACGTCATAAGGCTAGTAGCAGCATGATGAGTGGATTTAGGTACGACGATTCTAAGTGAAATAAGTCACACAGAAAAAGACACTTATCATAAGATATCACTTATAGAGGGAATGTAAAAACCGCTACCCTTGAACTGAATTACAAAACAGAACAGAGTCACACGGTTAGAAAACACACTATGGCTGCCTAACGGGAAAGGTGAGGTGGGGTGATGCCTAAAACAAGGGTTTCAAATTAGCTCAGATACCGTTCCATAAACCCAATACGTAATAGACAAGACCTACTCCTTGCTCAGGGAACTGGACTCAACACCCCCTATTCACCGCCCAAGAATATATCTGACTAGTAAGAATCTTAAAACCTATGTATTGATATCTCTCTGTAAGTGAGTCAAGTGGGTGTAAAGCTGCATAAACACAGCAGTGAAAAGCAGCTAAACCCCATTATAAAACTCAAATAATTTTAAAAACCCGTGAAACAAAGACAGTGAAAGAGAGAGAAATTCTTACAAAATTCGTTCAGGGGCTGTGATGCCACCTGGATTGACCATGTCTAGACCCGCAGCTGATTGAGACATAAGGGTGGACACTCTTAGGGCTGAGAGGTTTGGTGAGGTTGGGTGAGCAAACGCAGACGCTTTAAAGTAATACTGCGTGGTACCCATCCCATGGGTCCCAAATCTCCAGGTTCAAGGGCATCTGCCTACATCGAAAACATGCATGAGAAACCCAGAAGATGGTCCACCGAGTGATCGGGAAAGGTTTCTAAAACGCACCTCATTTCTCATCTCCTTGTGCTCGGGTTCGCCATTCCAGCCGCTTTACTAGCAATCTCCCTCCTTGGAGAATCAGCACCTTTAACCTCCTGTTCCATACAGGTGGCAATTTGAACTGAGGATGAACGGGAAGACGGGGAACCAATGAGAGACTAGCTCTAGGTGTTGGGACAGGCACAGGTCACTCTATTTTCCCATCAGGAAGAAGAATTAACCAGAGGCTCAGTCTGCCGCCCGGAAGCAGAATAGTGCCTAAAGCAATCCTGCGCTTTTGCGGCCAGCTCCCAAGAGAGCGAGTTGAAAAATGGAGCTCAGGGGCACTGCAATTCACAAACCTGCAGACTTATAAATGATAACTCTCGTCTACAAATATATTGAGGGAAGGCAACAAAGAGGATTTGAAAGCAAGGCAGAATTGCAGGAAACAGATTTCAGCAGGCAGATTCGAATCGCCTTTAAAGCACAGGAAAAGCGGCAAAACCTCGACAATGATGCCCTTGGCCAAAAAGGGCGTATGCGTTTTTTCCTGAATATATTCAGGAAAAAACGCATACGCCCTTTTTGGCCAACCAAGCAACCTGGAAAGGCAAATCAGCGCTACAAAGAAGTCTCGCTTCCCATCGGTCAAAAGGGCCATGCTGAATAAAGTGTCAAAACCAGAAATGCAGGACAGGCCACGGAGAAACGGGAGCCTTGCTACGCTGATGGGCGGGATGTAAATTGCCAACAGCCACTCTGGAGAAGTGTACGGTGTGTCCTGAAACATTTACAAAACTCAGCTTAGAGAGCATAGGGCACTTCCACTCATGGGCGTATACATTGGGAAAACTAAAAATCAGCAAGACACAAGCACCCCAAAGTTTAGGGCTGCTCTGTTGACAAGAACCTCCACTTCGTTACACCTTAAATATCCCAGGAAAGAGAAAAATGGATAAAGAAGTTGTGCTCCTTATGTACAATGGAATATCACTCAGCCATGAAATCAACGTCATAAGGCTAGTAGCAGCATGATGAGTGGATTTAGGTACGACGATTCTAAGTCAAATAAGTCACGCAGAAAAAGACACTTATCATAAGATATCACTTATAGAGGGAATGTAAAAACCGCTACCCTTGAACTGAATTACAAAACAGAACAGGGTCACACGGTTAGAAAAGACACTATGGCTGCCTAACGGGAAAGGTGAGGTGGGGTGATGCATAAAACAAGGGTTTCAAATTAGCTCAGATACCGTTCCATAAACCCAATACGTAATAGACAAGACCTACTCCTTGCTCAGGGAACTGGACTCAACACCCCCTATTCACCGCCCAAGAATATATCTGACTAGTAAGAATCTTAAAACCTATGTATTGATATCTCTCTGTAAGTGAGTCAAGTGGGTGTAAAGCTGCATAAACACAGCAGTGAAAAGCAGCTAAACCCCATTATAAAACTCAAATAATTTTAAAAACCCGTGAAACAAAGACAGTGAAAGAGAGAGAAATTCTTACAAAATTCGTTCAGGGGCTGTGATGCCACCTGGATTGACCATGTCTAGACCCGCAGCTGATTGAGACATAAGGGTGGACACTCTTAGGGCTGAGAGGTTTGGTGAGGTTGGGTGAGCAAACGCAGACGCTTTAAAGTAATACTGCGTGGTACCCATCCCATGGGTCCCAAATCTCCAGGTTCAAGGGCATCTGCCTACATCGAAAACATGCATGAGAAACCCAGAAGATGGTCCACCGAGTGATCGGGAAAGGTTTCTAAAACGCACCTCATTTCTCATCTCCTTGTGCTCGGGTTCGCCATTCCAGCCGCTTTACTAGCAATCTCCCTCCTTGGAGAATCAGCACCTTTAACCTCCTGTTCCATACAGGTGGCAATTTGAACTGAGGATGAACGGGAAGACGGGGAACCAATGAGAGACTAGCTCTAGGTGTTGGGACAGGCACAGGTCACTCTATTTTCCCATCAGGAAGAAGAATTAACCAGAGGCTCAGTCTGCCGCCCGGAAGCAGAATAGTGCCTAAAGCAATCCTGCGCTTTTGCGGCCAGCTCCCAAGAGAGCGAGTTGAAAAATGGAGCTCAGGGGCACTGCAATTCACAAACCTGCAGACTTATAAATGATAACTCTCGTCTACAAATATATTGAGGGAAGGCAACAAAGAGGATTTGAAAGCAAGGCAGAATTGCAGGAAACAGATTTCAGCAGGCAGATTCGAATCGCCTTTAAAGCACAGGAAAAGCGGCAAAACCTCGACAATGATGCCCTTGGCCAAAAAGGGCGTATGCGTTTTTTCCTGAATATATTCAGGAAAAAACGCATACGCCCTTTTTGGCCAACCAAGCAACCTGGAAAGGCAAATCAGCGCTACAAAGAAGTCTCGCTTCCCATCGGTCAAAAGGGCCATGCTGAATAAAGTGTCAAAACCAGAAATGCAGGACAGGCCACGGAGAAACGGGAGCCTTGCTACGCTGATGGGCGGGATGTAAATTGCCAACAGCCACTCTGGAGAAGTGTACGGTGTGTCCTGAAACATTTACAAAACTCAGCTTAGAGAGCATAGGGCACTTCCACTCATGGGCGTATACATTGGGAAAACTAAAAATCAGCAAGACACAAGCACCCCAAAGTTTAGGGCTGCTCTGTTGACAAGAACCTCCACTTCGTTACACCTTAAATATCCCAGGAAAGAGAAAAATGGATAAAGAAGTTGTGCTCCTTATGTACAATGGAATATCACTCAGCCATGAAATCAACGTCATAAGGCTAGTAGCAGCATGATGAGTGGATTTAGGTACGACGATTCTAAGTCAAATAAGTCACGCAGAAAAAGACACTTATCATAAGATATCACTTATAGAGGGAATGTAAAAACCGCTACCCTTGAACTGAATTACAAAACAGAACAGGGTCACACGGTTAGAAAAGACACTATGGCTGCCTAACGGGAAAGGTGAGGTGGGGTGATGCATAAAACAAGGGTTTCAAATTAGCTCAGATACCGTTCCATAAACCCAATACGTAATAGACAAGACCTACTCCTTGCTCAGGGAACTGGACTCAACACCCCCTATTCACCGCCCAAGAATATATCTGACTAGTAAGAATCTTAAAACCTATGTATTGATATCTCTCTGTAAGTGAGTCAAGTGGGTGTAAAGCTGCATAAACACAGCAGTGAAAAGCAGCTAAACCCCATTATAAAACTCAAATAATTTTAAAAACCCGTGAAACAAAGACAGTGAAAGAGAGAGAAATTCTTACAAAATTCTTTCAGGGGCTGTGATGCCACCTGGATTGACCATGTCTAGACCCGCAGCTGATTGAGACATAAGGGTGGACACTCTTAGGGCTGAGAGGTTTGGTGAGGTTGGGTGAGCAAACGCAGACGCTTTAAAGTAATACTGCGTGGTACCCATCCCATGGGTCCCAAATCTCCAGGTTCAAGGGCATCTGCCTACATCGAAAACATGCATGAGAAACCCAGAAGATGGTCCACCGAGTGATCGGGAAAGGTTTCTAAAACGCACCTCATTTCTCATCTCCTTGTGCTCGGGTTCGCCATTCCAGCCGCTTTACTAGCAATCTCCCTCCTTGGAGAATCAGCACCTTTAACCTCCTGTTCCATACAGGTTGCAATTTGAACTGAGGATGAACGGGAAGACGGGGAACCAATGAGAGACTAGCTCTAGGTGTTGGGACAGGCACAGGTCACTCTAGTTTCTCATCAGGAAGAAGAATTAACCACAGGCTGAGTCTGCCGCCCGGAAGCAGAATAGGGCCTAAAGCAATCCTGCGCTTTTGCGGCCAGCTCCCAAGAGAGCGAGTTGAAAAATGGAGCTCAGGGGCACTGCAATTCACAAACCTGCAGACTTATAAATGATAACTCTCGTCTACAAATATATTGAGGGAAGGCAACAAAGAGGATTTGAAAGCAAGGCAGAATTGCAGGAAACAGATTTCAGGAGGCAGATTCGAATCGCCTTTAAAGCACAGGAAAAGCGGCAAAACCTCGACAATGATGCCCTTGGCCAAAAAGGGCGTATGCGTTTTTTCCTGAATATATTCAGGAAAAAACGCATACGCCCTTTTTGGCCAACCAAGCAACCTGGAAAGGCAAATCAGCGCTACAAAGAAGTCTCGCTTCCCATCGGTCAAAAGGGCCATGCTGAATAAAGTGTCAAAACCAGAAATGCAGGACAGGCCACGGAGAAACGGGAGCCTTGCTACGCTGATGGGCGGGATGTAAATTGCCAACAGCCACTCTGGAGAAGTGTACGGTGTGTCCTGAAACATTTACAAAACTCAGCTTAGAGAGCATAGGGCACTTCCACTCATGGGCGTATACATTGGGAAAACTAAAAATCAGCAAGACACAAGCACCCCAAAGTTTAGGGCTGCTCTGTTGACAAGAACCTCCACTTCGTTACACCTTAAATATCCCAGGAAAGAGAAAAATGGATAAAGAAGTTGTGCTCCTTATGTACAATGGAATATCACTCAGCCATGAAATCAACGTCATAAGGCTAGTAGCAGCATGATGAGTGGATTTAGGTACGACGATTCTAAGTCAAATAAGTCACGCAGAAAAAGACACTTATCATAAGATATCACTTATAGAGGGAATGTAAAAACCGCTACCCTTGAACTGAATTACAAAACAAAACAGGGTCACACGGTTAGAAAAGACACTATGGCTGCCTAACGGGAAAGGTGAGGTGGGGTGATGCATAAAACAAGGGTTTCAAATTAGCTCAGATACCGTTCCATAAACCCAATACGTAATAGACAAGACCTACTCCTTGCTCAGGGAACTGGACTCAACACCCCCTATTCACCGCCCAAGAATATATCTGACTAGTAAGAATCTTAAAACCTATGTATTGATATCTCTCTGTAAGTGAGTCAAGTGGGTGTAAAGCTGCATAAACACAGCAGTGAAAAGCAGCTAAACCCCATTATAAAACTCAAATAATTTTAAAAACCCGTGAAACAAAGACAGTGAAAGAGAGAGAAATTCTTACAAAATTCGTTCAGGGGCTGTGATGCCACCTGGATTGACCATGTCTAGACCCGCAGCTGATTGAGACATAAGGGTGGACACTCTTAGGGCTGAGAGGTTTGGTGAGGTTGGGTGAGCAAACGCAGACGCTTTAAAGTAATACTGCGTGGTACCCATCCCATGGGTCCCAAATCTCCAGGTTCAAGGGCATCTGCCTACATCGAAAACATGCATGAGAAACCCAGAAGATGGTCCACCGAGTGATCGGGAAAGGTTTCTAAAACGCACCTCATTTCTCATCTCCTTGTGCTCGGGTTCGCCATTCCAGCCGCTTTACTAGCAATCTCCCTCCTTGGAGAATCAGCACCTTTAACCTCCTGTTCCATACAGGTGGCAATTTGAACTGAGGATGAACGGGAAGACGGGGAACCAATGAGAGACTAGCTCTAGGTGTTGGGACAGGCACAGGTCACTCTATTTTCCCATCAGGAAGAAGAATTAACCAGAGGCTCAGTCTGCCGCCCGGAAGCAGAATAGTGCCTAAAGCAATCCTGCGCTTTTGCGGCCAGCTCCCAAGAGAGCGAGTTGAAAAATGGAGCTCAGGGGCACTGCAATTCACAAACCTGCAGACTTATAAATGATTACTCTCGTCTACAAATATATTGAGGGAAGGCAACAAAGAGGATTTGAAAGCAAGGCAGAATTGCAGGAAACAGATTTCAGCAGGCAGATTCGAATCGCCTTTAAAGCACAGGAAAAGCGGCAAAACCTCGACAATGATGCCCTTGGCCAAAAAGGGCGTATGCGTTTTTTCCTGAATATATTCAGGAAAAAACGCATACGCCCTTTTTGGCCAACCAAGCAACCTGGAAAGGCAAATCAGCGCTACAAAGAAGTCTCGCTTCCCATCGGTCAAAAGGGCCATGCTGAATAAAGTGTCAAAACCAGAAATGCAGGACAGGCCACGGAGAAACGGGAGCCTTGCTACGCTGATGGGCGGGATGTAAATTGCCAACAGCCACTCTGGAGAAGTGTACGGTGTGTCCTGAAACATTTACAAAACTCAGCTTAGAGAGCATAGGGCACTTCCACTCATGGGCGTATACATTGGGAAAACTAAAAATCAGCAAGACACAAGCACCCCAAAGTTTAGGGCTGCTCTGTTGACAAGAACCTCCACTTCGTTACACCTTAAATATCCCAGGAAAGAGAAAAATGGATAAAGAAGTTGTGCTCCTTATGTACAATGGAATATCACTCAGCCATGAAATCAACGTCATAAGGCTAGTAGCAGCATGATGAGTGGATTTAGGTACGACGATTCTAAGTCAAATAAGTCACGCAGAAAAAGACACTTATCATAAGATATCACTTATAGAGGGAATGTAAAAACCGCTACCCTTGAACTGAATTACAAAACAGAACAGGGTCACACGGTTAGAAAAGACACTATGGCTGCCTAACGGGAAAGGTGAGGTGGGGTGATGCATAAAACAAGGGTTTCAAATTAGCTCAGATACCGTTCCATAAACCCAATACGTAATAGACAAGACCTACTCCTTGCTCAGGGAACTGGACTCAACACCCCCTATTCACCGCCCAAGAATATATCTGACTAGTAAGAATCTTAAAACCTATGTATTGATATCTCTCTGTAAGTGAGTCAAGTGGGTGTAAAGCTGCATAAACACAGCAGTGAAAAGCAGCTAAACCCCATTATAAAACTCAAATAATTTTAAAAACCCGTGAAACAAAGACAGTGAAAGAGAGAGAAATTCTTACAAAATTCGTTCAGGGGCTGTGATGCCACCTGGATTGACCATGTCTAGACCCGCAGCTGATTGAGACATAAGGGTGGACACTCTTAGGGCTGAGAGGTTTGGTGAGGTTGGGTGAGCAAACGCAGACGCTTTAAAGTAATACTGTGTGGTACCCATCCCATGGGTCCCAAATCTCCAGGTTCAAGGGCATCTGCCTACATCGAAAACATGCATGAGAAACCCAGAAGATGGTCCACCGAGTGATCGGGAAAGGTTTCTAAAACGCACCTCATTTCTCATCTCCTTGTGCTCGGGTTCGCCATTCCAGCCGCTTTACTAGCAATCTCCCTCCTTGGAGAATCAGCACCTTTAACCTCCTGTTCCATACAGGTTGCAATTTGAACTGAGGATGAACGGGAAGACGGGGAACCAATGAGAGACTAGCTCTAGGTGTTGGGACAGGCACAGGTCACTCTAGTTTCTCATCAGGAAGAAGAATTAACCACAGGCTGAGTCTGCCGCCCGGAAGCAGAATAGGGCCTAAAGCAATCCTGCGCTTTTGCGGCCAGCTCCCAAGAGAGCGAGTTGAAAAATGGAGCTCAGGGGCACTGCAATTCACAAACCTGCAGACTTATAAATGATAACTCTCGTCTACAAATATATTGAGGGAAGGCAACAAAGAGGATTTGAAAGCAAGGCAGAATTGCAGGAAACAGATTTCAGGAGGCAGATTCGAATCGCCTTTAAAGCACAGGAAAAGCGGCAAAACCTCGACAATGATGCCCTTGGCCAAAAAGGGCGTATGCGTTTTTTCCTGAATATATTCAGGAAAAAACGCATACGCCCTTTTTGGCCAACCAAGCAACCTGGAAAGGCAAATCAGCGCTACAAAGAAGTCTCGCTTCCCATCGGTCAAAAGGGCCATGCTGAATAAAGTGTCAAAACCAGAAATGCAGGACAGGCCACGGAGAAACGGGAGCCTTGCTACGCTGATGGGCGGGATGTAAATTGCCAACAGCCACTCTGGAGAAGTGTACGGTGTGTCCTGAAACATTTACAAAACTCAGCTTAGAGAGCATAGGGCACTTCCACTCATGGGCGTATACATTGGGAAAACTAAAAATCAGCAAGACACAAGCACCCCAAAGTTTAGGGCTGCTCTGTTGACAAGAACCTCCACTTCGTTACACCTTAAATATCCCAGGAAAGAGAAAAATGGATAAAGAAGTTGTGCTCCTTATGTACAATGGAATATCACTCAGCCATGAAATCAACGTCATAAGGCTAGTAGCAGCATGATGAGTGGATTTAGGTACGACGATTCTAAGTCAAATAAGTCACGCAGAAAAAGACACTTATCATAAGATATCACTTATAGAGGGAATGTAAAAACCGCTACCCTTGAACTGAATTACAAAACAAAACAGGGTCTCACGGTTAGAAAAGACACTATGGCTGCCTAACGGGAAAGGTGAGGTGGGGTGATGCATAAAACAAGGGTTTCAAATTAGCTCAGATACCGTTCCATAAACCCAATACGTAATAGACAAGACCTACTCCTTGCTCAGGGAACTGGACTCAACACCCCCTATTCACCGCCCAAGAATATATCTGACTAGTAAGAATCTTAAAACCTATGTATTGATATCTCTCTGTAAGTGAGTCAAGTGGGTGTAAAGCTGCATAAACACAGCAGTGAAAAGCAGCTAAACCCCATTATAAAACTCAAATAATTTTAAAAACCCGTGAAACAAAGACAGTGAAAGAGAGAGAAATTCTTACAAAATTCGTTCAGGGGCTGTGATGCCACCTGGATTGACCATGTCTAGACCCGCAGCTGATTGAGACATAAGGGTGGACACTCTTAGGGCTGAGAGGTTTGGTGAGGTTGGGTGAGCAAACGCAGACGCTTTAAAGTAATACTGCTTGGTACCCATCCCATGGGTCCCAAATCTCCAGGTTCAAGGGCATCTGCCTACATCGAAAACATGCATGAGAAACCCAGAAGATGGTCCACCGAGTGATCGGGAAAGGTTTCTAAAACGCACCTCATTTCTCATCTCCTTGTGCTCGGGTTCGCCATTCCAGCCGCTTTACTAGCAATCTCCCTCCTTGGAGAATCAGCACCTTTAACCTCCTGTTCCATACAGGTGGCAATTTGAACTGAGGATGAACGGGAAGACGGGGAACCAATGAGAGACTAGCTCTAGGTGTTGGGACAGGCACAGGTCACTCTATTTTCCCATCAGGAAGAAGAATTAACCAGAGGCTCAGTCTGCCGCCCGGAAGCAGAATAGTGCCTAAAGCAATCCTGCGCTTTTGCGGCCAGCTCCCAAGAGAGCGAGTTGAAAAATGGAGCTCAGGGGCACTGCAATTCACAAACCTGCAGACTTATAAATGATAACTCTCGTCTACAAATATATTGAGGGAAGGCAACAAAGAGGATTTGAAAGCAAGGCAGAATTGCAGGAAACAGATTTCAGGAGGCAGATTCGAATCGCCTTTAAAGCACAGGAAAAGCGGCAAAACCTCGACAATGATGCCCTTGGCCAAAAAGGGCGTATGCGTTTTTTCCTGAATATATTCAGGAAAAAACGCATACGCCCTTTTTGGCCAACCAAGCAACCTGGAAAGGCAAATCAGCGCTACAAAGAAGTCTCGCTTCCCATCGGTCAAAAGGGCCATGCTGAATAAAGTGTCAAAACCAGAAATGCAGGACAGGCCACGGAGAAACGGGAGCCTTGCTACGCTGATGGGCGGGATGTAAATTGCCAACAGCCACTCTGGAGAAGTGTACGGTGTGTCCTGAAACATTTACAAAACTCAGCTTAGAGAGCATAGGGCACTTCCACTCATGGGCGTATACATTGGGAAAACTAAAAATCAGCAAGACACAAGCACCCCAAAGTTTAGGGCTGCTCTGTTGACAAGAACCTCCACTTCGTTACACCTTAAATATCCCAGGAAAGAGAAAAATGGATAAAGAAGTTGTGCTCCTTATGTACAATGGAATATCACTCAGCCATGAAATCAACGTCATAAGGCTAGTAGCAGCATGATGAGTGGATTTAGGTACGACGATTCTAAGTCAAATAAGTCACGCAGAAAAAGACACTTATCATAAGATATCACTTATAGAGGGAATGTAAAAACCGCTACCCTTGAACTGAATTACAAAACAGAACAGGGTCACACGGTTAGAAAAGACACTATGGCTGCCTAACGGGAAAGGTGAGGTGGGGTGATGCATAAAACAAGGGTTTCAAATTAGCTCAGATACCGTTCCATAAACCCAATACGTAATAGACAAGACCTACTCCTTGCTCAGGGAACTGGACTCAACACCCCCTATTCACCGCCCAAGAATATATCTGACTAGTAAGAATCTTAAAACCTATGTATTGATATCTCTCTGTAAGTGAGTCAAGTGGGTGTAAAGCTGCATAAACACAGCAGTGAAAAGCAGCTAAACCCCATTATAAAACTCAAATAATTTTAAAAACCCGTGAAACAAAGACAGTGAAAGAGAGAGAAATTCTTACAAAATTCGTTCAGGGGCTGTGATGCCACCTGGATTGACCATGTCTAGACCCGCAGCTGATTGAGACATAAGGGTGGACACTCTTAGGGCTGAGAGGTTTGGTGAGGTTGGGTGAGCAAACGCAGACGCTTTAAAGTAATACTGCGTGGTACCCATCCCATGGGTCCCAAATCTCCAGGTTCAAGGGCATCTGCCTACATCGAAAACATGCATGAGAAACCCAGAAGATGGTCCACCGAGTGATCGGGAAAGGTTTCTAAAACGCACCTCATTTCTCATCTCCTTGTGCTCGGGTTCGCCATTCCAGCCGCTTTACTAGCAATCTCCCTCCTTGGAGAATCAGCACCTTTAACCTCCTGTTCCATACAGGTGGCAATTTGAACTGAGGATGAACGGGAAGACGGGGAACCAATGAGAGACTAGCTCTAGGTGTTGGGACAGGCACAGGTCACTCTATTTTCCCATCAGGAAGAAGAATTAACCAGAGGCTCAGTCTGCCGCCCGGAAGCAGAATAGTGCCTAAAGCAATCCTGCGCTTTTGCGGCCAGCTCCCAAGAGAGCGAGTTGAAAAATGGAGCTCAGGGGCACTGCAATTCACAAACCTGCAGACTTATAAATGATAACTCTCGTCTACAAATATATTGAGGGAAGGCAACAAAGAGGATTTGAAAGCAAGGCAGAATTGCAGGAAACAGATTTCAGCAGGCAGATTCGAATCGCCTTTAAAGCACAGGAAAAGCGGCAAAACCTCGACAATGATGCCCTTGGCCAAAAAGGGCGTATGCGTTTTTTCCTGAATATATTCAGGAAAAAACGCATACGCCCTTTTTGGCCAACCAAGCAACCTGGAAAGGCAAATCAGCGCTACAAAGAAGTCTCGCTTCCCATCGGTCAAAAGGGCCATGCTGAATAAAGTGTCAAAACCAGAAATGCAGGACAGGCCACGGAGAAACGGGAGCCTTGCTACGCTGATGGGCGGGATGTAAATTGCCAACAGCCACTCTGGAGAAGTGTACGGTGTGTCCTGAAACATTTACAAAACTCAGCTTAGAGAGCATAGGGCACTTCCACTCATGGGCGTATACATTGGGAAAACTAAAAATCAGCAAGACACAAGCACCCCAAAGTTTAGGGCTGCTCTGTTGACAAGAACCTCCACTTCGTTACACCTTAAATATCCCAGGAAAGAGAAAAATGGATAAAGAAGTTGTGCTCCTTATGTACAATGGAATATCACTCAGCCATGAAATCAACGTCATAAGGCTAGTAGCAGCATGATGAGTGGATTTAGGTACGACGATTCTAAGTCAAATAAGTCACGCAGAAAAAGACACTTATCATAAGATATCACTTATAGAGGGAATGTAAAAACCGCTACCCTTGAACTGAATTACAAAACAGAACAGGGTCACACGGTTAGAAAAGACACTATGGCTGCCTAACGGGAAAGGTGAGGTGGGGTGATGCATAAAACAAGGGTTTCAAATTAGCTCAGATACCGTTCCATAAACCCAATACGTAATAGACAAGACCTACTCCTTGCTCAGGGAACTGGACTCAACACCCCCTATTCACCGCTCAAGAATATATCTGACTAGTAAGAATCTTAAAACCTATGTATTGATATCTCTCTGTAAGTGAGTCAAGTGGGTGTAAAGCTGCATAAACACAGCAGTGAAAAGCAGCTAAACCCCATTATAAAACTCAAATAATTTTAAAAACCCGTGAAACAAAGACAGTGAAAGAGAGAGAAATTCTTACAAAATTCGTTCAGGGGTTGTGATGCCACCTGGATTGACCATGTCTAGACCCGCAGCTGATTGAGACATAAGGGTGGACACTCTTAGGGCTGAGAGGTTTGGTGAGGTTGGGTGAGCAAACGCAGACGCTTTAAAGTAATACTGCGTGGTACCCATCCCATGGGTCCCAAATCTCCAGGTTCAAGGGCATCTGCCTACATCGAAAACATGCATGAGAAACCCAGAAGATGGTCCACCGAGTGATCGGGAAAGGTTTCTAAAACGCACCTCATTTCTCATCTCCTTGTGCTCGGGTTCGCCATTCCAGCCGCTTTACTAGCAATCTCCCTCCTTGGAGAATCAGCACCTTTAACCTCCTGTTCCATACAGGTGGCAATTTGAACTGAGGATGAACGGGAAGACGGGGAACCAATGAGAGACTAGCTCTAGGTGTTGGGACAGGCACAGGTCACTCTAGTTTCCCATCAGGAAGAAGAATTAACCAGAGGCTCAGTCTGCCGCCCGGAAGCAGAATAGGGCCTAAAGCAATCCTGCGCTTTTGCGGCCAGCTCCCAAGAGAGCGAGTTGAAAAATGGAGCTCAGGGGCACTGCAATTCACAAACCTGCAGACTTATAAATGATAACTCTCGTCTACAAATATATTGAGGGAAGGCAACAAAGAGGATTTGAAAGCAAGGCAGAATTGCAGGAAACAGATTTCAGCAGGCAGATTCTAATCGCCTTTAAAGCACAGGAAAAGCGGCAAAACCTCGACAATGATGCCCTTGGCCAAAAAGGGCGTATGCGTTTTTTCCTGAATATATTCAGGAAAAAACGCATACGCCCTTTTTGGCCAACCAAGCAACCTGGAAAGGCAAATCAGCGCTACAAAGAAGTCTCGCTTCCCATCGGTCAAAAGGGCCATGCTGAATAAAGTGTCAAAACCAGAAATGCAGGACAGGCCACGGGGAAACGGGAGCCTTGCTACGCTGATGGGCGGGATGTAAATTGCCAACAGCCACTCTGGAGAAGTGTACGGTGTGTCCTGAAACATTTACAAAACTCAGCTTAGAGAGCATAGGGCACTTCCACTCATGGGCGTATACATTGGGAAAACTAAAAATCAGCAAGACACAAGCACCCCAAAGTTTAGGGCTGCTCTGTTGACAAGAACCTCCACTTCGTTACACCTTAAATATCCCAGGAAAGAGAAAAATGGATAAAGAAGTTGTGCTCCTTATGTACAATGGAATATCACTCAGGCATGAAATCAACGTCATAAGGCTAGTAGCAGCATGATGAGTGGATTTAGGTACGACGATTCTAAGTGAAATAAGTCACGCAGAAAAAGACACTTATCATAAGATATCACTTATAGAGGGAATGTAAAAACCGCTACCCTTGAACTGAATTACGAAACAGAACAGAGTCACACGGTTAGAAAAGACACTATGGCTGCCTAACGGGAAACGTGAGGTGGGGTGATGCATAAAACAAGGGTTTCAAATTAGCTCAGATACCGTTCCATAAACCCAATACGTAATAGACAAGACCTACTCCTTGCTCAGGGAACTGGACTCAACACCCCCTATTCACCGCCCAAGAATATATCTGACTAGTAAGAATCTTAAAACCTATGTATTGATATCTCTCTGTAAGTGAGTCAAGTGGGTGTAAAGCTGCATAAACACAGCAGTGAAAAGCAGCTAAACCCCATTATAAAACTCAAATAATTTTAAAAACCCGTGAAACAAAGACAGTGAAAGAGAGAGAAATTCTTACAAAATTCGTTCAGGGGCTGTGATGCCACCTGGATTGACCATGTCTAGACCCGCAGCTGATTGAGACATAAGGGTGGACACTCTTAGGGCTGAGAGGTTTGGTGAGGTTGGGTGAGCAAATGCAGACGCTTTAAAGTAATACTGCGTGGTACCCATCCCATGGGTCCCAAATCTCCAGGTTCAAGGGCATCTGCCTACATCGAAAACATGCATGAGAAACCCAGAAGATGGTCCACCGAGTGATCGGGAAAGGTTTCTAAAACGCACCTCATTTCTCATCTCCTTGTGCTCGGGTTCGCCATTCCAGCCGCTTTACTAGCAATCTCCCTCCTTGGAGAATCAGCACCTTTAACCTCCTGTTCCATACAGGTGGCAATTTGAACTGAGGATGAACGGGAAGACGGGGAACCAATGAGAGACTAGCTCTAGGTGTTGGGACAGGCACAGGTCACTCTATTTTCCCATCAGGAAGAAGAATTAACCAGAGGCTCAGTCTGCCGCCCGGAAGCAGAATAGTGCCTAAAGCAATCCTGCGCTTTTGCGGCCAGCTCCCAAGAGAGCGAGTTGAAAAATGGAGCTCAGGGGCACTGCAATTCACAAACCTGCAGACTTATAAATGATAACTCTCGTCTACAAATATATTGAGGGAAGGCAACAAAGAGGATTTGAAAGCAAGGCAGAATTGCAGGAAACAGATTTCAGCAGGCAGATTCGAATCGCCTTTAAAGCACAGGAAAAGCGGCAAAACCTCGACAATGATGCCCTTGGCCAAAAAGGGCGTATGCGTTTTTTCCTGAATATATTCAGGAAAAAACGCATACGCCCTTTTTGGCCAACCAAGCAACCTGGAAAGGCAAATCAGCGCTACAAAGAAGTCTCGCTTCCCATCGGTCAAAAGGGCCATGCTGAATAAAGTGTCAAAACCAGAAATGCAGGACAGGCCACGGAGAAACGGGAGCCTTGCTACGCTGATGGGCGGGATGTAAATTGCCAACAGCCACTCTGGAGAAGAGTACGGTGTGTCCTGAAACATTTACAAAACTCAGCTTAGAGAGCATAGGGCACTTCCACTCATGGGCGTATACATTGGGAAAACTAAAAATCAGCAAGACACAAGCACCCCAAAGTTTAGGGCTGCTCTGTTGACAAGAACCTCCACTTCGTTACACCTTAAATATCCCAGGAAAGAGAAAAATGGATAAAGAAGTTGTGCTCCTTATGTACAATGGATTATCACTCAGCCATGAAATCAACCTCATAAGGCTAGTAGCAGCATGATGAGTGGATTTAGGTACGACGATTCTAAGTGAAATAAGTCACGCAGAAAAAGACACTTATCATAAGATATCACTTATAGAGGGAATGTAAAAACCGCTACCCTTGAACTGAATTACAAAACAGAACAGAGTCACACGGTTAGAAAACACACTATGGCTGCCTAACGGGAAAGGTGAGGTGGGGTGATGCCTAAAACAAGGGTTTCAAATTAGCTCAGATACCGTTCCATAAACCCAATACGTAATAGACAAGACCTACTCCTTGCTCAGGGAACTGGACTCAACACCCCCTATTCACCGCCCAAGAATATATCTGACTAGTAAGAATCTTAAAACCTATGTATTGATATCTCTCTGTAAGTGAGTCAAGTGGGTGTAAAGCTGCATAAACACAGCAGTGAAAAGCAGCTAAACCCCATTATAAAACTCAAATAATTTTAAAAACCCGTGAAACAAAGACAGTGAAAGAGAGAGAAATTCTTAAAAAATTCGTTCAGGGGTTGTGATGCCACCTGGATTGACCATGTCTAGACCCGCAGCTGATTGAGACAGAAGGGTGGGCACTCTTAGGGCTGAGAGGTTTGGTGAGGTTGGGTGAGCAAACGCAGACGCTTTAAAGTAATACTGCGTGGTACCCATCCCATGGGTCCCAAATCTCTAGGTTCAAGGGCATCTGCCTACATCGAAAACATGCATGAGAAACCCAGAAGATGGTCCACCGAGTGATCGGGAAAGGTTTCTAAAACGCACCTCATTTCTCATCTCCTTGTGCTCGGGTTCGCCATTCCAGCCGCTTTACTAGCAATCTCCCTCCTTGGAGAATCAGCACCTTTAACCTCCTGTTCCATACAGGTGGCAATTTGAACTGAGGATGAACGGGAAGACGGGGAACCAATGAGAGACTAGCTCTAGGTGTTGGGACAGGCACAGGTCACTCTATTTTCCCATCAGGAAGAAGAATTAACCAGAGGCTCAGTCTGCCGCCCGGAAGCAGAATAGGGCCTAAAGCAATCCTGCGCTTTTGCGGCCAGCTCCCAAGAGAGCGAGTTGAAAAATGGAGCTCAGGGGCACTGCAATTCACAAACCTGCAGACTTATAAATGATAACTCTCGTCTACAAATATATTGAGGGAAGGCAACAAAGAGGATTTGAAAGCAAGGCAGAATTGCAGGAAACAGATTTCAGCAGGCAGATTCGAATCGCCTTTAAAGCACAGGAAAAGCGGCAAAATCTCGACAATGATGCCCTTGGCCAAAAAGGGCGTATGCGTTTTTTCCTGAATATATTCAGGAAAAAACGCATACGCCCTTTTTGGCCAACCAAGCAACCTGGAAAGGCAAATCAGCGCTACAAAGAAGTCTCGCTTCCCATCGGTCAAAAGGGCCATGCTGAATAAAGTGTCAAAACCAGAAATGCAGGACAGGCCACGGAGAAACGGGAGCCTTGCTACGCTGATGGGCGGGATGTAAATTGCCAACAGCCACTCTGGAGAAGTGTACGGTGTGTCCTGAAACATTTACAAAACTCAGCTTAGAGAGCATAGGGCACTTCCACTCATGGGCGTATACATTGGGAAAACTAAAAATCAGCAAGACACAAGCACCCCAAAGTTTAGGGCTGCTCTGTTGACAAGAACCTCCACTTCGTTACACCTTAAATATCCCAGGAAAGAGAAAAATGGATAAAGAAGTTGTGCTCCTTATGTACAATGGAATATCACTCAGCCATGAAATCAACGTCATAAGGCTAGTAGCAGCATGATGAGTGGATTTAGGTACGACGATTCTAAGTCAAATAAGTCACGCATAAAAAGACACTTATCATAAGATATCACTTATAGAGGGAATGTAAAAACCGCTACCCTTGAACTGAATTACAAAACAGAACAGGGTCACACGGTTAGAAAAGACACTATGGCTGCCTAACGGGAAAGGTGAGGTGGGGTGATGCATAAAACAAGGGTTTCAAATTAGCTCAGATACGTTCCATAAACCCAATACGTAATAGACAAGACCTACTCCTTGCTCAGGGAACTGGACTCAACACCCCCTATTCACCGCCCAAGAATATATCTGACTAGTAAGAATCTTAAAACCTATGTATTGATATCTCTCTGTAAGTGAGTCAAGTGGGTGTAAAGCTGCATAAACACAGCAGTGAAAAGCAGCTAAACCCCATTATAAAACTCAAATAATTTTAAAAACCCGTGAAACAAAGACAGTGAAAGAGAGAGAAATTCTTACAAAATTCGTTCAGGGGCTGTGATGCCACCTGGATTGACCATGTCTAGACCCGCAGCTGATTGAGACATAAGGGTGGACACTCTTAGGGCTGAGAGGTTTGGTGAGGTTGGGTGAGCAAACGCAGACGCTTTAAAGTAATACTGCGTGGTACCCATCCCATGGGTCCCAAATCTCCAGGTTCAAGGGCATCTGCCTACATCGAAAACATGCATGAGAAACCCAGAAGATGGTCCACCGAGTGATCGGGAAAGGTTTCTAAAACGCACCTCATTTCTCATCTCCTTGTGCTCGGGTTCGCCATTCCAGCCGCTTTACTAGCAATCTCCCTCCTTGGAGAATCAGCACCTTTAACCTCCTGTTCCATACAGGTGGCAATTTGAACTGAGGATGAACGGGAAGACGGGGAACCATATGAGAGACTAGCTCTAGGTGTTGGGACAGGCACAGGTCACTCTATTTTCCCATCAGGAAGAAGAATTAACCAGAGGCTCAGTCTGCCGCCCGGAAGCAGAATAGTGCCTAAAGCAATCCTTCGCTTTTGCGGCCAGCTCACAAGAGAGCGAGTTGAAAAATGGAGCTCAGGGGCACTGCAATTCACAAACCTGCAGACTTATAAATGATAACTCTCTTCTACAAATATATTGAGGGAAGGCAACAAAGAGGATTTGAAAGCAAGGCAGAATTGCAGGAAACAGATTTCAGCAGGCAAATTCGAATCGCCTTTAAAGCACAGGAAAAGCGGCAAAACCTCGACAATGATGCCCTTGGCCAAAAAGGGCGTATGCGTTTTTTCCTGAATATATTCAGGAAAAAACGCATACGCCCTTTTTGGCCAACCAAGCAACCTGGAAAGGCAAATCAGCGCTACAAAGAAGTCTCGCTTCCCATCGGTCAAAAGGGCCATGCTGAATAAAGTGTCAAAACCAGAAATGCAGGACAGGCCACGGAGAAACGGGAGCCTTGCTACGCTGATGGGCGGGATGTAAATTGCCAACAGCCACTCTGGAGAAGTGTACGGTGTGTCCTGAAACATTTACAAAACTCAGCTTAGAGAGCATAGGGCACTTCCACTCATGGGCGTATAAATTGGGAAAACTAAAAATCAGCAAGACACAAGCACCCCAAAGTTTAGGGCTGCTCTGTTGACAAGAACCTCCACTTCGTTACACCTTAAATATCCCAGGAAAGAGAAAAATGGATAAAGAAGTTGTGCTCCTTATGTACAATGGAATATCACTCAGCCATGAAATCAACGTCATAAGGCTAGTAGCAGCATGATGAGTGGATTTAGGTACGACGATTCTAAGTCAAATAAGTCACGCAGAAAAAGACACTTATCATAAGATATCACTTATAGAGGGAATGTAAAAACCGCTACCCTTGAACTGAATTACAAAACAGAACAGAGTCACACGGTTAGAAAACACACTATGGCTGCCTAACGGGAAAGGTGAGGTGGGGTGATGCATAAAACAAGGGTTTCAAATTAGCTCAGATACCGTTCCATAAACCCAATACGTAATAGACAAGACCTACTCCTTGCTCAGGGAACTGGACTCAACACCCTCTATTCACCGCCCAAGAATATATCTGACTAGTAAGAATCTTAAAACCTATGTATTGATACCTCTCTGTAAGTGAGTCAAGTGGGTGTAAAGCTGCATAAACACAGCAGTGAAAAGCAGCTAAACCCCATTATAAAACTCAATTAATTTTAAAAACCCGTGAAACAAAGACAGTGAAAGAGAGAGAAATTCTTACAAAATTCATTCAGGGGCTGTGATGCCACCTGGATTGACCATGTCTAGACCCGCAGCTGATTGAGACATAAGGGTGGACACTCTTAGGGCTGAGAGGTTTGGTGAGGTTGGGTGAGCAAACGCAGACGCTTTAAAGTAATACTGCGTGGTACCCATCCCATGGGTCCCAAATCTCCAGGTTCAAGGGCATCTTCCTACATCGAAAACATGCATGAGAAACCCAGAAGATGGTCCACCGAGTGATCGGGAAAGGTTTCTAAAACGCACCTCATTTCTCATCTCCTTGTGCTCGGGTTCGCCATTCCAGCCGCTTTACTAGCAATCTCCCTCCTTGGAGAATCAGCACCTTTAACCTCCTGTTCCATACAGGTGGCAATTTGAACTGAGGATGAACGGGAAGACGGGGAACCAATGAGAGACTAGCTCTAGGTGTTGGGACAGGCACAGGTCACTCTATTTTCCCATCAGGAAGAAGACTTAACCACAGGCTCAGTCTGCCGCCCGGAAGCAGAATAGGGCCTAAAGCAATCCTGCGCTTTTGCGGCCAGCTCCCAAGAGAGCGAGTTGAAAAATGGAGCTCAGGGGCACTGCAATTCACAAACCTGCAGACTTATAAATGATAACTCTCGTCTACAAATATATTGAGGGAAGGCAACAAAGAGGATTTGAAAGCAAGGCAGAATTGCAGGAAACAGATTTCAGCAGGCAGATTCGAATCGCCTTTAAAGCACAGGAAAAGCGGCAAAACCTCGACAATGATGCCCTTGGCCAAAAAGGGCGTATGCGTTTTTTCCTGAATATATTCAGGACAAAACGCATACGCCCTTTTTGGCCAACCAAGCAACCTGGAAAGGCAAATCAGCGCTACAAAGAAGTCTCGCTTCCCATCGGTCAAAAGGGCCATGCTGAATAAAGTGTCAAAACCAGAAATGCAGGACAGGCCACGGAGAAACGGGAGCCTTGCTACGCTGATGGGCGGGATGTAAATTGCCAACAGCCACTCTGGAGAAGTGTACGGTGTGTCCTGAAACATTTACAAAACTCAGCTTAGAGAGCATAGGGCACTTCCACTCATGGGCGTATGAATTGGGAAAACTAAAAATCAGCAAGACACAAGAACCCCAAATTTTAGGGCTGCTCTGTTGACAAGAACCTCCACTTCGTTACACCTTAAATATCCCAGGAAAGAGAAAAATGGATAAAGAAGTTGTGCTCCTTACGTACAATGGAATATCACTCAGCCATGAAATCAACGTCATAAGGCTAGTAGCAGCATGATGAGTGCATTTAGGTACGACGATTCTAAGTGAAATAAGTCACACAGAAAAAGACACTTATCATAAGATATCACTTATAGAGGGAATGTAAAAACCGCTACCCTTGAACTGAATTACAAAACAGAACAGAGTCACACGGTTAGAAAACACACTATGGCTGCCTAACGGGAAAGTTGAGGTGGGGTGATGCCTAAAACAAGGGTTTCAAATTAGCTCAGATACCGTTCCATAAACCCAATACGTAATAGACAAGACCTACTCCTTGCTCAGGGAACTGGACTCAACACCCCCTATTCACCGCCCAAGAATATATCTGACTAGTAAGAATTTTAAAACCTATGTATTGATATCTCTCTGTAAGTGAGTCAAGTGGGTGTAAAGCTGCATAAACACAGCAGTGAAAAGCAGGTAAACCCCATTATAAAACACAAATAATTTTAAAAACCCGTGAAACAAAGACAGTGAAAGAGAGAGAAATTCTTACAAAATTCGTTCAGGGGCTGTGATGCCACCTGGATTGACCATGTCTAGACCCGCAGCTGATTGAGACATAAGGGTGGACACTCTTAGGGCTGAGAGGTTTGGTGAGGTTGGGTGAGCAAACGCAGACGCTTTAAAGTAATACTGCGTGGTACCCATCCCATGGGTCCCAAATCTCCAGGTTCAAGGGCATCTGCCTACATCGAAAACATGCATGAGAAACCCAGAAGATGGTCCACCGAGTGATCGGGAAAGGTTTCTAAAACGCACCTCATTTCTCATCTCCTTGTGCTCGGGTTCGCCATTCCAGCCGCTTTACTAGCAATCTCCCTCCTTGGAGAATCAGCACCTTTAACCTCCTGTTCCATACAGGTGGCAATTTGAACTGAGGATGAACGGGAAGACGGGGAACCAATGAGAGACTAGCTCTAGGTGTTGGGACAGGCACAGGTCACTCTATTTTCCCATCAGGAAGAAGAATTAACCAGAGGCTCAGTCTGCCGCCCGGAAGCAGAATAGGGCCTAAAGCAATCCTGCGCTTTTGCGGCCAGCTCCCAAGAGAGCGAGTTGAAAAATGGAGCTCAGGGGCACTGCAATTCACAAACCTGCAGACTTATAAATGATAACTCTCGTCTACAAATATATTGAGGGAAGGCAACAAAGAGGATTTGAAAGCAAGGCAGAATTGCAGGAAACAGATTTCAGCAGGCAGATTCGAATCGCCTTTAAAGCACAGGAAAAGCGGCAAAACCTCGACAATGATGCCCTTGGCCAAAAAGGGCGTATGCGTTTTTTCCTGAATATATTCAGGACAAAACGCATACGCCCTTTTTGGCCAACCAAGCAACCTGGAAAGGCAAATCAGCGCTACAAAGAAGTCTCGCTTCCCATCGGTCAAAAGGGCCATGCTGAATAAAGTGTCAAAACCAGAAATGCAGGACAGGCCACGGAGAAACGGGAGCCTTGCTACGCTGATGGGCGGGATGTAAATTGCCAACAGCCACTCTGGAGAAGTGTACGGTGTGTCCTGAAACATTTACAAAACTCAGCTTAGAGAGCATAGGGCACTTCCACTCATGGGCGTATACATTGGGAAAACTAAAAATCAGCAAGACACAAGCACCCCAAAGTTTAGGGCTGCTCTGTTGACAAGAACCTCCACTTCGTTACACCTTAAATATCCCAGGAAAGAGAAAAATGGATAAAGAAGTTGTGCTCCTTACGTACAATGGAATATCACTCAGCCATGAAATCAACGTCATAAGGCTAGTAGCAGCATGATGAGTGGATTTAGGTACGACGATTCTAAGTCAAATAAGTCACGCAGAAAAAGACACTTATCATAAGATATCACTTATAGAGGGAATGTAAAAACCGCTACCCTTGAACTGAATTACAAAACAGAACAGGGTCACACGGTTAGAAAAGACACTATGGCTGCCTAACGGGAAAGGTGAGGTGGGGTGATGCCTAAAACAAGGGTTTCAAATTAGCTCAGATACCGTTCCATAAACCCAATACGTAATAGACAAGACCTACTCCTTGCTCAGGGAACTGGACTCAACACCCCCTATTCACCGCCCAAGAATATATCTGACTAGTAAGAATCTTAAAACCTATGTATTGATATCTCTCTGTAAGTGAGTCAAGTGGGTGTAAAGCTGCATAAACACAGCAGTGAAAAGCAGCTAAACCCCATTATAAAACTCAAATAATTTTAAAAACCCGTGAAACAAAGACAGTGAAAGAGAGAGAAATTCTTACAAAATTCGTTCAGGGGCTGTGATGCCACCTGGATTGACCATGTCTAGACCCGCAGCTGATTGAGACATAAGGGTGGACACTCTTAGGGCTGAGAGGTTTGGTGAGGTTGGGTGAGCAAACGCAGACGCTTTAAAGTAATACTGCGTGGTACCCATCCCATGGGTCCCAAATCTCCAGGTTCAAGGGCATCTTCCTACATCGAAAACATGCATGAGAAACCCAGAAGATGGTCCACCGAGTGATCGGGAAAGGTTTCTAAAACACACCTCATTTCTCATCTCCTTGTGCTCGGGTTCGCCATTCCAGCCGCTTTACTAGCAATCTCCCTCTTTGGAGAATCAGCACCTTTAACCTCCTGTTCCATACAGGTGGCAATTTGAACTGAGGATGAACGGGAAGACGGGGAACCAATGAGAGACTAGCTCTAGGTGTTGGGACAGGCACAGGTCACTCTAGTTTCCCATCAGGAAGAAGACTTAACCACAGGCTCAGTCTGCCGCCCGGAAGCAGAATAGGGCCTAAAGCAATCCTGCGCTTTTGCGGCCAGCTCCCAAGAGAGCGAGTTGAAAAATGGAGCTCAGGGGCACTGCAATTCACAAACCTGCAGACTTATAAATGATAACTCTCGTCTACAAATATATTGAGGGAAGGCAACAAAGAGGATTTGAAAGCAAGGCAGAATTGCAGGAAACAGATTTCAGGAGGCAGATTCGAATCGCCATTAAAGCACAGGAAAAGCGGCAAAACCTCGACAATGATGCCCTTGGCCAAAAAGGGCGTATGCGTTTTTTCCTGAATATATTCAGGAAAAAACGCATACGCCCTTTTTGGCCAACCAAGCAACCTGGAAAGGCAAATCAGCGCTACAAAGAAGTCTCGCTTCCCATCGGTCAAAAGGGCCATGCTGAATAAAGTGTCAAAACCAGAAATGCAGGACAGGCCACGGAGAAACGGGAGCCTTGCTACGCTGATGGGCGGGATGTAAATTGCCAACAGCCACTCTGGAGAAGTGTACGGTGTGTCCTGAAACATTTACAAAACTCAGCTTAGAGAGCATAGGGCACTTCCACTCATGGGCGTATAAATTGGGAAAACTAAAAATCAGCAAGACACAAGCACCCCAAAGTTTAGGGCTGCTCTGTTGACAAGAACCTCCACTTCGTTACACCTTAAATATCCCAGGAAAGAGAAAAATGGATAAAGAAGTTGTGCTCCTTACGTACAATGGAATATCACTCAGCCATGAAATCAACGTCATAAGGCTAGTAGCAGCATGATGAGTGGATTTAGGTACGACGATTCTAAGTGAAATAAGTCACACAGAAAAAGACACTTATCATAAGATATCACTTATAGAGGGAATGTAAAAACCGCTACCCTTGAACTGAATTACAAAACAGAACAGAGTCACACGGTTAGAAAACACACTATGGCTGCCTAACGGGAAAGGTGAGGTGGGGTGATGCCTAAAACAAGGGTTTCAAATTAGCTCAGATACCGTTCCATAAACCCAATACGTAATAGACAAGACCTACTCCTTGCTCAGGGAACTGGACTCAACACCCTCTATTCACCGCCCAAGAATATATCTGACTAGTAAGAATCTTAAAACCTATGTATTGATACCTCTGTGTAAGTGAGTCAAGTGGGTGTAAAGCTGCATAAACACAGCAGTGAAAAGCAGCTAAACCCCATTATAAAACTCAATTAATTTTAAAAACCCGTGAAACAAAGACAGTGAAAGAGAGAGAAATTCTTACAAAATTCGTTCAGGGGCTGTGATGCCACCTGGATTGACCATGTCTAGACCCGCAGCTGATTGAGACATAAGGGTGGACACTCTTAGGGCTGAGAGGTTTGGTGAGGTTGGGTGAGCAAACGCAGACGGTTTAAAGTAATACTGCGTGGTACCCATCCCATGGGTCCCAAATCTCCAGGCTCAAGGGCATCTTCCTACATCGAAAACATGCATGAGAAACCCAGAAGATGGTCCACCGAGTGATCGGGAAAGGTTTCTAAAACGCACCTCATTTCTCATCTCCTTGTGCTCGGGTTCGCCATTCCAGCCGCTTTACTAGCAATCTCCCTCCTTGGAGAATCAGCACCTTTAACCTCCTGTTCCATACAGGTGGCAATTTGAACTGAGGATGAACGGGAAGACGGGGAACCAATGAGAGACTAGCTCTAGGTGTTGGGACAGGCACAGGTCACTCTATTTTCCCATCAGGAAGAAGAATTAACCAGAGGCTCAGTCTGCCGCCCGGAAGCAGAATAGGGCCTAAAGCAATCCTGCGCTTTTGCAGCCAGCTCCCAAGAGAGCGAGTTGAAAAATGGAGCTCAGGGGCACTGCAATTCACAAACCTGCAGACTTATAAATGATAACTCTCGTCTACAAATATATTGAGGGAAGGCAACAAAGAGGATTTGAAAGCAAGGCAGAATTGCAGGAAACAGATTTCAGGAGGCAGATTCGAATCGCCTTTAAAGCACAGGAAAAGCGGCAAAACCTCGACAATGATGCCCTTGGCCAAAAAGGGCGTATGCGTTTTTTCCTGAATATATTCAGGAAAAAACGCATACGCCCTTTTTGGCCAACCAAGCAACCTGGAAAGGCAAATCAGCGCTACAAAGAAGTCTCGCTTCCCATCGGTCAAAAGGGCCATGCTGAATAAAGTGTCAAAACCAGAAATGCAGGACAGGCCACGGAGAAACGGGAGCCTTGCTACGCTGATGGGCGGGATGTAAATTGCCAACAGCCACTCTGGAGAAGTGTACGGTGTGTCCTGAAACATTTACAAAACTCAGCTTAGAGAGCATAGGGCACTTCCACTCATGGGCGTATGAATTGGGAAAACTAAAAATCAGCAAGACACAAGCACCCCAAAGTTTAGGGCTGCTCTGTTGACAAGAACCTCCACTTCGTTACACCTTAAATATCCCAGGAAAGAGAAAAATGGATAAAGAAGTTGTGCTCCTTACGTACAATGGAATATCACTCAGCCATGAAATCAACGTCATAAGGCTAGTAGCAGCATGATGAGTGGATTTAGGTACGACGATTCTAAGTCAAATAAGTCACACAGAAAAGGACACTTATCATAAGATATCACCTATAGAGGGAATGTAAAAACCGCTGCCCTCGAACTGAATTACAAAACAGAACAGAGTCACACGGTTAGAAAACACACTATGGCTGCCTAACGGGAAAGGTGAGGTGGGGTGATGCCTAAAACAAGGGTTTCAAATTAGCTCAGATACCGTTCCATAAACCCAATACGTAATAGACAAGACCTACTCCTTGCTCAGGGAACTGGACTCAACACCCTCTATTCACCGCCCAAGAATATATCTGACTAGTAAGAATCTTAAAACCTATGTATTGATACCTCTGTGTAAGTGAGTCAAGTGGGTGTAAAGCTGCATAAACACAGCAGTGAAAAGCAGCTAAACCCCATTATAAAACTCAATTAATTTTAAAAACCCGTGAAACAAAGACAGTGAAAGAGAGAGAAATTCTTACAAAATTCGTTCAGGGGCTGTGATGCCACCTGGATTGACCATGTCTAGACCCGCAGCTGATTGAGACATAAGGGTGGACACTCTTAGGGCTGAGAGGTTTGGTGAGGTTGGGTGAGCAAACGCAGACGGTTTAAAGTAATACTGCGTGGTACCCATCCCATGGGTCCCAAATCTCCAGGCTCAAGGGCATCTTCCTACATCGAAAACATGCATGAGAAACCCAGAAGATGGTCCACCGAGTGATCGGGAAAGGTTTCTAAAACGCACCTCATTTCTCATCTCCTTGTGCTCGGGTTCGCCATTCCAGCCGCTTTACTAGCAATCTCCCTCCTTGGAGAATCAGCACCTTTAACCTCCTGTTCCATACAGGTGGCAATTTGAACTGAGGATGAACGGGAAGACGGGGAACCAATGAGAGACTAGCTCTAGGTGTTGGGACAGGCACAGGTCACTCTATTTTCCCATCAGGAAGAAGAATTAACCAGAGGCTCAGTCTGCCGCCCGGAAGCAGAATAGGGCCTAAAGCAATCCTGCGCTTTTGCGGCCAGCTCCCAAGAGAGCGAGTTGAAAAATGGAGCTCAGGGGCACTGCAATTCACAAACCTGCAGACTTATAAATGATAACTCTCGTCTACAAATATATTGAGGGAAGGCAACAAAGAGGATTTGAAAGCAAGGCAGAATTGCAGGAAACAGATTTCAGGAGGCAGATTCGAATCGCCTTTAAAGCACAGGAAAAGCGGCAAAACCTCGACAATGATGCCCTTGGCCAAAAAGGGCGTATGCGTTTTTTCCTGAATATATTCAGGAAAAAACGCATACGCCCTTTTTGGCCAACCAAGCAACCTGGAAAGGCAAATCAGCGCTACAAAGAAGTCTCGCTTCCCATCGGTCAAAAGGGCCATGCTGAATAAAGTGTCAAAACCAGAAATGCAGGACAGGCCACGGAGAAACGGGAGCCTTGCTACGCTGATGGGCGGGATGTAAATTGCCAACAGCCACTCTGGAGAAGTGTACGGTGTGTCCTGAAACATTTACAAAACTCAGCTTAGAGAGCATAGGGCACTTCCACTCATGGGCGTATGAATTGGGAAAACTAAAAATCAGCAAGACACAAGCACCCCAAAGTTTAGGGCTGCTCTGTTGACAAGAACCTCCACTTCGTTACACCTTAAATATCCCAGGAAAGAGAAAAATGGATAAAGAAGTTGTGCTCCTTACGTACAATGGAATATCACTCAGCCATGAAATCAACGTCATAAGGCTAGTAGCAGCATGATGAGTGGATTTCGGTACGACGATTCTAAGTGAAATAAGTCACACAGAAAAAGACACTTATCATAAGATATCACTTATAGAGGGAATGTAAAAACCGCTACCCTTGAACTGAATTACAAAACAGAACAGAGTCACACGGTTAGAAAACACACTATGGCTGCCTAACGGGAAAGGTGAGGTGGGGTGATGCCTAAAACAAGGGTTTCAAATTAGCTCAGATACCGTTCCATAAACCCAATACGTAATAGACAAGACCTACTCCTTGCTCAGGGAACTGGACTCAACACCCCCTATTCACCGCCCAAGAATATATCTGACTAGTAAGAATCTTAAAACCTATGTATTGATATCTCTCTGTAAGTGAGTCAAGTTGGGTGTAAAGCTGCATAAACACAGCAGTGAAAAGCAGCTAAACCCCATTATAAAACACAAATAATTTTAAAAACCCGTGAAACAAAGACAGTGAAAGAGAGAGAAATTCTTACAAAATTCGTTCAGGGGCTGTGATGCCACCTGGATTGACCATGTCTAGACCCGCAGCTGATTGAGACATAAGGGTGGACACTCTTAGGGCTGAGAGGTTTGGTGAGGTTGGGTGAGCAAACGCAGACGCTTTAAAGTAATACTGCGTGGTACCCATCCCATGGGTCCCAAATCTCCAGGTTCAAGGGCATCTGCCTACATCGAAAACATGCATGAGAAACCCAGAAGATGGTCCACCGAGTGATCGGGAAAGGTTTCTAAAACGCACCTCATTTCTCATCTCCTTGTGCTCGGGTTCGCCATTCCAGCCGCTTTACTAGCAATCTCCCTCCTTGGAGAATCAGCACCTTTAACCTCCTGTTCCATACAGGTGGCAATTTGAACTGAGGATGAACGGGAAGACGGGGAACCAATGAGAGACTAGCTCTAGGTGTTGGGACAGGCACAGGTCACTCTATTTTCCCATCAGGAAGAAGAATTAACCAGAGGCTCAGTCTGCCGCCCGGAAGCAGAATAGTGCCTAAAGCAATCCTGCGCTTTTGCGGCCAGCTCCCAAGAGAGCGAGTTGAAAAATGGAGCTCAGGGGCACTGCAATTCACAAACCTGCAGACTTATAAATGATAACTCTCGTCTACAAATATATTGAGGGAAGGCAACAAAGAGGATTTGAAAGCAAGGCAGAATTGCAGGAAACAGATTTCAGCAGGCAGATTCGAATCGCCTTTAAAGCACAGGAAAAGCGGCAAAACCTCGACAATGATGCCCTTGGCCAAAAAGGGCGTATGCGTTTTTTCCTGAATATATTCAGGAAAAAACGCATACGCCCTTTTTGGCCAACCAAGCAACCTGGAAAGGCAAATCAGCGCTACAAAGAAGTCTCGCTTCCAATCGGTCAAAAGGGCCATGCTGAATAAAGTGTCAAAACCAGAAATGCAGGACAGGCCACGGAGAAACGGGAGCCTTGCTACGCTGATGGGCGGGATGTAAATTGCCAACAGCCACTCTGGAGAAGTGTACGGTGTGTCCTGAAACATTTACAAAACTCAGCTTAGAGAGCATAGGGCACTTCCACTCATGGGCGTATACATTGGGAAAACTAAAAATCAGCAAGACACAAGCACCCCAAAGTTTAGGGCTGCTCTGTTGACAAGAACCTCCACTTCGTTACACCTTAAATATCCCAGGAAAGAGAAAAATGGATAAAGAAGTTGTGCTCCTTACGTACAATGGAATATCACTCAGCCATGAAATCAACGTCATAAGGCTAGTAGCAGCATGATGAGTGGATTTAGGTACGACGATTCTAAGTCAAATAAGTCACGCAGAAAAAGACACTTATCATAAGATATCACTTATAGAGGGAATGTAAAAACCGCTACCCTTGAACTGAATTACAAAACAGAACAGGGTCACACGGTTAGAAAAGACACTATGGCTGCCTAACGGGAAAGGTGAGGTGGGGTGATGCCTAAAACAAGGGTTTCAAATTAGCTCAGATACCGTTCCATAAACCCAATACGTAATAGACAAGACCTACTCCTTGCTCAGGGAACTGGACTCAACACCCCCTATTCACCGCCCAAGAATATATCTGACTAGTAAGAATCTTAAAACCTATGTATTGATATCTCTCTGTAAGTGAGTCAAGTGGGTGTAAAGCTGCATAAACACAGCAGTGAAAAGCAGCTAAACCCCATTATAAAACTCAAATAATTTTAAAAACCCGTGAAACAAAGACAGTGAAAGAGAGAGAAATTCTTACAAAATTCGTTCAGGGGCTGTGATGCCACCTGGATTGACCATGTCTAGACCCGCAGCTGATTGAGACATAAGGGTGGACACTCTTAGGGCTGAGAGGTTTGGTGAGGTTGGGTGAGCAAACGCAGACGCTTTAAAGTAATACTGCGTGGTACCCATCCCATGGGTCCCAAATCTCCAGGTTCAAGGGCATCTTCCTACATCGAAAACATGCATGAGAAACCCAGAAGATGGTCCACCGAGTGATCGGGAAAGGTTTCTAAAACACACCTCATTTCTCATCTCCTTGTGCTCGGGTTGGCCATTCCAGCCGCTTTACTAGCAATCTCCCTCCTTGGAGAATCAGCACCTTTAACCTCCTGTTCCATACAGGTGGCAATTTGAACTGAGGATGAACGGGAAGACGGGGAACCAATGAGAGACTAGCTCTAGGTGTTGGGACAGGCACAGGTCACTCTAGTTTCCCATCAGGAAGAAGACTTAACCACAGGCTCAGTCTGCCGCCCGGAAGCAGAATAGGGCCTAAAGCAATCCTGCGCTTTTGCGGCCAGCTCCCAAGAGAGCGAGTTGAAAAATGGAGCTCAGGGGCACTGCAATTCACAAACCTGCAGACTTATAAATGATAACTCTCGTCTACAAATATATTGAGGGAAGGCAACAAAGAGGATTTGAAAGCAAGGCAGAATTGCAGGAAACAGATTTCAGCAGGCAGATTCGAATCGCCTTTAAAGCACAGGAAAAGCGGCAAAACCTCGACAATGATGCCCTTGGCCAAAAAGGGCGTATGCGTTTTTTCCTGAATATATTCAGGAAAAAACGCATACGCCCTTTTTGGCCAACCAAGCAACCTGGAAAGGCAAATCAGCGCTACAAAGAAGTCTCGCTTCCCATCGGTCAAAAGGGCCATGCTGAATAAAGTGTCAAAACCAGAAATGCAGGACAGGCCACGGAGAAACGGGAGCCTTGCTACGCTGATGGGCGGGATGTAAATTGCCAACAGCCACTCTGGAGAAGTGTACGGTGTGTCCTGAAACATTTACAAAACTCAGCTTAGAGAGCATAGGGCACTTCCACTCATGGGCGTATACATTGGGAAAACTAAAAATCAGCAAGACACAAGCACCCCAAAGTTTAGGGCTGCTCTGTTGACAAGAACCTCCACTTCGTTACACCTTAAATATCCCAGGAAAGAGAAAAATGGATAAAGAAGTTGTGCTCCTTACGTACAATGGAATATCACTCAGCCATGAAATCAACGTCATAAGGCTAGTAGCAGCATGATGAGTGGATTTAGGTACGACGATTCTAAGTCAAATAAGTCACGCAGAAAAAGACACTTATCATAAGATATCACTTATAGAGGGAATGTAAAAACCGCTACACTTGAACTGAATTACAAAACAGAACAGAGTCACACGGTTAGAAAACACACTATGGCTGCCTAACGGGAAAGGTGAGGTGGGGTGATGCATAAAACAAGGGTTTCAAATTAGCTCAGATACCGTTCCATAAACCCAATACGTAATAGACAAGACCTACTCCTTGCTCAGGGAACTGGACTCAACACCCTCTATTCACCGCCCAAGAATATATCTGACTAGTAAGAATCTTAAAACCTATGTATTGATACCTCTCTGTAAGTGAGTCAAGTGGGTGTAAAGCTGCATAAACACAGCAGTGAAAAGCAGCTAAACCCCATTATAAAACTCAATTAATTTTAAAAACCCGTGAAACAAAGACAGTGAAAGAGAGAGAAATTCTTACAAAATTCGTTCAGGGGCTGTGATGCCACCTGGATTGACCATGTCTAGACCCGCAGCTGATTGAGACATAAGGGTGGACACTCTTAGGGCTGAGAGGTTTGGTGAGGTTGGGTGAGCAAACGCAGACGCTTTAAAGTAATACTGCGTGGTACCCATCCCATGGGTCCCAAATCTCCAGGTTCAAGGGCATCTGCCTACATCGAAAACATGCATGAGAAACCCAGAAGATGGTCCACCGAGTGATCGGGAAAGGTTTCTAAAACGCACCTCATTTCTCATCTCCTTGTGCTCGGGTTCGCCATTCCAGCCGCTTTACTAGCAATCTCCCTCCTTGGAGAATCAGCACCTTTAACCTCCTGTTCCATACAGGTGGCAATTTGAACTGAGGATGAACGGGAAGACGGGGAACCATATGAGAGACTAGCTCTAGGTGTTGGGACAGGCACAGGTCACTCTATTTTCCCATCAGGAAGAAGACTTAACCACAGGCTCAGTCTGCCGCCCGGAAGCAGAATAGGGCCTAAAGCAATCCTGCGCTTTTGCGGCCAGCTCCCAAGAGAGCGAGTTGAAAAATGGAGCTCAGGGGCACTGCAATTCACAAACCTGCAGACTTATAAATGATAACTCTCGTCTACAAATATATTGAGGGAAGGCAACAAAGAGGATTTGAAAGCAAGGCAGAATTGCAGGAAACAGATTTCAGGAGGCAGATTCGAATCGCCTTTAAAGCACAGGAAAAGCGGCAAAACCTCGACAATGATGCCCTTGGCCAAAAAGGGCGTATGCGTTTTTTCCTGAATATATTCAGGAAAAAACGCATACGCCCTTTTTGGCCAACCAAGCAACCTGGAAAGGCAAATCAGCGCTACAAAGAAGTCTCGCTTCCCATCGGTCAAAAGGGCCATGCTGAATAAAGTGTCAAAACCAGAAATGCAGGACAGGCCACGGAGAAACGGGAGCCTTGCTACGCTGATGGGCGGGATGTAAATTGCCAACAGCCACTCTGGAGAAGTGTACGGTGTGTCCTGAAACATTTACAAAACTCAGCTTAGAGAGCATAGGGCACTTCCACTCATGGGCGTATGAATTGGGAAAACTAAAAATCAGCAAGACACAAGCACCCCAAAGTTTAGGGCTGCTCTGTTGACAAGAACCTCCACTTCGTTACACCTTAAATATCCCAGGAAAGAGAAAAATGGATAAAGAAGTTGTGCTCCTTACGTACAATGGAATATCACTCAGCCATGAAATCAACGTCATAAGGCTAGTAGCAGCATGATGAGTGGATTTAGGTACGACGATTCTAAGTGAAATAAGTCACACAGAAAAAGACACTTATCATAAGATATCACTTATAGAGGGAATGTAAAAACCGCTACCCTTGAACTGAATTACAAAACAGAACAGAGTCACACGGTTAGAAAACACACTATGGCTGCCTAACGGGAAAGGTGAGGTGGGGTGATGCCTAAAACAAGGGTTTCAAATTAGCTCAGATACCGTTCCATAAACCCAATACGTAATAGACAAGACCTACTCCTTGCTCAGGGAACTGGACTCAACACCCCCTATTCACCGCCCAAGAATATATCTGACTAGTAAGAATTTTAAAACCTATGTATTGATATCTCTCTGTAAGTGAGTCAAGTGGGTGTAAAGCTGCATAAACACAGCAGTGAAAAGCAGCTAAACCCCATTATAAAACACAAATAATTTTAAAAACCCGTGAAACAAAGACAGTGAAAGAGAGAGAAATTCTTACAAAATTCGTTCAGGGGCTGTGATGCCACCTGGATTGACCATGTCTAGACCCGCAGCTGATTGAGACATAAGGGTGGACACTCTTAGGGCTGAGAGGTTTGGTGAGGTTGGGTGAGCAAACGCAGACGCTTTAAAGTAATACTGCGTGGTACCCATCCCATGGGTCCCAAATCTCCAGGTTCAAGGGCATCTGCCTACATCGAAAACATGCATGAGAAACCCAGAAGATGGTCCACCGAGTGATCGGGAAAGGTTTCTAAAACGCACCTCATTTCTCATCTCCTTGTGCTCGGGTTCGCCATTCCAGCCGCTTTACTAGCAATCTCCCTCCTTGGAGAATCAGCACCTTTAACCTCCTGTTCCATACAGGTGGCAATTTGAACTGAGGATGAACGGGAAGACGGGGAACCAATGAGAGACTAGCTCTAGGTGTTGGGACAGGCACAGGTCACTCTATTTTCCCATCAGGAAGAAGAATTAACCAGAGGCTCAGTCTGCCGCCCGGAAGCAGAATAGTGCCTAAAGCAATCCTGCGCTTTTGCGGCCAGCTCCCAAGAGAGCGAGTTGAAAAATGGAGCTCAGGGGCACTGCAATTCACAAACCTGCAGACTTATAAATGATAACTCTCGTCTACAAATATATTGAGGGAAGGCAACAAAGAGGATTTGAAAGCAAGGCAGAATTGCAGGAAACAGATTTCAGCAGGCAGATTCGAATCGCCTTTAAAGCACAGGAAAAGCGGCAAAACCTCGACAATGATGCCCTTGGCCAAAAAGGGCGTATGCGTTTTTTCCTGAATATATTCAGGAAAAAACGCATACGCCCTTTTTGGCCAACCAAGCAACCTGGAAAGGCAAATCAGCGCTACAAAGAAGTCTCGCTTCCAATCGGTCAAAAGGGCCATGCTGAATAAAGTGTCAAAACCAGAAATGCAGGACAGGCCACGGAGAAACGGGAGCCTTGCTACGCTGATGGGCGGGATGTAAATTGCCAACAGCCACTCTGGAGAAGTGTACGGTGTGTCCTGAAACATTTACAAAACTCAGCTTAGAGAGCATAGGGCACTTCCACTCATGGGCGTATACATTGGGAAAACTAAAAATCAGCAAGACACAAGCACCCCAAAGTTTAGGGCTGCTCTGTTGACAAGAACCTCCACTTCGTTACACCTTAAATATCCCAGGAAAGAGAAAAATGGATAAAGAAGTTGTGCTCCTTACGTACAATGGAATATCACTCAGCCATGAAATCAACGTCATAAGGCTAGTAGCAGCATGATGAGTGGATTTAGGTACGACGATTCTAAGTCAAATAAGTCACGCAGAAAAAGACACTTATCATAAGATATCACTTATAGAGGGAATGTAAAAACCGCTACCCTTGAACTGAATTACAAAACAGAACAGGGTCACACGGTTAGAAAAGACACTATGGCTGCCTAACGGGAAAGGTGAGGTGGGGTGATGCCTAAAACAAGGGTTTCAAATTAGCTCAGATACCGTTCCATAAACCCAATACGTAATAGACAAGACCTACTCCTTGCTCAGGGAACTGGACTCAACACCCCCTATTCACCGCCCAAGAATATATCTGACTAGTAAGAATCTTAAAACCTATGTATTGATATCTCTCTGTAAGTGAGTCAAGTGGGTGTAAAGCTGCATAAACACAGCAGTGAAAAGCAGCTAAACCCCATTATAAAACTCAAATAATTTTAAAAACCCGTGAAACAAAGACAGTGAAAGAGAGAGAAATTCTTACAAAATTCGTTCAGGGGCTGTGATGCCACCTGGATTGACCATGTCTAGACCCGCAGCTGATTGAGACATAAGGGTGGACACTCTTAGGGCTGAGAGGTTTGGTGAGGTTGGGTGAGCAAACGCAGACGCTTTAAAGTAATACTGCGTGGTACCCATCCCATGGGTCCCAAATCTCCAGGTTCAAGGGCATCTTCCTACATCGAAAACATGCATGAGAAACCCAGAAGATGGTCCACCGAGTGATCGGGAAAGGTTTCTAAAACACACCTCATTTCTCATCTCCTTGTGCTCGGGTTGGCCATTCCAGCCGCTTTACTAGCAATCTCCCTCCTTGGAGAATCAGCACCTTTAACCTCCTGTTCCATACAGGTGGCAATTTGAACTGAGGATGAACGGGAAGACGGGGAACCAATGAGAGACTAGCTCTAGGTGTTGGGACAGGCACAGGTCACTCTAGTTTCCCATCAGGAAGAAGACTTAACCACAGGCTCAGTCTGCCGCCCGGAAGCAGAATAGGGCCTAAAGCAATCCTGCGCTTTTGCGGCCAGCTCCCAAGAGAGCGAGTTGAAAAATGGAGCTCAGGGGCACTGCAATTCACAAACCTGCAGACTTATAAATGATAACTCTCGTCTACAAATATATTGAGGGAAGGCAACAAAGAGGATTTGAAAGCAAGGCAGAATTGCAGGAAACTGATTTCAGCAGGCAGATTCGAATCGCCTTTAAAGCACAGGAAAAGCGGCAAAACCTCGACAATGATGCCCTTGGCCAAAAAGGGCGTATGCGTTTTTTCCTGAATATATTCAGGAAAAAACGCATACGCCCTTTTTGGCCAACCAAGCAACCTGGAAAGGCAAATCAGCGCTACAAAGAAGTCTCGCTTCCCATCGGTCAAAAGGGCCATGCTGAATAAAGTGTCAAAACCAGAAATGCAGGACAGGCCACGGAGAAACGGGAGCCTTGCTACGCTGATGGGCGGGATGTAAATTGCCAACAGCCACTCTGGAGAAGTGTACGGTGTGTCCTGAAACATTTACAAAACTCAGCTTAGAGAGCATAGGGCACTTCCACTCATGGGCGTATACATTGGGAAAACTAAAAATCAGCAAGACACAAGCACCCCAAAGTTTAGGGCTGCTCTGTTGACAAGAACCTCCACTTCGTTACACCTTAAATATCCCAGGAAAGAGAAAAATGGATAAAGAAGTTGTGCTCCTTACGTACAATGGAATATCACTCAGCCATGAAATCAACGTCATAAGGCTAGTAGCAGCATGATGAGTGGATTTAGGTACGACGATTCTAAGTCAAATAAGTCACGCAGAAAAAGACACTTATCATAAGATATCACTTATAGAGGGAATGTAAAAACCGCTACACTTGAACTGAATTACAAAACAGAACAGAGTCACACGGTTAGAAAACACACTATGGCTGCCTAACGGGAAAGGTGAGGTGGGGTGATGCATAAAACAAGGGTTTCAAATTAGCTCAGATACCGTTCCATAAACCCAATACGTAATAGACAAGACCTACTCCTTGCTCAGGGAACTGGACTCAACACCCTCTATTCACCGCCCAAGAATATATCTGACTAGTAAGAATCTTAAAACCTATGTATTGATACCTCTCTGTAAGTGAGTCAAGTGGGTGTAAAGCTGCATAAACACAGCAGTGAAAAGCAGCTAAACCCCATTATAAAACTCAATTAATTTTAAAAACCCGTGAAACAAAGACAGTGAAAGAGAGAGAAATTCTTACAAAATTCGTTCAGGGGCTGTGATGCCACCTGGATTGACCATGTCTAGACCCGCAGCTGATTGAGACATAAGGGTGGACACTCTTAGGGCTGAGAGGTTTGGTGAGGTTGGGTGAGCAAACGCAGACGCTTTAAAGTAATACTGCGTGGTACCCATCCCATGGGTCCCAAATCTCCAGGTTCAAGGGCATCTGCCTACATCGAAAACATGCATGAGAAACCCAGAAGATGGTCCACCGAGTGATCGGGAAAGGTTTCTAAAACGCACCTCATTTCTCATCTCCTTGTGCTCGGGTTCGCCATTCCAGCCGCTTTACTAGCAATCTCCCTCCTTGGAGAATCAGCACCTTTAACCTCCTGTTCCATACAGGTGGCAATTTGAACTGAGGATGAACGGGAAGACGGGGAACCATATGAGAGACTAGCTCTAGGTGTTGGGACAGGCACAGGTCACTCTATTTTCCCATCAGGAAGAAGACTTAACCACAGGCTCAGTCTGCCGCCCGGAAGCAGAATAGGGCCTAAAGCAATCCTGCGCTTTTGCGGCCAGCTCCCAAGAGAGCGAGTTGAAAAATGGAGCTCAGGGGCACTGCAATTCACAAACCTGCAGACTTATAAATGATAACTCTCGTCTACAAATATATTGAGGGAAGGCAACAAAGAGGATTTGAAAGCAAGGCAGAATTGCAGGAAACAGATTTCAGGAGGCAGATTCGAATCGCCTTTAAAGCACAGGAAAAGCGGCAAAACCTCGACAATGATGCCCTTGGCCAAAAAGGGCGTATGCGTTTTTTCCTGAATATATTCAGGAAAAAACGCATACGCCCTTTTTGGCCAACCAAGCAACCTGGAAAGGCAAATCAGCGCTACAAAGAAGTCTCGCTTCCCATCGGTCAAAAGGGCCATGCTGAATAAAGTGTCAAAACCAGAAATGCAGGACAGGCCACGGAGAAACGGGAGCCTTGCTACGCTGATGGGCGGGATGTAAATTGCCAACAGCCACTCTGGAGAAGTGTACGGTGTGTCCTGAAACATTTACAAAACTCAGCTTAGAGAGCATAGGGCACTTCCACTCATGGGCGTATGAATTGGGAAAACTAAAAATCAGCAAGACACAAGCACCCCAAAGTTTAGGGCTGCTCTGTTGACAAGAACCTCCACTTCGTTACACCTTAAATATCCCAGGAAAGAGAAAAATGGATAAAGAAGTTGTGCTCCTTACGTACAATGGAATATCACTCAGCCATGAAATCAACGTCATAAGGCTAGTAGCAGCATGATGAGTGGATTTAGGTACGACGATTCTAAGTGAAATAAGTCACACAGAAAAAGACACTTATCATAAGATATCACTTATAGAGGGAATGTAAAAACCGCTACCCTTGAACTGAATTACAAAACAGAACAGAGTCACACGGTTAGAAAACACACTATGGCTGCCTAACGGGAAAGGTGAGGTGGGGTGATGCCTAAAACAAGGGTTTCAAATTAGCTCAGATACCGTTCCATAAACCCAATACGTAATAGACAAGACCTACTCCTTGCTCAGGGAACTGGACTCAACACCCCCTATTCACCGCCCAAGAATATATCTGACTAGTAAGAATTTTAAAACCTATGTATTGATATCTCTCTGTAAGTGAGTCAAGTGGGTGTAAAGCTGCATAAACACAGCAGTGAAAAGCAGCTAAACCCCATTATAAAACACAAATAATTTTAAAAACCCGTGAAACAAAGACAGTGAAAGAGAGAGAAATTCTTACAAAATTCGTTCAGGGGCTGTGATGCCACCTGGATTGACCATGTCTAGACCCGCAGCTGATTGAGACATAAGGGTGGACACTCTTAGGGCTGAGAGGTTTGGTGAGGTTGGGTGAGCAAACGCAGACGCTTTAAAGTAATACTGCGTGGTACCCATCCCATGGGTCCCAAATCTCCAGGTTCAAGGGCATCTGCCTACATCGAAAACATGCATGAGAAACCCAGAAGATGGTCCACCGAGTGATCGGGAAAGGTTTCTAAAACGCACCTCATTTCTCATCTCCTTGTGCTCGGGTTCGCCATTCCAGCCTCTTTACTAGCAATCTCCCTCCTTGGAGAATCAGCACCTTTAACCTCCTGTTCCATACAGGTGGCAATTTGAACTGAGGATGAACGGGAAGACGGGGAACCAATGAGAGACCAGCTCTAGGTGTTGGGACAGGCACAGGTCACTCTATTTTCCCATCAGGAAGAAGAATTAACCAGAGGCTCAGTCTGCCGCCCGGAAGCAGAATAGTGCCTAAAGCAATCCTGCGCTTTTGCGGCCAGCTCCCAAGAGAGCGAGTTGAAAAATGGAGCTCAGGGGCACTGCAATTCACAAACCTGCAGACTTATAAATGATAACTCTCGTCTACAAATATATTGAGGGAAGGCAACAAAGAGGATTTGAAAGCAAGGCAGAATTGCAGGAAACAGATTTCAGCAGGCAGATTCGAATCGCCTTTAAAGCACAGGAAAAGCGGCAAAACCTCGACAATGATGCCCTTGGCCAAAAAGGGCGTATGCGTTTTTTCCTGAATATATTCAGGAAAAAACGCATACGCCCTTTTTGGCCAACCAAGCAACCTGGAAAGGCAAATCAGCGCTACAAAGAAGTCTCGCTTCCAATCGGTCAAAAGGGCCATGCTGAATAAAGTGTCAAAACCAGAAATGCAGGACAGGCCACGGAGAAACGGGAGCCTTGCTACGCTGATGGGCGGGATGTAAATTGCCAACAGCCACTCTGGAGAAGTGTACGGTGTGTCCTGAAACATTTACAAAACTCAGCTTAGAGAGCATAGGGCACTTCCACTCATGGGCGTATAAATTGGGAAAACTAAAAATCAGCAAGACACAAGCACCCCAAAGTTTAGGGCTGCTCTGTTGACAAGAACCTCCACTTCGTTACACCTTAAATATCCCAGGAAAGAGAAAAATGGATAAAGAAGTTGTGCTCCTTACGTACAATGGAATATCACTCAGCCATGAAATCAACGTCATAAGGCTAGTAGCAGCATGATGAGTGGATTTAGGTACGACGATTCTAAGTCAAATAAGTCACGCAGAAAAAGACACTTATCATAAGATATCACTTATAGAGGGAATGTAAAAACCGCTACCCTTGAACTGAATTACAAAACAGAACAGGGTCACACGGTTAGAAAAGACACTATGGCTGCCTAACGGGAAAGGTGAGGTGGGGTGATGCCTAAAACAAGGGTTTCAAATTAGCTCAGATACCGTTCCATAAACCCAATACGTAATAGACAAGACCTACTCCTTGCTCAGGGAACTGGACTCAACACCCCCTATTCACCGCCCAAGAATATATCTGACTAGTAAGAATCTTAAAACCTATGTATTGATATCTCTCTGTAAGTGAGTCAAGTGGGTGTAAAGCTGCATAAACACAGCAGTGAAAAGCAGCTAAACCCCATTATAAAACTCAAATAATTTTAAAAACCCGTGAAACAAAGACAGTGAAAGAGAGAGAAATTCTTACAAAATTCGTTCAGGGGCTGTGATGCCACCTGGATTGACCATGTCTAGACCCGCAGCTGATTGAGACATAAGGGTGGACACTCTTAGGGCTGAGAGGTTTGGTGAGGTTGGGTGAGCAAACGCAGACGCTTTAAAGTAATACTGCGTGGTACCCATCCCATGGGTCCCAAATCTCCAGGTTCAAGGGCATCTGCCTACATCGAAAACATGCATGAGAAACCCAGAAGATGGTCCACCGAGTGATCGGGAAAGGTTTCTAAAACACACCTCATTTCTCATCTCCTTGTGCTCGGGTTCGCCATTCCAGCCGCTTTACTAGCAATCTCCCTCCTTGGAGAATCAGCACCTTTAACCTCCTGTTCCATACAGGTGGCAATTTGAACTGAGGATGAACGGGAAGACGGGGAACCAATGAGAGACTAGCTCTAGGTGTTGGGACAGGCACAGGTCACTCTAGTTTCCCATCAGGAAGAAGACTTAACCACAGGCTCAGTCTGCCGCCCGGAAGCAGAATAGGGCCTAAAGCAATCCTGCGCTTTTGCGGCCAGCTCCCAAGAGAGCGAGTTGAAAAATGGAGCTCAGGGGCACTGCAATTCACAAACCTGCAGACTTATAAATGATAACTCTCGTCTACAAATATATTGAGGGAAGGCAACAAAGAGGATTTGAAAGCAAGGCAGAATTGCAGGAAACAGATTTCAGCAGGCAGATTCGAATCGCCTTTAAAGCACAGGAAAAGCGGCAAAACCTCGACAATGATGCCCTTGGCCAAAAAGGGCGTATGCGTTTTTTCCTGAATATATTCAGGAAAAAACGCATACGCCCTTTTTGGCCAACCAAGCAACCTGGAAAGGCAAATCAGCGCTACAAAGAAGTCTCGCTTCCCATCGGTCAAAAGGGCCATGCTGAATAAAGTGTCAAAACCAGAAATGCAGGACAGGCCACGGAGAAACGGGAGCCTTGCTACGCTGATGGGCGGGATGTAAATTGCCAACAGCCACTCTGGAGAAGTGTACGGTGTGTCCTGAAACATTTACAAAACTCAGCTTAGAGAGCATAGGGCACTTCCACTCATGGGCGTATAAATTGGGAAAACTAAAAATCAGCAAGACACAAGCACCCCAAAGTTTAGGGCTGCTCTGTTGACAAGAACCTCCACTTCGTTACACCTTAAATATCCCAGGAAAGAGAAAAATGGATAAAGAAGTTGTGCTCCTTATGTACAATGGAATATCACTCAGCCATGAAATCAACGTCATAAGGCTAGTAGCAGCATGATGAGTGGATTTAGGTACGACGATTCTAAGTCAAATAAGTCACGCAGAAAAAGACACTTATCATAAGATATCACTTATAGAGGGAATGTAAAAACCGCTACCCTTGAACTGAATTACAAAACAGAACAGAGTCACACGGTTAGAAAACACACTATGGCTGCCTAACGGGAAAGGTGAGGTGGGGTGATGCATAAAACAAGGGTTTCAAATTAGCTCAGATACCGTTCCATAAACCCAATACGTAATAGACAAGACCTACTCCTTGCTCAGGGAACTGGACTCAACACCCTCTATTCACCGCCCAAGAATACATCTGACTAGTAAGAATCTTAAAACCTATATATTGATACCTCTCTGTAAGTGAGTCAAGTGGGTGTAAAGCTGCATAAACACAGCAGTGAAAAGCAGCTAAACCCCATTATAAAACTCAATTAATTTTAAAAACCCGTGAAACAAAGACAGTGAAAGAGAGAGAAATTCTTACAAAATTCGTTCAGGGGCTGTGATGCCACCTGGATTGACCATGTCTAGACCCGCAGCTGATTGAGACATAAGGGTGGACACTCTTAGGGCTGAGAGGTTTGGTGAGGTTGGGTGAGCAAACGCAGACGCTTTAAAGTAATACTGCGTGGTACCCATCCCATGGGTCCCAAATCTCCAGGTTCAAGGGCATCTGCCTACATCAAAAACATGCATGAGAAACCCAGAAGATGGTCCACCGAGTGATCGGGAAAGGTTTCTAAAACGCACCTCATTTCTCATCTCCTTGTGCTCGGGTTCGCCATTCCAGCCGCTTTACTAGCAATCTCCCTCCTTGGAGAATCAGCACCTTTAACCTCCTGTTCCATACAGGTGGCAATTTGAACTGAGGATGAACGGGAAGACGGGGAACCAATGAGAGACTAGCTCTAGGTGTTGGGACAGGCACAGGTCACTCTATTTTCCCATCAGGAAGAAGACTTAACCACAGGCTCAGTCTGCCGCCCGGAAGCAGAATAGGGCCTAAAGCAATCCTGCGCTTTTGCGGCCAGCTCCCAAGAGAGCGAGTTGAAAAATGGAGCTCAGGGGCACTGCAATTCACAAACCTGCAGACTTATAAATGATAACTCTCGTCTACAAATATATTGAGGGAAGGCAACAAAGAGGATTTGAAAGCAAGGCAGAATTGCAGGAAACAGATTTCAGGAGGCAGATTCGAATCGCCTTTAAAGCACAGGAAAAGCGGCAAAACCTCGACAATGATGCCCTTGGCCAAAAAGGGCGTATGCGTTTTTTCCTGAATATATTCAGGAAAAAACGCATACGCCCTTTTTGGCCAACCAAGCAACCTGGAAAGGCAAATCAGCGCTACAAAGAAGTCTCGCTTCCCATCGGTCAAAAGGGCCATGCTGAATAAAGTGTCAAAACCAGAAATGCAGGACAGGCCACGGAGAAACGGGAGCCTTGCTACGCTGATGGGCGGGATGTAAATTGCCAACAGCCACTCTGGAGAAGTGTACGGTGTGTCCTGAAACATTTACAAAACTCAGCTTAGAGAGCATAGGGCACTTCCACTCATGGGCGTATGAATTGGGAAAACTAAAAATCAGCAAGACACAAGCACCCCAAAGTTTAGGGCTGCTCTGTTGACAAGAACCTCCACTTCGTTACACCTTAAATATCCCAGGAAAGAGAAAAATGGATAAAGAAGTTGTGCTCCTTACGTACAATGGAATATCACTCAGCCATGAAATCAACGTCATAAGGCTAGTAGCAGCATGATGAGTGGATTTAGGTACGACGATTCTAAGTGAAATAAGTCACACAGAAAAAGACACTTATCATAAGATATCACTTATAGAGGGAATGTAAAAACCGCTACCCTTGAACTGAATTACAAAACAGAACAGAGTCACACGGTTAGAAAACACACTATGGCTGCCTAACGGGAAAGGTGAGGTGGGGTGATGCCTAAAACAAGGGTTTCAAATTAGCTCAGATACCGTTCCATAAACCCAATACGTAATAGACAAGACCTACTCCTTGCTCAGGGAACTGGACTCAACACCCCCTATTCACCGCCCAAGAATATATCTGACTAGTAAGAATCTTAAAACCTATGTATTGATATCTCTCTGTAAGTGAGTCAAGTGGGTGTAAAGCTGCATAAACACAGCAGTGAAAAGCAGCTAAACCCCATTATAAAACTCAAATAATTTTAAAAACCCGTGAAACAAAGACAGTGAAAGAGAGAGAAATTCTTACAAAATTCGTTCAGGGGCTGTGATGCCACCTGGATTGACCATGTCTAGACCCGCAGCTGATTGAGACATAAGGGTGGACACTCTTAGGGCTGAGAGGTTTGGTGAGGTTGGGTGAGCAAACGCAGACGCTTTAAAGTAATACTGCGTGGTACCCATCCCATGGGTCCCAAATCTCCAGGTTCAAGGGCATCTGCCTACATCGAAAACATGCATGAGAAACCCAGAAGATGGTCCACCGAGTGATCGGGAAAGGTTTCTAAAACGCACCTCATTTCTCATCTCCTTGTGCTCGGGTTCGCCATTCCAGCCGCTTTACTAGCAATCTCCCTCCTTGGAGAATCAGCACCTTTAACCTCCTGTTCCATACAGGTGGCAATTTGAACTGAGGATGAACGGGAAGACGGGGAACCAATGAGAGACTAGCTCTAGGTGTTGGGACAGGCACAGGTCACTCTATTTTCCCATCAGGAAGAAGAATTAACCAGAGGCTCAGTCTGCCGCCCGGAAGCAGAATAGTACCTAAAGCAATCCTGCGCTTTTGCGGCCAGCTCCCAAGAGAGCGAGTTGAAAAATGGAGCTCAGGGGCACTGCAATTCACAAACCTGCAGACTTATAAATGATAACTCTCGTCTACAAATATATTGAGGGAAGGCAACAAAGAGGATTTGAAAGCAAGGCAGAATTGCAGGAAACAGATTTCAGCAGGCAGATTCGAATCGCCTTTAAAGCACAGGAAAAGCGGCAAAACCTCGACAATGATGCCCTTGGCCAAAAAGGGCGTATGCGTTTTTTCCTGAATATATTCAGGAAAAAACGCATACGCCCTTTTTGGCCAACCAAGCAACCTGGAAAGGCAAATCAGCGCTACAAAGAAGTCTCGCTTCCCATCGGTCAAAAGGGCCATGCTGAATAAAGTGTCAAAACCAGAAATGCAGGACAGGCCACGGAGAAACGGGAGCCTTGCTACGCTGATGGGCGGGATGTAAATTGCCAACAGCCACTCTGGAGAAGTGTACGGTGTGTCCTGAAACATTTACAAAACTCAGCTTAGAGAGCATAGGGCACTTCCACTCATGGGCGTATACATTGGGAAAACTAAAAATCAGCAAGACACAAGCACCCCAAAGTTTAGGGCTGCTCTGTTGACAAGAACCTCCACTTCGTTACACCTTAAATATCCCAGGAAAGAGAAAAATGGATAAAGAAGTTGTGCTCCTTACGTACAATGGAATATCACTCAGCCATGAAATCAACGTCATAAGGCTAGTAGCAGCATGATGAGTGGATTTAGGTACGACGATTCTAAGTCAAATAAGTCACGCAGAAAAAGACACTTATCATAAGATATCACTTATAGAGGGAATGTAAAAACCGCTACCCTTGAACTGAATTACAAAACAGAACAGGGTCACACGGTTAGAAAAGACACTATGGCTGCCTAACGGGAAAGGTGAGGTGGGGTGATGCCTAAAACAAGGGTTTCAAATTAGCTCAGATACCGTTCCATAAACCCAATACGTAATAGACAAGACCTACTCCTTGCTCAGGGAACTTCACTCAACACCCCCTATTCACCGCCCAAGAATATATCTGACTAGTAAGAATCTTAAAACCTATGTATTGATATCTCTCTGTAAGTGAGTCAAGTGGGTGTAAAGCTGCATAAACACAGCAGTGAAAAGCAGCTAAACCCCATTATAAAACTCAAATAATTTTAAAAACCCGTGAAACAAAGACAGTGAAAGAGAGAAAATTCTTACAAAATTCGTTCAGGGGCTGTGATGCCACCTGGATTGACCATGTCTAGACCCGCAGCTGATTGAGACATAAGGGTGGACACTCTTAGGGCTGAGAGGTTTGGTGAGGTTGGGTGAGCAAACGCAGACGCTTTAAAGTAATACTGCGTGGTACCCATCCCATGGGTCCCAAATCTCCAGGTTCAAGGGCATCTTCCTACATCGAAAACATGCATGAGAAACCCAGAAGATGGTCCACCGAGTGATCGGGAAAGGTTTCTAAAACACACCTCATTTCTCATCTCCTTGTGCTCGGGTTCGCCATTCCAGCCGCTTTACTAGCAATCTCCCTCCTTGGAGAATCAGCACCTTTAACCTCCTGTTCCATACAGGTGGCAATTTGAACTGAGGATGAACGGGAAGACGGGGAACCAATGAGAGACTAGCTCTAGGTGTTGGGACAGGCACAGGTCACTCTAGTTTCCCATCCGGAAGAAGACTTAACCACAGGCTCAGTCTGCCGCCCGGAAGCAGAATAGGGCCTAAAGCAATCCTGCGCTTTTGCGGCCAGCTCCCAAGAGAGCGAGTTGAAAAATGGAGCTCAGGGGCACTGCAATTCACAAACCTGCAGACTTATAAATGATAACTCTCGTCTACAAATATATTGAGGGAAGGCAACAAAGAGGATTTGAAAGCAAGGCAGAATTGCAGGAAACAGATTTCAGCAGGCAGATTCGAATCGCCTTTAAAGCACAGGAAAAGCGGCAAAACCTCGACAATGATGCCCTTGGCCAAAAAGGGCGTATGCGTTTTTTCCTGAATATATTCAGGAAAAAACGCATACGCCCTTTTTGGCCAACCAAGCAACCTGGAAAGGCAAATCAGCGCTACAAAGAAGTCTCGCTTCCCATCGGTCAAAAGGGCCATGCTGAATAAAGTGTCAAAACCAGAAATGCAGGACAGGCCACGGAGAAACGGGAGCCTTGCTACGCTGATGGGCGGGATGTAAATTGCCAACAGCCACTCTGGAGAAGTGTACGGTGTGTCCTGAAACATTTACAAAACTCAGCTTAGAGAGCATAGGGCACTTCCACTCATGGGCGTATAAATTGGGAAAACTAAAAATCAGCAAGACACAAGCACCCCAAAGTTTAGGGCTGCTCTGTTGACAAGAACCTCCACTTCGTTACACCTTAAATATCCCAGGAAAGAGAAAAATGGATAAAGAAGTTGTGCTCCTTATGTACAATGGAATATCACTCAGCCATGAAATCAACGTCATAAGGCTAGTAGCAGCATGATGAGTGGATTTAGGTACGACGATTCTAAGTCAAATAAGTCACGCAGAAAAAGACACTTATCATAAGATATCACTTATAGAGGGAATGTAAAAACCGCTACCCTTGAACTGAATTACAAAACAGAACAGAGTCACACGGTTAGAAAACACACTATGGCTGCCTAACGGGAAAGGTGAGGTGGGGTGATGCATAAAACAAGGGTTTCAAATTAGCTCAGATACCGTTCCATAAACCCAATACGTAATAGACAAGACCTACTCCTTGCTCAGGGAACTGGACTCAACACCCCCTATTCACCGCCCAAGAATATATCTGACTAGTAAGAATCTTAAAACCTATGTATTGATATCTCTCTGTAAGTGAGGCAAGTGGGTGTAAAGCTGCATAAACACAGCAGTGAAAAGCAGCTAAACCCCATTATAAAACTCAATTAATTTTAAAAACCCGTGAAACAAAGACAGTGAAAGAGAGAGAAATTCTTACAAAATTCGTTCAGGGGCTGTGATGCCACCTGGATTGACCATGTCTAGACCCGCAGCTGATTGAGACATAAGGGTGGACACTCTTAGGGCTGAGAGGTTTGGTGAGGTTGGGTGAGCAAACGCAGACGCTTTAAAGTAATACTGCGTGGTACCCATCCCATGGGTCCCAAATCTCCAGGTTCAAGGGCATCTGCCTACATCGAAAACATGCATGAGAAACCCAGAAGATGGTCCACCGAGTGATCGGGAAAGGTTTCTAAAACGCACCTCATTTCTCATCTCCTTGTGCTCGGGTTCGCCATTCCAGCCGCTTTACTAGCAATCTCCCTCCTTGGAGAATCAGCACCTTTAACCTCCTGTTCCATACAGGTGGCAATTTGAACTGAGGATGAACGGGAAGACGGGGAACCAATGAGAGACTAGCTCTAGGTGTTGGGACAGGCACAGGTCACTCTACTTTCCCATCAGGAAGAAGAATTAACCAGAGGCTCAGTCTGCCGCCCGGAAGCAGAATAGGGCCTAAAGCAATCCTGCGCTTTTGCGGCCAGCTCCCAAGAGAGCGAGTTGAAAAATGGAGCTCAGGGGCACTGCAATTCACAAACCTGCAGACTTATAAATGATAACTCTCGTCTACAAATATATTGAGGGAAGGCAACAAAGAGGATTTGAAAGCAAGGCAGAATTGCAGGAAACAGATTTCAGGAGGCAGATTCGAATCGCCTTTAAAGCACAGGAAAAGCGGCAAAACCTCGACAATGATGCCCTTGGCCAAAAAGGGCGTATGCGTTTTTTCCTGAATATATTCAGGAAAAAACGCATACGCCCTTTTTGGCCAACCAAGCAACCTGGAAAGGCAAATCAGCGCTACAAAGAAGTCTCGCTTCCCATCGGTCAAAAGGGCCATGCTGAATAAAGTGTCAAAACCAGAAATGCAGGACAGGCCACGGAGAAACGGGAGCCTTGCTACGCTGATGGGCGGTATGTAAATTGCCAACAGCCACTCTGGAGAAGAGTACGGTGTGTCCTGAAACATTTACAAAACTCAGCTTAGAGAGCATAGGGCACTTCGACTCATGGGCGTATGAATTGGGAAAACTAAAAATCAGCAAGACACAAGCACCCCAAAGTTTAGGGCTGCTCTGTTGACAAGAACCTCCACTTCGTTACACCTTAAATATCCCAGGAAAGAGAAAAATGGATAAAGAAGTTGTGCTCCTTACGTACAATGGAATATCACTCAGCCATGAAATCAACGTCATAAGGCTAGTAGCAGCATGATGAGTGCATTTAGGTACGACGATTCTAAGTGAAATAAGTCACGCAGAAAAAGACACTTATCATAAGATATCACTTATAGAGGGAATGTAAAAACCGCTACCCTTGAACTGAATTACAAAACAGAACAGAGTCACACGGTTAGAAAACACACTATGGCTGCCTAACGGGAAAGGTGAGGTGGGGTGATGCCTAAAACAAGTGTTTCAAATTAGCTCAGATACCGTTCCATAAACCGAATACGTAATAGACAAGACCTACTCCTTGCTCAGGGAACTGGACTCAACACCCCCTATTCACCGCCCAAGAATATATCTGACTAGTAAGAATTTTAAAACCTATGTATTGATATCTCTCTGTAAGTGAGTCAAGTGGGTGTAAAGCTGCATAAACACAGCAGTGAAAAGCAGGTAAACCCCATTATAAAACACAAATAATTTTAAAAACCCGTGAAACAAAGACAGTGAAAGAGAGAGAAATTCTTACAAAATTCGTTCAGGGGCTGTGATGCCACCTGGATTGACCATGTCTAGACCCGCAGCTGATTGAGACATAAGGGTGGACACTCTTAGGGCTGAGAGGTTTGGTGAGGTTGGGTGAGCAAACGCAGACGCTTTAAAGTAATACTGCGTGGTACCCATCCCATGGGTCCCAAATCTCCAGGTTCAAGGGCATCTGCCTACATCGAAAACATGCATGAGAAACCCAGAAGATGGTCCACCGAGTGATCGGGAAAGGTTTCTAAAACACACCTCATTTCTCATCTCCTTGTGCTCGGGTTCGCCATTCCAGCCGCTTTACTAGCAATCTCCCTCCTTGGAGAATCAGCACCTTTAACCTCCTGTTCCATACAGGTGGCAATTTGAACTGAGGATGAACGGGAAGACGGGGAAACAATGAGAGACTAGCTCTAGGTGTTGGGACAGGCACAGGTCACTCTAGTTTCCCATCAGGAAGAAGACTTAACCAGAGGCTCAGTCTGCCGCCCGGAAGCAGAATAGGGCCTAAAGCAATCCTGCGCTTTTGCGGCCAGCTCCCAAGAGAGCGAGTTGAAAAATGGAGCTCAGGGGCACTGCAATTCACAAACCTGCAGACTTATAAATGATAACTCTCGTCTACAAATATATTGAGGGAAGGCAACAAAGAGGATTTGAAAGCAAGGCAGAATTGCAGGAAACAGATTTCAGGAGGCAGATTCGAATCGCCTTTAAAGCACAGGAAAAGCGGCAAAACCTCGACAATGATGCCCTTGGCCAAAAAGGGCGTATGCGTTTTTTCCTGAATATATTCAGGAAAAAACGCATACGCCCTTTTTGGCCAACCAAGCAACCTGGAAAGGCAAATCAGCGCTACAAAGAAGTCTCGCTTCCCATCGGTCAAAAGGGCCATGCTGAATAAAGTGTCAAAACCAGAAATGCAGGACAGGCCACGGAGAAACGGGAGCCTTGCTACGCTGATGGGCGGGATGTAAATTGCCAACAGCCACTCTGGAGAAGTGTACGGTGTGTCCTGAAACATTTACAAAACTCAGCTTAGAGAGCATAGGGCACTTCCACTCATGGGCGTATGAATTGGGAAAACTAAAAATCAGCAAGACACAAGCACCCCAAAGTTTAGGGCTGCTCTGTTGACAAGAACCTCCACTTCGTTACACCTTAAATATCCCAGGAAAGAGAAAAATGGATAAAGAAGTTGTGCTCCTTACGTACAATGGAATATCACTCAGCCATGAAATCAACGTCATAAGGCTAGTAGCAGCATGATGAGTGCATTTAGGTACGACGATTCTAAGTGAAATAAGTCACACAGAAAAAGACACTTATCATAAGATATCACTTATAGAGGGAATGTAAAAACCGCTACCCTTGAACTGAATTACAAAACAGAACAGAGTCACACGGTTAGAAAACACACTATGGCTGCCTAACGGGAAAGGTGAGGTGGGGTGATGCCTAAAACAAGGGTTTCAAATTAGCTCAGATACCGTTCCATAAACCCAATACGTAAAAGACAAGACCTACTCCTTGCTCAGGGAACTGGACTCAACACTCCCTATTCACCGCCCAAGAATATATCTGACTAGTAAGAATCTTAAAACCTATGTATTGATATCTCTCTGTAAGTGAGTCAAGTGGGTGTAAAGCTGCATAAACACAGCAGTGAAAAGCAGCTAAACCCCATTATAAAACTCAAATAATTTTAAAAACCCGTGAAACAAAGACAGTGAAAGAGAGAGAAATTCTTACAAAATTCGTTCAGGGGCTGTGATGCCACCTGGATTGACCATGTCTAGACCCGCAGCTGATTGAGACATAAGGGTGGACACTCTTAGGGCTGAGAGGTTTGGTGAGGTTGGGTGAGCAAACGCAGACGCTTTAAAGTAATACTGCGTGGTACCCATCCCATGGGTCCCAAATCTCCAGGTTCAAGGGCATCTGCCTACATCGAAAACATGCATGAGAAACCCAGAAGATGGTCCACCGAGTGATCGGGAAAGGTTTCTAAAACGCACCTCATTTCTCATCTCCTTGTGCTCGGGTTCGCCATTCCAGCCGCTTTACTAGCAATCTCCCTCCTTGGAGAATCAGCACCTTTAACCTCCTGTTCCATACAGGTGGCAATTTGAACTGAGGATGAACGGGAAGACGGGGAACCAATGAGAGACTAGCTCTAGGTGTTGGGACAGGCACAGGTCACTCTAGTTTCCCATCCGGAAGAAGACTTAACCACAGACTCAGTCTGCCGCCCGGAAGCAGAATAGGGCCTAAAGCAATCCTGCGCTTTTGCGGCCAGCTCCCAAGAGAGCGAGTTGAAAAATGGAGCTCAGGGGCACTGCAATTCACAAACCTGCAGACTTATAAATGATAACTCTCGTCTACAAATATATTGAGGGAAGGCAACAAAGAGGATTTGAAAGCAAGGCAGAATTGCAGGAAACAGATTTCAGCAGGCAGATTCGAATCGCCTTTAAAGCACAGGAAAAGCGGCAAAACCTCGACAATGATGCCCTTGGCCAAAAAGGGCGTATGCGTTTTCTCCTGAATATATTCAGGAAAAAACGCATACGCCCTTTTTGGCCAACCAAGCAACCTGGAAAGGCAAATCAGCGCTACAAAGAAGTCTCGCTTCCCATCGGTCAAAAGGGCCATGCTGAATAAAGTGTCAAAACCAGAAATGCAGGACAGGCCACGGAGAAACGGGAGCCTTGCTACGCTGATGGGCGGGATGTAAATTGCCAACAGCCACTCTGGAGAAGTGTACGGTGTGTCCTGAAACATTTACAAAACTCAGCTTAGAGAGCATAGGGCACTTCCACTCATGGGCGTATAAATTGGGAAAACTAAAAATCAGCAAGACACAAGCACCCCAAAGTTTAGGGCTGCTCTGTTGACAAGAACCTCCACTTCGTTACACCTTAAATATCCCAGGAAAGAGAAAAATGGATAAAGAAGTTGTGCTCCTTATGTACAATGGAATATCACTCAGCCATGAAATCAACGTCATAAGGCTAGTAGCAGCATGATGAGTGGATTTAGGTACGACGATTCTAAGTCAAATAAGTCACGCAGAAAAAGACACTTATCATAAGATATCACTTATAGAGGGAATGTAAAAACCGCTACCCTTGAACTGAATTACAAAACAGAACAGAGTCACACGGTTAGAAAACACACTATGGCTGCCTAACGGGAAAGGTGAGGTGGGGTGATGCATAAAACAAGGGTTTCAAATTAGCTCAGATACCGTTCCATAAACCCAATACGTAATAGACAAGACCTACTCCTTGCTCAGGGAACTGGACTCAACACCCTCTATTCACCGCCCAAGAATATATCTGACTAGTAAGAATCTTAAAACCTATGTATTGATACCTCTCTGTAAGTGAGTCAAGTGGGTGTAAAGCTGCATAAACACAGCAGTGAAAAGCAGCTAAACCCCATTATAAAACTCAATTAATTTTAAAAACCCGTGAAACAAAGACAGTGAAAGAGAGAGAAATTCTTACAAAATTCGTTCAGGGGCTGTGATGCCACCTGGATTGACCATGTCTAGACCCGCAGCTGATTGAGACATAAGGGTGGACACTCTTAGGGCTGAGAGGTTTGGTGAGGTTGGGTGAGCAAACGCAGACGCTTTAAAGTAATACTGCGTGGTACCCATCCCATGGGTCCCAAATCTCCAGGTTCAAGGGCATCTTCCTACATCGAAAACATGCATGAGAAACCCAGAAGATGGTCCACCGAGTGATCGGGAAAGGTTTCTAAAACGCACCTCATTTCTCATCTCCTTGTGCTCGGGTTCGCCATTCCAGCCGCTTTACTAGCAATCTCCCTCCTTGGAGAATCAGCACCTTTAACCTCCTGTTCCATACAGGTGGCAATTTGAACTGAGGATGAACGGGAAGACGGGGAACCAATGAGAGACTAGCTCTAGGTGTTGGGACAGGCACAGGTCACTCTATTTTCCCATCAGGAAGAAGAATTAACCACAGGCTCAGTCTGCCGCCCGGAAGCAGAATAGGGCCTAAAGCAATCCTGCGCTTTTGCGGCCAGCTCCCAAGAGAGCGAGTTGAAAAATGGAGCTCAGGGGCACTGCAATTCACAAACCTGCAGACTTATAAATGATAACTCTCGTCTACAAATATATTGAGGGAAGGCAACAAAGAGGATTTGAAAGCAAGGCAGAATTGCAGGAAACAGATTTCAGGAGGCAGATTCGAATCGCCTTTAAAGCACAGGAAAAGCGGCAAAACCTCGACAATGATGCCCTTGGCCAAAAAGGGCGTATGCGTTTTTTCCTGAATATATTCAGGAAAAAACGCATACGCCCTTTTTGGCCAACCAAGCAACCTGGAAAGGCAAATCAGCGCTACAAAGAAGTCTCGCTTCCCATCGGTCAAAAGGGCCATGCTGAGTAAAGTGTCAAAACCAGAAATGCAGGACAGGCCACGGAGAAACGGGAGCCTTGCTACGCTGATGGGCGGGATGTAAATTGCCAACAGCCACTCTGGAGAAGTGTACGGTGTGTCCTGAAACATTTACAAAACTCAGCTTAGAGAGCATAGGGCACTTCCACTCATGGGCGTATACATTGGGAAAACTAAAAATCAGCAAGACACAAGCACCCCAAAGTTTAGGGCTGCTCTGTTGACAAGAACCTCCACTTCGTTACACCTTAAATATCCCAGGAAAGAGAAAAATGGATAAAGAAGTTGTGCTCCTTATGTACAATGGAATATCACTCAGCCATGAAATCAACGTCATAAGGCTAGTAGCAGCATGATGAGTGGATTTAGGTACGACGATTCTAAGTGAAATAAGTCACACAGAAAAAGACACTTATCATAAGATATCACTTATAGAGGGAATGTAAAAACCGCTACCCTTGAACTGAATTACAAAACAGAACAGAGTCACACGGTTAGAAAACACACTATGGCTGCCTAACGGGAAAGGTGAGGTGGGGTGATGCCTAAAACAAGGGTTTCAAATTAGCTCAGATACCGTTCCATAAACCCAATACGTAATAGACAAGACCTACTCCTTGCTCAGGGAACTGGACTCAACACCCCCTATTCACCGCCCAAGAATATATCTGACTAGTAAGAATCTTAAAACCTATGTATTGATATCTCTCTGTAAGTGAGTCAAGTGGGTGTAAAGCTGCATAAACACAGCAGTGAAAAGCAGCTAAACCCCATTATAAAACTCAAATAATTTTAAAAACCCGTGAAACAAAGACAGTGAAAGAGAGAGAAATTCTTACAAAATTCGTTCAGGGGCTGTGATGCCACCTGGATTGACCATGTCTAGACCCGCAGCTGATTGAGACATAAGGGTGGACACTCTTAGGGCTGAGAGGTTTGGTGAGGTTGGGTGAGCAAACGCAGACGCTTTAAAGTAATACTGCGTGGTACCCATCCCATGGGTCCCAAATCTCCAGGCTCAAGGGCATCTTCCTACATCGAAAACATGCATGAGAAACCCAGAAGATGGTCCACCGAGTGATCGGGAAAGGTTTCTAAAACGCACCTCATTTCTCATCTCCTTGTGCTCGGGTTCGCCATTCCAGCCGCTTTACTAGCAATCTCCCTCCTTGGAGAATCAGCACCTTTAACCTCCTGTTCCATACAGGTGGCAATTTGAACTGAGGATGAACGGGAAGACGGGGAACCAATGAGAGACTAGCTCTAGGTGTTGGGACAGGCACAGGTCACTCTATTTTCCCATCAGGAAGAAGACTTAACCACAGGCTCAGTCTGCCGCCCGGAAGCAGAATAGGGCCTAAAGCAATCCTGCGCTTTTGCGGCCAGCTCCCAAGAGAGCGAGTTGAAAAATGGAGCTCAGGGGCACTGCAATTCACAAACCTGCAGACTTATAAATGATAACTCTCGTCTACAAATATATTGAGGGAAGGCAACAAAGAGGATTTGAAAGCAAGGCAGAATTGCAGGAAACAGATTTCAGGAGGCAGATTCGAATCGCCTTTAAAGCACAGGAAAAGCGGCAAAACCTCGACAATGATGCCCTTGGCCAAAAAGGGCGTATGCGTTTTTTCCTGAATATATTCAGGAAAAAAGGCATACGCACTTTTTGGCCAACCAAGCAACCTGGAAAGGCAAATCAGCGCTACAAAGAAGTCTCGCTTCCCATCGGTCAAAAGGGCCATGCTGAATAAAGTGTCAAAACCAGAAATGCAGGACAGGCCACGGAGAAACGGGAGCCTTGCTACGCTGATGGGCGGGATGTAAATTGCCAACAGCCACTCTGGAGAAGTGTACGGTGTGTCCTGAAACATTTACAAAACTCAGCTTAGAGAGCATAGGGCACTTCCACTCATGGGCGTATGAATTGGGAAAACTAAAAATCAGCAAGACACAAGCACCCCAAAGTTTAGGGCTGCTCTGTTGACAAGAACCTCCACTTCGTTACACCTTAAATATCCCAGGAAAGAGAAAAATGGATAAAGAAGTTGTGCTCCTTACGTACAATGGAATATCACTCAGCCATGAAATCAACGTCATAAGGCTAGTAGCAGCATGATGAGTGGATTTAGGTACGACGATTCTAAGTGAAATATGTCACACAGAAAAAGGCACTTATCATAAGATATCACTTATAGAGGGAATGTAAAAACCGCTACCCTTGAACTGAATTACAAAACAGAACAGAGTCACACGGTTAGAAAACACACTATGGCTGCCTAACGGGAAAGGTGAGGTGGGGTGATGCATAAAACAAGGGTTTCAAATTAGCTCAGATACCGTTCCATAAACCCAATACGTAATAGACAAGACCTACTCCTTGCTCAGGGAACGGGACTCAACACCCTCTATTCACCGCCCAAGAATATATCTGACTAGTAAGAATCTTAAAACCTATGTATTGATATCTCTCTGTAAGTGAGGCAAGTGGGTGTAAAGCTGCATAAACACAGCAGTGAAAAGCAGCTAAACCCCATTATAAAACTCAATTAATTTTAAAAACCCGTGAAACAAAGACAGTGAAAGAGAGAGAAATTCTTACAAAATTCGTTCAGGGGCTGTGATGCCACCTGGATTGACCATGTCTAGACCCGCAGCTGATTGAGACATAAGGGTGGACACTCTTAGGGCTGAGAGGTTTGGTGAGGTTGGGTGAGCAAACGCAGACGCTTTAAAGTAATACTGCGTGGTACCCATCCCATGGGTCCCAAATCTCCAGGTTCAAGGGCATCTGCCTACATCGAAAACATGCATGAGAAACCCAGAAGATGGTCCACCGAGTGATCGGGAAAGGTTTCTAAAACGCACCTCATTTCTCATCTCCTTGTGCTCGGGTTCGCCATTCCAGCCGCTTTACTAGCAATCTCCCTCCTTGGAGAATCAGCACCTTTAACCTCCTGTTCCATACAGGTGGCAATTTGAACTGAGGATGAACGGGAAGACGGGGAACCAATGAGAGACTAGCTCTAGGTGTTGGGACAGGCACAGGTCACTCTATTTTCCCATCAGGAAGAAGAATTAACCAGAGGCTCAGTCTGCCGCCCGGAAGCAGAATAGTGCCTAAAGCAATCCTGCGCTTTTGCGGCCAGCTCCCAAGAGAGCGAGTTGAAAAATGGAGCTCAGGGGCACTGCAATTCACAAACCTGCAGACTTATAAATGATAACTCTCGTCTACAAATATATTGAGGGAAGGCAACAAAGAGGATTTGAAAGCAAGGCAGAATTGCAGGAAACAGATTTCAGCAGGCAGATTCGAATCGCCTTTAAAGCACAGGAAAAGCGGCAAAACCTCGACAATGATGCCCTTGGCCAAAAAGGGCGTATGCGTTTTTTCCTGAATATATTCAGGAAAAAACGCATACGCCCTTTTTGGCCAACCAAGCAACCTGGAAAGGCAAATCAGCGCTACAAAGAAGTCTCGCTTCCCATCGGTCAAAAGGGCCATGCTGAATAAAGTGTCAAAACCAGAAATGCAGGACAGGCCACGGAGAAACGGGAGCCTTGCTACGCTGATGGGCGGGATGTAAATTGCCAACAGCCACTCTGGAGAAGTGTACGGTGTGTCCTGAAACATTTACAAAACTCAGCTTAGAGAGCATAGGGCACTTCCACTCATGGGCGTATACATTGGGAAAACTAAAAATCAGCAAGACACAAGCACCCCAAAGTTTAGGGCTGCTCTGTTGACAAGAACCTCCACTTCGTTACACCTTAAATATCCCAGGAAAGAGAAAAATGGATAAAGAAGTTGTGCTCCTTACGTACAATGGAATATCACTCAGCCATGAAATCAACGTCATAAGGCTAGTAGCAGCATGATGAGTGGATATAGGTACGACGATTCTAAGTCAAATAAGTCACGCAGAAAAAGACACTTATCATAAGATATCACTTATAGAGGGAATGTAAAAACCGCTACCCTTGAACTGAATTACAAAACAGAACAGGGTCACACGGTTAGAAAAGACACTATGGCTGCCTAACGGGAAAGGTGAGGTGGGGTGATGCCTAAAACAAGGGTTTCAAATTAGCTAAGATACCGTTCCATAAACCCAATACGTAATAGACAAGACCTACTCCTTGCTCAGGGAACTTCACTCAACACCCCCTATTCACCGCCCAAGAATATATCTGACTAGTAAGAATCTTAAAACCTATGTATTGATATCTCTCTGTAAGTGAGTCAAGTGGGTGTAAAGCTGCATAAACACAGCAGTGAAAAGCAGCTAAACCCCATTATAAAACTCAAATAATTTTAAAAACCCGTGAAACAAAGACAGTGAAAGAGAGAGAAATTCTTACAAAATTCGTTCAGGGGCTGTGATGCCACCTGGATTGACCATGTCTAGACCCGCAGCTGATTGAGACATAAGGGTGGACACTCTTAGGGCTGAGAGGTTTGGTGAGGTTGGGTGAGCAAACGCAGACGCTTTAAAGTAATACTGCGTGGTACCCATCCCATGGGTCCCAAATCTCCAGGTTCAAGGGCATCTTCCTACATCGAAAACATGCATGAGAAACCCAGAAGATGGTCCACCGAGTGATCGGGAAAGGTTTCTAAAACACACCTCATTTCTCATCTCCTTGTGCTCGGGTTCGCCATTCCAGCCGCTTTACTAGCAATCTCCCTCCTTGGAGAATCAGCACCTTTAACCTCCTGTTCCATACAGGTGGCAATTTGAACTGAGGATGAACGGGAAGACGGGGAACCAATGAGAGACTAGCTCTAGGTGTTGGGACAGGCACAGGTCACTCTAGTTTCCCATCCGGAAGAAGACTTAACCACAGGCTCAGTCTGCCGCCCGGAAGCAGAATAGGGCCTAAAGCAATCCTGCGCTTTTGCGGCCAGCTCCCAAGAGAGCGAGTTGAAAAATGGAGCTCAGGGGCACTGCAATTCACAAACCTGCAGACTTATAAATGATAACTCTCGTCTACAAATATATTGAGGGAAGGCAACAAAGAGGATTTGAAAGCAAGGCAGAATTGCAGGAAACAGATTTCAGCAGGCAGATTCGAATCGCCTTTAAAGCACAGGAAAAGCGGCAAAACCTCGACAATGATGCCCTTGGCCAAAAAGGGCGTATGCGTTTTTTCCTGAATATATTCAGGAAAAAACGCATACGCCCTTTTTGGCCAACCAAGCAACCTGGAAAGGCAAATCAGCGCTACAAAGAAGTCTCGCTTCCCATCGGTCAAAAGGGCCATGCTGAATAAAGTGTCAAAACCAGAAATGCAGGACAGGCCACGGAGAAACGGGAGCCTTGCTACGCTGATGGGCGGGATGTAAATTGCCAACAGCCACTCTGGAGAAGTGTACGGTGTGTCCTGAAACATTTACAAAACTCAGCTTAGAGAGCATAGGGCACTTCCACTCATGGGCGTATAAATTGGGAAAACTAAAAATCAGCAAGACACAAGCACCCCAAAGTTTAGGGCTGCTCTGTTGACAAGAACCTCCACTTCGTTACACCTTAAATATCCCAGGAAAGAGAAAAATGGATAAAGAAGTTGTGCTCCTTATGTACAATGGAATATCACTCAGCCATGAAATCAACGTCATAAGGCTAGTAGCAGCATGATGAGTGGATTTAGGTACGACGATTCTAAGTCAAATAAGTCACGCAGAAAAAGACACTTATCATAAGATATCACTTATAGAGGGAATGTAAAAACCGCTACCCTTGAACTGAATTACAAAACAGAACAGAGTCACACGGTTAGAAAACACACTATGGCTGCCTAACGGGAAAGGTGAGGTGGGGTGATGCATAAAACAAGGGTTTCAAATTAGCTCAGATACCGTTCCATAAACCCAATACGTAATAGACAAGACCTACTCCTTGCTCAGGGAACTGGACTCAACACCCTCTATTCACCGCCCAAGAATATATCTGACTAGTAAGAATCTTAAAACCTATGTATTGATACCTCTCTGTAAGTGAGTCAAGTGGGTGTAAAGCTGCATAAACACAGCAGTGAAAAGCAGCTAAACCCCATTATAAAACTCAATTAATTTTAAAAACCCGTGAAACAAAGACAGTGAAAGAGAGAGAAATTCTTACAAAATTCGTTCAGGGGCTGTGATGCCACCTGGATTGACCATGTCTAGACCCGCAGCTGATTGAGACATAAGGGTGGACACTCTTAGGGCTGAGAGGTTTGGTGAGGTTGGGTGAGCAAACGCAGACGCTTTAAAGTAATACTGCGTGGTACCCATCCCATGGGTCCCAAATCTCCAGGTTCAAGGGCATCTGCCTACATCGAAAACATGCATGAGAAACCCAGAAGATGGTCCACCGAGTGATCGGGAAAGGTTTCTAAAACGCACCTCATTTCTCATCTCCTTGTGCTCGGGTTCGCCATTCCAGCCGCTTTACTAGCAATCTCCCTCCTTGGAGAATCAGCACCTTTAACCTCCTGTTCCATACAGGTGGCAATTTGAACTGAGGATGAACGGGAAGACGGGGAACCAATAAGAGACTAGCTCTAGGTGTTGGGACAGGCACAGGTCACTCTATTTTCCCATCAGGAAGAAGACTTAACCAGAGGCTCAGTCTGCCGCCCGGAAGCAGAATAGGGCCTAAAGCAATCCTGCGCTTTTGCGGCCAGCTCCCAAGAGAGCGAGTTGAAAAATGGAGCTCAGGGGCACTGCAATTCACAAACCTGCAGACTTATAAATGATAACTCTCGTCTACAAATATATTGAGGGAAGGCAACAAAGAGGATTTGAAAGCAAGGCAGAATTGCAGGAAACAGATTTCAGGAGGCAGATTCGAATCGCCTTTAAAGCACAGGAAAAGCGGCAAAACCTCGACAATGATGCCCTTGGCCAAAAAGGGCGTATGCGTTTTTTCCTGAATATATTCAGGAAAAAACGCATACGCCCTTTTTGGCCAACCAAGCAACCTGGAAAGGCAAATCAGCGCTACAAAGAAGTCTCGCTTCCCATCGGTCAAAAGGGCCATGCTGAATAAAGTGTCAAAACCAGAAATGCAGGACAGGCCACGGAGAAACGGGAGCCTTGCTACGCTGATGGGCGGGATGTAAATTGCCAACAGCCACTCTGGAGAAGTGTACGGTGTGTCCTGAAACATTTACAAAACTCAGCTTAGAGAGCATAGGGCACTTCCACTCATGGGCGTATACATTGGGAAAACTAAAAATCAGCAAGACACAAGCACCCCAAAGTTTAGGGCTGCTCTGTTGACAAGAACCTCCACTTCGTTACACCTTAAATATCCCAGGAAAGAGAAAAATGGATAAAGAAGTTGTGCTCCTTACGTACAATGGAATATCACTCAGCCATGAAATCAACGTCATAAGGCTAGTAGCAGCATGATGAGTGCATTTAGGTACGACGATTCTAAGTGAAATAAGTCACACAGAAAAAGACACTTATCATAAGATATCACTTATAGAGGGAATGTAAAAACCGCTACCCTTGAACTGAATTACAAAACAGAACAGAGTCACACGGTTAGAAAACACACTATGGCTGCCTAACGGGAAAGGTGAGGTGGGGTGATGCCTAAAACAAGGGTTTCAAATTAGCTCAGATACCGTTCCATAAACCGAATACGTAATAGACAAGACCTACTCCTTGCTCAGGGAACTGGACTCAACACCCCCTATTCACCGCCCAAGAATATATCTGACTAGTAAGAATTTTAAAACCTATGTATTGATATCTCTCTGTAAGTGAGTCAAGTGGGTGTAAAGCTGCATAAACACAGCAGTGAAAAGCAGCTAAACCCCATTATAAAACTCAAATAATTTTAAAAACCCGTGAAAGAAAGACAGTGAAAGAGAGAGAAATTCTTACAAAATTCGTTCAGGGGCTGTGATGCCACCTGGATTGACCATGTCTAGACCCGCAGCTGATTGAGACATAAGGGTGGACACTCTTAGGGCTGAGAGGTTTGGTGAGGTTGGGTGAGCAAACACAGACGCTTTAAAGTAATACTGCGTGGTACCCATCCCATGGGTCCCAAATCTCCAGGTTCAAGGGCATCTTCCTACATCGAAAACATGCATGAGAAACCCAGAAGATGGTCCACCGAGTGATCGGGAAAGGTTTCTAAAACACACCTCATTTCTCATCTCCTTGTGCTCGGGTTCGCCATTCCAGCCGCTTTACTAGCAATCTCCCTCCTTGGAGAATCAGCACCTTTAACCTCCTGTTCCATACAGGTGGCAATTTGAACTGAGGATGAACGGGAAGACGGGGAAACAATGAGAGACTAGCTCTAGGTGTTGGGACAGGCACAGGTCACTCTAGTTTCCCATCAGGAAGAAGACTTAACCACAGGCTCAGTCTGCCGCCCGGAAGCAGAATAGGGCCTAAAGCAATCCTGCGCTTTTGCGGCCAGCTCCCAAGAGAGCGAGTTGAAAAATGGAGCTCAGGGGCACTGCAATTCACAAACCTGCAGACTTATAAATGATAACTCTCGTCTACAAATATATTGAGGGAAGGCAACAAAGAGGATTTGAAAGCAAGGCAGAATTGCAGGAAACAGATTTCAGGAGGCAGATTCGAATCGCCTTTAAAGCACAGGAAAAGCGGCAAAACCTCGACAATGATGCCCTTGGCCAAAAAGGGCGTATGCGTTTTTTCCTGAATATATTCAGGAAAAAACGCATACGCCCTTTTTGGCCAACCAAGCAACCTGGAAAGGCAAATCAGCGCTACAAAGAAGTCTCGCTTCCCATCGGTCAAAAGGGCCATGCTGAATAAAGTGTCAAAACCAGAAATGCAGGACAGGCCACGGAGAAACGGGAGCCTTGCTACGCTGATGGGCGGGATGTAAATTGCCAACAGCCACTCTGGAGAAGTGTACGGTGTGTCCTGAAACATTTACAAAACTCAGCTTAGAGAGCATAGGGCACTTCCACTCATGGGCGTATGAATTGGGAAAACTAAAAATCAGCAAGACACAAGCACCCCAAAGTTTAGGGCTGCTCTGTTGACAAGAACCTCCACTTCGTTACACCTTAAATATCCCAGGAAAGAGAAAAATGGATAAAGAAGTTGTGCTCCTTACGTACAATGGAATATCACTCAGCCATGAAATCAACGTCATAAGGCTAGTAGCAGCATGATGAGTGCATTTAGGTACGACGATTCTAAGTGAAATAAGTCACACAGAAAAAGACACTTATCATAAGATATCACTTATAGAGGGAATGTAAAAACCGCTACCCTTGAACTGAATTACAAAACAGAACAGAGTCACACGGTTAGAAAACACACTATGGCTGCCTAACGGGAAAGGTGAGGTGGGGTGATGCCTAAAACAAGGGTTTCAAATTAGCTCAGATACCGTTCCATAAACCCAATACGTAAAAGACAAGACCTACTCCTTGCTCAGGGAACTGGACTCAACACTCCCTATTCACCGCCCAAGAATATATCTGACTAGTAAGAATCTTAAAACCTATGTATTGATATCTCTCTGTAAGTGAGTCAAGTGGGTGTAAAGCTGCATAAACACAGCAGTGAAAAGCAGCTAAACCCCATTATAAAACTCAAATAATTTTAAAAACCCGTGAAACAAAGACAGTGAAAGAGAGAGAAATTCTTACAAAATTCGTTCAGGGGCTGTGATGCCACCTGGATTGACCATGTCTAGACCCGCAGCTGATTGAGACATAAGGGTGGACACTCTTAGGGCTGAGAGGTTTGGTGAGGTTGGGTGAGCAAACGCAGACGCTTTAAAGTAATACTGCGTGGTACCCATCCCATGGGTCCCAAATCTCCAGGTTCAAGGGCATCTTCCTACATCGAAAACATGCATGAGAAACCCAGAAGATGGTCCACCGAGTGATCGGGAAAGGTTTCTAAAACGCACCTCATTTCTCATCTCCTTGTGCTCGGGTTCGCCATTCCAGCCGCTTTACTAGCAATCTCCCTCCTTGGAGAATCAGCACCTTTAACCTCCTGTTCCATACAGGTGGCAATTTGAACTGAGGATGAACGGGAAGACGGGGAACCAATGAGAGACTAGCTCTAGGTGTTGGGACAGGCACAGGTCACTCTATTTTCCCATCAGGAAGAAGAATTAACCAGAGACTCAGTCTGCCGCCCGGAAGCAGAATAGTGCCTAAAGCAATCCTGCGCTTTTGCGGCCAGCTCCCAAGAGAGCGAGTTGAAAAATGGAGCTCAGGGGCACTGCAATTCACAAACCTGCAGACTTATAAATGATAACTCTCGTCTACAAATATATTGAGGGAAGGCAACAAAGAGGATTTGAAAGCAAGGCAGAATTGCAGGAAACAGATTTCAGCAGGCAGATTCGAATCGCCTTTAAAGCACAGGAAAAGCGGCAAAACCTCGACAATGATGCCCTTGGCCAAAAAGGGCGTATGCGTTTTTTCCTGAATATATTCAGGAAAAAACGCATACGCCCTTTTTGGCCAACCAAGCAACCTGGAAAGGCAAATCAGCGCTACAAAGAAGTCTCGCTTCCCATCGGTCAAAAGGGCCATGCTGAATAAAGTGTCAAAACCAGAAATGCAGGACAGGCCACGGAGAAACGGGAGCCTTGCTACGCTGATGGGCGGGATGTAAATTGCCAACAGCCACTCTGGAGAAGTGTACGGTGTGTCCTGAAACATTTACAAAACTCAGCTTAGAGAGCATAGGGCACTTCCACTCATGGGCGTATACATTGGGAAAACTAAAAATCAGCAAGACACAAGCACCCCAAAGTTTAGGGCTGCTCTGTTGACAAGAACCTCCACTTCGTTACACCTTAAATATCCCAGGAAAGAGAAAAATGGATAAAGAAGTTGTGCTCCTTACGTACAATGGAATATCACTCAGCCATGAAATCAACGTCATAAGGCTAGTAGCAGCATGATGAGTGGATATAGGTACGACGATTCTAAGTCAAATAAGTCACGCAGAAAAAGACACTTATCATAAGATATCACTTATAGAGGGAATGTAAAAACCGCTACCCTTGAACTGAATTACAAAACAGAACAGGGTCACACGGTTAGAAAAGACACTATGGCTGCCTAACGGGAAAGGTGAGGTGGGGTGATGCCTAAAACAAGGGTTTCAAATTAGCTCAGATACCGTTCCATAAACCCAATACGTAATAGACAAGACCTACTCCTTGCTCAGGGAACTTCACTCAACACCCCCTATTCACCGCCCAAGAATATATCTGACTAGTAAGAATCTTAAAACCTATGTATTGATATCTCTCTGTAAGTGAGTCAAGTGGGTGTAAAGCTGCATAAACACAGCAGTGAAAAGCAGCTAAACCCCATTATAAAACTCAAATAATTTTAAAAACCCGTGAAACAAAGACAGTGAAAGAGAGAGAAATTCTTACAAAATTCGTTCAGGGGCTGTGATGCCACCTGGATTGACCATGTCTAGACCCGCAGCTGATTGAGACATAAGGGTGGACACTCTTAGGGCTGAGAGGTTTGGTGAGGTTGGGTGAGCAAACGCAGACGCTTTAAAGTAATACTGCGTGGTACCCATCCCATGGGTCCCAAATCTCCAGGTTCAAGGGCATCTTCCTACATCGAAAACATGCATGAGAAACCCAGAAGATGGTCCACCGAGTGATCGGGAAAGGTTTCTAAAACACACCTCATTTCTCATCTCCTTGTGCTCGGGTTCGCCATTCCAGCCGCTTTACTAGCAATCTCCCTCCTTGGAGAATCAGCACCTTTAACCTCCTGTTCCATACAGGTGGCAATTTGAACTGAGGATGAACGGGAAGACGGGGAACCAATGAGAGACTAGCTCTAGGTGTTGGGACAGGCACAGGTCACTCTAGTTTCCCATCCGGAAGAAGACTTAACCACAGGCTCAGTCTGCCGCCCGGAAGCAGAATAGGGCCTAAAGCAATCCTGCGCTTTTGCGGCCAGCTCCCAAGAGAGCGAGTTGAAAAATGGAGCTCAGGGGCACTGCAATTCACAAACCTGCAGACTTATAAATGATAACTCTCGTCTACAAATATATTGAGGGAAGGCAACAAAGAGGATTTGAAAGCAAGGCAGAATTGCAGGAAACAGATTTCAGCAGGCAGATTCGAATCGCCTTTAAAGCACAGGAAAAGCGGCAAAACCTCGACAATGATGCCCTTGGCCAAAAAGGGCGTATGCGTTTTTTCCTGAATATATTCAGGAAAAAACGCATACGCCCTTTTTGGCCAACCAAGCAACCTGGAAAGGCAAATCAGCGCTACAAAGAAGTCTCGCTTCCCATCGGTCAAAAGGGCCATGCTGAATAAAGTGTCAAAACCAGAAATGCAGGACAGGCCACGGAGAAACGGGAGCCTTGCTACGCTGATGGGCGGGATGTAAATTGCCAACAGCCACTCTGGAGAAGTGTACGGTGTGTCCTGAAACATTTACAAAACTCAGCTTAGAGAGCATAGGGCACTTCCACTCATGGGCGTATAAATTGGGAAAACTAAAAATCAGCAAGACACAAGCACCCCAAAGTTTAGGGCTGCTCTGTTGACAAGAACCTCCACTTCGTTACACCTTAAATATCCCAGGAAAGAGAAAAATGGATAAAGAAGTTGTGCTCCTTATGTACAATGGAATATCACTCAGCCATGAAATCAACGTCATAAGGCTAGTAGCAGCATGATGAGTGGATTTAGGTACGACGATTCTAAGTCAAATAAGTCACGCAGAAAAAGACACTTATCATAAGATATCACTTATAGAGGGAATGTAAAAACCGCTACCCTTGAACTGAATTACAAAACAGAACAGAGTCACACGGTTAGAAAACACACTATGGCTGCCTAACGGGAAAGGTGAGGTGGGGTGATGCATAAAACAAGGGTTTCAAATTAGCTCAGATACCGTTCCATAAACCCAATACGTAATAGACAAGACCTACTCCTTGCTCAGGGAACTGGACTCAACACCCTCTATTCACCGCCCAAGAATATATCTGACTAGTAAGAATCTTAAAACCTATGTATTGATACCTCTCTGTAAGTGAGTCAAGTGGGTGTAAAGCTGCATAAACACAGCAGTGAAAAGCAGCTAAACCCCATTATAAAACTCAATTAATTTTAAAAACCCGTGAAACAAAGACAGTGAAAGAGAGAGAAATTCTTACAAAATTCGTTCAGGGGCTGTGATGCCACCTGGATTGACCATGTCTAGACCCGCAGCTGATTGAGACATAAGGGTGGACACTCTTAGGGCTGAGAGGTTTGGTGAGGTTGGGTGAGCAAACGCAGACGCTTTAAAGTAATACTGCGTGGTACCCATCCCATGGGTCCCAAATCTCCAGGTTCAAGGGCATCTTCCTACATCGAAAACATGCATGAGAAACCCAGAAGATGGTCCACCGAGTGATCGGGAAAGGTTTCTAAAACGCACCTCATTTCTCATCTCCTTGTGCTCGGGTTCGCCATTCCAGCCGCTTTACTAGCAATCTCCCTCCTTGGAGAATCAGCACCTTTAACCTCCTGTTCCATACAGGTGGCAATTTGAACTGAGGATGAACGGGAAGACGGGGAACCAATGAGAGACTAGCTCTAGGTGTTGGGACAGGCACAGGTCACTCTATTTTCCCATCAGGAAGAAGAATTAACCACAGGCTCAGTCTGCCGCCCGGAAGCAGAATAGGGCCTAAAGCAATCCTGCGCTTTTGCGGCCAGCTCCCAAGAGAGCGAGTTGAAAAATGGAGCTCAGGGGCACTGCAATTCACAAACCTGCAGACTTATAAATGATAACTCTCGTCTACAAATATATTGAGGGAAGGCAACAAAGAGGATTTGAAAGCAAGGCAGAATTGCAGGAAACAGATTTCAGGAGGCAGATTCGAATCGCCTTTAAAGCACAGGAAAAGCGGCAAAACCTCGACAATGATGCCCTTGGCCAAAAAGGGCGTATGCGTTTTTTCCTGAATATATTCAGGAAAAAACGCATACGCCCTTTTTGGCCAACCAAGCAACCTGGAAAGGCAAATCAGCGCTACAAAGAAGTCTCGCTTCCCATCGGTCAAAAGGGCCATGCTGAGTAAAGTGTCAAAACCAGAAATGCAGGACAGGCCACGGAGAAACGGGAGCCTTGCTACGCTGATGGGCGGGATGTAAATTGCCAACAGCCACTCTGGAGAAGTGTACGGTGTGTCCTGAAACATTTACAAAACTCAGCTTAGAGAGCATAGGGCACTTCCACTCATGGGCGTATACATTGGGAAAACTAAAAATCAGCAAGACACAAGCACCCCAAAGTTTAGGGCTGCTCTGTTGACAAGAACCTCCACTTCGTTACACCTTAAATATCCCAGGAAAGAGAAAAATGGATAAAGAAGTTGTGCTCCTTATGTACAATGGAATATCACTCAGCCATGAAATCAACGTCATAAGGCTAGTAGCAGCATGATGAGTGGATTTAGGTACGACGATTCTAAGTGAAATAAGTCACACAGAAAAAGACACTTATCATAAGATATCACTTATAGAGGGAATGTAAAAACCGCTACCCTTGAACTGAATTACAAAACAGAACAGAGTCACACGGTTAGAAAACACACTATGGCTGCCTAACGGGAAAGGTGAGGTGGGGTGATGCCTAAAACAAGGGTTTCAAATTAGCTCAGATACCGTTCCATAAACCCAATACGTAATAGACAAGACCTACTCCTTGCTCAGGGAACTGGACTCAACACCCCCTATTCACCGCCCAAGAATATATCTGACTAGTAAGAATCTTAAAACCTATGTATTGATATCTCTCTGTAAGTGAGTCAAGTGGGTGTAAAGCTGCATAAACACAGCAGTGAAAAGCAGCTAAACCCCATTATAAAACTCAAATAATTTTAAAAACCCGTGAAACAAAGACAGTGAAAGAGAGAGAAATTCTTACAAAATTCGTTCAGGGGCTGTGATGCCACCTGGATTGACCATGTCTAGACCCGCAGCTGATTGAGACATAAGGGTGGACACTCTTAGGGCTGAGAGGTTTGGTGAGGTTGGGTGAGCAAACGCAGACGCTTTAAAGTAATACTGCGTGGTACCCATCCCATGGGTCCCAAATCTCCAGGCTCAAGGGCATCTTCCTACATCGAAAACATGCATGAGAAACCCAGAAGATGGTCCACCGAGTGATCGGGAAAGGTTTCTAAAACGCACCTCATTTCTCATCTCCTTGTGCTCGGGTTCGCCATTCCAGCCGCTTTACTAGCAATCTCCCTCCTTGGAGAATCAGCACCTTTAACCTCCTGTTCCATACAGGTGGCAATTTGAACTGAGGATGAACGGGAAGACGGGGAACCAATGAGAGACTAGCTCTAGGTGTTGGGACAGGCACAGGTCACTCTATTTTCCCATCAGGAAGAAGACTTAACCACAGGCTCAGTCTGCCGCCCGGAAGCAGAATAGGGCCTAAAGCAATCCTGCGCTTTTGCGGCCAGCTCCCAAGAGAGCGAGTTGAAAAATGGAGCTCAGGGGCACTGCAATTCACAAACCTGCAGACTTATAAATGATAACTCTCGTCTACAAATATATTGAGGGAAGGCAACAAAGAGGATTTGAAAGCAAGGCAGAATTGCAGGAAACAGATTTCAGGAGGCAGATTCGAATCGCCTTTAAAGCACAGGAAAAGCGGCAAAACCTCGACAATGATGCCCTTGGCCAAAAAGGGCGTAAGCGTTTTTCCCTGAATATATTCAGGAAAAAAGGCATACGCCCTTTTTGGCCAACCAAGCAACCTGGAAAGGCAAATCAGCGCTACAAAGAAGTCTCGCTTCCCATCGGTCAAAAGGGCCATGCTGAATAAAGTGTCAAAACCAGAAATGCAGGACAGGCCACGGAGAAACGGGAGCCTTGCTACGCTGATGGGCGGGATGTAAATTGCCAACAGCCACTCTGGAGAAGTGTACGGTGTGTCCTGAAACATTTACAAAACTCAGCTTAGAGAGCATAGGGCACTTCCACTCATGGGCGTATGAATTGGGAAAACTAAAAATCAGCAAGACACAAGCACCCCAAAGTTTAGGGCTGCTCTGTTGACAAGAACCTCCACTTCGTTACACCTTAAATATCCCAGGAAAGAGAAAAATGGATAAAGAAGTTGTGCTCCTTACGTACAATGGAATATCACTCAGCCATGAAATCAACGTCATAAGGCTAGTAGCAGCATGATGAGTGGATTTAGGTACGACGATTCTAAGTGAAATATGTCACACAGAAAAAGGCACTTATCATAAGATATCACTTATAGAGGGAATGTAAAAACCGCTACCCTTGAACTGAATTACAAAACAGAACAGAGTCACACGGTTAGAAAACACACTATGGCTGCCTAACGGGAAAGGTGAGGTGGGGTGATGCATAAAACAAGGGTTTCAAATTAGCTCAGATACCGTTCCATAAACCCAATACGTAATAGACAAGACCTACTCCTTGCTCAGGGAACGGGACTCAACACCCTCTATTCACCGCCCAAGAATATATCTGACTAGTAAGAATCTTAAAACCTATGTATTGATATCTCTCTGTAAGTGAGGCAAGTGGGTGTAAAGCTGCATAAACACAGCAGTGAAAAGCAGCTAAACCCCATTATAAAACTCAATTAATTTTAAAAACCCGTGAAACAAAGACAGTGAAAGAGAGAGAAATTCTTACAAAATTCGTTCAGGGGCTGTGATGCCACCTGGATTGACCATGTCTAGACCCGCAGCTGATTGAGACATAAGGGTGGACACTCTTAGGGCTGAGAGGTTTGGTGAGGTTGGGTGAGCAAACGCAGACGCTTTAAAGTAATACTGCGTGGTACCCATCCCATGGGTCCCAAATCTCCAGGTTCAAGGGCATCTGCCTACATCGAAAACATGCATGAGAAACCCAGAAGATGGTCCACCGAGTGATCGGGAAAGGTTTCTAAAACGCACCTCATTTCTCATCTCCTTGTGCTCGGGTTCGCCATTCCAGCCGCTTTACTAGCAATCTCCCTCCTTGGAGAATCAGCACCTTTAACCTCCTGTTCCATACAGGTGGCAATTTGAACTGAGGATGAACGGGAAGACGGGGAACCAATGAGAGACTAGCTCTAGGTGTTGGGACAGGCACAGGTCACTCTATTTTCCCATCAGGAAGAAGAATTAACCAGAGGCTCAGTCTGCCGCCCGGAAGCAGAATAGTGCCTAAAGCAATCCTGCGCTTTTGCGGCCAGCTCCCAAGAGAGCGAGTTGAAAAATGGAGCTCAGGGGCACTGCAATTCACAAACCTGCAGACTTATAAATGATAACTCTCGTCTACAAATATATTGAGGGAAGGCAACAAAGAGGATTTGAAAGCAAGGCAGAATTGCAGGAAACAGATTTCAGCAGGCAGATTCGAATCGCCTTTAAAGCACAGGAAAAGCGGCAAAACCTCGACAATGATGCCCTTGGCCAAAAAGGGCGTATGCGTTTTTTCCTGAATATATTCAGGAAAAAACGCATACGCCCTTTTTGGCCAACCAAGCAACCTGGAAAGGCAAATCAGCGCTACAAAGAAGTCTCGCTTCCCATCGGTCAAAAGGGCCATGCTGAATAAAGTGTCAAAACCAGAAATGCAGGACAGGCCACGGAGAAACGGGAGCCTTGCTACGCTGATGGGCGGGATGTAAATTGCCAACAGCCACTCTGGAGAAGTGTACGGTGTGTCCTGAAACATTTACAAAACTCAGCTTAGAGAGCATAGGGCACTTCCACTCATGGGCGTATACATTGGGAAAACTAAAAATCAGCAAGACACAAGCACCCCAAAGTTTAGGGCTGCTCTGTTGACAAGAACCTCCACTTCGTTACACCTTAAATATCCCAGGAAAGAGAAAAATGGATAAAGAAGTTGTGCTCCTTACGTACAATGGAATATCACTCAGCCATGAAATCAACGTCATAAGGCTAGTAGCAGCATGATGAGTGGATATAGGTACGACGATTCTAAGTCAAATAAGTCACGCAGAAAAAGACACTTATCATAAGATATCACTTATAGAGGGAATGTAAAAACCGCTACCCTTGAACTGAATTACAAAACAGAACAGGGTCACACGGTTAGAAAAGACACTATGGCTGCCTAACGGGAAAGGTGAGGTGGGGTGATGCCTAAAACAAGGGTTTCAAATTAGCTAAGATACCGTTCCATAAACCCAATACGTAATAGACAAGACCTACTCCTTGCTCAGGGAACTTCACTCAACACCCCCTATTCACCGCCCAAGAATATATCTGACTAGTAAGAATCTTAAAACCTATGTATTGATATCTCTCTGTAAGTGAGTCAAGTGGGTGTAAAGCTGCATAAACACAGCAGTGAAAAGCAGCTAAACCCCATTATAAAACTCAAATAATTTTAAAAACCCGTGAAACAAAGACAGTGAAAGAGAGAGAAATTCTTACAAAATTCGTTCAGGGGCTGTGATGCCACCTGGATTGACCATGTCTAGACCCGCAGCTGATTGAGACATAAGGGTGGACACTCTTAGGGCTGAGAGGTTTGGTGAGGTTGGGTGAGCAAACGCAGACGCTTTAAAGTAATACTGCGTGGTACCCATCCCATGGGTCCCAAATCTCCAGGTTCAAGGGCATCTTCCTACATCGAAAACATGCATGAGAAACCCAGAAGATGGTCCACCGAGTGATCGGGAAAGGTTTCTAAAACACACCTCATTTCTCATCTCCTTGTGCTCGGGTTCGCCATTCCAGCCGCTTTACTAGCAATCTCCCTCCTTGGAGAATCAGCACCTTTAACCTCCTGTTCCATACAGGTGGCAATTTGAACTGAGGATGAACGGGAAGACGGGGAACCAATGAGAGACTAGCTCTAGGTGTTGGGACAGGCACAGGTCACTCTAGTTTCCCATCCGGAAGAAGACTTAACCACAGGCTCAGTCTGCCGCCCGGAAGCAGAATAGGGCCTAAAGCAATCCTGCGCTTTTGCGGCCAGCTCCCAAGAGAGCGAGTTGAAAAATGGAGCTCAGGGGCACTGCAATTCACAAACCTGCAGACTTATAAATGATAACTCTCGTCTACAAATATATTGAGGGAAGGCAACAAAGAGGATTTGAAAGCAAGGCAGAATTGCAGGAAACAGATTTCAGCAGGCAGATTCGAATCGCCTTTAAAGCACAGGAAAAGCGGCAAAACCTCGACAATGATGCCCTTGGCCAAAAAGGGCGTATGCGTTTTTTCCTGAATATATTCAGGAAAAAACGCATACGCCCTTTTTGGCCAACCAAGCAACCTGGAAAGGCAAATCAGCGCTACAAAGAAGTCTCGCTTCCCATCGGTCAAAAGGGCCATGCTGAATAAAGTGTCAAAACCAGAAATGCAGGACAGGCCACGGAGAAACGGGAGCCTTGCTACGCTGATGGGCGGGATGTAAATTGCCAACAGCCACTCTGGAGAAGTGTACGGTGTGTCCTGAAACATTTACAAAACTCAGCTTAGAGAGCATAGGGCACTTCCACTCATGGGCGTATAAATTGGGAAAACTAAAAATCAGCAAGACACAAGCACCCCAAAGTTTAGGGCTGCTCTGTTGACAAGAACCTCCACTTCGTTACACCTTAAATATCCCAGGAAAGAGAAAAATGGATAAAGAAGTTGTGCTCCTTATGTACAATGGAATATCACTCAGCCATGAAATCAACGTCATAAGGCTAGTAGCAGCATGATGAGTGGATTTAGGTACGACGATTCTAAGTCAAATAAGTCACGCAGAAAAAGACACTTATCATAAGATATCACTTATAGAGGGAATGTAAAAACCGCTACCCTTGAACTGAATTACAAAACAGAACAGAGTCACACGGTTAGAAAACACACTATGGCTGCCTAACGGGAAAGGTGAGGTGGGGTGATGCATAAAACAAGGGTTTCAAATTAGCTCAGATACCGTTCCATAAACCCAATACGTAATAGACAAGACCTACTCCTTGCTCAGGGAACTGGACTCAACACCCTCTATTCACGGCCCAAGAATATATCTGACTAGTAAGAATCTTAAAACCTATGTATTGATACCTCTCTGTAAGTGAGTCAAGTGGGTGTAAAGCTGCATAAACACAGCAGTGAAAAGCAGCTAAACCCCATTATAAAACTCAATTAATTTTAAAAACCCGTGAAACAAAGACAGTGAAAGAGAGAGAAATTCTTACAAAATTCGTTCAGGGGCTGTGATGCCACCTGGATTGACCATGTCTAGACCCGCAGCTGATTGAGACATAAGGGTGGACACTCTTAGGGCTGAGAGGTTTGGTGAGGTTGGGTGAGCAAACGCAGACGCTTTAAAGTAATACTGCGTGGTACCCATCCCATGGGTCCCAAATCTCCAGGTTCAAGGGCATCTGCCTACATCGAAAACATGCATGAGAAACCCAGAAGATGGTCCACCGAGTGATCGGGAAAGGTTTCTAAAACGCACCTCATTTCTCATCTCCTTGTGCTCGGGTTCGCCATTCCAGCCGCTTTACTAGCAATCTCCCTCCTTGGAGAATCAGCACCTTTAACCTCCTGTTCCATACAGGTGGCAATTTGAACTGAGGATGAACGGGAAGACGGGGAACCAATGAGAGACTAGCTCTAGGTGTTGGGACAGGCACAGGTCACTCTATTTTCCCATCAGGAAGAAGACTTAACCACAGGCTCAGTCTGCCGCCCGGAAGCAGAATAGGGCCTAAAGCAATCCTGCGCTTTTGCGGCCAGCTCCCAAGAGAGCGAGTTGAAAAATGGAGCTCAGGGGCACTGCAATTCACAAACCTGCAGACTTATAAATGATAACTCTCGTCTACAAATATATTGAGGGAAGGCAACAAAGAGGATTTGAAAGCAAGGCAGAATTGCAGGAAACAGATTTCAGGAGGCAGATTCGAATCGCCTTTAAAGCACAGGAAAAGCGGCAAAACCTCGACAATGATGCCCTTGGCCAAAAAGGGCGTATGCGTTTTTTCCTGAATATATTCAGGAAAAAACGCATACGCCCTTTTTGGCCAACCAAGCAACCTGGAAAGGCAAATCAGCGCTACAAAGAAGTCTCGCTTCCCATCGGTCAAAAGGGCCATGCTGAATAAAGTGTCAAAACCAGAAATGCAGGACAGGCCACGGAGAAACGGGAGCCTTGCTACGCTGATGGGCGGGATGTAAATTGCCAACAGCCACTCTGGAGAAGTGTACGGTGTGTCCTGAAACATTTACAAAACTCAGCTTAGAGAGCATAGGGCACTTCCACTCATGGGCGTATGAATTGGGAAAACTAAAAATCAGCAAGACACAAGCACCCCAAAGTTTAGGGCTGCTCTGTTGACAAGAACCTCCACTTCGTTACACCTTAAATATCCCAGGAAAGAGAAAAATGGATAAAGAAGTTGTGCTCCTTACGTACAATGGAATATCACTCAGCCATGAAATCAACGTCATAAGGCTAGTAGCAGCATGATGAGTGCATTTAGGTACGACGATTCTAAGTGAAATAAGTCACACAGAAAAAGACACTTATCATAAGATATCACTTATAGAGGGAATGTAAAAACCGCTACCCTTGAACTGAATTACAAAACAGAACAGAGTCACACGGTTAGAAAACACACTATGGCTGCCTAACGGGAAAGGTGAGGTGGGGTGATGCATAAAACAAGGGTTTCAAATTAGCTCAGATACCGTTCCATAAACCCAATACGTAATAGACAAGACCTACTCCTTGCTCAGGGAACTTCACTCAACACCCCCTATTCACCGCCCAAGAATATATCTGACTAGTAAGAATCTTAAAACCTATGTATTGATATCTCTCTGTAAGTGAGTCAAGTGGGTGTAAAGCTGCATAAACACAGCAGTGAAAAGCAGCTAAACCCCATTATAAAACTCAAATAATTTTAAAAACCCGTGAAACAAAGACAGTGAAAGAGAGAGAAATTCTTACAAAATTCGTTCAGGGGCTGTGATGCCACCTGGATTGACCATGTCTAGACCCGCAGCTGATTGAGACATAAGGGTGGACACTCTTAGGGCTGAGAGGTTTGGTGAGGTTGGGTGAGCAAACACAGACGCTTTAAAGTAATACTGCGTGGTACCCATCCCATGGGTCCGAAAACTCCAGGTTCAAGGGCATCTGCCTACATCGAAAACATGCATGAGAAACCCAGAAGATGGTCCACCGAGTGATCGGGAAAGGTTTCTAAAACGCACCTCATTTCTCATCTCCTTGTGCTCGGGTTCGCCATTCCAGCCGCTTTACTAGCAATCTCCCTCCTTGGAGAATCAGCACCTTTAACCTCCTGTTCCATACAGGTGGCAATTTGAACTGAGGATGAACGGGAAGACGGGGAACCAATGAGAGACTAGCTCTAGGTGTTGGGACAGGCACAGGTCACTCTATTTTCCCATCAGGAAGAAGAATTAACCACAGGCTCAGTCTGCCGCCCGGAAGCAGAATAGGGCCTAAAGCAATCCTGCGCTTTTGCGGCCAGCTCCCAAGAGAGCGAGTTGAAAAATGGAGCTCAGGGGCACTGCAATTCACAAACCTGCAGACTTATAAATGATAACTCTCGTCTACAAATATATTGAGGGAAGGCAACAAAGAGGATTTGAAAGCAAGGCAGAATTGCAGGAAACAGATTTCAGGAGGCAGATTCGAATCGCCTTTAAAGCACAGGAAAAGCGGCAAAACCTCGACAATGATGCCCTTGGCCAAAAAGGGCGTATGCGTTTTTTCCTGAATATATTCAGGAAAAAACGCATACGCCCTTTTTGGCCAACCAAGCAACCTGGAAAGGCAAATCAGCGCTACAAAGAAGTCTCGCTTCCCATCGGTCAAAAGGGCCATGCTGAATAAAGTGTCAAAACCAGAAATGCAGGACAGGCCACGGAGAAACGGGAGCCTTGCTACGCTGATGGGCGGGATGTAAATTGCCAACAGCCACTCTGGAGAAGTGTACGGTGTGTCCTGAAACATTTACAAAACTCAGCTTAGAGAGCATAGGGCACTTCCACTCATGGGCGTATGAATTGGGAAAACTAAAAATCAGCAAGACACAAGCACCCCAAAGTTTAGGGCTGCTCTGTTGACAAGAACCTCCACTTCGTTACACCTTAAATATCCCAGGAAAGAGAAAAATGGATAAAGAAGTTGTGCTCCTTACGTACAATGGAATATCACTCAGCCATGAAATCAACGTCATAAGGCTAGTAGCAGCATGATGAGTGCATTTAGGTACGACGATTCTAAGTGAAATAAGTCACACAGAAAAAGACACTTATCATAAGATATCACTTATAGAGGGAAAGTAAAAACCGCTACCCTTGAACTGAATTACAAAACAGAACAGAGTCACACGGTTAGAAAACACACTATGGCTGCCTAACGGGAAAGGTGAGGTGGGGTGATGCCTAAAACAAGGGTTTCAAATTAGCTCAGATACCGTTCCATAAACCGAATACGTAATAGACAAGACCTACTCCTTGCTCAGGGAACTGGACTCAACACCCCCTATTCACCGCCCAAGAATATATCTGACTAGTAAGAATTTTAAAACCTATGTATTGATATCTCTCTGTAAGTGAGTCAAGTGGGTGTAAAGCTGCATAAACACAGCAGTGAAAAGCAGCTAAACCCCATTATAAAACTCAAATAATTTTAAAAACCCGTGAAACAAAGACAGTGAAAGAGAGAGAAATTCTTACAAAATTCGTTCAGGGGCTGTGATGCCACCTGGATTGACCATGTCTAGACCCGCAGCTGATTGAGACATAAGGGTGGACACTCTTAGGGCTGAGAGGTTTGGTGAGGTTGGGTGAGCAAACGCAGACGCTTTAAAGTAATACTGCGTGGTACCCATCCCATGGGTCCCAAATCTCCAGGTTCAAGGGCATCTGCCTACATCGAAAACATGCATGAGAAACCCAGAAGATGGTCCACCGAGTGATCGGGAAAGGTTTCTAAAACGCACCTCATTTCTCATCTCCTTGTGCTCGGGTTCGCCATTCCAGCCGCTTTACTAGCAATCTCCCTCCTTGGAGAATCAGCACCTTTAACCTCCTGTTCCATACAGGTGGCAATTTGAACTGAGGATGAACGGGAAGACGGGGAACCAATGAGAGACTAGCTCTAGGTGTTGGGACAGGCACAGGTCACTCTAGTTTCCCATCAGGAAGAAGACTTAACCACAGGCTCAGTCTGCCGCCCGGAAGCAGAATAGGGCCTAAAGCAATCCTGCGCTTTTGCGGCCAGCTCCCAAGAGAGCGAGTTGAAAAATGGAGCTCAGGGGCACTGCAATTCACAAACCTGCAGACTTATAAATGATAACTCTCGTCTACAAATATATTGAGGGAAGGCAACAAAGAGGATTTGAAAGCAAGGCAGAATTGCAGGAAACAGATTTCAGGAGGCAGATTCGAATCGCCTTTAAAGCACAGGAAAAGCGGCAAAACCTCGACAATGATGCCCTTGGCCAAAAAGGGCGTATGCGTTTTTTCCTGAATATATTCAGGAAAAAACGCATACGCCCTTTTTGGCCAACCAAGCAACCTGGAAAGGCAAATCAGCGCTACAAAGAAGTCTCGCTTCCCATCGGTCAAAAGGGCCATGCTGAATAAAGTGTCAAAACCAGAAATGCAGGACAGGCCACGGAGAAACGGGAGCCTTGCTACGCTGATGGGCGGGATGTAAATTGCCAACAGCCACTCTGGAGAAGTGTACGGTGTGTCCTGAAACATTTACAAAACTCAGCTTAGAGAGCATAGGGCACTTCCACTCATGGGCGTATGAATTGGGAAAACTAAAAATCAGCAAGACACAAGCACCCCAAAGTTTAGGGCTGCTCTGTTGACAAGAACCTCCACTTCGTTACACCTTAAATATCCCAGGAAAGAGAAAAATGGATAAAGAAGTTGTGCTCCTTACGTACAATGGAATATCACTCAGCCATGAAATCAACGTCATAAGGCTAGTAGCAGCATGATGAGTGCATTTAGGTACGACGATTCTAAGTGAAATAAGTCACACAGAAAAAGACACTTATCATAAGATATCACTTATAGAGGGAATGTAAAAACCGCTACCCTTGAACTGAATTACAAAACAGAACAGAGTCACACGGTTAGAAAACACACTATGGCTGCCTAACGGGAAAGGTGAGGTGGGGTGATGCATAAAACAAGGGTTTCAAATTAGCTCAGATACCGTTCCATAAACCCAATACGTAATAGACAAGACCTACTCCTTGCTCAGGGAACTTCACTCAACACCCCCTATTCACCGCCCAAGAATATATCTGACTAGTAAGAATCTTAAAACCTATGTATTGATATCTCTCTGTAAGTGAGTCAAGTGGGTGTAAAGCTGCATAAACACAGCAGTGAAAAGCAGCTAAACCCCATTATAAAACTCAAATAATTTTAAAAACCCGTGAAACAAAGACAGTGAAAGAGAGAGAAATTCTTACAAAATTCGTTCAGGGGCTGTGATGCCACCTGGATTGACCATGTCTAGACCCGCAGCTGATTGAGACATAAGGGTGGACACTCTTAGGGCTGAGAGGTTTGGTGAGGTTGGGTGAGCAAACACAGACGCTTTAAAGTAATACTGCGTGGTACCCATCCCATGGGTCCGAAAACTCCAGGTTCAAGGGCATCTGCCTACATCGAAAACATGCATGAGAAACCCAGAAGATGGTCCACCGAGTGATCGGGAAAGGTTTCTAAAACGCACCTCATTTCTCATCTCCTTGTGCTCGGGTTCGCCATTCCAGCCGCTTTACTAGCAATCTCCCTCCTTGGAGAATCAGCACCTTTAACCTCCTGTTCCATACAGGTGGCAATTTGAACTGAGGATGAACGGGAAGACGGGGAACCAATGAGAGACTAGCTCTAGGTGTTGGGACAGGCACAGGTCACTCTAGTTTCCCATCAGGAAGAAGAATTAACCACAGGCTCAGTCTGCCGCCCGGAAGCAGAATAGGGCCTAAAGCAATCCTGCGCTTTTGCGGCCAGCTCCCAAGAGAGCGAGTTGAAAAATGGAGCTCAGGGGCACTGCAATTCACAAACCTGCAGACTTATAAATGATAACTCTCGTCTACAAATATATTGAGGGAAGGCAACAAAGAGGATTTGAAAGCAAGGCAGAATTGCAGGAAACAGATTTCAGGAGGCAGATTCGAATCGCCTTTAAAGCACAGGAAAAGCGGCAAAACCTCGACAATGATGCCCTTGGCCAAAAAGGGCGTATGCGTTTTTTCCTGAATATATTCAGGAAAAAACGCATACGCCCTTTTTGGCCAACCAAGCAACCTGGAAAGGCAAATCAGCGCTACAAAGAAGTCTCGCTTCCCATCGGTCAAAAGGGCCATGCTGAATAAAGTGTCAAAACCAGAAATGCAGGACAGGCCACGGAGAAACGGGAGCCTTGCTACGCTGATGGGCGGGATGTAAATTGCCAACAGCCACTCTGGAGAAGTGTACGGTGTGTCCTGAAACATTTACAAAACTCAGCTTAGAGAGCATAGGGCACTTCCACTCATGGGCGTATGAATTGGGAAAACTAAAAATCAGCAAGACACAAGCACCCCAAAGTTTAGGGCTGCTCTGTTGACAAGAACCTCCACTTCGTTACACCTTAAATATCCCAGGAAAGAGAAAAATGGATAAAGAAGTTGTGCTCCTTACGTACAATGGAATATCACTCAGCCATGAAATCAACGTCATAAGGCTAGTAGCAGCATGATGAGTGCATTTAGGTACGACGATTCTAAGTGAAATAAGTCACACAGAAAAAGACACTTATCATAAGATATCACTTATAGAGGGAAAGTAAAAACCGCTACCCTTGAACTGAATTACAAAACAGAACAGAGTCACACGGTTAGAAAACACACTATGGCTGCCTAACGGGAAAGGTGAGGTGGGGTGATGCCTAAAACAAGGGTTTCAAATTAGCTCAGATACCGTTCCATAAACCGAATACGTAATAGACAAGACCTACTCCTTGCTCAGGGAACTTCACTCAACACCCCCTATTCACCGCCCAAGAATATATCTGACTAGTAAGAATTTTAAAACCTATGTATTGATATCTCTCTGTAAGTGAGTCAAGTGGGTGTAAAGCTGCATAAACACAGCAGTGAAAAGCAGCTAAACCCCATTATAAAACTCAAATAATTTTAAAAACCCGTGAAACAAAGACAGTGAAAGAGAGAGAAATTCTTACAAAATTCGTTCAGGGGCTGTGATGCCACCTGGATTGACCATGTCTAGACCCGCAGCTGATTGAGACATAAGGGTGGACACTCTTAGGGCTGAGAGGTTTGGTGAGGTTGGGTGAGCAAACGCAGACGCTTTAAAGTAATACTGCGTGGTACCCATCCCATGGGTCCGAAAACTCCAGGTTCAAGGGCATCTGCCTACATCGAAAACATGCATGAGAAACCCAGAAGATGGTCCACCGAGTGATCGGGAAAGGTTTCTAAAACGCACCTCATTTCTCATCTCCTTGTGCTCGGGTTCGCCATTCCAGCCGCTTTACTAGCAATCTCCCTCCTTGGAGAATCAGCACCTTTAACCTCCTGTTCCATACAGGTGGCAATTTGAACTGAGGATGAACGGGAAGACGGGGAACCAATGAGAGACTAGCTCTAGGTGTTGGGACAGGCACAGGTCACTCTATTTTCCCATCAGGAAGAAGACTTAACCACAGGCTCAGTCTGCCGCCCGGAAGCAGAATAGGGCCTAAAGCAATCCTGCGCTTTTGCGGCCAGCTCCCAAGAGAGCGAGTTGAAAAATGGAGCTCAGGGGCACTGCAATTCACAAACCTGCAGACTTATAAATGATAACTCTCGTCTACAAATATATTGAGGGAAGGCAACAAAGAGGATTTGAAAGCAAGGCAGAATTGCAGGAAACAGATTTCAGGAGGCAGATTCGAATCGCCTTTAAAGCACAGGAAAAGCGGCAAAACCTCGACAATGATGCCCTTGGCCAAAAAGGGCGTATGCGTTTTTTCCTGAATATATTCAGGAAAAAACGCATACGCCCTTTTTGGCCAACCAAGCAACCTGGAAAGGCAAATCAGCGCTACAAAGAAGTCTCGCTTCCCATCGGTCAAAAGGGCCATGCTGAATAAAGTGTCAAAACCAGAAATGCAGGACAGGCCACGGAGAAACGGGAGCCTTGCTACGCTGATGGGCGGGATGTAAATTGCCAACAGCCACTCTGGAGAAGTGTACGGTGTGTCCTGAAACATTTACAAAACTCAGCTTAGAGAGCATAGGGCACTTCCACTCATGGGCGTATGAATTGGGAAAACTAAAAATCAGCAAGACACAAGCACCCCAAAGTTTAGGGCTGCTCTGTTGACAAGAACCTCCACTTCGTTACACCTTAAATATCCCAGGAAAGAGAAAAATGGATAAAGAAGTTGTGCTCCTTACGTACAATGGAATATCACTCAGCCATGAAATCAACGTCATAAGGCTAGTAGCAGCATGATGAGTGCATTTAGGTACGACGATTCTAAGTGAAATAAGTCACACAGAAAAAGACACTTATCATAAGATATCACTTATAGAGGGAATGTAAAAACCGCTACCCTTGAACTGAATTACAAAACAGAACAGAGTCACACGGTTAGAAAACACACTATGGCTGCCTAACGGGAAAGGTGAGGTGGGGTGATGCCTAAAACAAGGGTTTCAAATTAGCTCAGATACCGTTCCATAAACCCAATACGTAATAGACAAGACCTACTCCTTGCTCAGGGAACTTCACTCAACACCCCCTATTCACCGCCCAAGAATATATCTGACTAGTAAGAATTTTAAAACCTATGTATTGATATCTCTCTGTAAGTGAGTCAAGTGGGTGTAAAGCTGCATAAACACAGCAGTGAAAAGCAGCTAAACCCCATTATAAAACTCAAATAATTTTAAAAACCCGTGAAACAAAGACAGTGAAAGAGAGAGAAATTCTTACAAAATTCGTTCAGGGGCTGTGATGCCACCTGGATTGACCATGTCTAGACCCGCAGCTGATTGAGACATAAGGGTGGACACTCTTAGGGCTGAGAGGTTTGGTGAGGTTGGGTGAGCAAACGCAGACGCTTTAAAGTAATACTGCGTGTTACCCATCCCATGGGTCCCAAATCTCCAGGTTCAAGGGCATCTGCCTACATCGAAAACATGCATGAGAAACCCAGAAGATGGTCCACCGAGTGATCGGGAAAGGTTTCTAAAACGCACCTCATTTCTCATCTCCTTGTGCTCGGGTTCGCCATTCCAGCCGCTTTACTAGCAATCTCCCTCCTTGGAGAATCAGCACCTTTAACCTCCTGTTCCATACAGGTGGCAATTTGAATTGAGGATGAACGGGAAGACGGGGAACCAATGAGAGACTAGCTCTAGGTGTTGGGACAGGCACAGGTCACTCTAGTTTCCCATCAGGAAGAAGACTTAACCAGAGGCTCAGTCTGCCGCCCGGAAGCAGAATAGGGCCTAAAGCAATCCTGCGCTTTTGCGGCCAGCTCCCAAGAGAGCGAGTTGAAAAATGGAGCTCAGGGGCACTGCAATTCACAAACCTGCAGACGTATAAATGATAACTCTCGTCTACAAATATATTGAGGGAAGGCAACAAAGAGGATTTGAAAGCAAGGCAGAATTGCAGGAAACAGATTTCAGGAGGCAGATTCGAATCGCCTTTAAAGCACAGGAAAAGCGGCAAAACCTCGACAATGATGCCCTTGGCCAAAAAGGGCGTATGCGTTTTTTCCTGAATATATTCAGGAAAAAACGCATACGCCCTTTTTGGCCAACCAAGCAACCTGGAAAGGCAAATCAGCGCTACAAAGAAGTCTCGCTTCCCATCGGTCAAAAGGGCCATGCTGAATAAAGTGTCAAAACCAGAAATGCAGGACAGGCCACGGAGAAACGGGAGCCTTGCTACGCTGATGGGCGGGATGTAAATTGCCAACAGCCACTCTGGAGAAGTGTACGGTGTGTCCTGAAACATTTACAAAACTCAGCTTAGAGAGCATAGGGCACTTCCACTCATGGGCGTATGAATTGGGAAAACTAAAAATCAGCAAGACACAAGCACCCCAAAGTTTAGGGCTGCTCTGTTGACAAGAACCTCCACTTCGTTACACCTTAAATATCCCAGGAAAGAGAAAAATGGATAAAGAAGTTGTGCTCCTTACGTACAATGGAATATCACTCAGCCATGAAATCAACGTCATAAGGCTAGTAGCAGCATGATGAGTGCATTTAGGTACGACGATTCTAAGTGAAATAAGTCACACAGAAAAAGACACTTATCATAAGATATCACTTATAGAGGGAATGTAAAAACCGCTACCCTTGAACTGAATTACAAAACAGAACAGAGTCACACGGTTAGAAAACACACTATGGCTGCCTAACGGGAAAGGTGAGGTGGGGTGATGCCTAAAACAAGGGTTTCAAATTAGCTCAGATACCATTCCATAAACCGAATACGTAATAGACAAGACCTACTCCTTGCTCAGGGAACTGGACTCAACACCCCCTATTCACCGCCCCAGAATATATCTGACTAGTAAGAATTTTAAAACCTATGTATTGATATCTCTCTGTAAGTGAGTCAAGTGGGTGTAAAGCTGCATAAACACAGCAGTGAAAAGCAGCTAAACCCCATTATAAAACTCAAATAATTTTAAAAACCCGTGAAACAAAGACAGTGAAAGAGAGAGAAATTCTTACAAAATTCGTTCAGGGGCTGTGATGCCACCTGGATTGACCATGTCTAGACCCGCAGCTGATTGAGACATAAGGGTGGACACTCTTAGGGCTGAGAGGTTTGGTGAGGTTGGGTGAGCAAACGCAGACGCTTTAAAGTAATACTGCGTGGTACCCATCCCATGGGTCCCAAATCTCCAGGTTCAAGGGCATCTTCCTACATCGAAAACATGCATGAGAAACCCAGAAGATGGTCCACCGAGTAATCGGGAAAGGTTTCTAAAACGCACCTCATTTCTCATCTCCTTGTGCTCGGGTTTGCCATTCCAGCGGCTTTACTAGCAATCTCCCTCCTTGGAGAATCAGCACCTTTAACCTCCTGTTCCATACAGGTGGCAATTTGAACGGAGGATGAATGGGAAGACGGGGAACCAATGAGAGACTAGCTCTAGGTGTTGGGACAGGCACAGGTCACTCTATTTTCCCATCAGGAAGAAGAATTAACCACAGGCTCAGTCTGCCGCCCGGAAGCAGAATAGGGCCTAAAGCAATCCTGCGCTTTTGCGGCCAGCTCCCAAGAGAGCGAGTTGAAAAATGGAGCTCAGGGGCACTGCAATTCACAAACCTGCAGACTTATAAATGATAACTCTCGTCTACAAATATATTGAGGGAAGGCAACAAAGAGGATTTGAAAGCAAGGCAGAATTGCAGGAAACAGATTTCAGGAGGCAGATTCGAATCGCCTTTAAAGCACAGGAAAAGCGGCAAAACCTCGACAATGATGCCCTTGGCCAAAAAGGGCGTATGCGTTTTTTCCTGAATATATTCAGGAAAAAACGCATACGCCCTTTTTGGCCAACCAAGCAACCTGGAAAGGCAAATCAGCGCTACAAAGAAGTCTCGCTTCCCATCGGTCAAAAGGGCCATGCTGAATAAAGTGTCAAAACCAGAAATGCAGGACAGGCCACGGAGAAACGGGAGCCTTGCTACGCTGATGGGCGGGATGTAAATTGCCAACAGCCACTCTGGAGAAGTGTACGGTGTGTCCTGAAACATTTACAAAACTCAGCTTAGAGAGCATAGGGCACTTCCACTCATGGGCGTATGAATTGGGAAAACTAAAAATCAGCAAGACACAAGCACCCCAAAGTTTAGGGCTGCTCTGTTGACAAGAACCTCCACTTCGTTACACCTTAAATATCCCAGGAAAGAGAAAAATGGATAAAGAAGTTGTGCTCCTTACGTACAATGGAATATCACTCAGCCATGAAATCAACGTCATAAGGCTAGTAGCAGCATGATGAGTGCATTTAGGTACGACGATTCTAAGTGAAATAAGTCACACAGAAAAAGACACTTATCATAAGATATCACTTATAGAGGGAATGTAAAAACCGCTACCCTTGAACTGAATTACAAAACAGAACAGAGTCACACGGTTAGAAAACACACTATGGCTGCCTAACGGGAAAGGTGAGGTGGGGTGATGCATAAAACAAGGGTTTCAAATTAGCTCAGATACCGTTCCATAAACCCAATACGTAATAGACAAGACCTACTCCTTGCTCAGGGAACTGGACTCAACACCCCCTATTCACCGCCCAAGAATATATCTGACTAGTAAGAATCTTAAAACCTATGTATTGATATCTCTCTGTAAGTGAGTCAAGTGGGTGTAAAGCTGCATAAACACAGCAGTGAAAAGCAGCTAAACCCCATTATAAAACTCAAATAATTTTAAAAACCCGTGAAACAAAGACAGTGAAAGAGAGAGAAATTCTTACAAAATTCGTTCAGGGGCTGTGATGCCACCTGGATTGACCATGTCTAGACCCGCAGCTGATTGAGACATAAGGGTGGACACTCTTAGGGCTGAGAGGTTTGGTGAGGTTGGGTGAGCAAACACAGACGCTTTAAAGTAATACTGCGTGGTACCCATCCCATGGGTCCGAAAACTCCAGGTTCAAGGGCATCTGCCTACATCGAAAACATGCATGAGAAACCCAGAAGATGGTCCACCGAGTGATCGGGAAAGGTTTCTAAAACGCACCTCATTTCTCATCTCCTTGTGCTCGGGTTCGCCATTCCAGGCGCTTTACTAGCAATCTCCCTCCTTGGAGAATCAGCACCTTTAACCTCCTGTTCCATACAGGTGGCAAATTGAACTGAGGATGAACGGGAAGACGGGGAACCAATGAGAGACTAGCTCTAGGTGTTGGGACAGGCACAGGTCACTCTATTTTCCCATCAGGAAGAAGAATTAACCACAGGCTCAGTCTGCCGCCCGGAAGCAAAATAGGGCCTAAAGCAATCCTGCGCTTTTGCGGCCAGCTCCCAAGAGAGCGAGTTGAAAAATGGAGCTCAGGGGCACTGCAATTCACAAACCTGCAGACTTATAAATGATAACTCTCGTCTACAAATATATTGAGGGAAGGCAACAAAGAGGATTTGAAAGCAAGGCAGAATTGCAGGAAACAGATTTCAGGAGGCAGATTCGAATCGCCTTTAAAGCACAGGAAAAGCGGCAAAACCTCGACAATGATGCCCTTGGCCAAAAAGGGCGTATGCGTTTTTTCCTGAATATATTCAGGAAAAAACGCATACGCCCTTTTTGGCCAACCAAGCAACCTGGAAAGGCAAATCAGCGCTACAAAGAAGTCTCGCTTCCCATCGGTCAAAAGGGCCATGTTGAATAAAGTGTCAAAACCAGAAATGCAGGACAGGCCACGGAGAAACGGGAGCCTTGCTACGCTGATGGGCGGGATGTAAATTGCCAACAGCCACTCTGGAGAAGTGTACGGTGTGTCCTGAAACATTTACAAAACTCAGCTTAGAGAGCATAGGGCACTTCCACTCATGGGCGTATGAATTGGGAAAACTAAAAATCAGCAAGACACAAGCACCCCAAAGTTTAGGGCTGCTCTGTTGACAAGAACCTCCACTTCGTTACACCTTAAATATCCCAGGAAAGAGAAAAATGGATAAAGAAGTTGTGCTCCTTACGTACAATGGAATATCACTCAGCCATGAAATCAACGTCATAAGGCTAGTAGCAGCATGATGAGTGCATTTAGGTACGACGATTCTAAGTGAAATAAGTCACACAGAAAAAGACACTTATCATAAGATATCACTTATAGAGGGAATGTAAAAACCGCTACCCTTGAACTGAATTACAAAACAGAACAGAGTCACACGGTTAGAAAACACACTATGGCTGCCTAACGGGAAAGGTGAGGTGGGGTGATGCCTAAAACAAGGGTTTCAAATTAGCTCAGATACCGTTCCATAAACCCAATACGTAATAGACAAGACCTACTCCTTGCTCAGGGAACTTCACTCAACACCCCCTATTCACCGCCCCAGAATATATCTGATTAGTAAGGATCTTAAAACCTATGTATTGATATCTCTCTGTAAGGGAGTCAAGTGGGTGTAAAGCTGCATAAACACAGCAGTGAAAAGCAGCTAAACCCCATTATAAAACTCAAATAATTTTAAAAACCCGTGAAACAAAGACAGTGAAAGAGAGAGAAATTCTTACAAAATTCGTTCAGGGGCTGTGATGCCACCTGGATTGACCATGTCTAGACCCGCAGCTGATTGAGACATAAGGGTGGACACTCTTAGGGCTGAGAGGTTTGGTGAGGTTGGGTGAGCAAACACAGACGCTTTAAAGTAATACTGCGTGGTACCCATCCCATGGGTCCCATATCTCCAGGTTCAAGGGCATCTGCCTACATCGAAAACATGCATGAGAAACCCAGAAGATGGTCCACCGAGTGATCGGGAAAGGTTTCTAAAACGCACCTCATTTCTCATCTCCTTGTGCTCGGGTTCGCCATTCCAGCGGCTTTACTATCAATCTCCCTCCTTGGAGAATCAGCACCTTTAACCTCCTGTTCCATACAGGTGGCAATTTGAACTGAGGATGAACGGGAAGACGGGGAACCAATGAGAGACTAGCTCTAGGTGTTGGGACAGGCACAGGTCACTCTATTTTCCCATCAGGAAGAAGACTTAACCACAGGCTCAGTCTGCCGCCCGGAAGCAGAATAGGGCCTAAAGCAATCCTGCGCTTTTGCGGCCTGCTCCCAAGAGAGCGAGTTGAAAAATGGAGCTCAGGGGCACTGCAATTCACAAACCTGCAGACTTATAAATGATAACTCTCGTCTACAAATATATTGAGGGAAGGCAACAAAGAGGATTTGAAAGCAAGGCAGAATTGCAGGAAACAGATTTCAGGAGGCAGATTCGAATCGCCTTTAAAGCACAGGAAAAGCGGCAAAACCTCGACAATGATGCCCTTGGCCAAAAAGGGCGTATGCGTTTTTTCCTGATTATATTCAGGAAAAAACGCATACGCCCTTTTTGGCCAACCAAGCAACCTGGAAAGGCAAATCAGCGCTACAAAGAAGTCTCGCTTCCCATCGGTCAAAAGGGCCATGCTGAATAAAGTGTCAAAACCAGAAATGCAGGACAGGCCACGGAGAAACGGGAGCCTTGCTACGCTGATGGGCGGGATGTAAATTGCCAACAGCCACTCTGGAGAAGTGTACGGTGTGTCCTGAAACATTTACAAAACTCAGCTTAGAGAGCATAGGGCACTTCCACTCATGGGCGTATGAATTGGGAAAACTAAAAATCAGCAAGACACAAGCACCCCAAAGTTTAGGGCTGCTCTGTTGACAAGAACCTCCACTTCGTTACACCTTAAATATCCCAGGAAAGAGAAAAATGGATAAAGAAGTTGTGCTCCTTACGTACAATGGAATATCACTCAGCCATGAAATCAACGTCATAAGGCTAGTAGCAGCATGATGAGTGCATTTAGGTACGACGATTCTAAGTGAAATAAGTCACACAGAAAAAGACACTTATCATAAGATATCACTTATAGAGGGAATGTAAAAACCGCTACCCTTGAACTGAATTACAAAACAGAACAGAGTCACACGGTTAGAAAACACACTATGGCTGCCTAACGGGAAAGGTGAGGTGGGGTGATGCATAAAACAAGGGTTTCAAATTAGCTCAGATACCGTTCCATAAACCCAATACGTAATAGACAAGACCTACTCCTTGCTCAGGGAACTGGACTCAACACCCCCTATTCACCGCCCAAGAATATATCTGACTAGTAAGAATCTTAAAACCTATGTATTGATATCTCTCTGTAAGTGAGTCAAGTGGGTGTAAAGCTGCATAAACACAACAGTGAAAAGCAGCTAAACCCCATTATAAAACTCAAATAATTTTAAAAACCCGTGAAACAAAGACAGTGAAAGAGAGAGAAATTCTTACAAAATTCGTTCAGGGGCTGTGATGCCACCTGGATTGACCATGTCTAGACCCGCAGCTGATTGAGACATAAGGGTGGACACTCTTAGGGCTGAGAGGTTTGGTGAGGTTGGGTGAGCAAACACAGACGCTTTAAAGTAATACTGCGTGGTACCCATCCCATGGGTCCGAAAACTCCAGGTTCAAGGGCATCTGCCTACATCGAAAACATGCATGAGAAACCCAGAAGATGGTCCACCGAGTGATCGGGAAAGGTTTCTAAAACGCACCTCATTTCTCATCTCCTTGTGCTCGGGTTCGCCATTCCAGCCGCTTTACTAGCAATCTCCCTCCTTGGAGAATCAGCACCTTTAACCTCCTGTTCCATACAGGTGGCAATTTGAACTGAGGATGAACGGGAAGACGGGGAACCAATGAGAGACTAGCTCTAGGTGTTGGGACAGGCACAGGTCACTCTATTTTCCCATCAGGAAGAAGAATTAACCACAGGCTCAGTCTGACGCCCGGAAGCAGAATAGGGCCTAAAGCAATCCTGCGCTTTTGCGGCCAGCTCCCAAGAGAGCGAGTTGAAAAATGGAGCTCAGGGGCACTGCAATTCACAAACCTGCAGACTTATAAATGATAACTCTCGTCTACAAATATATTGAGGGAAGGCAACAAAGAGGATTTGAAAGCAAGGCAGAATTGCAGGAAACAGATTTCAGGAGGCAGATTCGAATCGCCTTTAAAGCACAGGAAAAGCGGCAAAACCTCGACAATGATGCCCTTGGCCAAAAAGGGCGTATGCGTTTTTCCTGAATATATTCAGGAAAAAACGCATACGCCCTTTTTGGCCAACCAAGCAACCTGGAAAGGCAAATCAGCGCTACAAAGAAGTCTCGCTTCCCATCGGTCAAAAGGGCCATGCTGTATGAAGTGTCAAAACCAGAAATGCAGGAGAGGCCACGGAGAAACGGGAGCCTTGCTACGCTGATGGGCGGGATGTAAATTGCCAACAGCCACTCTGGAGAAGTGTACGGTGTGTCCTGAAACATTTACAAAACTCAGCTTAAAGAGCATAGGGCACTTCCACTCATGGGCGTATGAATTGGGAAAACTAAAAATCAGCAAGACACAAGCACCCCAAAGTTTAGGGCTGCTCTGTTGACAAGAACCTCCACTTCGTTACACCTTATATATCCCAGGAAAGAGAAAAATGGATAAAGAAGTTGTGCTCCTTACGTACAATGGAATATCACTCAGCCATGAAATCAACGTCATAAGTCTAGTAGCAGCATGATGAGTGCATTTAGGTACGACGATTCTAAGTGAAATAAGTCACACAGAAAAAGACACTTATAAGATATCACTTATAGAGGGAATGTAAAAACCGCTACCCTTGAACTGAATTACAAAACAGAACAGAGTCACACGGTTAGAAAACACACTATGGCTGCCTAACGGGAAAGGTGAGGTGGGGTGATGCATAAAACAAGGGTTTCAAATTAGCTCAGATACCGTTCCATAAACCCAATACGTAATAGACAAGACCTACTCCTTGCTCAGGGAACTTCACTCAACACCCCCTATTCACCGCCCAAGAATATATCTGATTAGTAAGAATCTTAAAACCTATGTATTGATATCTCTCTGTAAGGGAGTCAAGTGGGTGAAAAGCTGCATAAACACAGCAGTGAAAAGCAGCTAAACCCCATTATAAAACTCAAATAATTTTAAAAACCCGTGAAACAAAGACAGTGAAAGAGAGAGAAATTCTTACAAAATTCGTTCAGGGGCTGTGATGCCACCTGGATTGACCATGTCTAGACCCGCAGCTGATTGAGACATAAGGGTGGACACTCTTAGGGCTGAGAGGTTTGGTGAGGTTGGGTGAGCAAACACAGACGCTTTAAAGTAATACTGCGTGGTACCCATCCCATGGGTCCCAAATCTCCAGGTTCAAGGGCATCTGCCTACATCGAAAACATGCATGAGAAACCCAGAAGATGGTCCACCGAGTGATCGGGAAAGGTTTCTAAAACGCACCTCATTTCTCATCTCCTTGTGCTCGGGTTCGCCATTCCAGCGGCTTTACTAGCAATCTCCCTCCTTGGAGAATCAGCACCTTTAACCTCCTGTTCCATACAGGTGGCAATTTGAACTGAGGATGAACGGGAAGACGGGGAACCAATGAGAGACTAGCTCTAGGTGTTGGGACAGGCACAGGTCACTCTACTTTCCCATCAGGAAGAAGACTTAACCACAGGCTCAGTCTGCCGCCCGGAAGCAGAATAGGGCCTAAAGCAATCCTGCGCTTTTGCGGCCTGCTCCCAAGAGAGCGAGTTGAAAAATGGAGCTCAGGGGCACTGCAATTCACAAACCTGCAGACTTATAAATGATAACTCTCGTCTACAAATATATTGAGGGAAGGCAACAAAGAGGATTTGAAAGCAAGGCAGAATTGCAGGAAACAGATTTCAGGAGGCAGATTCGAATCGCCTTTAAAGCACAGGAAAAGCGGCAAAACCTCGACAATGATGCCCTTGGCCAAAAAGGGCGTATGCGTTTTTTCCTGAATATATTCAGGAAAAAACGCATACGCCCTTTTTGGCCAACCAAGCAACCTGGAAAGGCAAATCAGCGCTACAAAGAAGTCTCGCTTCCCATCGGTCAAAAGGGCCATGCTGAATAAAGTGTCAAAACCAGAAATGCAGGACAGGCCACGGAGAAACGGGAGCCTTGCTACGCTGATGGGCGGGATGTAAATTGCCAACAGCCACTCTGGAGAAGTGTACGGTGTGTCCTGAAACATTTACAAAACTCAGCTTAGAGAGCATAGGGCACTTCCACTCATGGGCGTATAAATTGGGAAAACTAAAAATCAGCAAGACACAAGCACCCCAAAGTTTAGGGCTGCTCTGTTGACAAGAACCTCCACTTCGTTACACCTTAAATATCCCAGGAAAGATAAAAATGGATAAAGAAGTTGTGCTCCTTATGTACAATGGAATATCACTCAGCCATGAAATCAACGTCATAAGGCTAGTAGCAGCATGATGAGTGGATTTAGGTACGACGATTCTAAGTGAAATAAGTCACACAGAAAAAGACACTTATCATAAGATATCACTTATAGAGGGAATGTAAAAACCGCTACCCTTGAACTGAATTACAAAACAGAACAGAGTCACACGGTTAGAAAAGACACTATGGCTGCCTAACGGGAAAGGTGAGGTGGGGTGATGCCTAAAACAAGGGTTTCAAATTAGCTCAGATACCGTTCCATAAACCCAATACGTAATAGACAAGACCTACTCCTTGCTCAGGGAACTGGACTCAACACCCCGTATTCACCGCCCAGGAATATATCTGACTAGTAAGAATCTTAAAACCTATGTATTGATATCTCTCTGTAAGTGAGTCAAGTGGGTGTAAAGCTGCATAAACACAGCAGTGAAAAGCAGCTAAACCCCATTATAAAACTCAAATAATTTTAAAAACCCGTGAAACAAAGACAGTGAAAGAGAGAGAAATTCTTACAAAATTCGTTCAGGGGCTGTGATGCCACCTGGATTGACCATGTCTAGACCCGCACCTGATTGAGACATAAGGGTGGACACTCTTAGGGCTGAGAGGTTTGGTGAGGTTGGGTGAGCAAACGCAGACGCTTTAAAGTAATACTGCGTGGTACCCATCCCATGGGTCCCAAAACTCCAGGTTCAAGGGCATCTGCCTACATCGAAAACATGCATGAGAAACCCAGAAGATGGTCCACCGAGTGATCGGGAAAGGTTTCTAAAACGCACCTCATTTCTCATCTCCTTGTGCTCGGGTTCGCCATTCCAGCCGCTTTACTAGCAATCTCCCTCCTTGGAGAATCAGCACCTTTAACCTCCTGTTCCATACAGGTGGCAATTTGAACTGAGGATGAACGGGAAGACGGGGAACCAATGAGAGACTAGCTCTAGGTGTTGGGACAGGCACAGGTCACTCTATTTTCCCATCAGGAAGAAGAATTAACCACAGGCTCAGTCTGCCGCCCGGAAGCAGAATAGGGCCTAAAGCAATCCTGCGCTTTTGCGGCCAGCTCCCAAGAGAGCGAGTTGAAAAATGGAGCTCAGGGGCACTGCAATTCACAAACCTGCAGACTTATAAATGATAACTCTCGTCTACAAATATATTGAGGGAAGGCAACAAAGAGGATTTGAAAGCAAGGCAGAATTGCAGGAAACAGATTTCAGGAGGCAGATTCGAATCGCCTTTAAAGCACAGGAAAAGCGGCAAAACCTCGACAATGATGCCCTTGGCCAAAAAGGGCGTATGCGTTTTTTCCTGAATATATTCAGGAAAAAACGCATACGCCCTTTTTGGCCAACCAAGCAACCTGGAAAGGCAAATCAGCGCTACAAAGAAGTCTCGCTTCCCATCGGTCAAAAGGGCCATGCTGAATAAAGTGTCAAAACCAGAAATGCAGGACAGGCCACGGAGAAACGGGAGCCTTGCTACGCTGATGGGCGGGATGTAAATTGCCAACAGCCACTCAGGAGAAGTGTACGGTGTGTCCTGAAACATTTACAAAACTCAGCTTAGAGAGCATAGGGCACTTCCACTCATGGGCGTATAAATTGGGAAAACTAAAAATCAGCAAGACACAAGCACCCCAAAGTTTAGGGCTGCTCTGTTGACAAGAACCTCCACTTCGTTACACCTTAAATATCCCAGGAAAGAGAAAAATGGATAAAGAAGTTGTGCTCCTTATGTACAATGGAATATCACTCAGCCATGAAATCAACGTCATAAGGCTAGTAGCAGCATGATGAGTGGATTTAGGTACGACGATTCTAAGTGAAATAAGTCACACAGAAAAAGACACTTATCATAAGATATCACTTATAGAGGGAATGTAAAAACCGCTACCCTTGAACTGAATTACAAAACAGAACAGAGTCACACGGTTAGAAAAGACACTATGGCTGCCTAACGGGAAAGGTGAGGTGGGGTGATGCATAAAACAAGGGTTTCAAATTAGCTCAGATACCGTTCCATAAACCCAATACGTAATAGACAAGACCTACTCCTTGCTCAGGGAACTGGACTCAACACCCCCTATTCACCGCCCAGGAATATATCTGACTAGTAAGAATCTCAACACCTATGTATTGATATCTCTCTGTAAGTGAGTCAAGTGGGTGTAAAGCTGCATAAACACAGCAGTGAAAAGCAGCTAAACCCCATTATAAAACTCAATTAATTTCAAAAACCCGTGAAACAAAGACAGTGAAAGAGAGAGAAATTCTTACAAAATTCGTTCAGGGGCTGTGATGCCACCTGGATTGACCATGTCTAGACCCGCAGCTGATTGAGACATAAGGGTGGACACTCTTAGGGCTGAGAGGTTTGGTGAGGTTGGGTGAGCAAACGCAGACGCTTTAAAGTAATACTGCGTGGTACCCATCCCATGGGTCCCAAATCTCCAGGTTCAAGGGCATCTGCCTACATCGAAAACATGCATGAGAAACCCAGAAGATGGTCCACCGAGTGATCGGGAAAGGTTTCTAAAACGCACCTCATTTCTCATCTCCTTGTGCTCGGGTTCGCCATTCCAGCCGCTTTACTAGCAATCTCCCTCCTTGGAGAATCAGCACCTTTAACCTCCTGTTCCATACAGGTGGCAATTTGAACTGAGGATGAACGGGAAGACGGGGAACCAATGAGAGACTAGCTCTAGGTGTTGGGACAGGCACAGGTCACTCTAGTTTCCCATCAGGAAGAAGACTTAACCACAGGCTCAGTCTGCCGCCCGGAAGCAGAATAGGGCCTAAAGCAATCCTGCGCTTTTGCGGCCAGCTCCCAAGAGAGCGAGTTGAAAAATGGAGCTCAGGGGCACTGCAATTCACAAACCTGCAGACTTATAAATGATAACTCTCGTCTACAAATATATTGAGGGAAGGCAACAAAGAGGATTTGAAAGCAAGGCAGAATTGCAGGAAACAGATTTCAGGAGGCAGATTCGAATCGCCTTTAAAGCACAGGAAAAGCGGCAAAACCTCGACAATGATGCCCTTGGCCAAAAAGGGCGTATGCGTTTTTTCCTGAATATATTCAGGAAAAAACGCATATGCCCTTTTTGGCCAACCAAGCAACCTGGAAAGGCAAATCAGCGCTACAAAGAAGTCTCGCTTCCCATCGGTCAAAAGGGCCATGCTGAATAAAGTGTCAAAACCAGAAATGCAGGACAGGCCACGGAGAAACGGGAGCCTTGCTACGCTGATGGGCGGGATGTAAATTGCCAACAGCCACTCTGGAGAAGTGTACGGTGTGTCCTGAAACATTTACAAAACTCAGCTTAGAGAGCATAGGGCACTTCCACTCATGGGCGTATAAATTGGGAAAACTAAAAATCAGCAAGACACAAGCACCCCAAAGTTTAGGGCTGCTCTGTTGACAAGAACCTCCACTTCGTTACACCTTAAATATCCCAGGAAAGAGAAAAATGGATAAAGAAGTTGTGCTCCTTATGTACAATGGAATATCACTCAGCCATGAAATCAACGTCATAAGGCTAGTAGCAGCATGATGAGTGGATTTAGGTACGACGATTCTAAGTGAAATAAGTCACACAGAAAAAGACACTTATCATAAGATATCACTTATAGAGGGAATGTAAAAACCGCTACCCTTGAACTGAATTACAAAACAGAACAGAGTCACACGGTTAGAAAAGACACTATGGCTGCCTAACGGGAAAGGTGAGGTGGGGTGATGCATAAAACAAGGGTTTCAAATTAGCTCAGATACCGTTCCATAAACCCAATATGTAATAGACAAGACCTACTCCTTGCTCAGGGAACTGGACTCAACACCCCCTATTCACCGCCCAAGAATATATCTGACTAGTAAGAATCTCAACACCTATGTATTGATATCTCTCTGTAAGCGAGTCAAGTGGGTGTAAAGCTGCATAAACACAGCAGTGAAAAGCAGCTAAACCCCATTATAAAACTCAATTAATTTCAAAAACCCGTGAAACAAAGACAGTGAAAGAGAGAGAAATTCTTACAAAATTCGTTCAGGGGCTGTGATGCCACCTGGATTGACCATATCTAGACCCGCAGCTGATTGAGACATAAGGGTGGACACTCTTGGGGCTGAGAGGTTTGGTGAGGTTGGGTGAGCAAACGCAGACGCTTTAAAGTAATACTGCGTGGTACCCATCCCATGGGTCCCAAATCTCCAGGTTCAAGGGCATCTGCCTACATCGAAAACATGCATGAGAAACCCAGAAGATGGTCCACCGAGTGATCGGGAAAGGTTTCTAAAACGCACCTCATTTCTCATCTCCTTGTGCTCGGGTTCGCCATTCCAGCCGCTTTACTAGCAATCTCCCTCCTTGGAGAATCAGCACCTTTAACCTCCTGTTCCATACAGGTTGCAATTTGTCCTGAGGATGAACGGGAAGAGGGGGAACCAATGAGAGACTAGCTCTAGGTGTTGGGACAGGCACAGGTCACTCTAGTTTCCCATCAGGAAGAAGACTTAACCACAGGCTCAGTCTGCCGCCCGGAAGCAGAATAGGGCCTAAAGCAATCCTGCGCTTTTGCGGCCAGCTCCCAAGAGAGCGAGTTGAAAAATGGAGCTCAGGGGCACTGCAATTCACAAACCTGCAGACTTATAAATGATAACTCTCGTCTACAAATATATTGAGGGAAGGCAACAAAGAGGATTTGAAAGCAAGGCAGAATTGCAGGAAACAGATTTCAGGAGGCAGATTCGAATCGCCTTTAAAGCACAGGAAAAGCGGCAAAACCTCGACAATGATGCCCTTGGCCAAAAAGGGCGTATGCGTTTTTTCCTGAATATATTCAGGAAAAAACGCATACGCCCTTTTTGGCCAACCAAGCAACCTGGAAAGGCAAATCAGCGCTACAAAGAAGTCTCGCTTCCCATCGGTCAAAAGGGCCATGCTGAATAAAGGGTCAAAACCAGAAATGCAGGACAGGCCACGGAGAAACGGGAGCCTTGCTACGCTGATGGGCGGGATGTAAATTGCCAACAGCCACTCTGGAGAAGTGTACGGTGTGTCCTGAAACATTTACAAAACTCAGCTTAGAGAGCATAGGGCACTTCCACTCATGGGCGTATAAATTGGGAAAACTAAAAATCAGCAAGACACAAGCACCCCAAAGTTTAGGGCTGCTCTGTTGACAAGAACCTCCACTTCGTTACACCTTAAATATCCCAGGAAAGAGAAAAATGGATAAAGAAGTTGTGCTCCTTATGTACAATGGAATATCACTCAGCCATGAAATCAACGTCATAAGGCTAGTAGCAGCATGATGAGTGGATTTAGGTACGACGATTCTAAGTGAAATAAGTCACACAGAAAAAGACACTTATCATAAGATATCACTTATAGAGGGAATGTAAAAACCGCTACCCTTGAACTGAATTACAAAACAGAACAGAGTCACACGGTTAGAAAAGACACTATGGCTGCCTAACGGGAAAGGTGAGGTGGGGTGATGCATAAAACAAGGGTTTCAAATTAGCTCAGATACCGTTCCATAAACCCAATACGTAATAGACAAGACCTACTCCTTGCTCAGGGAACTGGACTCAACACCCCCTATTCACCGCCCAAGAATATATCTGACTAGTAAGAATCTCAACACCTATGTATTGATATCTCTCTGTAAGTGAGTCAAGTGGGTGTAAAGCTGCATAAACACAGCAGTGAAAAGCAGCTAAACCCCATTATAAAACTCAATTAATTTCAAAAACCCGTGAAACAAAGACAGTGAAAGAGAGAGAAATTCTTACAAAATTCGTTCAGGGGCTGTGATGCCACCTGGATTGACCATGTCTAGACCCGCAGCTGATTGAGACATAAGGGTGGACACTCTTAGGGCTGAGAGGTTTGGTGAGGTTGGGTGAGCAAACGCAGACGCTTTAAAGTAATACTGTGTGGTACCCATCCCATGGGTCCCAAATCTCCAGGTTCAAGGGCATCTGCCTACATCGAAAACATGCATGAGAAACCCAGAAGATGGTCCACCGAGTGATCGGGAAAGGTTTCTAAAACGCACCTCATTTCTCATCTCCTTGTGCTCGGGTTCGCCATTCCAGCGGCTTTACTAGCAATCTCCCTCCTTGGAGAATCAGCACCTTTAACCTCCTGTTCCATACAGGTGGCAATTTGAACTGAGGATGAACGGGAAGACTGGGAACCAATGAGAGACTAGCTCTAGGTGTTGGGACAGGCACAGGTCACTCTAGTTTCCCATCAGGAAGAAGACTTAACCACAGGCTCAGTCTGCCGCCCGGAAGCAGAATAGGGCCTAAAGCAATCCTGCGCTTTTGCGGCCAGCTCCCAAGAGAGCGAGTTGAAAAATGGAGCTCAGGGGCACTGCAATTCACAAACCTGCAGACTTATAAATGATAACTCTCGTCTACAAATATATTGAGGGAAGGCAACAAAGAGGATTTGAAAGCAAGGCAGAATTGCAGGAAACAGATTTCAGGAGGCAGATTCGAATCGCCTTTAAAGCACAGGAAAAGCGGCAAAACCTCGACAATGATGCCCTTGGCCAAAAAGGGCGTATGCGTTTTTTCCTGAATATATTCAGGAAAAAACGCATATGCCCTTTTTGGCCAACCAAGCAACCTGGAAAGGCAAATCAGCGCTACAAAGAAGTCTCGCTTCCCATCGGTCAAAAGGGCCATGCTGAATAAAGTGTCAAAACCAGAAATGCAGGACAGGCCACGGAGAAACGGGAGCCTTGCTACGCTGATGGGCGGGATGTAAATTGCCAACAGCCACTCAGGAGAAGTGTACGGTGTGTCCTGAAACATTTACAAAACTCAGCTTAGAGAGCATAGGGCACTTCCACTCATGGGCGTATAAATTGGGAAAACTAAAAATCAGCAAGACACAAGCACCCCAAAGTTTAGGGCTGCTCTGTTGACAAGAACCTCCACTTCGTTACACCTTAAATATCCCAGGAAAGAGAAAAATGGATAAAGAAGTTGTGCTCCTTATGTACAATGGAATATCACTCAGCCATGAAATCAACGTCATAAGGCTAGTAGCAGCATGATGAGTGGATTTAGGTACGACGATTCTAAGTGAAATAAGTCACACAGAAAAAGAAACTTATCATAAGATATCACTTATAGAGGGAATGTAAAAACCGCTACCCTTGAACTGAATTACAAAACAGAACAGAGTCACACGGTTAGAAAAGACACTATGGCTGCCTAACGGGAAAGGTGAGGTGGGGTGATGCATAAAACAAGGGTTTCAAATTAGCTCAGATACCGTTCCATAAACCCAATACGTAATAGACAAGACCTACTCCTTGCTCAGGGAACTGGACTCAACACCCCCTATTCACCGCCCAAGAATATATCTGACTAGTAAGAATCTCAACACCTATGTATTGATATCTCTCTGTAAGTGAGTCAAGTGGGTGTAAAGCTGCATAAACACAGCAGTGAAAAGCAGCTAAACCCCATTATAAAACTCAATTAATTTCAAAAACCCGTGAAACAAAGACAGTGAAAGAGAGAGAAATTCTTACAAAATTCGTTCAGGGGCTGTGATGCCACCTGGATTGACCATATCTAGACCCGCAGCTGATTGAGACATAAGGGTGGACACTCTTGGGGCTGAGAGGTTTGGTGAGGTTGGGTGAGCAAACGCAGACGCTTTAAAGTAATACTGCGTGGTACCCATCCCATGGGTCCCAAATCTCCAGGTTCAAGGGCATCTGCCTACATCGAAAACATGCATGAGAAACCCAGAAGATGGTCCACCGAGTGATCGGGAAAGGTTTCTAAAACGCACCTCATTTCTCATCTCCTTGTGCTCGGGTTCGCCATTCCAGCCGCTTTACTAGCAATCTCCCTCCTTGGAGAATCAGCACCTTTAACCTCCTGTTCCATACAGGTTGCAATTTGTCCTGAGGATGAACGGGAAGAGGGGGAACCAATGAGAGACTAGCTCTAGGTGTTGGGACAGGCACAGGTCACTCTAGTTTCCCATCAGGAAGAAGACTTAACCACAGGCTCAGTCTGCCGCCCGGAAGCAGAATAGGGCCTAAAGCAATCCTGCGCTTTTGCGGCCAGCTCCCAAGAGAGCGAGTTGAAAAATGGAGCTCAGGGGCACTGCAATTCACAAACCTGCAGACTTATAAATGATAACTCTCGTCTACAAATATATTGAGGGAAGGCAACAAAGAGGATTTGAAAGCAAGGCAGAATTGCAGGAAACAGATTTCAGGAGGCAGATTCGAATCGCCTTTAAAGCACAGGAAAAGCGGCAAAACCTCGACAATGATGCCCTTGGCCAAAAAGGGCGTATGCGTTTTTTCCTGAATATATTCAGGAAAAAACGCATACGCCCTTTTTGGCCAACCAAGCAACCTGGAAAGGCAAATCAGCGCTACAAAGAAGTCTCGCTTCCCATCGGTCAAAAGGGCCATGCTGAATAAAGTGTCAAAACCAGAAATGCAGGACAGGCCACGGAGAAACGGGAGCCTTGCTACGCTGATGGGCGGGATGTAAATTGCCAACAGCCACTCAGGAGAAGTGTACAGTGTGTCCTGAAACATTTACAAAACTCAGCTTAGAGAGCATAGGGCACTTCCACTCATGGGCGTATAAATTGGGAAAACTAAAAATCAGCAAGACACAAGCACCCCAAAGTTTAGGGCTGCTCTGTTGACAAGAACCTCCACTTCGTTACACCTTAAATATCCCAGGAAAGAGAAAAATGGATAAAGAAGTTGTGCTCCTTATGTACAATGGAATATCACTCAGCCATGAAATCAACGTCATAAGGCTAGTAGCAGCATGATGAGTGGATTTAGGTACGACGATTCTAAGTGAAATAAGTCACACAGAAAAAGAAACTTATCATAAGATATCACTTATAGAGGGAATGTAAAAACCGCTACCCTTGAACTGAATTACAAAACAGAACAGAGTCACACGGTTAGAAAAGACACTATGGCTGCCTAACGGGAAAGGTGAGGTGGGGTGATGCATAAAACAAGGGTTTCAAATTAGCTCAGATACCGTTCCATAAACCCAATACGTAATAGACAAGACCTACTCCTTGCTCAGGGAACTGGACTCAACACCCCCTATTCACCGCCCAAGAATATATCTGACTAGTAAGAATCTCAACACCTATGTATTGATATCTCTCTGTAAGTGAGTCAAGTGGGTGTAAAGCTGCATAAACACAGCAGTGAAAAGCAGCTAAACCCCATTATAAAACTCAATTAATTTCAAAAACCCGTGAAACAAAGACAGTGAAAGAGAGAGAAATTCTTACAAAATTCGTTCAGGGGCTGTGATGCCACCTGGATTGACCATATCTAGACCCGCAGCTGATTGAGACATAAGGGTGGACACTCTTGGGGCTGAGGGGTTTGGTGAGGTTCGGTGAGCAAACGCAGACGCTTTAAAGTAATACTGCGTGGTACCCATCCCATGGGTCCCAAATCTCCAGGTTCAAGGGCATCTGCCTACATCGAAAACATGCATGAGAAACCCAGAAGATGGTCCACCGAGTGATCGGGAAAGGTTTCTAAAACGCACCTCATTTCTCATCTCCTTGTGCTCGGGTTCGCCATTCCAGCCGCTTTACTAGCAATCTCCCTCCTTGGAGAATCAGCACCTTTAACCTCCTGTTCCATACAGGTTGCAATTTGTCCTGAGGATGAACGGGAAGAGGGGGAACCAATGAGAGACTAGCTCTAGGTGTTGGGACAGGCACAGGTCACTCTAGTTTCCCATCAGGAAGAAGACTTAACCACAGGCTCAGTCTGCCGCCCGGAAGCAGAATAGGGCCTAAAGCAATCCTGCGCTTTTGCGGCCAGCTCCCAAGAGAGCGAGTTGAAAAATGGAGCTCAGGGGCACTGCAATTCACAAACCTGCAGACTTATAAATGATAACTCTCGTCTACAAATATATTGAGGGAAGGCAACAAAGAGGATTTGAAAGCAAGGCAGAATTGCAGGAAACAGATTTCAGGAGGCAGATTCGAATCGCCTTTAAAGCACAGGAAAAGCGGCAAAACCTCGACAATGATGCCCTTGGCCAAAAAGGGCGTATGCGTTTTTTCCTGAATATATTCAGGAAAAAACGCATATGCCCTTTTTGGCCAACCAAGCAACCTGGAAAGGCAAATCAGCGCTACAAAGAAGTCTCGCTTCCCATCGGTCAAAAGGGCCATGCTGAATAAAGTGTCAAAACCAGAAATGCAGGACAGGCCACGGAGAAACGGGAGCCTTGCTACGCTGATGGGCGGGATGTAAATTGCCAACAGCCACTCAGGAGAAGTGTACGGTGTGTCCTGAAACATTTACAAAACTCAGCTTAGAGAGCATAGGGCACTTCCACTCATGGGCGTATAAATTGGGAAAACTAAAAATCAGCAAGACACAAGCACCCCAAAGTTTAGGGCTGCTCTGTTGACAAGAACCTCCACTTCGTTACACCTTAAATATCCCAGGAAAGAGAAAAATGGATAAAGAAGTTGTGCTCCTTATGTACAATGGAATATCACTCAGCCATGAAATCAACGTCATAAGGCTAGTAGCAGCATGATGAGTGGATTTAGGTACGACGATTCTAAGTGAAATAAGTCACACAGAAAAAGACACTTATCATAAGATATCTCTTATAGAGGGAATGTAAAAACCGCTACCCTTGAACTGAATTACAAAACAGAACAGAGTCACACGGTTAGAAAAGACACTATGGCTGCCTAACGGGAAAGGTGAGGTGGGGTGATGCATAAAACAAGGGTTTCAAATTAGCTCAGATACCGTTCCATAAACCCAATACGTAATAGACAAGACCTACTCCTTGCTCAGGGAACTGGACTCAACACCCCCTATTCACCGCCCAAGAATATATCTGACTAGTAAGAATCTCAACACCTATGTATTGATATCTCTCTGTAAGTGAGTCAAGTGGGTGTAAAGCTGCATAAACACAGCAGTGAAAAGCAGCTAAACCCCATTATAAAACTCAATTAATTTCAAAAACCCGTGAAACAAAGACAGTGAAAGAGAGAGAAATTCTTACAAAATTCGTTCAGGGGCTGTGATGCCACCTGGATTGACCATATCTAGACCCGCAGCTGATTGAGACATAAGGGTGGACACTCTTGGGGCTGAGAGGTTTGGTGAGGTTGGGTGAGCAAACGCAGACGCTTTAAAGTAATACTGCGTGGTACCCATCCCATGGGTCCCAAATCTCCAGGTTCAAGGGCATCTGCCTACATCGAAAACATGCATGAGAAACCCAGAAGATGGTCCACCGAGTGATCGGGAAAGGTTTCTAAAACGCACCTCATTTCTCATCTCCTTGTGCTCGGGTTCGCCATTCCAGCCGCTTTACTAGCAATCTCCCTCCTTGGAGAATCAGCACCTTTAACCTCCTGTTCCATACAGGTTGCAATTTGTCCTGAGGATGAACGGGAAGAGGGGGAACCAATGAGAGACTAGCTCTAGGTGTTGGGACAGGCACAGGTCACTCTAGTTTCCCATCAGGAAGAAGAATTAACCACAGGCTCAGTCTGCCGCCCGGAAGCAGAATAGGGCCTAAAGCAATCCTGCGCTTTTGCGGCCAGCTCCCAAGAGAGCGAGTTGAAAAATGGAGCTCAGGGGCACTGCAATTCACAAACCTGCAGACGTATAAATGATAACTCTCGTCTACAAATGTATTGAGGGAAGGCAACAACGAGGATTTGAAAGCAAGGCAGAATTGCAGGAAACAGATTTCAGGAGGCAGATTCGAATCGCCTTTAAAGCACAGGAAAAGCGGCAAAACCTCGACAATGATGCCCTTGGCCAAAAAGGGCGTATGCGTTTTTTCCTGAATATATTCAGGAAAAAACGCATACGCCCTTTTTGGCCAACCAAGCAACCTGGAAAGGCAAATCAGCGCTACAAAGAAGTCTCGCTTCCCATCGGTCAAAAGGGCCATGCTGAATAAAGTGTCAAAACCAGAAATGCAGGACAGGCCACGGAGAAACGGGAGCCTTGCTACACTGATGGGCGGGATGTAAATTGCCAACAGCCACTCTGGAGAAGTGTACGGTGTGTCCTGAAACATTTACAAAACTCAGCTTAGAGAGCATAGGGCACTTCCACTCATGGGCGTATAAATTGGGAAAACTAAAAATCAGCAAGACACAAGCACCCCAAAGTTTAGGGCTGCTCTGTTGACAAGAACCTCCACTTCGTTACACCTTAAATATCCCAGGAAAGATAAAAATGGATAAAGAAGTTGTGCTCCTTATGTACAATGGAATATCACTCAGCCATGAAATCAACGTCATAAGGCTAGTAGCAGCATGATGAGTGGATTTAGGTACGACGATTCTAAGTGAAATAAGTCACACAGAAAAAGACACTTATCATAAGATATCACTTATAGAGGGAATGTAAAAACCGCTACCTTTGAACTGAATTACAAAACAGAACAGAGTCACACGGTTAGAAAAGACACTATGGCTGCCTAACGGGAAAGGTGAGGTGCGGTGATGCATAAAACAAGGGTTTCAAATTAGCTCAGATACCGTTCCATAAACCCAATACGTAATAGACAAGACCTACTCCTTGCTCAGGGAACTGGACTCAACACCCCCTATTCACCGCCCAGTAATATATCTGACTAGTAAGAATCTTAAAACCTATGTATTGATATCTCTCTGTAAGTGAGTCAAGTGGGTGTAAAGCTGCATAAACACAGCAGTGAAAAGCAGCTAAACCCCATTATAAAACTCAAATAATTTTAAAAACCCGTGAAACAAAGACAGTGAAAGAGAGAGAAATTCTTACAAAATTCGTTCAGGGGCTGTGATGCCACCTGGATTGACCATGTCTAGACCCGCAGCTGATTGAGACATAAGGGTGGACACTCTTAGGGCTGAGAGGTTTGGTGAGGTTGGGTGAGCAAACGCAGACGCTTTAAAGTAATACTGCGTGGTACCCATCCCATGGGTCCCAAATCTCCAGGTTCAAGGGCATCTGCCTACATCGAAAACATGCATGAGAAACCCAGAAGATGGTCCACCGAGTGATCGGGAAAGGTTTCTAAAACGCACCTCATTTCTCATCTCCTTGTGCTCGGGTTCGCCATTCCAGCGGCTTTACTAGCAATCTCCCTCCTTGGAGAATCAGCACCTTTAACCTCCTGTTCCATACAGGTGGCAATTTGAACTGAGGATGAACGGGAAGACGGGGAACCAATGAGAGACTAGCTCTAGGTGTTGGGACAGGCACAGGTCACTCTAGTTTCCCATCAGGAAGAAGACTTAACCACAGGCTCAGTCTGCCGCCCGGAAGCAGAATAGGGCCTAAAGCAATCCTGCGCTTTTGCGGCCAGCTCCCAAGAGAGCGAGTTGAAAAATGGAGCTCAGGGGCACTGCAATTCACAAACCTGCAGACTTATAAATGATAACTCTCGTCTACAAATATATTGAGGGAAGGCAACAAAGAGGATTTGAAAGCAAGGCAGAATTGCAGGAAACAGATTTCAGGAGGCAGATTCGAATCGCCTTTAAAGCACAGGAAAAGCGGCAAAACCTCGACAATGATGCCCTTGGCCAAAAAGGGCGTATGCGTTTTTTCCTGAATATATTCAGGAAAAAACGCATACGCCCTTTTTGGCCAACCAAGCAACCTGGAAAGGCAAATCAGCGCTACAAAGAAGTCTCGCTTCCCATCGGTCAAAAGGGCCATGCTGAATAAAGTGTCAAAACCAGAAATGCAGGACAGGCCACGGAGAAACGGGAGCCTTGCTACGCTGATGGGCGGGATGTAAATTGCCAACAGCCACTCAGGAGAAGTGTACGGTGTGTCCTGAAACATTTACAAAACTCAGCTTAGAGAGCATAGGGCACTTCCACTCATGGGCGTATAAATTGGGAAAACTAAAAATCAGCAAGACACAAGCACCCCAAAGTTTAGGGCTGCTCTGTTGACAAGAACCTCCACTTCGTTACACCTTAAATATCCCAGGAAAGAGAAAAATGGATAAAGAAGTTGTGCTCCTTATGTACAATGGAATATCACTCAGCCATGAAATCAACGTCATAAGGCTAGTAGCAGCATGATGAGTGGATTTAGGTACGACGATTCTAAGTGAAATAAGTCACACAGAAAAAGACACTTATCATAAGATATCACTTATAGAGGGAATGTAAAAACCGCTACCCTTGAACTGAATTACAAAACAGAACAGAGTCACACGGTTAGAAAAGACACTATGGCTGCCTAACGGGAAAGGTGAGGTGGGGTGATGCCTAAAACAAGGGTTTCAAATTAGCTCAGATACCGTTCCATAAACCCAATACGTAATAGACAAGACCTACTCCTTGCTCAGGGAACTGGACTCAACACCCCCTATTCACCGCCCAGGAATATATCTGACTAGTAAGAATCTTAAAACCTATGTATTGATATCTCTCTGTAAGTGAGTCAAGTGGGTGTAAAGCTGCATAAACACAGCAGTGAAAAGCAGCTAAACCCCATTATAAAACTCAATTAATTTTAAAAACCCGTGAAACAAAGACAGTGAAACAGAGAGAAATTCTTACAAAATTCGTTCAGGGGCTGTGATGCCACCTGGATTGACCATATCTAGACCCGAGGCTGATTGAGACATAAGGGTGGACACTCTTGGGGCTGAGAGGTTTGGTGAGGTTGGGTGAGCAAACGCAGACGCTTTAAAGTAATACTGCGTGGTACCCATCCCATGGGTCCCAAATCTTCAGGCTCAAGGGCATCTTCCTACATCGAAAACATGCATGAGAAACCCAGAAGATGGTCCACCGAGTGATCGGGAAAGGTTTCTAAAACGCACCTCCTTTCTCATCTCCTTGTGCTCGGGTTCGCCATTCCAGCCGCTTTACTAGCAATCTCCCTCCTTGGAGAATCAGCACCTTTAACCTCCTGTTCCATACAGGTGGCAATTTGAACTGAGGATGAACGGGAAGACGGGGAACCAATGAGAGACTAGCTCTAGGTGTTGGGACAGGCACAGGTCACTCTATTTTCCCATCAGGAAGAAGAATTAAGCACAGGATCAGTCTGCCGCCCGGAAGCAGAATAGGGCCTAAAGCAATCCTGCGCTTTTGCGGCCAGCTCCCAAGAGAGCGAGTTGAAAAATGGAGCTCAGGGGCACTGCAATTCACAAACCTGCAGACGTATAAATGATAACTCTCGTCTACAAATATATTGAGGGAAGGCAACAAAGAGGATTTGAAAGCAAGGCAGAATTGCAGGAAACAGATTTCAGGAGGCAGATTCGAATCGCCTTTAAAGCACAGGAAAAGCGGCAAAACCTCGACAATGATGCCCTTGGCCAAAAAGGGCGTATGCGTTTTTTCCTGAATATATTCAGGAAAAAACGCATACGCCCTTTTTGGCCAACCAAGCAACCTGGAAAGGCAAATCAGCGCTACAAAGAAGTCTCGCTTCCCATCGGTCAAAAGGGCCATGCTGAATAAAGTGTCAAAACCAGAAATGCAGGACAGGCCACGGAGAAACGGGAGCCTTGCTACGCTGATGGGCGGGATGTAAATTGCCAACAGCCACTCAGGAGAAGTGTACGGTGTGTCCTGAAACATTTACAAAACTCAGCTTAGAGAGCATAGGGCACTTCCACTCATGGGCGTATACATTGGGAAAACTAAAAATCAGCAAGACACAAGCACCCCAAAGTTTAGGGCTGCTCTGTTGACAAGAACCTCCACTTCGTTACACCTTAAATATCCCAGGAAAGAGAAAAATGGATAAAGAAGTTGTGCTCCTTATGTACAATGGAATATCACTCAGCCATGAAATCAACGTCATAAGGCTAGTAGCAGCATGATGAGTGCATTTAGGTACGACGATTCTAAGTGAAATAAGTCACACAGAAAAAGACACTTATCATAAGATATCACTTATAGAGGGAATGTAAAAACCGCTACCCTTGAACTGAATTACAAAACAGAACAGAGTCACACGGTTAGAAAACACACTATGGCTGCCTAACGGGAAAGGTGAGGTGGGGTGATGCCTAAAACAAGGGTTTCAAATTAGCTCAGATACCGTTCCATAAACCCAATACGTAATAGACAAGACCTACTCCTTGCTCAGGGAACTGGACTCAACACCCCCTATTCACCGCCCAGGAATATATCTGACTAGTAAGAATCTTAAAACCTATGTATTGATATCTCTCTGTAAGTGAGTCAAGTGGGTGTAAAGCTGCATAAACACAGCAGTGAAAAGCAGCTAAACCCCATTATAAAACTCAATTAATTTTAAAAACCCGTGAAACAAAGACAGTGAAACAGAGAGAAATTCTTACAAAATTCGTTCAGGGGCTGTGATGCCACCTGGATTGACCATATCTAGACCCGAGGCTGATTGAGACATAAGGGTGGACACTCTTGGGGCTGAGAGGTTTGGTGAGGTTGGGTGAGCAAACGCAGACGCTTTAAAGTAATACTGCGTGGTACCCATCCCATGGGTCCCAAATCTTCAGGCTCAAGGGCATCTTCCTACATCGAAAACATGCATGAGAAACCCAGAAGATGGTCCACCGAGTGATCGGGAAAGGTTTCTAAAACGCACCTCCTTTCTCATCTCCTTGTGCTCGGGTTCGCCATTCCAGCCGCTTTACTAGCAATCTCCCTCCTTGGAGAATCAGCACCTTTAACCTCCTGTTCCATACAGGTGGCAATTTGAACTGAGGATGAACGGGAAGACGGGGAACCAATGAGAGACTAGCTCTAGGTGTTGGGACAGGCACAGGTCACTCTATTTTCCCATCAGGAAGAAGAATTAAGCACAGGATCAGTCTGCCGCCCGGAAGCAGAATAGGGCCTAAAGCAATCCTGCGCTTTTGCGGCCAGCTCCCAAGAGAGCGAGTTGAAAAATGGAGCTCAGGGGCACTGCAATTCACAAACCTGCAGACGTATAAATGATAACTCTCGTCTACAAATATATTGAGGGAAGGCAACAACGAGGATTTGAAAGCAAGGCAGAATTGCAGGAAACAGATTTCAGGAGGCAGATTCGAATCGCCTTTAAAGCACAGGAAAAGCGGCAAAACCTCGACAATGATGCCCTTGGCCAAAAAGGGCGTATGCGTTTTTTCCTGAATATATTCAGGAAAAAACGCATACGCCCTTTTTGGCCAACCAAGCAACCTGGAAAGGCAAATCAGCGCTACAAAGAAGTCTCGCTTCCCATCGGTCAAAAGGGCCATGCTGAATAAAGTGTCAAAACCAGAAATGCAGGACAGGCCACGGAGAAACGGGAGCCTTGCTACGCTGATGGGCGGGATGTAAATTGCCAACAGCCACTCTGGAGAAGTGTACGGTGTGTCCTGAAACATTTACAAAACTCAGCTTAGAGAGCATAGGGCACTTCCACTCATGGGCGTATGAATTGGGAAAACTAAAAATCAGCAAGACACAAGCACCCCAAAGTTTAGGGCTGCTCTGTTGACAAGAACCTCCACTTCGTTACACCTTAAATATCCCAGGAAAGAGAAAAATGGATAAAGAAGTTGTGCTCCTTACGTACAATGGAATATCACTCAGCCATGAAATCAACGTCATAAGGCTAGTAGCAGCATGATGAGTGCATTTAGGTACGACGATTCTAAGTGAAATAAGTCACACAGAAAAAGACACTTATCATAAGATATCACTTATAGAGGGAATGTAAAAACCGCTACCCTTGAACTGAATTACAAAACAGAACAGAGTCACACGGTTAGAAAAGACACTATGGCTGCCTAACGGGAAAGGTGAGGTGGGGTGATGCATAAAACAAGGGTTTCAAATTAGCTCAGATACCGTTCCATAAACCCAATACGTAATAGACAAGACCTACTCCTTGCTCAGGGAACTGGACTCAACACCCCCTATTCACCGCCCAGTAATATATCTGACTAGTAAGAATCTTAAAACCTATGTATTGATATCTCTCTGTAAGTGAGTCAAGTGGGTGTAAAGCTGCATAAACACAGCAGTGAAAAGCAGCTAAACCCCATTATAAAACTCAAATAATTTTAAAAACCCGTGAAACAAAGACAGTGAAAGAGAGAGAAATTCTTACAAAATTCGTTCAGGGGCTGTGATGCCACCTGGATTGACCATGTCTAGACCCGCAGCTGATTGAGACATAAGGGTGGACACTCTTAGGGCTGAGAGGTTTGGTGAGGTTGGGTGAGCAAACGCAGACGCTTTAAAGTAATACTGCGTGGTACCCATCCCATGGGTCCCAAATCTCCAGGTTCAAGGGCATCTGCCTACATCGAAAACATGCATGAGAAACCCAGAAGATGGTCCACCGAGTGATCGGGAAAGGTTTCTAAAACGCACCTCATTTCTCATCTCCTTGTGCTCGGGTTCGCCATTCCAGCCGCTTTACTAGCAATCTCCCTCCGTGGAGAATCAGCACCTTTAACCTCCTGTTCCATACAGGTGGCAATTTGAACTGAGGATGAACGGGAAGACGGGGAACCAATGAGAGACTAGCTCTAGGTGTTGGGACAGGCACAGGTCACTCTATTTTCCCATCAGGAAGAAGAATTAACCACAGGCTCAGTCTGCCGCCCGGAAGCAGAATAGGGCCTAAAGCAATCCTGCGCTTTTGCGGCCAGCTCCCAAGAGAGCGAGTTGAAAAATGGAGCTCAGGGGCACTGCAATTCACAAACCTGCAGACTTATAAATGATAACTCTCGTCTACAAATATATTGAGGGAAGGCAACAAAGAGGATTTGAAAGCAAGGCAGAATTGCAGGAAACAGATTTCAGGAGGCAGATTCGAATCGCCTTTAAAGCACAGGAAAAGCGGCAAAACCTCGACAATGATGCCCTTGGCCAAAAAGGGCGTATGCGTTTTTTCCTGAATATATTCAGGAAAAAACGCATACGCCCTTTTTGGCCAACCAAGCAACCTGGAAAGGCAAATCAGCGCTACAAAGAAGTCTCGCTTCCCATCGGTCAAAAGGGCCATGCTGAATAAAGTGTCAAAACCAGAAATGCAGGACAGGCCACGGAGAAACGGGAGCCTTGCTACGCTGATGGGCGGGATGTAAATTGCCAACAGCCACTCTGGAGAAGTGTACGGTGTGTCCTGAAACATTTACAAAACTCAGCTTAGAGAGCATAGGGCACTTCGACTCATGGGCGTATGAATTGGGAAAACTAAAAATCAGCAAGACACAAGCACCCCAAAGTTTAGGGCTGCTCTGTTGACAAGAACCTCCACTTCGTTACACCTTAAATATCCCAGGAAAGAGAAAAATGGATAAAGAAGTTGTGCTCCTTACGTACAATGGAATATCACTCAGCCATGAAATCAACGTCATAAGGCTAGTAGCAGCATGATGAGTGCATTTAGGTACGACGATTCTAAGTGAAATAAGTCACACAGAAAAAGACACTTATCATAAGATATCACTTATAGAGGGAATGTAAAAACCGCTACCCTTGAACTGAATTACAAAACAGAACAGAGTCACACGGTTAGAAAACACACTATGGCTGCCTAACGGGAAAGGTGAGGTGGGGTGATGCCTAAAACAAGGGTTTCAAATTAGCTCAGATACCGTTCCATAAACCGAATACATAATAGACAAGACCTACTCCTTGCTCAGGGAACTGGACTCAACACCCCCTATTCACCGCCCAAGAATATATCTGACTAGTAAGAATTTTAAAACCTATGTATTGATATCTCTCTGTAAGTGAGTCAAGTGGGTGTAAAGCTGCATAAACACAGCAGTGAAAAGCAGGTAAACCCCATTATAAAACACAAATAATTTTAAAAACCCGTGAAACAAAGACAGTGAAAGAGAGAGAAATTCTTACAAAATTCGTTCAGGGGCTGTGATGCCACCTGGATTGACCATATCTAGACCCGCAGCTGATTGAGACATAAGGGTGGACACTCTTGGGGCTGAGAGGTTTGGTGAGGTTGGGTGAGCAAACGCAGACGCTTTAAAGTAATACTGCGTGGTACCCATCCCATGGGTCCCAAATCTCCAGGTTCAAGGGCATCTGCCTACATCGAAAACATGCATGAGAAACCCAGAAGATGGTCCACCGAGTGATCGGGAAAGGTTTCTAAAACGCACCTCATTTCTCATCTCCTTGTGCTCGGGTTCGCCATTCCAGCCGCTTTACTAGCAATCTCCCTCCTTGGAGAATCAGCACCTTTAACCTCCTGTTCCATACAGGTTGCAATTTGTCCTGAGGATGAACGGGAAGAGGGGGAACCAATGAGAGACTAGCTCTAGGTGTTGGGACAGGCACAGGTCACTCTAGTTTCCCATCAGGAAGAAGACTTAACCACAGGCTCAGTCTGCCGCCCGGAAGCAGAATAGGGCCTAAAGCAATCCTGCGCTTTTGCGGCCAGCTCCCAAGAGAGCGAGTTGAAAAATGGAGCTCAGGGGCACTGCAATTCACAAACCTGCAGACTTATAAATGATAACTCTCGTCTACAAATATATTGAGGGAAGGCAACAAAGAGGATTTGAAAGCAAGGCAGAATTGCAGGAAACAGATTTCAGGAGGCAGATTCGAATCGCCTTTAAAGCACAGGAAAAGCGGCAAAACCTCGACAATGATGCCCTTGGCCAAAAAGGGCGTATGCGTTTTTTCCTGAATATATTCAGGAAAAAACGCATATGCCCTTTTTGGCCAACCAAGCAACCTGGAAAGGCAAATCAGCGCTACAAAGAAGTCTCGCTTCCCATCGGTCAAAAGGGCCATGCTGAATAAAGTGTCAAAACCAGAAATGCAGGACAGGCCACGGAGAAACGGGAGCCTTGCTACGCTGATGGGCGGGATGTAAATTGCCAACAGCCACTCAGGAGAAGTGTACGGTGTGTCCTGAAACATTTACAAAACTCAGCTTAGAGAGCATAGGGCACTTCCACTCATGGGCGTATAAATTGGGAAAACTAAAAATCAGCAAGACACAAGCACCCCAAAGTTTAGGGCTGCTCTGTTGACAAGAACCTCCACTTCGTTACACCTTAAATATCCCAGGAAAGAGAAAAATGGATAAAGAAGTTGTGCTCCTTTTGTACAATGGAATATCACTCAGCCATGAAATCAACGTCATAAGGCTAGTAGCAGCATGATGAGTGGATTTAGGTACGACGATTCTAAGTGAAATAAGTCACACAGAAAAAGACACTTTTCATAAGATATCACTTATAGAGGGAATGTAAAAACCGCTACCCTTGAACTGAATTACAAAACAGAACAGAGTCACACGGTTAGAAAAGACACTATGGCTGCCTAACGGGAAAGGTGAGGTGGGGTGATGCATAAAACAAGGGTTTCAAATTAGCTCAGATACCGTTCCATAAACCCAATACGTAATAGACAAGACCTACTCCTTGCTCAGGGAACTGGACTCAACACCCCCTATTCACCGCCCAGGAATATATCTGACTAGTAAGAATCTTAAAACCTATGTATTGATATCTCTCTGTAAGTGAGTCAAGTGGGTGTAAAGCTGCATAAACACAGCAGTGAAAAGCAGCTAAACCCCATTATAAAACTCGATTAATTTTAAAAACCCGTGAAACAAAGACAGTGAAACAGAGAGAAATTCTTACAAAATTCGTTCAGGGGCTGTGATGCCACCTGGATTGACCATATCTAGACCCGAGGCTGATTGAGACATAAGGGTGGACACTCTTGGGGCTGAGAGGTTTGGTGAGGTTGGGTGAGCAAACGCAGACGCTTTAAAGTAATACTGCGTGGTACCCATCCCATGGGTCCCAAATCTCCAGGTTCAAGGGCATCTTCCTACATCGAAAACATGCATGAGAAACCCAGAAGATGGTCCACCGAGTGATCGGGAAAGGTTTCTAAAACGCACCTCCTTTCTCATCTCCTTGTGCTCGGGTTCGCCATTCCAGCCGCTTTACTAGCAATCTCCCTCCTTGGAGAATCAGCACCTTTAACCTCCTGTTCCATACAGGTGGCAATTTGAACTGAGGATGAACGGGAAGACGGGGAACCAATGAGAGACTAGCTCTAGGTGTTGGGACAGGCACAGGTCACTCTAGTTTCCCATCAGGAGGAAGACTTAACCACAGGCTCAGTCTGCCGCCCGGAAGCAGAATAGGGCCTAAAGCAATCCTGCGCTTTTGCGGCTTGCTCCCAAGAGAGCGAGTTGAAAAATGGAGCTCAGGGGCACTGCAATTCACAAACCTGCAGACTTATAAATGATAACTCTCGTCTACAAATATATTGAGGGAAGGCAACAAAGAGGATTTGAAAGCAAGGCAGAATTGCAGGAAACAGATTTCAGGAGGCAGATTCGAATCGCCTTTAAAGCACAGGAAAAGCGGCAAAACCTCGACAATGATGCCCTTGGCCAAAAAGGGCGTATGCGTTTTTTCCTGATTATATTCAGGAAAAAACGCATACGCCCTTTTTGGCCAACCAAGCAACCTGGAAAGGCAAATCAGCGCTACAAAGAAGTCTCGCTTCCCATCGGTCAAAAGGGCCATGCTGAATAAAGTGTCAAAACCAGAAATGCAGGACAGGCCACGGAGAAACGGGAGCCTTGCTACGCTGATGGGCGGGATGTAAATTGCCAACAGCCACTCTGGAGAAGTGTACGGTGTGTCCTGAAACATTTACAAAACTCAGCTTAGAGAGCATAGGGCACTTCCACTCATGGGCGTATGAATTGGGAAAACTAAAAATCAGCAAGACACAAGCACCCCAAAGTTTAGGGCTGCTCTGTTGACAAGAACCTCCACTTCGTTACACCTTAAATATCCCAGGAAAGAGAAAAATGGATAAAGAAGTTGTGCTCCTTACGTACAATGGAATATCACTCAGCCATGAAATCAACGTCATAAGGCTAGTAGCAGCATGATGAGTGCATTTAGGTACGACGATTCTAAGTGAAATAAGTCACACAGAAAAAGACACTTATCATAAGATATCACTTATAGAGGGAATGTAAAAACCGCTACCCTTGAACTGAATTACAAAACAGAACAGAGTCACACGGTTAGAAAACACACTATGGCTGCCTAACGGGAAAGGTGAGGTGGGGTGATGCATAAAACAAGGGTTTCAAATTAGCTCAGATACCGTTCCATAAACCCAATACGTAATAGACAAGACCTACTCCTTGCTCAGGGAACTGGACTCAACACCCCCTATTCACCGCCCAAGAATATATCTGACTAGTAAGAATCTTAAAACCTATGTATTGATATCTCTCTGTAAGTGAGTCAAGTGGGTGTAAAGCTGCATAAACACAGCAGTGAAAAGCAGCTAAACCCCATTATAAAACTCAAATAATTTTAAAAACCCGTGAAACAAAGACAGTGAAACAGAGAGAAATTCTTACAAAATTCGTTCAGGGGCTGTGATGCCACCTGGATTGACCATGTCTAGACCCGCACCTGATTGAGACATAAGGGTGGACACTCTTAGGGCTGAGAGGTTTGGTGAGGTTGGGTGAGCAAACACAGACGCTTTAAAGTAATACTGCGTGGTACCCATCCCATGGGTCCCAAAACTCCAGGTTCAAGGGCATCTGCCTACATCGAAAACATGCATGAGAAACCCAGAAGATGGTCCACCGAGTGATCGGGAAAGGTTTCTAAAACGCACCTCATTTCTCATCTCCTTGTGCTCGGGTTCGCCATTCCAGCCGCTTTACTAGCAATCTCCCTCCTTGGAGAATCAGCACCTTTAACCTCCTGTTCCATACAGGTGGCAATTTGAACTGAGGATGAACGGGAAGACGGGGAACCAATGAGAGACTAGCTCTAGGTGTTGGGACAGGCACAGGTCACTCTATTTTCCCATCAGGAAGAAGAATTAACCACAGGCTCAGTCTGCCGCCCGGAAGCAGAATAGGGCCTAAAGCAATCCTGCGCTTTTGCGGCCAGCTCCCAAGAGAGCGAGTTGAAAAATGGAGCTCAGGGGCACTGCAATTCACAAACCTGCAGACTTATAAATGATAACTCTCGTCTACAAATATATTGAGGGAAGGCAACAAAGAGGATTTGAAAGCAAGGCAGAATTGCAGGAAACAGATTTCAGGAGGCAGATTCGAATCGCCTTTAAAGCACAGGAAAAGCGGCAAAACCTCGACAATGATGCCCTTGGCCAAAAAGGGCGTATGCGTTTTTCCTGAATATATTCAGGAAAAAACGCATACGCCCTTTTTGGCCAACCAAGCAACCTGGAAAGGCAAATCAGCGCTACAAAGAAGTCTCGCTTCCCATCGGTCAAAAGGGCCATGCTGTATAAAGTGTCAAAACCAGAAATGCAGGACAGGCCACGGAGAAACGGGAGCCTTGCTACGCTGATGGGCGGGATGTAAATTGCCAACAGCCACTCTGGAGAAGTGTACGGTGTGTCCTGAAACATTTACAAAACTCAGCTTAGAGAGCATAGGGCACTTCCACTCATGGGCGTATGAATTGGGAAAACTAAAAATCAGCAAGACACAAGCACCCCAAAGTTTAGGGCTGCTCTGTTGACAAGAACCTCCACTTCGTTACACCTTATATATCCCAGGAAAGAGAAAAATGGATAAAGAAGTTGTGCTCCTTACGTACAATGTAATATCACTCAGCCATGAAATCAACGTCATAAGTCTAGTAGCAGCATGATGAGTGCATTTAGGTACGACGATTCTAAGTGAAATAAGTCACACAGAAAAAGACACTTATCATAAGATATCACTTATAGAGGGAATGTAAAAACCGCTACCCTTGAACTGAATTACAAAACAGAACAGAGTCACACGGTTAGAAAACACACTATGGCTGCCTAACGGGAAAGGTGAGGTGGGGTGATGCATAAAACAAGGGTTTCAAATTAGCTCAGATACCGTTCCATAAACCCAATACGTAATAGACAAGACCTACTCCTTGCTCAGGGAACTGGACTCAACACCCCCTATTCACCGCCCAAGAATATATCTGATTAGTAAGAATCTTAAAACCTATGTATTGATATCTCTCTGTAAGGGAGTCAAGTGGGTGTAAAGCTGCATAAACACAGCAGTGAAAAGCAGCTAAACCCCATTATAAAACTCAAATAATTTTAAAAACCCGTGAAACAAAGACAGTGAAAGAGAGAGAAATTCTTACAAAATTCGTTCAGGGGCTGTGATGCCACCTGGATTGACCATGTCTAGACCCGCAGCTGATTGAGACATAAGGGTGGACACTCTTAGGGCTGAGAGGTTTGGTGAGGTTGGGTGAGCAAACACAGACGCTTTAAAGTAATACTGCGTGGTACCAATCCCATGGGTCCCAAATCTCCAGGTTCAAGGGCATCTGCCTACATCGAAAACATGCATGAGAAACCCAGAAGATGGTCCACCGAGTGATCGGGAAAGGTTTCTAAAACGCACCTCATTTCTCATCTCCTTGTGCTCGGGTTCGCCATTCCAGCGGCTTTACTAGCAATCTCCCTCCTTGGAGAATCAGCACCTTTAACCTCCTGTTCCATACAGGTGGCAATTTGAACTGAGGATGAACGGGAAGACGGGGAACCAATGAGAGACTAGCTCTAGGTGTTGGGACAGGCACAGGTCACTCTAGTTTCCCATCAGGAAGAAGACTTAACCACAGGCTCAGTCTGCCGCCCGGAAGCAGAATAGGGCCTAAAGCAATCCTGCGCTTTTGCGGCCTGCTCCCAAGAGAGCGAGTTGAAAAATGGAGCTCAGGGGCACTGCAATTCACAAACCTGCAGACTTATAAATGATAACTCTCGTCTACAAATATATTGAGGGAAGGCAACAAAGAGGATTTGAAAGCAAGGCAGAATTGCAGGAAACAGATTTCAGGAGGCAGATTCGAATCGCCTTTAAAGCACAGGAAAAGCGGCAAAACCTCGACAATGATGCCCTTGGCCAAAAAGGGCGTATGCGTTTTTTCCTGATTATATTCAGGAAAAAACGCATACGCCCTTTTTGGCCAACCAAGCAACCTGGAAAGGCAAATCAGCGCTACAAAGAAGTCTCGCTTCCCATCGGTCAAAAGGGCCATGCTGAATAAAGTGTCAAAACCAGAAATGCAGGACAGGCCACGGAGAAACGGGAGCCTTGCTACGCTGATGGGCGGGATGTAAATTGCCAACAGCCACTCTGGAGAAGTGTACGGTGTGTCCTGAAACATTTACAAAACTCAGCTTAGAGAGCATAGGGCACTTCCACTCATGGGCGTATGAATTGGGAAAACTAAAAATCAGCAAGACACAAGCACCCCAAAGTTTAGGGCTGCTCTGTTGACAAGAACCTCCACTTCGTTACACCTTAAATATCCCAGGAAAGAGAAAAATGGATAAAGAAGTTGTGCTCCTTACGTACAATGGAATATCACTCAGCCATGAAATCAACGTCATAAGGCTAGTAGCAGCATGATGAGTGCATTTAGGTACGACGATTCTAAGTGAAATAAGTCACACAGAAAAAGACACTTATCATAAGATATCACTTATAGAGGGAATGTAAAAACCGCTACCCTTGAACTGAATTACAAAACAGAACAGAGTCACACGGTTAGAAAACACACTATGGCTGCCTAACGGGAAAGGTGAGGTGGGGTGATGCATAAAACAAGGGTTTCAAATTAGCTCAGATACTGTTCCATAAACCCAATACGTAATAGACAAGACCTACTCCTTGCTCAGGGAACTGGACTCAACACCCCCTATTCACCGCCCAAGAATATATCTGACTAGTAAGAATCTTAAAACCTATGTATTGATATCTCTCTGTAAGTGAGTCAAGTGGGTGTAAAGCTGCATAAACACAGCAGTGAAAAGCAGCTAAACCCCATTATAAAACTCAAATAATTTTAAAAACCCGTGAAACAAAGACAGTGAAAGAGAGAGAAATTCTTACAAAATTCGTTCAGGGGCTGTGATGCCACCTGGATTGACCATGTCTAGACCCGCAGCTGATTGAGACATAAGGGTGGACACTCTTAGGGCTGAGAGGTTTGGTGAGGTTGGGTGAGCAAACACAGACGCTTTAAAGTAATACTGCGTGGTACCCATCCCATGGGTCCCAAAACTCCAGGTTCAAGGGCATCTGCCTACATCGAAAACATGCATGAGAAACCCAGAAGATGGTCCACCGAGTGATCGGGAAAGGTTTCTAAAACGCACCTCATTTCTCATCTCCTTGTGCTCGGGTTCGCCATTCCAGCCGCTTTACTAGCAATCTCCCTCCTTGGAGAATCAGCACCTTTAACCTCCTGTTCCATACAGGTGGCAATTTGAACTGAGGATGAACGGGAAGACGGGGAACCAATGAGAGACTAGCTCTAGGTGTTGGGACAGGCACAGGTCACTCTATTTTCCCATCAGGAAGAAGAATTAACCACAGGCTCAGTCTGCCGCCCGGAAGCAGAATAGGGCCTAAAGCAATCCTGCGCTTTTGCGGCCAGCTCCCAAGAGAGCGAGTTGAAAAATGGAGCTCAGGGGCACTGCAATTCACAAACCTGCAGACTTATAAATGATAACTCTCGTCTACAAATATATTGAGGGAAGGCAACAAAGAGGATTTGAAAGCAAGGCAGAATTGCAGGAAACAGATTTCAGGAGGCAGATTCGAATCGCCTTTAAAGCACAGGAAAAGCGGCAAAACCTCGACAATGATGCCCTTGGCCAAAAAGGGCGTATGCGTTTTTTCCTGAATATATTCAGGAAAAAACGCATACGCCCTTTTTGGCCAAGCAAGCAACCTGGAAAGGCAAATCAGCGCTACAAAGAAGTCTCGCTTCCCATCGGTCAAAAGGGCCATGCTGAATAAAGTGTCAAAACCAGAAATGCAGGACAGGCCACGGAGAAACGGGAGCCTTGCTACGCTGATGGGCGGGATGTAAATTGCCAACAGCCACTCTGGAGAAGTGTACGGTGTGTCCTGAAACATTTACAAAACTCAGCTTAGAGAGCATAGGGCACTTCCACTCATGGGCGTATAAAATGGGAAAACTAAAAATCAGCAAGACACAAGCACCCCAAAGTTTAGGGCTGCTCTGTTGACAAGAACCTCCACTTCGTTACACCTTAAATATCCCAGGAAAGAGAAAAATGGATAAAGAAGTTGTGGTCCTTACGTACAAAGGAATATCACTCAGCCATGAAATCAACATCATAAGGCTAGTAGCAGCATGATGAGTGGATTTAGGTACGACGATTCTAAGTCAAATAAGTCACACAGAAAAAGACACTTATCATAAGATATCACTTATAGAGGGAATGTAAAAACCGCTACCCTTGAACTGAATTACAAAACAGAACAGAGTCACACGGTTAGAAAACACACTATGGCTGCCTAACGGGAAAGGTGAGGTGGGGTGATGCATAAAACAAGGGTTTCAAATTAGCTCAGATACCGTTCCATAAACCCAATACGTAATAGACAAGACCTACTCCTTGCTCAGGGAACTGGACTCAACACCCCCTATTCACCGCCCAGGAATATATCTGACTAGTAAGAATCTTAAAACCTATGTATTGATATCTCTCTGTAAGTGAGTCAAGTGGGTGTAAAGCGGCATAAACACAGCAGTGAAAAGCAGCTAAACCCCATTATAAAACTCGATTAATTTTAAAAACCCGTGAAACAAAGACAGTGAAACAGAGAGAAATTCTTACAAAATTCGTTCAGGGGCTGTGATGCCACCTGGATTGACCATATCTAGACCCGAGGCTGATTGAGACATAAGGGTGGACACTCTTGGGGCTGAGAGGTTTGGTGAGGTTGGGTGAGCAAACGCAGACGCTTTAAAGTAATACTGCGTGGTACCCATCCCATGGGTCCCAAATCTCCAGGTTCAAGGGCATCTTCCTACATCGAAAACATGCATGAGAAACCCAGAAGATGGTCCACCGAGTGATCGGGAAAGGTTTCTAAAACGCACCTCCTTTCTCATCTCCTTGTGCTCGGGTTCGCCATTCCAGCCGCTTTACTAGCAGTCTCCCTCCTTGGAGAATCAGCACCTTTAACCTCCTGTTCCATACAGGTGGCAATTTGAACTGAGGATGAACGGGAAGACGGGGAACCAATGAGAGACTAGCTCTAGGTGTTGGGACAGGCACAGGTCACTCTAGTTTCCCATCAGGAAGAAGACTTAACCACAGGCTCAGTCTGCCGCCCGGAAGCAGAATAGGGCCTAAAGCAATCCTGCGCTTTTGCGGCCAGCTCCCAAGAGAGCGAGTTGAAAAATGGAGCTCAGGGGCACTGCAATTCACAAACCTGCAGACTTATAAATGATAACTCTCGTCTACAAATATATTGAGGGAAGGCAACAAAGAGGATTTGAAAGCAAGGCAGAATTGCAGGAAACAGATTTCAGGAGGCAGATTCGAATCGCCTTTAAAGCACTGGAAAAGCGGCAAAACCTCGACAATGATGCCCTTGGCCAAAAAGGGCGTATGCGTTTTTTCCTGAATATATTCAGGACAAAACGCATACGCCCTTTTTGGCCAACCAAGCAACCTGGAAAGGCAAATCAGCGCTACACAGAAGTCTCGCTTCCCATCGGTCAAAAGGGCCATGCTGAATAAAGTGTCAAAACCAGAAATGCAGGACAGGCCACGGAGAAACGGGAGCCTTGCTACGCTGATGGGCGGGATGTAAATTGCCAACAGCCACTCTGGAGAAGTGTACGGTGTGTCCTGAAACATTTACAAAACTCAGCTTAGAGAGCATAGGGCACTTCCACTCATGGGCGTATAAAATGGGAAAACTAAAAATCAGCAAGACACAAGCACCCCAAAGTTTAGGGCTGCTCTGTTGACAAGAACCTCCACTTCGTTACACCTTAAATATCCCAGGAAAGAGAAAAATGGATAAAGAAGTTGTGGTCCTTATGTACAAAGGAATATCACTCAGCCATGAAATCAACGTCATAAGGCTAGTAGCAGCATGATGAGTGGATTTAGGTACGACGATTCTAAGTCAAATAAGTCACACAGAAAAAGACACTTATCATAAGATATCACTTATAGAGGGAATGTAAAAACCGCTACCCTTGAACTGAATTACAAAACAGAACAGAGTCACACGGTTAGAAAAGACACTATGGCTGCCTAACGGGAAAGGTGAGGTGGGGTGATGCCTAAAAGAAGGGTTTCAAATTAGCTCAGATACCGTTCCATAAACCCAATACGTAATAGACAAGACCTACTCCTTGCTCAGGGAACTGGACTCAACACCCCCTATTCACCGCCCAGGAATATATCTGACTAGTAAGAATCTTAAAACCTATGTATTGATATCTCTCTGTAAGTGAGTCAAGTGGGTGTAAAGCTGCATAAACACAGCAGTGAAAAGCAGCTAAACCCCATTATAAAACTCAATTAATTTTAAAAACCCGTGAAGCAAACACAGTGAAAGAGAGAGAAATTCTTACAAAATTCGTTCAGGGGCTGTGATGCCACCTGGATTGACCATGTCTAGACCCGCAGCTGATTGAGACATAAGGGTGGACACTCTTAGGGCTGAGAGGTTTGGTGAGGTTGGGTGAGCAAACGCAGACGCTTTAAAGTAATACTGCGTGGTACCCATCCCATGGGTCCCAAATCTCCAGGCTCAAGGGCATCTTCCTACATCGAAAACATGCATGAGAAACCCAGAAGATGGTCCACCGAGTGATCGGGAAAGGTTTCTAAAACGCACCTCATTTCTCATCTCCTTGTGCTCGGGTTCGCCATTCCAGCCGCTTTACTAGCAATCTCCCTCCTTGGAGAATCAGCACCTTTAACCTCCTGTTCCATACAGGTGGCAATTTGAACTGAGGATGAACGGGAAGACGGGGAACCAATGAGAGACTAGCTCTAGGTGTTGGGACAGGCACAGGTCACTCTATTTTCCCATCAGGAAGAAGACTTAACCACAGGCTCAGTCTGCCGCCCGGAAGCAGAATAGGGCCTAAAGCAATCCTGCGCTTTTGCGGCCAGCTCCCAAGAGAGCGAGTTGAAAAATGGAGCTCAGGGGCACTGCAATTCACAAACCTGCAGACTTATAAATGATAACTCTCGTCTACAAATATATTGAGGGAAGGCAACAAAGAGGATTTGAAAGCAAGGCAGAATTGCAGGAAACAGATTTCAGGAGGCAGATTCGAATCGCCTTTAAATCACAGGAAAAGCGGCAAAACCTCGACAATGATGCCCTTGGCCAAAAAGGGCGTATGCGTTTTTTCCTGAATATATTCAGGAAAAAACGCATACGCCCTTTTTGGCCAACCAAGCAACCTGGAAAGGCAAATCAGCGCTACAAAGAAGTCTCGCTTCCCATCGGTCAAAAGGGCCATGCTGAATAAAGTGTCAAAACCAGAAATGCAGGACAGGCCACGGAGAAACGGGAGCCTTGCTACGCTGATGGGCGGGATGTAAATTGCCAACAGCCACTCTGGAGAAGTGTACGGTGTGTCCTGAAACATTTACAAAACTCAGTTTAGAGAGCATAGGGCACTTCCACTCATGGGCGTATGAATTGGGAAAACTAAAAATCAGCAAGACACAAGCACCCCAAAGTTTAGGGCTGCTCTGTTGACAAGAACCTCCACTTCGTTACACCTTAAATATCCCAGGAAAGAGAAAAATGGATAAAGAAGTTGTGCTCCTTACGTACAATGGAATATCACTCAGCCATGAAATCAACGTCATAAGGCTAGTAGCAGCATGATGAGTGGATTTAGGTACGACGATTCTAAGTGAAATAAGTCACACAGAAAAAGACACTTATCATAAGATATCACTTATAGAGGGAATGTAAAAACCGCTACCCTTGAACTGAATTACAAAACAGAACAGAGTCACACGGTTAGAAAACACACTATGGCTGCCTAACGGGAAAGGTGAGGTGGGGTGATGCATAAAACAAGGGTTTCAAATTAGCTCAGATACCGTTCCATAAACCCAATACGTAATAGACAAGACCTACTCCTTGCTCAGGGAACTGGACTCAACACCCCCTATTCACCGCCCAAGAATATATCTGACTAGTAAGAATCTTAAAACCTATGTATTGATATCTCTCTGTAAGTGAGTCAAGTGGGTGTAAAGCTGCATAAACACAGCAGTGAAAAGCAGCTAAACCCCATTATAAAACTCAATTAATTTTAAAAACCCGTGAAACAAAGACAGTGAAAGAGAGAGAAATTCTTACAAAATTCGTTCAGGGGCTGTGATGCCACCTGGATTGACCATGTCTAGACCCGCAGCTGATTGAGACATAAGGGTGGACACTCTTAGGGCTGAGGAGTTTGGTGAGGTTGGGTGAGCAAACGCAGACGCTTTAAAGTAATACTGCGTGGTACCCATCCCATGGGTCCCAAATCTCCAGGTTCAAGGGCATCTGCCTACATCGAAAACATGCATGAGAAACCCAGAAGATGGTCCACCGAGTGATCGGGAAAGGTTTCTAAAACGCACCTCATTTCTCCTCTCCTTGTGCTCGGGTTCGCCATTCCAGCCGCTTTACTAGCAATCTCCCTCCGTGGAGAATCAGCACCTTTAACCTCCTGTTCCATACAGGTGGCAATTTGAACTGAGGATGAACGGGAAGACGGGGAACCAATGAGAGACTAGCTCTAGGTGTTGGGACAGGCACAGGTCACTCTATTTTCCCATCAGGAAGAAGAATTAACCACAGGCTCAGTCTGCCGCCCGGAAGCAGAATAGGGCCTAAAGCAATCCTGCGCTTTTGCGGCCAGCTCCCAAGAGAGCGAGTTGAAAAATGGAGCTCAGGGGCACTGCAATTCACAAACCTGCAGACTTATAAATGATAACTCTCGTCTACAAATATATTGAGGGAAGGCAACAAAGAGGATTTGAAAGCAAGGCAGAATTGCAGGAAACAGATTTCAGGAGGCAGATTCGAATCGCCTTTAAAGCACAGGAAAAGCGGCAAAACCTCGACAATGATGCCCTTGGCCAAAAAGGGCGTATGCGTTTTTTCCTGAATATATTCAGGAAAAAACGCATACGCCCTTTTTGGCCAACCAAGCAACCTGGAAAGGCAAATCAGCGCTACAAAGAAGTCTCGCTTCCCATCGGTCAAAAGGGCCATGCTGAATAAAGTGTCAAAACCAGAAATGCAGGACAGGCCACGGAGAAACGGGAGCCTTGCTACGCTGATGGGCGGGATGTAAATTGCCAACAGCCACTCTGGAGAAGTGTACGGTGTGTCCTGAAACATTTACAAAACTCAGCTTAGAGAGCATAGGGCACTTCCACTCATGGGCGTATGAATTGGGAAAACTAAAAATCAGCAAGACACAAGCACCCCAAAGTTTAGGGCTGCTCTGTTGACAAGAACCTCCACTTCGTTACACCTTAAATATCCCAGGAAAGAGAAAAATGGATAAAGAAGTTGTGCTCCTTACGTACAATGGAATATCACTCAGCCATGAAATCAACGTCATAAGGCTAGTAGCAGCATGATGAGTGCATTTAGGTACGACGATTCTAAGTGAAATAAGTCACACAGAAAAAGACACTTATCATAAGATATCACTTATAGAGGGAATGTAAAAACCGCTACCCTTGAACTGAATTACAAAACAGAACAGAGTCACACGGTTAGAAAACACACTATGGCTGCCTAACGGGAAAGGTGAGGTGGGGTGATGCATAAAACAAGGGTTTCAAATTAGCTCAGATACCGTTCCATAAACCCAATACGTAATAGACAAGACCTACTCCTTGCTCAGGGAACTGGACTCAACACCCCCTATTCACCGCCCAAGAATATATCTGACTAGTAAGAATCTTAAAACCTATGTATTGATATCTCTCTGTAAGTGAGTCAAGTGGGTGTAAAGCTGCATAAACACAGCAGTGAAAAGCAGCTAAACCCCATTATAAAACTCAAATAATTTTAAAAACCCGTGAAACAAAGACAGTGAAAGAGAGAGAAATTCTTACAAAATTCGTTCAGGGGCTGTGATGCCACCTGGATTGACCATGTCTAGACCCGCAGCTGATTGAGACATAAGGGTGGACACTCTTAGGGCTGAGAGGTTTGGTGAGGTTGGGTGAGCAAACACAGACGCTTTAAAGTAATACTGCGTGGTACCCATCCCATGGGTCCCAAAACTCCAGGTTCAAGGGCATCTGACTACATCGAAAACATGCATGAGAAACCCAGAAGATGGTCCACCGAGTGATCGGGAAAGGTTTCTAAAACGCACCTCATTTCTCATCTCCTTGTGCTCGGGTTCGCCATTCCAGCTGCTTTACTAGCAATCTCCCTCCTTGGAGAATCAGCACCTTTAACCTCCTGTTCCATACAGGTGGCAATTTGAACTGAGGATGAACGGGAAGACGGGGAACCAATGAGAGACTAGCTCTAGGTGTTGGGACAGGCACAGGTCACTCTAGTTTCCCATCAGGAAGAAGAATTAACCACAGGCTCAGTCTGCCGCCCGGAAGCAGAATAGGGCCTAAAGCAATCCTGCGCTTTTGCGGCCAGCTCCCAAGAGAGCGAGTTGAAAAATGGAGCTCAGGGGCACTGCAATTCACAAACCTGCAGACTTATAAATGATAACTCTCGTCTACAAATATATTGAGGGAAGGCAACAAAGAGGATTTGAAAGCAAGGCAGAATTGCAGGAAACAGATTTCAGGAGGCAGATTCGAATCGCCTTTAAAGCACAGGAAAAGCGGCAAAACCTCGACAATGATGCCCTTGGCCAAAAAGGGCGTATGCGTTTTTCCTGAATATATTCAGGAAAAAACGCATACGCCCTTTTTGGCCAACCAAGCAACCTGGAAAGGCAAATCAGCGCTACAAAGAAGTCTCGCTTCCCATCGGTCAAAAGGGCCATGCTGTATAAAGTCTCAAAACCAGAAATGCAGGACAGGCCACGGAGAAACGGGAGCCTTGCTACGCTGATGGGCGGGATGTAAATTGCCAACAGCCACTCTGGAGAAGTGTACGGTGTGTCCTTAAACATTTACAAAACTCAGCTTAGAGAGCATAGGGCACTTCCACTCATGGGCGTATGAATTGGGAAAACTAAAAATCAGCAAGACACAAGCACCCCAAAGTTTAGGGCTGCTCTGTTGACAAGAACCTCCACTTCGTTACACCTTATATATCCCAGGAAAGAGAAAAATGGATAAAGAAGTTGTGCTCCTTACGTACAATGGAATATCACTCAGCCATGAAATCAACGTCATAAGGCTAGTAGCAGCATGATGAGTGCATTTAGGTACGACGATTCTAAGTGAAATAAGTCACACAGAAAAAGACACTTATCATAAGATATCACTTATAGAGGGAATGTAAAAACCGCTACCCTTGAACTGAATTACAAAACAGAACAGAGTCACACGGTTAGAAAACACACTATGGCTGCCTAACGGGAAAGGTGAGGTGGGGTGATGCATAAAACAAGGGTTTCAAATTAGCTCAGATACCGTTCCATAAACCCAATACGTAATAGACAAGACCTACTCCTTGCTCAGGGAACTGGACTCAACACCCCCTATTCACCGCCCAAGAATATATCTGACTAGTAAGAATCTTAAAACCTATGTATTGATATCTCTCTGTAAGTGAGTCAAGTGGGTGTAAAGCTGCATAAACACAGCAGTGAAAAGCAGCTAAACCCCATTATAAAACTCAAATAATTTTAAAAACCCGTGAAACAAAGACAGTGAAAGAGAGAGAAATTCTTACAAAATTCGTTCAGGGGCTGTGATGCCACCTGGATTGACCATGTCTAGACCCGCACCTGATTGAGACATAAGGGTGGACACTCTTAGGGCTGAGAGGTTTGGTGAGGTTGGGTGAGCAAACACAGACGCTTTAAAGTAATACTGCGTGGTACCCATCCCATGGGTCCCAAAACTCCAGGTTCAAGGGCATCTGACTACATCGAAAACATGCATGAGAAACCCAGAAGATGGTCCACCGAGTGATCGGGAAAGGTTTCTAAAACGCACCTCATTTCTCATCTCCTTGTGCTCGGGTTCGCCATTCCAGCCGCTTTACTAGCAATCTCCCTCCTTGGAGAATCAGCACCTTTAACCTCCTGTTCCATACAGGTGGCAATTTGAACTGAGGATGAACGGGAAGACGGGGAACCAATGAGAGACTAGCTCTAGGTGTTGGGACAGGCACAGGTCACTCTATTTTCCCATCAGGAAGAAGAATTAACCACAGGCTCAGTCTGCCGCCCGGAAGCAGAATAGGGCCTAAAGCAATCCTGCGCTTTTGCGGCCAGCTCCCAAGAGAGCGAGTTGAAAAATGGAGCTCAGGGGCACTGCAATTCACAAACCTGCAGACTTATAAATGATAACTCTCGTCTACAAATATATTGAGGGAAGGCAACAAAGAGGATTTGAAAGCAAGGCAGAATTGCAGGAAACAGATTTCAGGAGGCAGATTCGAATCGCCTTTAAAGCACAGGAAAAGCGGCAAAACCTCGACAATGATGCCCTTGGCCAAAAAGGGCGTATGCGTTTTTTCCTGAATATATTCAGGAAAAAACGCATACGCCCTTTTTGGCCAACCAAGCAACCTGGAAAGGCAAATCAGCGCTACAAAGAAGTCTCGCTTCCCATCGGTCAAAAGGGCCATGCTGAATAAAGTGTCAAAACCAGAAATGCAGGACAGGCCACGGAGAAACGGGAGCCTTGCTACGCTGATGGGCGGGATGTAAATTGCCAACAGCCACTCTGGAGAAGTGTACGGTGTGTCCTGAAACATTTACAAAACTCAGCTTAGAGAGCATAGGGCACTTCCACTCATGGGCGTATGAATTGGGAAAACTAAAAATCAGCAAGACACAAGCACCCCAAAGTTTAGGGCTGCTCTGTTGACAAGAACCTCCACTTCGTTACACCTTAAATATCCCAGGAAAGAGAAAAATGGATAAAGAAGTTGTGCTCCTTACGTACAATGGAATATCACTCAGCCATGAAATCAACGTCATAAGGCTAGTAGCAGCATGATGAGTGCATTTAGGTACGACGATTCTAAGTGAAATAAGTCACACAGAAAAAGACACTTATCATAAGATATCACTTATAGAGGGAATGTAAAAACCGCTACCCTTGAACTGAATTACAAAACAGAACAGAGTCACACGGTTAGAAAACACACTATGGCTGCCTAACGGGAAAGGTGAGGTGGGGTGATGCATAAAACAAGGGTTTCAAATTAGCTCAGATACCGTTCCATAAACCCAATACGTAATAGACAAGACCTACTCCTTGCTCAGGGAACTGGACTCAACACCCCCTATTCACCGCCCAAGAATATATCTGACTAGTAAGAATCTTAAAACCTATGTATTGATATCTCTCTGTAAGTGAGTCAAGTGGGTGTAAAGCTGCATAAACACAGCAGTGAAAAGCAGCTAAACCCCATTATAAAACTCAAATAATTTTAAAAACCCGTGAAACAAAGACAGTGAAAGAGAGAGAAATTCTTACAAAATTCGTTCAGGGGCTGTGATGCCACCTGGATTGACCATGTCTAGACCCGCACCTGATTGAGACATAAGGGTGGACACTCTTAGGGCTGAGAGGTTTGGTGAGGTTGGGTGAGCAAACACAGACGCTTTAAAGTAATACTGCGTGGTACCCATCCCATGGGTCCCAAAACTCCAGGTTCAAGGGCATCTGCCTACATCGAAAACATGCATGAGAAACCCAGAAGATGGTCCACCGAGTGATCGGGAAAGGTTTCTAAAACGCACCTCATTTCTCATCTCCTTGTGCTCGGGTTCGCCATTCCAGCCGCTTTACTAGCAATCTCCCTCCTTGGAGAATCAGCACCTTTAACCTCCTGTTCCATACAGGTGGCAATTTGAACTGAGGATGAACGGGAAGACGGGGAACCAATGAGAGACTAGCTCTAGGTGTTGGGACAGGCACAGGTCACTCTATTTTCCCATCAGGAAGAAGAATTAACCACAGGCTCAGTCTGCCGCCCGGAAGCAGAATAGGGCCTAAAGCAATCCTGCGCTTTTGCGGCCAGCTCCCAAGAGAGCGAGTTGAAAAATGGAGCTCAGGGGCACTGCAATTCACAAACCTGCAGACTTATAAATGATAACTCTCGTCTACAAATATATTGAGGGAAGGCAACAAAGAGGATTTGAAAGCAAGGCAGAATTGCAGGAAACAGATTTCAGGAGGCAGATTCGAATCGCCTTTAAAGCACAGGAAAAGCGGCAAAACCTCGACAATGATGCCCTTGGCCAAAAAGGGCGTATGCGTTTTTTCCTGAATATATTCAGGAAAAAACGCATACGCCCTTTTTGGCCAACCAAGCAACCTGGAAAGGCAAATCAGCGCTACAAAGAAGTCTCGCTTCCCATCGGTCAAAAGGGCCATGCTGAATAAAGTGTCAAAACCAGAAATGCAGGACAGGCCACGGAGAAACGGGAGCCTTGCTACGCTGATGGGCGGGATGTAAATTGCCAACAGCCACTCTGGAGAAGTGTACGGTGTGTCCTGAAACATTTACAAAACTCAGCTTAGAGAGCATAGGGCACTTCCACTCATGGGCGTATGAATTGGGAAAACTAAAAATCAGCAAGACACAAGCACCCCAAAGTTTAGGGCTGCTCTGTTGACAAGAACCTCCACTTCGTTACACCTTAAATATCCCAGGAAAGAGAAAAATGGATAAAGAAGTTGTGCTCCTTACGTACAATGGAATATCACTCGGCCATGAAATCAACGTCATAAGGCTAGTAGCAGCATGATGAGTGCATTTAGGTACGACGATTCTAAGTGAAATAAGTCACACAGAAAAAGACACTTATCATAAGATATCACTTATAGAGGGAATGTAAAAACCGCTACCCTTGAACTGAATTACAAAACAGAACAGAGTCACACGGTTAGAAAACACACTATGGCTGCCTAACGGGAAAGGTGAGGTGGGGTGATGCCTAAAACAAGGGTTTCAAATTAGCTCAGATACCATTCCATAAACCGAATACGTAATAGACAAGACCTACTCCTTGCTCAGGGAACTGGACTCAACACCCCCTATTCACCGCCCAAGAATATATCTGACTAGTAAGAATTTTAAAACCTATGTATTGATATCTCTCTGTAAGGGAGTCAAGTGGGTGTAAAGCTGCATAAACACAGCAGTGAAAAGCAGCTAAACCCCATTATAAAACTCAATTAATTTCAAAAACCCGTGAAACAAAGACAGTGAAAGAGAGAGAAATTCTTACAAAATTCGTTCAGGGGCTGTGATGCCACCTGGATTGACCATGTCTAGACCCGCAGCTGATTGAGACATAAGGGTGGAAACTCTTAGGGCTGAGAGGTTTGGTGAGGTTGGGTGAGCAAACGCAGACGCTTTAAAGTAATACTGCGTGGTACCCATCCCATGGGTCCCAAATCTCCAGGTTCAAGGGCATCTTCCTACATCGAAAACATGCATGAGAAACCCAGAAGATGGTCCACCGAGTAATCGGGAAAGGTTTCTAAAACGCACCTCATTTCTCATCTCCTTGTGCTCGGGTTTGCCATTCCAGCGGCTTTACTAGCAATCTCCCTCCTTGGAGAATCAGCACCTTTAACCTCCTGTTCCATACAGGTGGCAATTTGAACGGAGGATGAATGGGAAGACGGGGAACCAATGAGAGACTAGCTCTAGGTGTTGGGACAGGTACAGGTCACTCTATTTTCCCATCAGGAAGAAGAATTAACCACAGGCTCAGTCTGCCGCCCGGAAGCAGAATAGGTCCTAAAGCAATCCTGCGCTTTTGAGGCCAGCTCCCAAGAGAGCGAGTTGAAAAATGGAGCTCAGGGGCACTGCAATTCACAAACCTGCAGACTTATAAATGATAACTCTCGTCTACAAATATATTGAGGGAAGGCAACAAAGAGGATTTGAAAGCAAGGCAGAATTGCAGGAAACAGATTTCAGGAGGCAGATTCGAATCGCCTTTAAAGCACAGGAAAAGCGGCAAAACCTCGACAATGATGCCCTTGGCCAAAAAGGGCGTATGCGTTTTTCCTGAATATATTCAGGAAAAAACGCATACGCCCTTTTTGGCCAACCAAGCAACCTGGAAAGGCAAATCAGCGCTACAAAGAAGTCTCGCTTCCCATCGGTCAAAAGGGCCATGCTGTATAAAGTGTCAAAACCAGAAATGCAGGACAGGCCACGGAGAAACGGGAGCCTTGCTACGCTGATGGGCGGGATGTAAATTGCCAACAGCCACTCTGGAGAAGTGTACGGTGTGTCCTGAAACATTTACAAAACTCAGCTTAGAGAGCATAGGGCACTTCCACTCATGGGCGTATGAATTGGGAAAACTAAAAATCAGCAAGACACAAGCACCTCAAAGTTTAGGGCTGCTCTGTTGACAAGAACCTCCACTTCGTTACACCTTATATATCCCAGGAAAGAGAAAAATGGATAAAGAAGTTGTGCTCCTTACGTACAATGGAATATCACTCAGCCATGAAATCAACGTCATAAGTCTAGTAGCAGCATGATGAGTGCATTTAGGTACGACGATTCTAAGTGAAATAAGTCACACAGAAAAAGACACTTATCATAAGATATCACTTATAGAGGGAATGTAAAAACCGCTACCCTTGAACTGAATTACAAAACAGAACAGAGTCACACGGTTAGAAAACACACTATGGCTGCCTAACGGGAAAGGTGAGGTGGGGTGATGCCTAAAACAAGGGTTTCAAATTAGCTCAGATACCGTTCCATAAACCCAATACGTAATAGACAAGACCTACTCCTTGCTCAGGGAACTTCACTCAACACCCCCTATTCACCGCCCAAGAATATATCTGATTAGTAAGAATCTTAAAACCTATGTATTGATATCTCTCTGTAAGGGAGTCAAGTGGGTGTAAAGCTGCATAAACACAGCAGTGAAAAGCAGCTAAACCCCATTATAAAACTCAAATAATTTTAAAAACCCGTGAAACAAAGACAGTGAAAGAGAGAGAAATTCTTACAAAATTCGTTCAGGGGCTGTGATGCCACCTGGATTGACCATGTCTAGACCCGCAGCTGATTGAGACATAAGGGTGGACACTCTTAGGGCTGAGAGGTTTGGTGAGGTTGGGTGAGCAAACACAGACGCTTTAAAGTAATACTGCGTGGTACCCATCCCATGGGTCCCAAATCTCCAGGTTCAAGGGCATCTGCCTACATCGAAAACATGCATGAGAAACCCAGAAGATGGTCCACCGAGTGATCGGGAAAGGTTTCTAAAACGCACCTCATTTCTCATCTCCTTGTGCTCGGGTTCGCCATTCCAGCGGCTTTACTAGCAATCTCCCTCCTTGGAGAATCAGCACCTTTAACCTCCTGTTCCATACAGGTGGCAATTTGAACTGAGGATGAACGGGAAGACGGGGAACCAATGAGAGACTAGCTCTAGGTGTTGGGACAGGCACAGGTCACTCTAGTTTCCCATCAGGAGGAAGACTTAACCACAGGCTCAGTCTGCCGCCCGGAAGCAGAATAGGGCCTAAAGCAATCCTGCGCTTTTGCGGCTTGCTCCCAAGAGAGCGAGTTGAAAAATGGAGCTCAGGGGCACTGCAATTCACAAACCTGCAGACTTATAAATGATAACTCTCGTCTACAAATATATTGAGGGAAGGCAACAAAGAGGATTTGAAAGCAAGGCAGAATTGCAGGAAACAGATTTCAGGAGGCAGATTCGAATCGCCTTTAAAGCACAGGAAAAGCGGCAAAACCTCGACAATGATGCCCTTGGCCAAAAAGGGCGTATGCGTTTTTTCCTGATTATATTCAGGAAAAAACGCATACGCCCTTTTTGGCCAACCAAGCAACCTGGAAAGGCAAATCAGCGCTACAAAGAAGTCTCGCTTCCCATCGGTCAAAAGGGCCATGCTGAATAAAGTGTCAAAACCAGAAATGCAGGACAGGCCACGGAGAAACGGGAGCCTTGCTACGCTGATGGGCGGGATGTAAATTGCCAACAGCCACTCTGGAGAAGTGTACGGTGTGTCCTGAAACATTTACAAAACTCAGCTTAGAGAGCATAGGGCACTTCCACTCATGGGCGTATGAATTGGGAAAACTAAAAATCAGCAAGACACAAGCACCCCAAAGTTTAGGGCTGCTCTGTTGACAAGAACCTCCACTTCGTTACACCTTAAATATCCCAGGAAAGAGAAAAATGGATAAAGAAGTTGTGCTCCTTACGTACAATGGAATATCACTCAGCCATGAAATCAACGTCATAAGGCTAGTAGCAGCATGATGAGTGCATTTAGGTACGACGATTCTAAGTGAAATAAGTCACACAGAAAAAGACACTTATCATAAGATATCACTTATAGAGGGAATGTAAAAACCGCTACCCTTGAACTGAATTACAAAACAGAACAGAGTCACACGGTTAGAAAACACACTATGGCTGCCTAACGGGAAAGGTGAGGTGGGGTGATGCATAAAACAAGGGTTTCAAATTAGCTCAGATACCGTTCCATAAACCCAATACGTAATAGACAAGACCTACTCCTTGCTCAGGGAACTGGACTCAACACCCCCTATTCACCGCCCAAGAATATATCTGACTAGTAAGAATCTTAAAACCTATGTATTGATATCTCTCTGTAAGTGAGTCAAGTGGGTGTAAAGCTGCATAAACACAGCAGTGAAAAGCAGCTAAACCCCATTATAAAACTCAAATAATTTTAAAAACCCGTGAAACAAAGACAGTGAAAGAGAGAGAAATTCTTACAAAATTCGTTCAGGGGCTGTGATGCCACCTGGATTGACCATGTCTAGACCCGCACCTGATTGAGACATAAGGGTGGACACTCTTAGGGCTGAGAGGTTTGGTGAGGTTGGGTGAGCAAACACAGACGCTTTAAAGTAATACTGCGTGGTACCCATCCCATGGGTCCCAAAACTCCAGGTTCAAGGGCATCTGCCTACATCGAAAACATGCATGAGAAACCCAGAAGATGGTCCACCGAGTGATCGGGAAAGGTTTCTAAAACGCACCTCATTTCTCATCTCCTTGTGCTCGGGTTCGCCATTCCAGCCGCTTTACTAGCAATCTCCCTCCTTGGAGAATCAGCACCTTTAACCTCCTGTTCCATACAGGTGGCAATTTGAACTGAGGATGAACGGGAAGACGGGGAACCAATGAGAGACTAGCTCTAGGTGTTGGGACAGGCACAGGTCACTCTATTTTCCCATCAGGAAGAAGAATTAACCACAGGCTCAGTCTGCCGCCCGGAAGCAGAATAGGGCCTAAAGCAATCCTGCGCTTTTGCGGCCAGCTCCCAAGAGAGCGAGTTGAAAAATGGAGCTCAGGGGCACTGCAATTCACAAACCTGCAGACTTATAAATGATAACTCTCGTCTACAAATATATTGAGGGAAGGCAACAAAGAGGATTTGAAAGCAAGGCAGAATTGCAGGAAACAGATTTCAGGAGGCAGATTCGAATCGCCTTTAAAGCACAGGAAAAGCGGCAAAACCTCGACAATGATGCCCTTGGCCAAAAAGGGCGTATGCGTTTTTCCTGAATATATTCAGGAAAAAACGCATACGCCCTTTTTGGCCAACCAAGCAACCTGGAAAGGCAAATCAGCGCTACAAAGAAGTCTCGCTTCCCATCGGTCAAAAGGGCCATGCTGTATAAAGTGTCAAAACCAGAAATGCAGGACAGGCCACGGAGAAACGGGAGCCTTGCTACGCTGATGGGCGGGATGTAAATTGCCAACAGCCACTCTGGAGAAGTGTACGGTGTGTCCTGAAACATTTACAAAACTCAGCTTAGAGAGCATAGGGCACTTCCACTCATGGGCGTATGAATTGGGAAAACTAAAAATCAGCAAGACACAAGCACCCCAAAGTTTAGGGCTGCTCTGTTGACAAGAACCTCCACTTCGTTACACCTTATATATCCCAGGAAAGAGAAAAATGGATAAAGAAGTTGTGCTCCTTACGTACAATGTAATATCACTCAGCCATGAAATCAACGTCATAAGTCTAGTAGCAGCATGATGAGTGCATTTAGGTACGACGATTCTAAGTGAAATAAGTCACACAGAAAAAGACACTTATCATAAGATATCACTTATAGAGGGAATGTAAAAACCGCTACCCTTGAACTGAATTACAAAACAGAACAGAGTCACACGGTTAGAAAACACACTATGGCTGCCTAACGGGAAAGGTGAGGTGGGGTGATGCATAAAACAAGGGTTTCAAATTAGCTCAGATACCGTTCCATAAACCCAATACGTAATAGACAAGACCTACTCCTTGCTCAGGGAACTGGACTCAACACCCCCTATTCACCGCCCAAGAATATATCTGATTAGTAAGAATCTTAAAACCTATGTATTGATATCTCTCTGTAAGGGAGTCAAGTGGGTGTAAAGCTGCATAAACACAGCAGTGAAAAGCAGCTAAACCCCATTATAAAACTCAAATAATTTTAAAAACCCGTGAAACAAAGACAGTGAAAGAGAGAGAAATTCTTACAAAATTCGTTCAGGGGCTGTGATGCCACCTGGATTGACCATGTCTAGACCCGCAGCTGATTGAGACATAAGGGTGGACACTCTTAGGGCTGAGAGGTTTGGTGAGGTTGGGTGAGCAAACACAGACGCTTTAAAGTAATACTGCGTGGTACCAATCCCATGGGTCCCAAATCTCCAGGTTCAAGGGCATCTGCCTACATCGAAAACATGCATGAGAAACCCAGAAGATGGTCCACCGAGTGATCGGGAAAGGTTTCTAAAACGCACCTCATTTCTCATCTCCTTGTGCTCGGGTTCGCCATTCCAGCGGCTTTACTAGCAATCTCCCTCCTTGGAGAATCAGCACCTTTAACCTCCTGTTCCATACAGGTGGCAATTTGAACTGAGGATGAACGGGAAGACGGGGAACCAATGAGAGACTAGCTCTAGGTGTTGGGACAGGCACAGGTCACTCTAGTTTCCCATCAGGAAGAAGACTTAACCACAGGCTCAGTCTGCCGCCCGGAAGCAGAATAGGGCCTAAAGCAATCCTGCGCTTTTGCGGCCTGCTCCCAAGAGAGCGAGTTGAAAAATGGAGCTCAGGGGCACTGCAATTCACAAACCTGCAGACTTATAAATGATAACTCTCGTCTACAAATATATTGAGGGAAGGCAACAAAGAGGATTTGAAAGCAAGGCAGAATTGCAGGAAACAGATTTCAGGAGGCAGATTCGAATCGCCTTTAAAGCACAGGAAAAGCGGCAAAACCTCGACAATGATGCCCTTGGCCAAAAAGGGCGTATGCGTTTTTTCCTGATTATATTCAGGAAAAAACGCATACGCCCTTTTTGGCCAACCAAGCAACCTGGAAAGGCAAATCAGCGCTACAAAGAAGTCTCGCTTCCCATCGGTCAAAAGGGCCATGCTGAATAAAGTGTCAAAACCAGAAATGCAGGACAGGCCACGGAGAAACGGGAGCCTTGCTACGCTGATGGGCGGGATGTAAATTGCCAACAGCCACTCTGGAGAAGTGTACGGTGTGTCCTGAAACATTTACAAAACTCAGCTTAGAGAGCATAGGGCACTTCCACTCATGGGCGTATGAATTGGGAAAACTAAAAATCAGCAAGACACAAGCACCCCAAAGTTTAGGGCTGCTCTGTTGACAAGAACCTCCACTTCGTTACACCTTAAATATCCCAGGAAAGAGAAAAATGGATAAAGAAGTTGTGCTCCTTACGTACAATGGAATATCACTCAGTCATGAAATCAACGTCATAAGGCTAGTAGCAGCATGATGAGTGCATTTAGGTACGACGATTCTAAGTGAAATAAGTCACACAGAAAAATACACTTATCATAAGATATCACTTATAGAGGGAATGTAAAAACCGCTACCCTTGAACTGAATTACAAAACAGAACAGAGTCACACGGTTAGAAAACACACTATGGCTGCCTAACGGGAAAGGTGAGGTGGGGTGATGCATAAAACAAGGGTTTCAAATTAGCTCAGATACTGTTCCATAAACCCAATACGTAATAGACAAGACCTACTCCTTGCTCAGGGAACTGGACTCAACACCCCCTATTCACCGCCCAAGAATATATCTGACTAGTAAGAATCTTAAAACCTATGTATTGATATCTCTCTGTAAGTGAGTCAAGTGGGTGTAAAGCTGCATAAACACAGCAGTGAAAAGCAGCTAAACCCCATTATAAAACTCAAATAATTTTAAAAACCCGTGAAACAAAGACAGTGAAAGAGAGAGAAATTCTTACAAAATTCGTTCAGGGGCTGTGATGCCACCTGGATTGACCATGTCTAGACCCGCAGCTGATTGAGACATAAGGGTGGACACTCTTAGGGCTGAGAGGTTTGGTGAGGTTGGGTGAGCAAACACAGACGCTTTAAAGTAATACTGCGTGGTACCCATCCCATGGGTCCCAAAACTCCAGGTTCAAGGGCATCTGCCTACATCGAAAACATGCATGAGAAACCCAGAAGATGGTCCACCGAGTGATCGGGAAAGGTTTCTAAAACGCACCTCATTTCTCATCTCCTTGTGCTCGGGTTCGCCATTCCAGCCGCTTTACTAGCAATCTCCCTCCTTGGAGAATCAGCACCTTTAACCTCCTGTTCCATACAGGTGGCAATTTGAACTGAGGATGAACGGGAAGACGGGGAACCAATGAGAGACTAGCTCTAGGTGTTGGGACAGGCACAGGTCACTCTATTTTCCCATCAGGAAGAAGAATTAACCACAGGCTCAGTCTGCCGCCCGGAAGCAGAATAGGGCCTAAAGCAATCCTGCGCTTTTGCGGCCAGCTCCCAAGAGAGCGAGTTGAAAAATGGAGCTCAGGGGCACTGCAATTCACAAACCTGCAGACTTATAAATGATAACTCTCGTCTACAAATATATTGAGGGAAGGCAACAAAGAGGATTTGAAAGCAAGGCAGAATTGCAGGAAACAGATTTCAGGAGGCAGATTCGAATCGCCTTTAAAGCACAGGAAAAGCGGCAAAACCTCGACAATGATGCCCTTGGCCAAAAAGGGCGTATGCGTTTTTCCTGAATATATTCAGGAAAAAACGCATACGCCCTTTTTGGCCAACCAAGCAACCTGGAAAGGCAAATCAGCGCTACAAAGAAGTCTCGCTTCCCATCGGTCAAAAGGGCCATGCTGTATAAAGTGTCAAAACCAGAAATGCAGGACAGGCCACGGAGAAACGGGAGCCTTGCTACGCTGATGGGCGGGATGTAAATTGCCAACAGCCACTCTGGAGAAGTGTACGGTGTGTCCTGAAACATTTACAAAACTCAGCTTAGAGAGCATAGGGCACTTCCACTCATGGGCGTATGAATTGGGAAAACTAAAAATCAGCAAGACACAAGCACCCCAAAGTTTAGGGCTGCTCTGTTGACAAGAACCTCCACTTCGTTACACCTTAAATATCCCAGGAAAGAGAAAAATGGATAAAGAAGTTGTGCTCCTTACGTACAATGGAATATCACTCAGCCATGAAATCAACGTCATAAGGCTAGTAGCAGCATGATGAGTGGATTTAGGTACGACGATTCTAAGTGAAATAAGTCACACAGAAAAAGACACTTATCATAAGATATCACTTATAGAGGGAATGTAAAAACCGCTACCCTTGAACTGAATTACAAAACAGAACAGAGTCACACGGTTAGAAAAGACACTATGGCTGCCTAACGGGAAAGGTGAGGTGGGGTGATGCATAAAACAAGGGTTTCAAATTAGCTCAGATACCGTTCCATAAACCCAATACGTAATAGACAAGACCTACTCCTTGCTCAGGGAACTGGACTCAACACCCCCTATTCACCGCCCAAGAATATATCTGACTAGTAAGAAACTTAAAACCTATGTATTGATATCTCTCTGTAAGTGAGTCAAGTGGGTGTAAAGCTGCATAAACACAGCAGTGAAAAGCAGCTAAACCCCATTATAAAACTCAAATAATTTTAAAAACCCGTGAAACAAAGACAGTGAAAGAGAGAGAAATTCTTACAAAATTCGTTCAGGGGCTGTGATGCCACCTGGATTGACCATGTCTAGACCCGCAGCTGATTGAGACATAAGGGTGGACACTCTTAGGGCTGAGAGGTTTGGTGAGGTTGGGTGAGCAAACACAGACGCTTTAAAGTAATACTGCGTGGTACCCATCCCATGGGTCCGAAAACTCCAGGTTCAAGGGCATCTGCCTACATCGAAAACATGCATGAGAAACCCAGAAGATGGTCCACCGAGTGATCGGGAAAGGTTTCTAAAACGCACCTCATTTCTCATCTCCTTGTGCTCGGGTTCGCCATTCCAGCCGCTTTACTAGCAATCTCCCTCCTTGGAGAATCAGCACCTTTAACCTCCTGTTCCATACAGGTGGCAATTTGAACTGAGGATGAACGGGAAGACGGGGAACCAATGAGAGACTAGCTCTAGGTGTTGGGACAGGCACAGGTCACTCTAGTTTCCCATCAGGAAGAAGACTTAACCACAGGCTCAGTCTGCCGCCCGGAAGCAGAATAGGGCCTAAAGCAATCCTGCGCTTTTGCGGCCAGCTCCCAAGAGAGCGAGTTGAAAAATGGAGCTCAGGGGCACTGCAATTCACAAACCTGCAGACTTATAAATGATAACTCTCGTCTACAAATATATTGAGGGAAGGCAACAAAGAGGATTTGAAAGCAAGGCAGAATTGCAGGAAACAGATTTCAGGAGGCAGATTCGAATCGCCTTTAAAGCACAGGAAAAGCGGCAAAACCTCGACAATGATGCCCTTGGCCAAAAAGGGCGTATGCGTTTTTTCCTGAATATATTCAGGAAAAAACGCATACGCCCTTTTTGGCCAACCAAGCAACCTGGAAAGGCAAATCAGCGCTACAAAGAAGTCTCGCTTCCCATCGGTCAAAAGGGCCATGCTGAATAAAGTGTCAAAACCAGAAATGCAGGACAGGCCACGGAGAAATGGGAGCCTTGCTACGCTGATGGGCGGGATGTAAATTGCCAACAGCCACTCTGGAGAAGTGTACGGTGTGTCCTGAAACATTTACAAAACTCAGCTTAGAGAGCATAGGGCACTTCCACTCATGGGCGTATGAATTGGGAAAACTAAAAATCAGCAAGACACAAGCACCCCAAAGTTTAGGGCTGCTCTGTTGACAAGAACCTCCACTTCGTTACACCTTAAATATCCCAGGAAAGAGAAAAATGGATAAAGAAGTTGTGCTCCTTACGTACAATGGAATATCACTCAGCCATGAAATCAACGTCATAAGGCTAGTAGCAGCATGATGAGTGCATTTAGGTACGACGATTCTAAGTGAAATAAGTCACACAGAAAAAGACACTTATCATAAGATATCACTTATAGAGGGAATGTAAAAACCGCTACCCTTGAACTGAATTACAAAACAGAACAGAGTCACACGGTTAGAAAACACACTATGGCTGCCTAACGGGAAAGGTGAGGTGGGGTGATGCCTAAAACAAGGGTTTCAAATTAGCTCAGATACCATTCCATAAACCGAATACGTAATAGACAAGACCTACTCCTTGCTCAGGGAACTGGACTCAACACCCCCTATTCACCGCCCAAGAATATATCTGACTAGTAAGAATTTTAAAACCTATGTATTGATATCTCTCTGTAAGTGAGTCAAGTGGGTGTAAAGCTGCATAAACACAGCAGTGAAAAGCAGCTAAACCCCATTATAAAACTCAAATAATTTTAAAAACCCGTGAAACAAAGACAGTGAAAGAGAGAGAAATTCTTACAAAATTCGTTCAGGGGCTGTGATGCCACCTGGATTGACCATGTCTAGACCCGCAGCTGATTGAGACATAAGGGTGGACACTCTTAGGGCTGAGAGGTTTGGTGAGGTTGGGTGAGCAAACGCAGATGCTTTAAAGTAATACTGCGTGGTACCCATCCCATGGGTCCCAAATCTCCAGGTTCAAGGGCATCTTCCTACATCGAAAACATGCATGAGAAACCCAGAAGATGGTCCACCGAGTAATCGGGAAAGGTTTCTAAAACGCACCTCATTTCTCATCTCCTTGTGCTCGGGTTTGCCATTCCAGCGGCTTTACTAGCAATCTCCCTCCTTGGAGAATCAGCACCTTTAACCTCCTGTTCCATACAGGTGGCAATTTGAACGGAGGATGAATGGGAAGACGGGGAACCAATGAGAGACTAGCTCTAGGTGTTGGGACAGGTACAGGTCACTCTATTTTCCCATCAGGAAGAAGAATTAACCACAGGCTCAGTCTGCCGCCCGGAAGCAGAATAGGTCCTAAAGCAATCCTGCGCTTTTGAGGCCAGCTCCCAAGAGAGCGAGTTGAAAAATGGAGCTCAGGGGCACTGCAATTCACAAACCTGCAGACTTATAAATGATAACTCTCGTCTACAAATATATTGAGGGAAGGCAACAAAGAGGATTTGAAAGCAAGGCAGAATTGCAGGAAACAGATTTCAGGAGGCAGATTCGAATCGCCTTTAAAGCACAGGAAAAGCGGCAAAACCTCGACAATGATGCCCTTGGCCAAAAAGGGCGTATGCGTTTTTCCTGAATATATTCAGGAAAAAACGCATACGCCCTTTTTGGCCAACCAAGCAACCTGGAAAGGCAAATCAGCGCTACAAAGAAGTCTCGCTTCCCATCGGTCAAAAGGGCCATGCTGTATAAAGTGTCAAAACCAGAAATGCAGGACAGGCCACGGAGAAACGGGAGCCTTGCTACGCTGATGGGCGGGATGTAAATTGCCAACAGCCACTCTGGAGAAGTGTACGGTGTGTCCTGAAACATTTACAAAACTCAGCTTAGAGAGCATAGGGCACTTCCACTCATGGGCGTATGAATTGGGAAAACTAAAAATCAGCAAGACACAAGCACCCCAAAGTTTAGGGCTGCTCTGTTGACAAGAACCTCCACTTCGTTACACCTTATATATCCCAGGAAAGAGAAAAATGGATAAAGAAGTTGTGCTCCTTACGTACAATGGAATATCACTCAGCCATGAAATCAACGTCATAAGTCTAGTAGCAGCATGATGAGTGCATTTAGGTACGACGATTCTAAGTGAAATAAGTCACACAGAAAAAGACACTTATCATAAGATATCACTTATAGAGGGAATGTAAAAACCGCTACCCTTGAACTGAATTACAAAACAGAACAGAGTCACACGGTTAGAAAACACACTATGGCTGCCTAACGGGAAAGGTGAGGTGGGGTGATGCATAAAACAAGGGTTTCAAATTAGCTCAGATACCGTTCCATAAACCCAATACGTAATAGACAAGACCTACTCCTTGCTCAGGGAACTTCACTCAACACCCCCTATTCACCGCCCAAGAATATATCTGATTAGTAAGAATCTTAAAACCTATGTATTGATATCTCTCTGTAAGGGAGTCAAGTGGGTGTAAAGCTGCATAAACACAGCAGTGAAAAGCAGCTAAACACCATTATAAAACTCAAATAATTTTAAAAACCCGTGAAACAAAGACAGTGAAAGAGAGAGAAATTCTTACAAAATTCGTTCAGGGGCTGTGATGCCACCTGGATTGACCATGTCTAGACCCGCAGCTGATTGAGACATAAGGGTGGACACTCTTAGGGCTGAGAGGTTTGGTGAGGTTGGGTGAGCAAACACAGACGCTTTAAAGTAATACTGCGTGGTACCCATCCCATGGGTCCCAAATCTCCAGGTTCAAGGGCATCTGCCTACATCGAAAACATGCATGAGAAACCCAGAAGATGGTCCACCGAGTGATCGGGAAAGGTTTCTAAAACGCACCTCATTTCTCATCTCCTTGTGCTCGGGTTCGCCATTCCAGCGGCTTTACTAGCAATCTCCCTCCTTGGAGAATCAGCACCTTTAACCTCCTGTTCCATACAGGTGGCAATTTGAACTGAGGATGAACGGGAAGACGGGGAACCAATGAGAGACTAGCTCTAGGTGTTGGGACAGGCACAGGTCACTCTAGTTTCCCATCAGGAAGAAGACTTAACCACAGGCTCAGTCTGCCGCCCGGAAGCAGAATAGGGCCTAAAGCAATCCTGCGCTTTTGCGGCCTGCTCCCAAGAGAGCGAGTTGAAAAATGGAGCTCAGGGGCACTGCAATTCACAAACCTGCAGACTTATAAATGATAACTCTCGTCTACAAATATATTGAGGGAAGGCAACAAAGAGGATTTGAAAGCAAGGCAGAATTGCAGGAAACAGATTTCAGGAGGCAGATTCGAATCGCCTTTAAAGCACAGGAAAAGCGGCAAAACCTCGACAATGATGCCCTTGGCCAAAAAGGGCGTATGCGTTTTTTCCTGATTATATTCAGGAAAAAACGCATACGCCCTTTTTGGCCAACCAAGCAACCTGGAAAGGCAAATCAGCGCTACAAAGAAGTCTCGCTTCCCATCGGTCAAAAGGGCCATGCTGAATAAAGTGTCAAAACCAGAAATGCAGGACAGGCCACGGAGAAACGGGAGCCTTGCTACGCTGATGGGCGGGATGTAAATTGCCAACAGCCACTCTGGAGAAGTGTACGGTGTGTCCTGAAACATTTACAAAACTCAGCTTAGAGAGCATAGGGCACTTCCACTCATGGGCGTATGAATTGGGAAAACTAAAAATCAGCAAGACACAAGCACCCCAAAGTTTAGGGCTGCTCTGTTGACAAGAACCTCCACTTCGTTACACCTTAAATATCCCAGGAAAGAGAAAAATGGATAAAGAAGTTGTGCTCCTTACGTACAATGGAATATCACTCAGCCATGAAATCAACGTCATAAGGCTAGTAGCAGCATGATGAGTGCATTTAGGTACGACGATTCTAAGTGAAATAAGTCACACAGAAAAAGACACTTATCATAAGATATCACTTATAGAGGGAATGTAAAAACCGCTACCCTTGAACTGAATTACAAAACAGAACAGAGTCACACGGTTAGAAAACACACTATGGCTGCCTAACGGGAAAGGTGAGGTGGGGTGATGCATAAAACAAGGGTTTCAAATTAGCTCAGATACCGTTCCATAAACCCAATACGTAATAGACAAGACCTACTCCTTGCTCAGGGAACTGGACTCAACACCCCCTATTCACCGCCCAAGAATATATCTGACTAGTAAGAATCTTAAAACCTATGTATTGATATCTCTCTGTAAGTGAGTCAAGTGGGTGTAAAGCTGCATAAACACAGCAGTGAAAAGCAGCTAAACCCCATTATAAAACTCAAATAATTTTAAAAACCCGTGAAACAAAGACAGTGAAAGAGAGAGAAATTCTTACAAAATTCGTTCAGGGGCTGTGATGCCACCTGGATTGACCATGTCTAGACCCGCAGCTGATTGAGACATAAGGGTGGACACTCTTAGGGCTGAGAGGTTTGGTGAGGTTGGGTGAGCAAACACAGACGCTTTAAAGTAATACTGCGTGGTACCCATCCCATGGGTCCCAAAACTCCAGGTTCAAGGGCATCTGACTACATCGAAAACATGCATGAGAAACCCAGAAGATGGTCCACCGAGTGATCGGGAAAGGTTTCTAAAACGCACCTCATTTCTCATCTCCTTGTGCTCGGGTTCGCCATTCCAGCTGCTTTACTAGCAATCTCCCTCCTTGGAGAATCAGCACCTTTAACCTCCTGTTCCATACAGGTGGCAATTTGAACTGAGGATGAACGGGAAGACGGGGAACCAATGAGAGACTAGCTCTAGGTGTTGGGACAGGCACAGGTCACTCTATTTTCCCATCAGGAAGAAGAATTAACCACAGGCTCAGTCTGCCGCCCGGAAGCAGAATAGGGCCTAAAGCAATCCTGCGCTTTTGCGGCCAGCTCCCAAGAGAGCGAGTTGAAAAATGGAGCTCAGGGGCACTGCAATTCACAAACCTGCAGACTTATAAATGATAACTCTCGTCTACAAATATATTGAGGGAAGGCAACAAAGAGGATTTGAAAGCAAGGCAGAATTGCAGGAAACAGATTTCAGGAGGCAGATTCGAATCGCCTTTAAAGCACAGGAAAAGCGGCAAAACCTCGACAATGATGCCCTTGGCCAAAAAGGGCGTATGCGTTTTTCCTGAATATATTCAGGAAAAAACGCATACGCCCTTTTTGGCCAACCAAGCAACCTGGAAAGGCAAATCAGCGCTACAAAGAAGTCTCGCTTCCCATCGGTCAAAAGGGCCATGCTGTATAAAGTCTCAAAACCAGAAATGCAGGACAGGCCACGGAGAAACGGGAGCCTTGCTACGCTGATGGGCGGGATGTAAATTGCCAACAGCCACTCTGGAGAAGTGTACGGTGTGTCCTTAAACATTTACAAAACTCAGCTTAGAGAGCATAGGGCACTTCCACTCATGGGCGTATGAATTGGGAAAACTAAAAATCAGCAAGACACAAGCACCCCAAAGTTTAGGGCTGCTCTGTTGACAAGAACCTCCACTTCGTTACACCTTATATATCCCAGGAAAGAGAAAAATGGATAAAGAAGTTGTGCTCCTTACGTACAATGGAATATCACTCAGCCATGAAATCAACGTCATAAGTCTAGTAGCAGCATGATGAGTGCATTTAGGTACGACGATTCTAAGTGAAATAAGTCACACAGAAAAAGACACTTATCATAAGATATCACTTATAGAGGGAATGTAAAAACCGCTACCCTTGAACTGAATTACAAAACAGAACAGAGTCACACGGTTAGAAAACACACTATGGCTGCCTAACGGGAAAGGTGAGGTGGGGTGATGCATAAAACAAGGGTTTCAAATTAGCTCAGATACCGTTCCATAAACCCAATACGTAATAGACAAGACCTACTCCTTGCTCAGGGAACTTCACTCAACACCCACTATTCACCGCCCAAGAATATATCTGATTAGTAAGAATCTTAAAACCTATGTATTGATATCTCTCTGTAAGGGAGTCAAGTGGGTGTAAAGCTGCATAAACACAGCAGTGAAAAGCAGCTAAACCCCATTATAAAACTCAAATAATTTTAAAAACCCGTGAAACAAAGACAGTGAAAGAGAGAGAAATTCTTACAAAATTCGTTCAGGGGCTGTGATGCCACCTGGATTGACCATGTCTAGACCCGCAGCTGATTGAGACATAAGGGTGGACACTCTTGGGGCTGAGAGGTTTGGTGAGGTTGGGTGAGCAAACGCAGACGCTTTAAAGTAATACTGCGTGGTACCCATCCCATGGGTCCCAAATCTCCAGGTTCAAGGGCATCTGCCTACATCGAAAACATGCATGAGAAACCCAGAAGATGGTCCACCGAGTGATCGGGAAAGGTTTCTAAAACGCACCTCATTTCTCATCTCCTTGTGCTCGGGTTCGCCATTCCAGCGGCTTTACTAGCAATCTCCCTCCTTGGAGAATCAGCACCTTTAACCTCCTGTTCCATACAGGTGGCAATTTGAACTGAGGATGAACGGGAAGACGGGGAACCAATGAGAGACTAGCTCTAGGTGTTGGGACAGGCACAGGTCACTCTAGTTTCCCATCAGGAAGAAGACTTAACCACAGGCTCAGTCTGCCGCCCGGAAGCAGAATAGGGCCTAAAGCAATCCTGCGCTTTTGCGGCCAGCTCCCAAGAGAGCGAGTTGAAAAATGGAGCTCAGGGGCACTGCAATTCACAAACCTGCAGACTTATAAATGATAACTCTCGTCTACAAATATATTGAGGGAAGGCAACAAAGAGGATTTGAAAGCAAGGCAGAATTGCAGGAAACAGATTTCAGGAGGCAGATTCGAATCGCCTTTAAAGCACAGGAAAAGCGGCAAAACCTCGACAATGATGCCCTTGGCCAAAAAGGGCGTATGCGTTTTTTCCTGAATATATTCAGGAAAAAACGCATACGCCCTTTTTGGCCAACCAAGCAACCTGGAAAGGCAAATCAGCGCTACAAAGAAGTCTCGCTTCCCATCGGTCAAAAGGGCCATGCTGAATAAAGTGTCAAAACCAGAAATGCAGGACAGGCCACGGAGAAACGGGAGCCTTGCTACGCTGATGGGCGGGATGTAAATTGCCAACAGCCACTCAGGAGAAGTGTACGGTGTGTCCTGAAACATTTACAAAACTCAGCTTAGAGAGCATAGGGCACTTCCACTCATGGGCGTATAAATTGGGAAAACTAAAAATCAGCAAGACACAAGCACCCCAAAGTTTAGGGCTGCTCTGTTGACAAGAACCTCCACTTCGTTACACCTTAAATATCCCAGGAAAGAGAAAAATGGATAAAGAAGTTGTGCTCCTTATGTACAATGGAATATCACTCAGCCATGAAATCAACGTCATAAGGCTAGTAGCAGCATGATGAGTGGATTTAGGTACGACGATTCTAAGTGAAATAAGTCACACAGAAAAAGACACTTATCATAAGATATCACTTATAGAGGGAATGTAAAAACCGCTACCCTTGAACTGAATTACAAAACAGAACAGAGTCACACGGTTAGAAAAGACACTATGGCTGCCTAACGGGAAAGGTGAGGTGGGGTGATGCCTAAAACAAGGGTTTCAAATTAGCTCAGATACCGTTCCATAAACCCAATACGTAATAGACAAGACCTACTCCTTGCTCAGGGAACTGGACTCAACACCCCCTATTCACCGCCCAAGAATATATCTGACTAGTAAGAATCTCAACACCTATGTATTGATATCTCTCTGTAAGTGAGTCAAGTGGGTGTAAAGCTGCATAAACACAGCAGTGAAAAGCAGCTAAACCCCATTATAAAACTCAATTAATTTCAAAAACCCGTGAAACAAAGACAGTGAAAGAGAGAGAAATTCTTACAAAATTCGTTCAGGGGCTGTGATGCCACCTGGATTGACCATGTCTAGACCCGCAGCTGATTGAGACATAAGGGTGGACACTCTTAGGGCTGAGAGGTTTGGTGAGGTTGGGTGAGCAAACGCAGACGCTTAAAAGTAATACTGCGTGGTACCCATCCCATGGGTCCCAAATCTCCTGGTTCAAGGGCATCTGCCTAAATCGAAAACATGCATGAGAAACCCAGAAGATGGTCCACCGAGTGTTCAGGAAAGGTTTCTAAAACGCACCTCATTTCTCATCTCCTTGTGCTCGGGTTCGCCATTCCAGCGGCTTTACTAGCAATCTCCCTCCTTGGAGAATCAGCACCTTTAACCTCCTGTTCCATACAGGTGGCAATTTGAACTGAGGATGAACGGGAAGACGGGGAACCAATGAGAGACTAGCTCTAGGTGTTGGGACAGGCACAGGTCACTCTAGTTTCCCATCAGGAAGAAGACTTAACCACAGGCTCAGTCTGCCGCCCGGAAGCAGAATAGGGCCTAAAGCAATCCTGCGCTTTTGCGGCCAGCTCCCAAGAGAGCGAGTTGAAAAATGGAGCTCAGGGGCACTGCAATTCACAAACCTGCAGACTTATAAATGATAACTCTCGTCTACAAATATATTGAGGGAAGGCAACAAAGAGGATTTGAAAGCAAGGCAGAATTGCAGGAAACAGATTTCAGGAGGCAGATTCGAATCGCCTTTAAAGCACAGGAAAAGCGGCAAAACCTCGACAATGATGCCCTTGGCCAAAAAGGGCGTATGCGTTTTTTCCTGAATATATTCAGGAAAAAACGCATACGCCCTTTTTGGCCAACCAAGCAACCTGGAAAGGCAAATCAGCGCTACAAAGAAGTCTCGCTTCCCATCGGTCAAAAGGGCCATGCTGAATAAAGTGTCAAAACCAGAAATGCAGGACAGGCCACGGAGAAACGGGAGCCTTGCTACGCTGATGGGCGGGATGTAAATTGCCAACAGCCACTCTGGAGAAGTGTACGGTGTGTCCTGAAACATTTACAAAACTCAGCTTAGAGAGCATAGGGCACTTCCACTCATGGGCGTATAAATTGGGAAAACTAAAAATCAGCAAGACACAAGCACCCCAAAGTTTAGGGCTGCTCTGTTGACAAGAACCTCCACTTCGTTACACCTTAAATATCCCAGGAAAGAGAAAAATGGATAAAGAAGTTGTGCTCCTTATGTACAATGGAATATCACTCAGCCATGAAATCAACGTCATAAGGCTAGTAGCAGCATGATGAGTGGATTTAGGTACGACGATTCTAAGTCAAATAAGTCACGCAGAAAAAGACACTTATCATAAGATATCACTTATAGAGGGAATGTAAACCCGCTACCCTTGAACTGAATTACAAAACAGAACAGAGTCACACGGTTAGAAAACACACTATGGCTGCCTAACGGGAAAGGTGAGGTGGGGTGATGCATAAAACAAGGGTTTCAAATTAGCTCAGATACCGTTCCATAAACCCAATACGTAATAGACAAGACCTACTCCTTGCTCAGGGAACTGGACTCAACACCCTCTATTCACCGCCCAAGAATATATCTGACTAGTAAGAATCTTAAAACCTATGTATTGATACCTCTCTGTAAGTGAGTCAAGTGGGTGTAAAGCTGCATAAACACAGCAGTGAAAAGCAGCTAAACCCCATTATAAAACTCAATTAATTTTAAAAACCCGTGAAACAAAGACAGTGAAAGAGAGAGAAATTCTTACAAAATTCGTTCAGGGGCTGTGATGCCACCTGGATTGACCATGTCTAGACCCGCAGCTGATTGAGACATAAGGGTGGACACTCTTAGGGCTGAGAGGTTTGGTGAGGTTGGGTGAGCAAACGCAGACGCTTTAAAGTAATACTGCGTGGTACCCATCCCATGGGTCCCAAATCTCCAGGTTCAAGGGCATCTGCCTACATCGAAAACATGCATGAGAAACCCAGAAGATGGTCCACCGAGTGATCGGGAAAGGTTTCTAAAACGCACCTCATTTCTCATCTCCTTGTGCTCGGGTTCGCCATTCCAGCGGCTTTACTAGCAATCTCCCTCCTTGGAGAATCAGCACCTTTAACCTCCTGTTCCATACAGGTGGCAATTTGAACTGAGGATGAACGGGAAGACGGGGAACCAATGAGAGACTAGCTCTAGGTGTTGGGACAGGCACAGGTCACTCTAGTTTCCCATCAGGAAGAAGACTTAACCACAGGCTCAGTCTGCCGCCCGGAAGCAGAATAGGGCCTAAAGCAATCCTGCGCTTTTGCGGCCAGCTCCCAAGAGAGCGAGTTGAAAAATGGAGCTCAGGGGCACTGCAATTCACAAACCTGCAGACTTATAAATGATAACTCTCGTCTACAAATATATTGAGGGAAGGCAACAAAGAGGATTTGAAAGCAAGGCAGAATTGCAGGAAACAGATTTCAGGAGGCAGATTCGAATCGCCTTTAAAGCACAGGAAAAGCGGCAAAACCTCGACAATGATGCCCTTGGCCAAAAAGGGCGTATGCGTTTTTTCCTGAATATATTCAGGAAAAAACGCATACGCCCTTTTTGGCCAACCAAGCAACCTGGAAAGGCAAATCAGCGCTACAAAGAAGTCTCGCTTCCCATCGGTCAAAAGGGCCATGCTGAATAAAGTGTCAAAACCAGAAATGCAGGACAGGCCACGGAGAAACGGGAGCCTTGCTACGCTGATGGGCGGGATGTAAATTGCCAACAGCCACTCTGGAGAAGTGTACGGTGTGTCCTGAAACATTTACAAAACTCAGCTTAGAGAGCATAGGGCACTTCCACTCATGGGCGTATAAATTGGGAAAACTAAAAATCAGCAAGACACAAGCACCCCAAAGTTTAGGGCTGCTCTGTTGACAAGAACCTCCACTTCGTTACACCTTAAATATCCCAGGAAAGAGAAAAATGGATAAAGAAGTTGTGCTCCTTATGTACAATGGAATATCACTCAGCCATGAAATCAACGTCATAAGGCTAGTAGCAGCATGATGAGTGGATTTAGGTACGACGATTCTAAGTCAAATAAGTCACACAGAAAAAGACACTTATCATAAGATATCACTTATAGAGGGAATGTAAAAACCGCTACCCTTGAACTGAATTAGAAAACAGAACAGAGTCACACGGTTAGAAAAGACACTATGGCTGCCTAACGGGAAAGGTGAGGTGGGGTGATGCATAAAACAAGGGTTTCAAATTAGCTCAGATACCGTTCCATAAACCCAATACGTAATAGACAAGACCTACTCCTTGCTCAGGGAACTGGACTCAACACCCCCTATTCACCGCCCAAGAATATATCTGACTAGTAAGAATCTCAACACCTATGTATTGATATCTCTCTGTAAGTGAGTCAAGTGGGTGTAAAGCTGCATAAACACAGCAGTGAAAAGCAGCTAAACCCCATTATAAAACTCAATTAATTTCAAAAACCCGTGAAACAAAGACAGTGAAAGAGAGAGAAATTCTTACAAAATTCGTTCAGGGGCTGTGATGCCACCTGGATTGACCATGTCTAGACCCGCAGCTGATTGAGACATAAGGGTGGACACTCTTAGGGCTGAGAGGTTTGGTGAGGTTGGGTGAGCAAACGCAGACGCTTTAAAGTAATACTGCGTGGTACCCATCCCATGGGTCCCAAATCTCCAGGTTCAAGGGCATCTGCCTACATCGAAAACATGCATGAGAAACCCAGAAGATGGTCCACCGAGTGATCGGGAAAGGTTTCTAAAACGCACCTCATTTCTCATCTCCTTGTGCTCGGGTTCGCCATTCCAGCGGCTTTACTAGCAATCTCCCTCCTTGGAGAATCAGCACCTTTAACCTCCTGTTCCATACAGGTGGCAATTTGAACTGAGGATGAACGGGAAGACGGGGAACCAATGAGAGACTAGCTCTAGGTGTTGGGACAGGCACAGGTCACTCTAGTTTCCCATCAGGAAGAAGACTTAACCACAGGCTCAGTCTGCCGCCCGGAAGCAGAATAGGGCCTAAAGCAATCCTGCGCTTTTCCGGCCAGCTCCCAAGAGAGCGAGTTGAAAAATGGAGCTCAGGGGCACTGCAATTCACAAACCTGCAGACTTATAAATGATAACTCTCGTCTACAAATATATTGAGGGAAGGCAACAAAGAGGATTTGAAAGCAAGGCAGAATTGCAGGAAACAGATTTCAGGAGGCAGATTCGAATCGCCTTTAAAGCACAGGAAAAGCGGCAAAACCTCGACAATAATGCCCTTGGCCAAAAAGGGCGTATGCGTTTTTTCCTGAATATATTCAGGAAAAAACGCATATGCCCTTTTTGGCCAACCAAGCAACCTGGAAAGGCAAATCAGCGCTACAAAGAAGTCTCGCTTCCCATCGGTCAAAAGGGCCATGCTGAATAAAGTGTCAAAACCAGAAATGCAGGACAGGCCACGGAGAAACGGGAGCCTTGCTACGCTGATGGGCGGGATGTAAATTGCCAACAGCCACTCAGGAGAAGTGTACGGTGTGTCCTGAAACATTTACAAAACTCAGCTTAGAGAGCATAGGGCACTTCCACTCATGGGCGTATAAATTGGGAAAACTAAAAATCTGCAGGACACAAGCACCCCAAAGTTTAGGGCTGCTCTGTTGACAAGAACCTCCACTTCGTTACACCTTAAATATCCCAGGAAAGAGAAAAATGGATAAAGAAGTTGTGCTCCTTATGTACAATGGAATATCACTCAGCCATGAAATCAACGTCATAAGGCTAGTAGCAGCATGATGAGTGGATTTAGGTACGACGATTCTAAGTGAAATAAGTCACACAGAAAAAGACACTTATCATAAGATATCACTTATAGAGGGAATGTAAAAACCGCTACCCTTGAACTGAATTACAAAACAGAACAGAGTCACACGGTTAGAAAAGACACTATGGCTGCCTAACGGGAAAGGTGAGGTGGGGTGATGCATAAAACAAGGGTTTCAAATTAGCTCAGATACCGTTCCATAAACCCAATACGTAATAGACAAGACCTACTCCTTGCTCAGGGAACTGGACTCAACACCCCCTATTCACCGCCCAAGAATATATCTGACTAGTAAGAAACTTAAAACCTATGTATTGATATCTCTCTGTAAGTGAGTCAAGTGGGTGTAAAGCTGCATAAACACAGCAGTGAAAAGCAGCTAAACCCCATTATAAAACTCAAATAATTTTAAAAACCCGTGAAACAAAGACAGTGAAAGAGAGAGAAATTCTTACAAAATTCGTTCAGGGGCTGTGATGCCACCTGGATTGACCATGTCTAGACCCGCAGCTGATTGAGACATAAGGGTGGACACTCTTAGGGCTGAGAGGTTTGGTGAGGTTGGGTGAGCAAACACAGACGCTTTAAAGTAATACTGCGTGGTACCCATCCCATGGGTCCGAAAACTCCAGGTTCAAGGGCATCTGCCTACATCGAAAACATGCATGAGAAACCCAGAAGATGGTCCACCGAGTGATCGGGAAAGGTTTCTAAAACGCACCTCATTTCTCATCTCCTTGTGCTCGGGTTCGCCATTCCAGCCGCTTTACTAGCAATCTCCCTCCTTGGAGAATCAGCACCTTTAACCTCCTGTTCCATACAGGTGGCAATTTGAACTGAGGATGAACGGGAAGACGGGGAACCAATGAGAGACTAGCTCTAGGTGTTGGGACAGGCACAGGTCACTCTAGTTTCCCATCAGGAAGAAGACTTAACCACAGGCTCAGTCTGCCGCCCGGAAGCAGAATAGGGCCTAAAGCAATCCTGCGCTTTTGCGGCCAGCTCCCAAGAGAGCGAGTTGAAAAATGGAGCTCAGGGGCACTGCAATTCACAAACCTGCAGACTTATAAATGATAACTCTCGTCTACAAATATATTGAGGGAAGGCAACAAAGAGGATTTGAAAGCAAGGCAGAATTGCAGGAAACAGATTTCAGGAGGCAGATTCGAATCGCCTTTAAAGCACAGGAAAAGCGGCAAAACCTCGACAATGATGCCCTTGGCCAAAAAGGGCGTATGCGTTTTTTCCTGAATATATTCAGGAAAAAACGCATACGCCCTTTTTGGCCAACCAAGCAACCTGGAAAGGCAAATCAGCGCTACAAAGAAGTCTCGCTTCCCATCGGTCAAAAGGGCCATGCTGAATAAAGTGTCAAAACCAGAAATGCAGGACAGGCCACGGAGAAATGGGAGCCTTGCTACGCTGATGGGCGGGATGTAAATTGCCAACAGCCACTCTGGAGAAGTGTACGGTGTGTCCTGAAACATTTACAAAACTCAGCTTAGAGAGCATAGGGCACTTCCACTCATGGGCGTATGAATTGGGAAAACTAAAAATCAGCAAGACACAAGCACCCCAAAGTTTAGGGCTGCTCTGTTGACAAGAACCTCCACTTCGTTACACCTTAAATATCCCAGGAAAGAGAAAAATGGATAAAGAAGTTGTGCTCCTTACGTACAATGGAATATCACTCAGCCATGAAATCAACGTCATAAGGCTAGTAGCAGCATGATGAGTGCATTTAGGTACGACGATTCTAAGTGAAATAAGTCACACAGAAAAAGACACTTATCATAAGATATCACTTATAGAGGGAATGTAAAAACCGCTACCCTTGAACTGAATTACAAAACAGAACAGAGTCACACGGTTAGAAAACACACTATGGCTGCCTAACGGGAAAGGTGAGGTGGGGTGATGCCTAAAACAAGGGTTTCAAATTAGCTCAGATACCATTCCATAAACCGAATACGTAATAGACAAGACCTACTCCTTGCTCAGGGAACTGGACTCAACACCCCCTATTCACCGCCCAAGAATATATCTGACTAGTAAGAATTTTAAAACCTATGTATTGATATCTCTCTGTAAGTGAGTCAAGTGGGTGTAAAGCTGCATAAACACAGCAGTGAAAAGCAGCTAAACCCCATTATAAAACTCAAATAATTTTAAAAACCCGTGAAACAAAGACAGTGAAAGAGAGAGAAATTCTTACAAAATTCGTTCAGGGGCTGTGATGCCACCTGGATTGACCATGTCTAGACCCGCAGCTGATTGAGACATAAGGGTGGACACTCTTAGGGCTGAGAGGTTTGGTGAGGTTGGGTGAGCAAACGCAGATGCTTTAAAGTAATACTGCGTGGTACCCATCCCATGGGTCCCAAATCTCCAGGTTCAAGGGCATCTTCCTACATCGAAAACATGCATGAGAAACCCAGAAGATGGTCCACCGAGTAATCGGGAAAGGTTTCTAAAACGCACCTCATTTCTCATCTCCTTGTGCTCGGGTTTGCCATTCCAGCGGCTTTACTAGCAATCTCCCTCCTTGGAGAATCAGCACCTTTAACCTCCTGTTCCATACAGGTGGCAATTTGAACGGAGGATGAATGGGAAGACGGGGAACCAATGAGAGACTAGCTCTAGGTGTTGGGACAGGTACAGGTCACTCTATTTTCCCATCAGGAAGAAGAATTAACCACAGGCTCAGTCTGCCGCCCGGAAGCAGAATAGGTCCTAAAGCAATCCTGCGCTTTTGAGGCCAGCTCCCAAGAGAGCGAGTTGAAAAATGGAGCTCAGGGGCACTGCAATTCACAAACCTGCAGACTTATAAATGATAACTCTCGTCTACAAATATATTGAGGGAAGGCAACAAAGAGGATTTGAAAGCAAGGCAGAATTGCAGGAAACAGATTTCAGGAGGCAGATTCGAATCGCCTTTAAAGCACAGGAAAAGCGGCAAAACCTCGACAATGATGCCCTTGGCCAAAAAGGGCGTATGCGTTTTTCCTGAATATATTCAGGAAAAAACGCATACGCCCTTTTTGGCCAACCAAGCAACCTGGAAAGGCAAATCAGCGCTACAAAGAAGTCTCGCTTCCCATCGGTCAAAAGGGCCATGCTGTATAAAGTGTCAAAACCAGAAATGCAGGACAGGCCACGGAGAAACGGGAGCCTTGCTACGCTGATGGGCGGGATGTAAATTGCCAACAGCCACTCTGGAGAAGTGTACGGTGTGTCCTGAAACATTTACAAAACTCAGCTTAGAGAGCATAGGGCACTTCCACTCATGGGCGTATGAATTGGGAAAACTAAAAATCAGCAAGACACAAGCACCCCAAAGTTTAGGGCTGCTCTGTTGACAAGAACCTCCACTTCGTTACACCTTATATATCCCAGGAAAGAGAAAAATGGATAAAGAAGTTGTGCTCCTTACGTACAATGGAATATCACTCAGCCATGAAATCAACGTCATAAGTCTAGTAGCAGCATGATGAGTGCATTTAGGTACGACGATTCTAAGTGAAATAAGTCACACAGAAAAAGACACTTATCATAAGATATCACTTATAGAGGGAATGTAAAAACCGCTACCCTTGAACTGAATTACAAAACAGAACAGAGTCACACGGTTAGAAAACACACTATGGCTGCCTAACGGGAAAGGTGAGGTGGGGTGATGCATAAAACAAGGGTTTCAAATTAGCTCAGATACCGTTCCATAAACCCAATACGTAATAGACAAGACCTACTCCTTGCTCAGGGAACTTCACTCAACACCCCCTATTCACCGCCCAAGAATATATCTGATTAGTAAGAATCTTAAAACCTATGTATTGATATCTCTCTGTAAGGGAGTCAAGTGGGTGTAAAGCTGCATAAACACAGCAGTGAAAAGCAGCTAAACCCCATTATAAAACTCAAATAATTTTAAAAACCCGTGAAACAAAGACAGTGAAAGAGAGAGAAATTCTTACAAAATTCGTTCAGGGGCTGTGATGCCACCTGGATTGACCATGTCTAGACCCGCAGCTGATTGAGACATAAGGGTGGACACTCTTAGGGCTGAGAGGTTTGGTGAGGTTGGGTGAGCAAACACAGACGCTTTAAAGTAATACTGCGTGGTACCCATCCCATGGGTCCCAAATCTCCAGGTTCAAGGGCATCTGCCTACATCGAAAACATGCATGAGAAACCCAGAAGATGGTCCACCGAGTGATCGGGAAAGGTTTCTAAAACGCACCTCATTTCTCATCTCCTTGTGCTCGGGTTCGCCATTCCAGCGGCTTTACTAGCAATCTCCCTCCTTGGAGAATCAGCACCTTTAACCTCCTGTTCCATACAGGTGGCAATTTGAACTGAGGATGAACGGGAAGACGGGGAACCAATGAGAGACTAGCTCTAGGTGTTGGGACAGGCACAGGTCACTCTAGTTTCCCATCAGGAAGAAGACTTAACCACAGGCTCAGTCTGCCGCCCGGAAGCAGAATAGGGCCTAAAGCAATCCTGCGCTTTTGCGGCCTGCTCCCAAGAGAGCGAGTTGAAAAATGGAGCTCAGGGGCACTGCAATTCACAAACCTGCAGACTTATAAATGATAACTCTCGTCTACAAATATATTGAGGGAAGGCAACAAAGAGGATTTGAAAGCAAGGCAGAATTGCAGGAAACAGATTTCAGGAGGCAGATTCGAATCGCCTTTAAAGCACAGGAAAAGCGGCAAAACCTCGACAATGATGCCCTTGGCCAAAAAGGGCGTATGCGTTTTTTCCTGATTATATTCAGGAAAAAACGCATACGCCCTTTTTGGCCAACCAAGCAACCTGGAAAGGCAAATCAGCGCTACAAAGAAGTCTCGCTTCCCATCGGTCAAAAGGGCCATGCTGAATAAAGTGTCAAAACCAGAAATGCAGGACAGGCCACGGAGAAACGGGAGCCTTGCTACGCTGATGGGCGGGATGTAAATTGCCAACAGCCACTCTGGAGAAGTGTACGGTGTGTCCTGAAACATTTACAAAACTCAGCTTAGAGAGCATAGGGCACTTCCACTCATGGGCGTATGAATTGGGAAAACTAAAAATCAGCAAGACACAAGCACCCCAAAGTTTAGGGCTGCTCTGTTGACAAGAACCTCCACTTCGTTACACCTTAAATATCCCAGGAAAGAGAAAAATGGATAAAGAAGTTGTGCTCCTTACGTACAATGGAATATCACTCAGCCATGAAATCAACGTCATAAGGCTAGTAGCAGCATGATGAGTGCATTTAGGTACGACGATTCTAAGTGAAATAAGTCACACAGAAAAAGACACTTATCATAAGATATCACTTATAGAGGGAATGTAAAAACCGCTACCCTTGAACTGAATTACAAAACAGAACAGAGTCACACGGTTAGAAAACACACTATGGCTGCCTAACGGGAAAGGTGAGGTGGGGTGATGCATAAAACAAGGGTTTCAAATTAGCTCAGATACCGTTCCATAAACCCAATACGTAATAGACAAGACCTACTCCTTGCTCAGGGAACTGGACTCAACACCCCCTATTCACCGCCCAAGAATATATCTGACTAGTAAGAATCTTAAAACCTATGTATTGATATCTCTCTGTAAGTGAGTCAAGTGGGTGTAAAGCTGCATAAACACAGCAGTGAAAAGCAGCTAAACCCCATTATAAAACTCAAATAATTTTAAAAACCCGTGAAACAAAGACAGTGAAAGAGAGAGAAATTCTTACAAAATTCGTTCAGGGGCTGTGATGCCACCTGGATTGACCATGTCTAGACCCGCAGCTGATTGAGACATAAGGGTGGACACTCTTAGGGCTGAGAGGTTTGGTGAGGTTGGGTGAGCAAACACAGACGCTTTAAAGTAATACTGCGTGGTACCCATCCCATGGGTCCCAAAACTCCAGGTTCAAGGGCATCTGCCTACATCGAAAACATGCATGAGAAACCCAGAAGATGGTCCACCGAGTGATCGGGAAAGGTTTCTAAAACGCACCTCATTTCTCATCTCCTTGTGCTCGGGTTCGCCATTCCAGCTGCTTTACTAGCAATCTCCCTCCTTGGAGAATCAGCACCTTTAACCTCCTGTTCCATACAGGTGGCAATTTGAACTGAGGATGAACGGGAAGACGGGGAACCAATGAGAGACTAGCTCTAGGTGTTGGGACAGGCACAGGTCACTCTATTTTCCCATCAGGAAGAAGAATTAACCACAGGCTCAGTCTGCCGCCCGGAAGCAGAATAGGGCCTAAAGCAATCCTGCGCTTTTGCGGCCAGCTCCCAAGAGAGCGAGTTGAAAAATGGAGCTCAGGGGCACTGCAATTCACAAACCTGCAGACTTATAAATGATAACTCTCGTCTACAAATATATTGAGGGAAGGCAACAAAGAGGATTTGAAAGCAAGGCAGAATTGCAGGAAACAGATTTCAGGAGGCAGATTCGAATCGCCTTTAAAGCACAGGAAAAGCGGCAAAACCTCGACAACGATGCCCTTGGCCAAAAAGGGCGTATGCGTTTTTCCTGAATATATTCAGGAAAAAACGCATACGCCCTTTTTGGCCAACCAAGCAACCTGGAAAGGCAAATCAGCGCTACAAAGAAGTCTCGCTTCCCATCGGTCAAAAGGGCCATGCTGTATAAAGTCTCAAAACCAGAAATGCAGGACAGGCCACGGAGAAACGGGAGCCTTGCTACGCTGATGGGCGGGATGTAAATTGCCAACAGCCACTCTGGAGAAGTGTACGGTGTGTCCTTAAACATTTACAAAACTCAGCTTAGAGAGCATAGGGCACTTCCACTCATGGGCGTATGAATTGGGAAAACTAAAAATCAGCAAGACACAAGCACCCCAAAGTTTAGGGCTGCTCTGTTGACAAGAACCTCCACTTCGTTACACCTTATATATCCCAGGAAAGAGAAAAATGGATAAAGAAGTTGTGCTCCTTACGTACAATGGAATATCACTCAGCCATGAAATCAACGTCATAAGTCTAGTAGCAGCATGATGAGTGCATTTAGGTACGACGATTCTAAGTGAAATAAGTCACACAGAAAAAGACACTTATCATAAGATATCACTTATAGAGGGAATGTAAAAACCGCTACCCTTGAACTGAATTACAAAACAGAACAGAGTCACACGGTTAGAAAACACACTATGGCTGCCTAACGGGAAAGGTGAGGTGGGGTGATGCATAAAACAAGGGTTTCAAATTAGCTCAGATACCGTTCCATAAACCCAATACGTAATAGACAAGACCTACTCCTTGCTCAGGGAACTTCACTCAACACCCACTATTCACCGCCCAAGAATATATCTGATTAGTAAGAATCTTAAAACCTATGTATTGATATCTCTCTGTAAGGGAGTCAAGTGGGTGTAAAGCTGCATAAACACAGCAGTGAAAAGCAGCTAAACCCCATTATAAAACTCAAATAATTTTAAAAACCCGTGAAACAAAGACAGTGAAAGAGAGAGAAATTCTTACAAAATTCGTTCAGGGGCTGTGATGCCACCTGGATTGACCATGTCTAGACCCGCAGCTGATTGAGACATAAGGGTGGACACTCTTGGGGCTGAGAGGTTTGGTGAGGTTGGGTGAGCAAACGCAGACGCTTTAAAGTAATACTGCGTGGTACCCATCCCATGGGTCCCAAATCTCCAGGTTCAAGGGCATCTGCCTACATCGAAAACATGCATGAGAAACCCAGAAGATGGTCCACCGAGTGATCGGGAAAGGTTTCTAAAACGCACCTCATTTCTCATCTCCTTGTGCTCGGGTTCGCCATTCCAGCGGCTTTACTAGCAATCTCCCTCCTTGGAGAATCAGCACCTTTAACCTCCTGTTCCATACAGGTGGCAATTTGAACTGAGGATGAACGGGAAGACGGGGAACCAATGAGAGACTAGCTCTAGGTGTTGGGACAGGCACAGGTCACTCTAGTTTCCCATCAGGAAGAAGACTTAACCACAGGCTCAGTCTGCCGCCCGGAAGCAGAATAGGGCCTAAAGCAATCCTGCGCTTTTGCGGCCAGCTCCCAAGAGAGCGAGTTGAAAAATGGAGCTCAGGGGCACTGCAATTCACAAACCTGCAGACTTATAAATGATAACTCTCGTCTACAAATATATTGAGGGAAGGCAACAAAGAGGATTTGAAAGCAAGGCAGAATTGCAGGAAACAGATTTCAGGAGGCAGATTCGAATCGCCTTTAAAGCACAGGAAAAGCGGCAAAACCTCGACAATGATGCCCTTGGCCAAAAAGGGCGTATGCGTTTTTTCCTGAATATATTCAGGAAAAAACGCATACGCCCTTTTTGGCCAACCAAGCAACCTGGAAAGGCAAATCAGCGCTACAAAGAAGTCTCGCTTCCCATCGGTCAAAAGGGCCATGCTGAATAAAGTGTCAAAACCAGAAATGCAGGACAGGCCACGGAGAAACGGGAGCCTTGCTACGCTGATGGGCGGGATGTAAATTGCCAACAGCCACTCAGGAGAAGTGTACGGTGTGTCCTGAAACATTTACAAAACTCAGCTTAGAGAGCATAGGGCACTTCCACTCATGGGCGTATAAATTGGGAAAACTAAAAATCAGCAAGACACAAGCACCCCAAAGTTTAGGGCTGCTCTGTTGACAAGAACCTCCACTTCGTTACACCTTAAATATCCCAGGAAAGAGAAAAATGGATAAAGAAGTTGTGCTCCTTATGTACAATGGAATATCACTCAGCCATGAAATCAACGTCATAAGGCTAGTAGCAGCATGATGAGTGGATTTAGGTACGACGATTCTAAGTGAAATAAGTCACACAGAAAAAGACACTTATCATAAGATATCACTTATAGAGGGAATGTAAAAACCGCTACCCTTGAACTGAATTACAAAACAGAACAGAGTCACACGGTTAGAAAAGACACTATGGCTGCCTAACGGGAAAGGTGAGGTGGGGTGATGCCTAAAACAAGGGTTTCAAATTAGCTCAGATACCGTTCCATAAACCCAATACGTAATAGACAAGACCTACTCCTTGCTCAGGGAACTGGACTCAACACCCCCTATTCACCGCCCAAGAATATATCTGACTAGTAAGAATCTCAACACCTATGTATTGATATCTCTCTGTAAGTGAGTCAAGTGGGTGTAAAGCTGCATAAACACAGCAGTGAAAAGCAGCTAAACCCCATTATAAAACTCAATTAATTTCAAAAACCCGTGAAACAAAGACAGTGAAAGAGAGAGAAATTCTTACAAAATTCGTTCAGGGGCTGTGATGCCACCTGGATTGACCATGTCTAGACCCGCAGCTGATTGAGACATAAGGGTGGACACTCTTAGGGCTGAGAGGTTTGGTGAGGTTGGGTGAGCAAACGCAGACGCTTAAAAGTAATACTGCGTGGTACCCATCCCATGGGTCCCAAATCTCCTGGTTCAAGGGCATCTGCCTAAATCGAAAACATGCATGAGAAACCCAGAAGATGGTCCACCGAGTGTTCAGGAAAGGTTTCTAAAACGCACCTCATTTCTCATCTCCTTGTGCTCGGGTTCGCCATTCCAGCGGCTTTACTAGCAATCTCCCTCCTTGGAGAATCAGCACCTTTAACCTCCTGTTCCATACAGGTGGCAATTTGAACTGAGGATGAACGGGAAGACGGGGAACCAATGAGAGACTAGCTCTAGGTGTTGGGACAGGCACAGGTCACTCTAGTTTCCCATCAGGAAGAAGACTTAACCACAGGCTCAGTCTGCCGCCCGGAAGCAGAATAGGGCCTAAAGCAATCCTGCGCTTTTGCGGCCAGCTCCCAAGAGAGCGAGTTGAAAAATGGAGCTCAGGGGCACTGCAATTCACAAACCTGCAGACTTATAAATGATAACTCTCGTCTACAAATATATTGAGGGAAGGCAACAAAGAGGATTTGAAAGCAAGGCAGAATTGCAGGAAACAGATTTCAGGAGGCAGATTCGAATCGCCTTTAAAGCACAGGAAAAGCGGCAAAACCTCGACAATGATGCCCTTGGCCAAAAAGGGCGTATGCGTTTTTTCCTGAATATATTCAGGAAAAAACGCATACGCCCTTTTTGGCCAACCAAGCAACCTGGAAAGGCAAATCAGCGCTACAAAGAAGTCTCGCTTCCCATCGGTCAAAAGGGCCATGCTGAATAAAGTGTCAAAACCAGAAATGCAGGACAGGCCACGGAGAAACGGGAGCCTTGCTACGCTGATGGGCGGGATGTAAATTGCCAACAGCCACTCTGGAGAAGTGTACGGTGTGTCCTGAAACATTTACAAAACTCAGCTTAGAGAGCATAGGGCACTTCCACTCATGGGCGTATAAATTGGGAAAACTAAAAATCAGCAAGACACAAGCACCCCAAAGTTTAGGGCTGCTCTGTTGACAAGAACCTCCACTTCGTTACACCTTAAATATCCCAGGAAAGAGAAAAATGGATAAAGAAGTTGTGCTCCTTATGTACAATGGAATATCACTCAGCCATGAAATCAACGTCATAAGGCTAGTAGCAGCATGATGAGTGGATTTAGGTACGACGATTCTAAGTCAAATAAGTCACGCAGAAAAAGACACTTATCATAAGATATCACTTATAGAGGGAATGTAAACCCGCTACCCTTGAACTGAATTACAAAACAGAACAGAGTCACACGGTTAGAAAACACACTATGGCTGCCTAACGGGAAAGGTGAGGTGGGGTGATGCCTAAAACAAGGGTTTCAAATTAGCTCAGATACCATTCCATAAACCGAATACGTAATAGACAAGACCTACTCCTTGCTCAGGGAACTGGACTCAACACCCCCTATTCACCGCCCAAGAATATATCTGACTAGTAAGAATTTTAAAACCTATGTATTGATATCTCTCTGTAAGTGAGTCAAGTGGGTGTAAAGCTGCATAAACACAGCAGTGAAAAGCAGCTAAACCCCATTATAAAACTCAAATAATTTTAAAAACCCGTGAAACAAAGACAGTGAAAGAGAGAGAAATTCTTACAAAATTCGTTCAGGGGCTGTGATGCCACCTGGATTGACCATGTCTAGACCCGCAGCTGATTGAGACATAAGGGTGGACACTCTTAGGGCTGAGAGGTTTGGTGAGGTTGGGTGAGCAAACGCAGATGCTTTAAAGTAATACTGCGTGGTACCCATCCCATGGGTCCCAAATCTCCAGGTTCAAGGGCATCTTCCTACATCGAAAACATGCATGAGAAACCCAGAAGATGGTCCACCGAGTAATCGGGAAAGGTTTCTAAAACGCACCTCATTTCTCATCTCCTTGTGCTCGGGTTTGCCATTCCAGCGGCTTTACTAGCAATCTCCCTCCTTGGAGAATCAGCACCTTTAACCTCCTGTTCCATACAGGTGGCAATTTGAACGGAGGATGAATGGGAAGACGGGGAACCAATGAGAGACTAGCTCTAGGTGTTGGGACAGGTACAGGTCACTCTATTTTCCCATCAGGAAGAAGAATTAACCACAGGCTCAGTCTGCCGCCCGGAAGCAGAATAGGTCCTAAAGCAATCCTGCGCTTTTGAGGCCAGCTCCCAAGAGAGCGAGTTGAAAAATGGAGCTCAGGGGCACTGCAATTCACAAACCTGCAGACTTATAAATGATAACTCTCGTCTACAAATATATTGAGGGAAGGCAACAAAGAGGATTTGAAAGCAAGGCAGAATTGCAGGAAACAGATTTCAGGAGGCAGATTCGAATCGCCTTTAAAGCACAGGAAAAGCGGCAAAACCTCGACAATGATGCCCTTGGCCAAAAAGGGCGTATGCGTTTTTCCTGAATATATTCAGGAAAAAACGCATACGCCCTTTTTGGCCAACCAAGCAACCTGGAAAGGCAAATCAGCGCTACAAAGAAGTCTCGCTTCCCATCGGTCAAAAGGGCCATGCTGTATAAAGTGTCAAAACCAGAAATGCAGGACAGGCCACGGAGAAACGGGAGCCTTGCTACGCTGATGGGCGGGATGTAAATTGCCAACAGCCACTCTGGAGAAGTGTACGGTGTGTCCTGAAACATTTACAAAACTCAGCTTAGAGAGCATAGGGCACTTCCACTCATGGGCGTATGAATTGGGAAAACTAAAAATCAGCAAGACACAAGCACCCCAAAGTTTAGGGCTGCTCTGTTGACAAGAACCTCCACTTCGTTACACCTTATATATCCCAGGAAAGAGAAAAATGGATAAAGAAGTTGTGCTCCTTACGTACAATGGAATATCACTCAGCCATGAAATCAACGTCATAAGTCTAGTAGCAGCATGATGAGTGCATTTAGGTACGACGATTCTAAGTGAAATAAGTCACACAGAAAAAGACACTTATCATAAGATATCACTTATAGAGGGAATGTAAAAACCGCTACCCTTGAACTGAATTACAAAACAGAACAGAGTCACACGGTTAGAAAACACACTATGGCTGCCTAACGGGAAAGGTGAGGTGGGGTGATGCATAAAACAAGGGTTTCAAATTAGCTCAGATACCGTTCCATAAACCCAATACGTAATAGACAAGACCTACTCCTTGCTCAGGGAACTTCACTCAACACCCCCTATTCACCGCCCAAGAATATATCTGATTAGTAAGAATCTTAAAACCTATGTATTGATATCTCTCTGTAAGGGAGTCAAGTGGGTGTAAAGCTGCATAAACACAGCAGTGAAAAGCAGCTAAACCCCATTATAAAACTCAAATAATTTTAAAAACCCGTGAAACAAAGACAGTGAAAGAGAGAGAAATTCTTACAAAATTCGTTCAGGGGCTGTGATGCCACCTGGATTGACCATGTCTAGACCCGCAGCTGATTGAGACATAAGGGTGGACACTCTTAGGGCTGAGAGGTTTGGTGAGGTTGGGTGAGCAAACACAGACGCTTTAAAGTAATACTGCGTGGTACCCATCCCATGGGTCCCAAATCTCCAGGTTCAAGGGCATCTGCCTACATCGAAAACATGCATGAGAAACCCAGAAGATGGTCCACCGAGTGATCGGGAAAGGTTTCTAAAACGCACCTCATTTCTCATCTCCTTGTGCTCGGGTTCGCCATTCCAGCGGCTTTACTAGCAATCTCCCTCCTTGGAGAATCAGCACCTTTAACCTCCTGTTCCATACAGGTGGCAATTTGAACTGAGGATGAACGGGAAGACGGGGAACCAATGAGAGACTAGCTCTAGGTGTTGGGACAGGCACAGGTCACTCTAGTTTCCCATCAGGAAGAAGACTTAACCACAGGCTCAGTCTGCCGCCCGGAAGCAGAATAGGGCCTAAAGCAATCCTGCGCTTTTGCGGCCTGCTCCCAAGAGAGCGAGTTGAAAAATGGAGCTCAGGGGCACTGCAATTCACAAACCTGCAGACTTATAAATGATAACTCTCGTCTACAAATATATTGAGGGAAGGCAACAAAGAGGATTTGAAAGCAAGGCAGAATTGCAGGAAACAGATTTCAGGAGGCAGATTCGAATCGCCTTTAAAGCACAGGAAAAGCGGCAAAACCTCGACAATGATGCCCTTGGCCAAAAAGGGCGTATGCGTTTTTTCCTGATTATATTCAGGAAAAAACGCATACGCCCTTTTTGGCCAACCAAGCAACCTGGAAAGGCAAATCAGCGCTACAAAGAAGTCTCGCTTCCCATCGGTCAAAAGGGCCATGCTGAATAAAGTGTCAAAACCAGAAATGCAGGACAGGCCACGGAGAAACGGGAGCCTTGCTACGCTGATGGGCGGGATGTAAATTGCCAACAGCCACTCTGGAGAAGTGTACGGTGTGTCCTGAAACATTTACAAAACTCAGCTTAGAGAGCATAGGGCACTTCCACTCATGGGCGTATGAATTGGGAAAACTAAAAATCAGCAAGACACAAGCACCCCAAAGTTTAGGGCTGCTCTGTTGACAAGAACCTCCACTTCGTTACACCTTAAATATCCCAGGAAAGAGAAAAATGGATAAAGAAGTTGTGCTCCTTACGTACAATGGAATATCACTCAGCCATGAAATCAACGTCATAAGGCTAGTAGCAGCATGATGAGTGCATTTAGGTACGACGATTCTAAGTGAAATAAGTCACACAGAAAAAGACACTTATCATAAGATATCACTTATAGAGGGAATGTAAAAACCGCTACCCTTGAACTGAATTACAAAACAGAACAGAGTCACACGGTTAGAAAACACACTATGGCTGCCTAACGGGAAAGGTGAGGTGGGGTGATGCATAAAACAAGGGTTTCAAATTAGCTCAGATACCGTTCCATAAACCCAATACGTAATAGACAAGACCTACTCCTTGCTCAGGGAACTGGACTCAACACCCCCTATTCACCGCCCAAGAATATATCTGACTAGTAAGAATCTTAAAACCTATGTATTGATATCTCTCTGTAAGTGAGTCAAGTGGGTGTAAAGCTGCATAAACACAGCAGTGAAAAGCAGCTAAACCCCATTATAAAACTCAAATAATTTTAAAAACCCGTGAAACAAAGACAGTGAAAGAGAGAGAAATTCTTACAAAATTCGTTCAGGGGCTGTGATGCCACCTGGATTGACCATGTCTAGACCCGCAGCTGATTGAGACATAAGGGTGGACACTCTTAGGGCTGAGAGGTTTGGTGAGGTTGGGTGAGCAAACACAGACGCTTTAAAGTAATACTGCGTGGTACCCATCCCATGGGTCCCAAAACTCCAGGTTCAAGGGCATCTGCCTACATCGAAAACATGCATGAGAAACCCAGAAGATGGTCCACCGAGTGATCGGGAAAGGTTTCTAAAACGCACCTCATTTCTCATCTCCTTGTGCTCGGGTTCGCCATTCCAGCTGCTTTACTAGCAATCTCCCTCCTTGGAGAATCAGCACCTTTAACCTCCTGTTCCATACAGGTGGCAATTTGAACTGAGGATGAACGGGAAGACGGGGAACCAATGAGAGACTAGCTCTAGGTGTTGGGACAGGCACAGGTCACTCTATTTTCCCATCAGGAAGAAGAATTAACCACAGGCTCAGTCTGCCGCCCGGAAGCAGAATAGGGCCTAAAGCAATCCTGCGCTTTTGCGGCCAGCTCCCAAGAGAGCGAGTTGAAAAATGGAGCTCAGGGGCACTGCAATTCACAAACCTGCAGACTTATAAATGATAACTCTCGTCTACAAATATATTGAGGGAAGGCAACAAAGAGGATTTGAAAGCAAGGCAGAATTGCAGGAAACAGATTTCAGGAGGCAGATTCGAATCGCCTTTAAAGCACAGGAAAAGCGGCAAAACCTCGACAATGATGCCCTTGGCCAAAAAGGGCGTATGCGTTTTTCCTGAATATATTCAGGAAAAAACGCATACGCCCTTTTTGGCCAACCAAGCAACCTGGAAAGGCAAATCAGCGCTACAAAGAAGTCTCGCTTCCCATCGGTCAAAAGGGCCATGCTGTATAAAGTCTCAAAACCAGAAATGCAGGACAGGCCACGGAGAAACGGGAGCCTTGCTACGCTGATGGGCGGGATGTAAATTGCCAACAGCCACTCTGGAGAAGTGTACGGTGTGTCCTTAAACATTTACAAAACTCAGCTTAGAGAGCATAGGGCACTTCCACTCATGGGCGTATGAATTGGGAAAACTAAAAATCAGCAAGACACAAGCACCCCAAAGTTTAGGGCTGCTCTGTTGACAAGAACCTCCACTTCGTTACACCTTATATATCCCAGGAAAGAGAAAAATGGATAAAGAAGTTGTGCTCCTTACGTACAATGGAATATCACTCAGCCATGAAATCAACGTCATAAGTCTAGTAGCAGCATGATGAGTGCATTTAGGTACGACGATTCTAAGTGAAATAAGTCACACAGAAAAAGACACTTATCATAAGATATCACTTATAGAGGGAATGTAAAAACCGCTACCCTTGAACTGAATTACAAAACAGAACAGAGTCACACGGTTAGAAAACACACTATGGCTGCCTAACGGGAAAGGTGAGGTGGGGTGATGCATAAAACAAGGGTTTCAAATTAGCTCAGATACCGTTCCATAAACCCAATACGTAATAGACAAGACCTACTCCTTGCTCAGGGAACTTCACTCAACACCCACTATTCACCGCCCAAGAATATATCTGATTAGTAAGAATCTTAAAACCTATGTATTGATATCTCTCTGTAAGGGAGTCAAGTGGGTGTAAAGCTGCATAAACACAGCAGTGAAAAGCAGCTAAACCCCATTATAAAACTCAAATAATTTTAAAAACCCGTGAAACAAAGACAGTGAAAGAGAGAGAAATTCTTACAAAATTCGTTCAGGGGCTGTGATGCCACCTGGATTGACCATGTCTAGACCCGCAGCTGATTGAGACATAAGGGTGGACACTCTTGGGGCTGAGAGGTTTGGTGAGGTTGGGTGAGCAAACGCAGACGCTTTAAAGTAATACTGCGTGGTACCCATCCCATGGGTCCCAAATCTCCAGGTTCAAGGGCATCTGCCTACATCGAAAACATGCATGAGAAACCCAGAAGATGGTCCACCGAGTGATCGGGAAAGGTTTCTAAAACGCACCTCATTTCTCATCTCCTTGTGCTCGGGTTCGCCATTCCAGCGGCTTTACTAGCAATCTCCCTCCTTGGAGAATCAGCACCTTTAACCTCCTGTTCCATACAGGTGGCAATTTGAACTGAGGATGAACGGGAAGACGGGGAACCAATGAGAGACTAGCTCTAGGTGTTGGGACAGGCACAGGTCACTCTAGTTTCCCATCAGGAAGAAGACTTAACCACAGGCTCAGTCTGCCGCCCGGAAGCAGAATAGGGCCTAAAGCAATCCTGCGCTTTTGCGGCCAGCTCCCAAGAGAGCGAGTTGAAAAATGGAGCTCAGGGGCACTGCAATTCACAAACCTGCAGACTTATAAATGATAACTCTCGTCTACAAATATATTGAGGGAAGGCAACAAAGAGGATTTGAAAGCAAGGCAGAATTGCAGGAAACAGATTTCAGGAGGCAGATTCGAATCGCCTTTAAAGCACAGGAAAAGCGGCAAAACCTCGACAATGATGCCCTTGGCCAAAAAGGGCGTATGCGTTTTTTCCTGAATATATTCAGGAAAAAACGCATACGCCCTTTTTGGCCAACCAAGCAACCTGGAAAGGCAAATCAGCGCTACAAAGAAGTCTCGCTTCCCATCGGTCAAAAGGGCCATGCTGAATAAAGTGTCAAAACCAGAAATGCAGGACAGGCCACGGAGAAACGGGAGCCTTGCTACGCTGATGGGCGGGATGTAAATTGCCAACAGCCACTCAGGAGAAGTGTACGGTGTGTCCTGAAACATTTACAAAACTCAGCTTAGAGAGCATAGGGCACTTCCACTCATGGGCGTATAAATTGGGAAAACTAAAAATCAGCAAGACACAAGCACCCCAAAGTTTAGGGCTGCTCTGTTGACAAGAACCTCCACTTCGTTACACCTTAAATATCCCAGGAAAGAGAAAAATGGATAAAGAAGTTGTGCTCCTTATGTACAATGGAATATCACTCAGCCATGAAATCAACGTCATAAGGCTAGTAGCAGCATGATGAGTGGATTTAGGTACGACGATTCTAAGTGAAATAAGTCACACAGAAAAAGACACTTATCATAAGATATCACTTATAGAGGGAATGTAAAAACCGCTACCCTTGAACTGAATTACAAAACAGAACAGAGTCACACGGTTAGAAAAGACACTATGGCTGCCTAACGGGAAAGGTGAGGTGGGGTGATGCCTAAAACAAGGGTTTCAAATTAGCTCAGATACCGTTCCATAAACCCAATACGTAATAGACAAGACCTACTCCTTGCTCAGGGAACTGGACTCAACACCCCCTATTCACCGCCCAAGAATATATCTGACTAGTAAGAATCTCAACACCTATGTATTGATATCTCTCTGTAAGTGAGTCAAGTGGGTGTAAAGCTGCATAAACACAGCAGTGAAAAGCAGCTAAACCCCATTATAAAACTCAATTAATTTCAAAAACCCGTGAAACAAAGACAGTGAAAGAGAGAGAAATTCTTACAAAATTCGTTCAGGGGCTGTGATGCCACCTGGATTGACCATGTCTAGACCCGCAGCTGATTGAGACATAAGGGTGGACACTCTTAGGGCTGAGAGGTTTGGTGAGGTTGGGTGAGCAAACGCAGACGCTTAAAAGTAATACTGCGTGGTACCCATCCCATGGGTCCCAAATCTCCTGGTTCAAGGGCATCTGCCTAAATCGAAAACATGCATGAGAAACCCAGAAGATGGTCCACCGAGTGTTCAGGAAAGGTTTCTAAAACGCACCTCATTTCTCATCTCCTTGTGCTCGGGTTCGCCATTCCAGCGGCTTTACTAGCAATCTCCCTCCTTGGAGAATCAGCACCTTTAACCTCCTGTTCCATACAGGTGGCAATTTGAACTGAGGATGAACGGGAAGACGGGGAACCAATGAGAGACTAGCTCTAGGTGTTGGGACAGGCACAGGTCACTCTAGTTTCCCATCAGGAAGAAGACTTAACCACAGGCTCAGTCTGCCGCCCGGAAGCAGAATAGGGCCTAAAGCAATCCTGCGCTTTTGCGGCCAGCTCCCAAGAGAGCGAGTTGAAAAATGGAGCTCAGGGGCACTGCAATTCACAAACCTGCAGACTTATAAATGATAACTCTCGTCTACAAATATATTGAGGGAAGGCAACAAAGAGGATTTGAAAGCAAGGCAGAATTGCAGGAAACAGATTTCAGGAGGCAGATTCGAATCGCCTTTAAAGCACAGGAAAAGCGGCAAAACCTCGACAATGATGCCCTTGGCCAAAAAGGGCGTATGCGTTTTTTCCTGAATATATTCAGGAAAAAACGCATACGCCCTTTTTGGCCAACCAAGCAACCTGGAAAGGCAAATCAGCGCTACAAAGAAGTCTCGCTTCCCATCGGTCAAAAGGGCCATGCTGAATAAAGTGTCAAAACCAGAAATGCAGGACAGGCCACGGAGAAACGGGAGCCTTGCTACGCTGATGGGCGGGATGTAAATTGCCAACAGCCACTCTGGAGAAGTGTACGGTGTGTCCTGAAACATTTACAAAACTCAGCTTAGAGAGCATAGGGCACTTCCACTCATGGGCGTATAAATTGGGAAAACTAAAAATCAGCAAGACACAAGCACCCCAAAGTTTAGGGCTGCTCTGTTGACAAGAACCTCCACTTCGTTACACCTTAAATATCCCAGGAAAGAGAAAAATGGATAAAGAAGTTGTGCTCCTTATGTACAATGGAATATCACTCAGCCATGAAATCAACGTCATAAGGCTAGTAGCAGCATGATGAGTGGATTTAGGTACGACGATTCTAAGTCAAATAAGTCACGCAGAAAAAGACACTTATCATAAGATATCACTTATAGAGGGAATGTAAACCCGCTACCCTTGAACTGAATTACAAAACAGAACAGAGTCACACGGTTAGAAAACACACTATGGCTGCCTAACGGGAAAGGTGAGGTGGGGTGATGCATAAAACAAGGGTTTCAAATTAGCTCAGATACCGTTCCATAAACCCAATACGTAATAGACAAGACCTACTCCTTGCTCAGGGAACTGGACTCAACACCCTCTATTCACCGCCCAAGAATATATCTGACTAGTAAGAATCTTAAAACCTATGTATTGATACCTCTCTGTAAGTGAGTCAAGTGGGTGTAAAGCTGCATAAACACAGCAGTGAAAAGCAGCTAAACCCCATTATAAAACTCAATTAATTTTAAAAACCCGTGAAACAAAGACAGTGAAAGAGAGAGAAATTCTTACAAAATTCGTTCAGGGGCTGTGATGCCACCTGGATTGACCATGTCTAGACCCGCAGCTGATTGAGACATAAGGGTGGACACTCTTAGGGCTGAGAGGTTTGGTGAGGTTGGGTGAGCAAACGCAGACGCTTTAAAGTAATACTGCGTGGTACCCATCCCATGGGTCCCAAATCTCCAGGTTCAAGGGCATCTGCCTACATCGAAAACATGCATGAGAAACCCAGAAGATGGTCCACCGAGTGATCGGGAAAGGTTTCTAAAACGCACCTCATTTCTCATCTCCTTGTGCTCGGGTTCGCCATTCCAGCGGCTTTACTAGCAATCTCCCTCCTTGGAGAATCAGCACCTTTAACCTCCTGTTCCATACAGGTGGCAATTTGAACTGAGGATGAACGGGAAGACGGGGAACCAATGAGAGACTAGCTCTAGGTGTTGGGACAGGCACAGGTCACTCTAGTTTCCCATCAGGAAGAAGACTTAACCACAGGCTCAGTCTGCCGCCCGGAAGCAGAATAGGGCCTAAAGCAATCCTGCGCTTTTGCGGCCAGCTCCCAAGAGAGCGAGTTGAAAAATGGAGCTCAGGGGCACTGCAATTCACAAACCTGCAGACTTATAAATGATAACTCTCGTCTACAAATATATTGAGGGAAGGCAACAAAGAGGATTTGAAAGCAAGGCAGAATTGCAGGAAACAGATTTCAGGAGGCAGATTCGAATCGCCTTTAAAGCACAGGAAAAGCGGCAAAACCTCGACAATGATGCCCTTGGCCAAAAAGGGCGTATGCGTTTTTTCCTGAATATATTCAGGAAAAAACGCATACGCCCTTTTTGGCCAACCAAGCAACCTGGAAAGGCAAATCAGCGCTACAAAGAAGTCTCGCTTCCCATCGGTCAAAAGGGCCATGCTGAATAAAGTGTCAAAACCAGAAATGCAGGACAGGCCACGGAGAAACGGGAGCCTTGCTACGCTGATGGGCGGGATGTAAATTGCCAACAGCCACTCTGGAGAAGTGTACGGTGTGTCCTGAAACATTTACAAAACTCAGCTTAGAGAGCATAGGGCACTTCCACTCATGGGCGTATAAATTGGGAAAACTAAAAATCAGCAAGACACAAGCACCCCAAAGTTTAGGGCTGCTCTGTTGACAAGAACCTCCACTTCGTTACACCTTAAATATCCCAGGAAAGAGAAAAATGGATAAAGAAGTTGTGCTCCTTATGTACAATGGAATATCACTCAGCCATGAAATCAACGTCATAAGGCTAGTAGCAGCATGATGAGTGGATTTAGGTACGACGATTCTAAGTGAAATAAGTCACACAGAAAAAGACACTTATCATAAGATATCACTTATAGAGGGAATGTAAAAACCGCTACCCTTGAACTGAATTAGAAAACAGAACAGAGTCACACGGTTAGAAAAGACACTATGGCTGCCTAACGGGAAAGGTGAGGTGGGGTGATGCATAAAACAAGGGTTTCAAATTAGCTCAGATACCGTTCCATAAACCCAATACGTAATAGACAAGACCTACTCCTTGCTCAGGGAACTGGACTCAACACCCCCTATTCACCGCCCAAGAATATATCTGACTAGTAAGAATCTCAACACCTATGTATTGATATCTCTCTGTAAGTGAGTCAAGTGGGTGTAAAGCTGCATAAACACAGCAGTGAAAAGCAGCTAAACCCCATTATAAAACTCAATTAATTTCAAAAACCCGTGAAACAAAGACAGTGAAAGAGAGAGAAATTCTTACAAAATTCGTTCAGGGGCTGTGATGCCACCTGGATTGACCATGTCTAGACCCGCAGCTGATTGAGACATAAGGGTGGACACTCTTAGGGCTGAGAGGTTTGGTGAGGTTGGGTGAGCAAACGCAGACGCTTTAAAGTAATACTGCGTGGTACCCATCCCATGGGTCCCAAATCTCCAGGTTCAAGGGCATCTGCCTACATCGAAAACATGCATGAGAAACCCAGAAGATGGTCCACCGAGTGATCGGGAAAGGTTTCTAAAACGCACCTCATTTCTCATCTCCTTGTGCTCGGGTTCGCCATTCCAGCGGCTTTACTAGCAATCTCCCTCCTTGGAGAATCAGCACCTTTAACCTCCTGTTCCATACAGGTGGCAATTTGAACTGAGGATGAACGGGAAGACGGGGAACCAATGAGAGACTAGCTCTAGGTGTTGGGACAGGCACAGGTCACTCTAGTTTCCCATCAGGAAGAAGACTTAACCACAGGCTCAGTCTGCCGCCCGGAAGCAGAATAGGGCCTAAAGCAATCCTGCGCTTTTGCGGCCAGCTCCCAAGAGAGCGAGTTGAAAAATGGAGCTCAGGGGCACTGCAATTCACAAACCTGCAGACTTATAAATGATAACTCTCGTCTACAAATATATTGAGGGAAGGCAACAAAGAGGATTTGAAAGCAAGGCAGAATTGCAGGAAACAGATTTCAGGAGGCAGATTCGAATCGCCTTTAAAGCACAGGAAAAGCGGCAAAACCTCGACAATAATGCCCTTGGCCAAAAAGGGCGTATGCGTTTTTTCCTGAATATATTCAGGAAAAAACGCATATGCCCTTTTTGGCCAACCAAGCAACCTGGAAAGGCAAATCAGCGCTACAAAGAAGTCTCGCTTCCCATCGGTCAAAAGGGCCATGCTGAATAAAGTGTCAAAACCAGAAATGCAGGACAGGCCACGGAGAAACGGGAGCCTTGCTACGCTGATGGGCGGGATGTAAATTGCCAACAGCCACTCAGGAGAAGTGTACGGTGTGTCCTGAAACATTTACAAAACTCAGCTTAGAGAGCATAGGGCACTTCCACTCATGGGCGTATAAATTGGGAAAACTAAAAATCTGCAGGACACAAGCACCCCAAAGTTTAGGGCTGCTCTGTTGACAAGAACCTCCACTTCGTTACACCTTAAATATCCCAGGAAAGAGAAAAATGGATAAAGAAGTTGTGCTCCTTATGTACAATGGAATATCACTCAGCCATGAAATCAACGTCATAAGGCTAGTAGCAGCATGATGAGTGGATTTAGGTACGACGATTCTAAGTGAAATAAGTCACACAGAAAAAGACACTTATCATAAGATATCACTTATAGAGGGAATGTAAAAACCGCTACCCTTGAACTGAATTACAAAACAGAACAGAGTCACACGGTTAGAAAAGACACTATGGCTGCCTAACGGGAAAGTTGAGGTGGGGTGATGCATAAAACAAGGGTTTCAAATTAGCTCAGATACCGTTCCATAAACCCAATATGTAATAGACAAGACCTACTCCTTGCTCAGGGAACTGGACTCAACACCCCCTATTCACCGCCCAAGAATATATCTGACTAGTAAGAATCTCAACACCTATGTATTGATATCTCTCTGTAAGTGAGTCAAGTGGGTGTAAAGCTGCATAAACACAGCAGTGAAAAGCAGCTAAACCCCATTATAAAACTCAATTAATTTCAAAAACCCGTGAAACAAAGACAGTGAAAGAGAGAGAAATTCTTACAAAATTCGTTCAGGGGCTGTGATGCCACCTGGATTGACCATATCTAGACCCGCAGCTGATTGAGACATAAGGGTGGACACTCTTGGGGCTGAGAGGTTTGGTGAGGTTGGGTGAGCAAACGCAGACGCTTTAAAGTAATACTGCGTGGTACCCATCCCATGGGTCCCAAATCTCCAGGTTCAAGGGCATCTGCCTACATCGAAAACATGCATGAGAAACCCAGAAGATGGTCCACCGAGTGATCGGGAAAGGTTTCTAAAACGCACCTCATTTCTCATCTCCTTGTGCTCGGGTTCGCCATTCCAGCCGCTTTACTAGCAATCTCCCTCCTTGGAGAATCAGCACCTTTAACCTCCTGTTCCATACAGGTTGCAATTTGTCCGGAGGATGAACGGGAAGAGGGGGAACCAATGAGAGACTAGCTCTAGGTGTTGGGACAGGCACAGGTCACTCTAGTTTCCCATCAGGAAGAAGACTTAACCACAGGCTCAGTCTGCCGCCCGGAAGCAGAATAGGGCCTAAAGCAATCCTGCGCTTTTGCGGCCAGCTCCCAAGAGAGCGAGTTGAAAAATGGAGCTCAGGGGCACTGCAATTCACAAACCTGCAGACTTATAAATGATAACTCTCGTCTACAAATATATTGAGGGAAGGCAACAAAGAGGATTTGAAAGCAAGGCAGAATTGCAGGAAACAGATTTCAGGAGGCAGATTCGAATCGCCTTTAAAGCACAGGAAAAGCGGCAAAACCTCGACAATGATGCCCTTGGCCAAAAAGGGCGTATGCGTTTTTTCCTGAATATATTCAGGAAAAAACGCATACGCCCTTTTTGGCCAACCAAGCAACCTGGAAAGGCAAATCAGCGCTACAAAGAAGTCTCGCTTCCCATCGGTCAAAAGGGCCATGCTGAATAAAGTGTCAAAACCAGAAATGCAGGACAGGCCACGGAGAAACGGGAGCCTTGCTACGCTGATGGGCGGGATGTAAATTGCCAACAGCCACTCTGGAGAAGTGTACGGTGTGTCCTGAAACATTTACAAAACTCAGCTTAGAGAGCATAGGGCACTTCCACTCATGGGCGTATAAATTGGGAAAACTAAAAATCAGCAAGACACAAGCACCCCAAAGTTTAGGGCTGCTCTGTTGACAAGAACCTCCACTTCGTTACACCTTAAATATCCCAGGAAAGAGAAAAATGGATAAAGAAGTTGTGCTCCTTATGTACAATGGAATATCACTCAGCCATGAAATCAACGTCATAAGGCTAGTAGCAGCATGATGAGTGGATTTAGGTACGACGATTCTAAGTGAAATAAGTCACACAGAAAAAGACACTTATCATAAGATATCACTTATAGAGGGAATGTAAAAACCGCTACCCTTGAACTGAATTACAAAACAGAACAGAGTCACACGGTTAGAAAAGACACTATGGCTGCCTAACGGGAAAGGTGAGGTGGGGTGATGCATAAAACAAGGGTTTCAAATTAGCTCAGATACCGTTCCATAAACCCAATACGTAATAGACAAGACCTACTCCTTGCTCAGGGAACTGGACTCAACACCCCCTATTCACCGCCCAAGAATATATCTGACTAGTAAGAATCTCAACACCTATGTATTGATATCTCTCTGTAAGTGAGTCAAGTGGGTGTAAAGCTGCATAAACACAGCAGTGAAAAGCAGCTAAACCCCATTATAAAACTCAATTAATTTCAAAAACCCGTGAAACAAAGACAGTGAAAGAGAGAGAAATTCTTACAAAATTCGTTCAGGGGCTGTGATGCCACCTGGATTGACCATGTCTAGACCCGCAGCTGATTGAGACATAAGGGTGGACACTCTTAGGGCTGAGAGGTTTGGTGAGGTTGGGTGAGCAAACGCAGACACTTTAAAGTAATACTGCGTGGTACCCATCCCATGGGTCCCAAATCTCCAGGTTCAAGGGCATCTGCCTACATCGAAAACATGCATGAGAAACCCAGAAGATGGTCCACCGAGTGATCGGGAAAGGTTTCTAAAACGCACCTCATTTCTCATCTCCTTGTGCTCGGGTTCGCCATTCCAGCGGCTTTACTAGCAATCTCCCTCCTTGGAGAATCAGCACCTTTAACCTCCTGTTCCATACAGGTGGCAATTTGAACTGAGGATGAACGGGAAGACGGGGAACCAATGAGAGACTAGCTCTAGGTGTTGGGACAGGCACAGGTCACTCTAGTTTCCCATCAGGAAGAAGACTTAACCACAGGCTCAGTCTGCCGCCCGGAAGCAGAATAGGGCCTAAAGCAATCCTGCGCTTTTGCGGCCAGCTCCCAAGAGAGCGAGTTGAAAAATGGAGCTCAGGGGCACTGCAATTCACAAACCTGCAGACTTATAAATGATAACTCTCGTCTACAAATATATTGAGGGAAGGCAACAAAGAGGATTTGAAAGCAAGGCAGAATTGCAGGAAACAGATTTCAGGAGGCAGATTCGAATCGCCTTTAAAGCACAGGAAAAGCGGCAAAACCTCGACAATGATGCCCTTGGCCAAAAAGGGCGTATGCGTTTTTTCCTGAATATATTCAGGAAAAAACGCATATGCCCTTTTTGGCCAACCAAGCAACCTGGAAAGGCAAATCAGCGCTACAAAGAAGTCTCGCTTCCCATCGGTCAAAAGGGCCATGCTGAATAAAGTGTCAAAACCAGAAATGCAGGACAGGCCACGGAGAAACGGGAGCCTTGCTACGCTGATGGGCGGGATGTAAATTGCCAACAGCCACTCAGGAGAAGTGTATGGTGTGTCCTGAAACATTTACAAAACTCAGCTTAGAGAGCATAGGGCACTTCCACTCATGGGCGTATAAATTGGGAAAACTAAAAATCAGCAAGACACAAGCACCCCAAAGTTTAGGGCTGCTCTGTTGACAAGAACCTCCACTTCGTTACACCTTAAATATCCCAGGAAAGAGAAAAATGGATAAAGAAGTTGTGCTCCTTATGTACAATGGAATATCACTCAGCCATGAAATCAACGTCATAAGGCTAGTAGCAGCATGATGAGTGGATTTAGGTACGACGATTCTAAGTGAAATAAGTCACACAGAAAAAGACACTTATCATAAGATATCACTTATAGAGGGAATGTAAAAACCGCTACCCTTGAACTGAATTACAAAACAGAACAGAGTCACACGGTTAGAAAAGACACTATGGCTGCCTAACGGGAAAGGTGAGGTGGGGTGATGCATAAAACAAGGGTTTCAAATTAGCTCAGATACCGTTCCATAAACCCAATACGTAATAGACAAGACCTACTCCTTGCTCAGGGAACTGGACTCAACACCCCCTATTCACCGCCCAAGAATATATCTGACTAGTAAGAATCTCAACACCTATGTATTGATATCTCTCTGTAAGTGAGTCAAGTGGGTGTAAAGCTGCATAAACACAGCAGTGAAAAGCAGCTAAACCCCATTATAAAACTCAATTAATTTCAAAAACCCGTGAAACAAAGACAGTGAAAGAGAGAGAAATTCTTACAAAATTCGTTCAGGGGCTGTGATGCCACCTGGATTGACCATGTCTAGACCCGCAGCTGATTGAGACATAAGGGTGGACACTCTTAGGGCTGAGAGGTTTGGTGAGGTTGGGTGAGCAAACGCAGACGCTTTAAAGTAATACTGCGTGGTACCCATCCCATGGGTCCCAAATCTCCAGGTTCAAGGGCATCTGCCTACATCGAAAACATGCATGAGAAACCCAGAAGATGGTCCACCGAGTGATCGGGAAAGGTTTCTAAAACGCACCTCATTTCTCATCTCCTTGTGCTCGGGTTCGCCATTCCAGCGGCTTTACTAGCAATCTCCCTCCTTGGAGAATCAGCACCTTTAACCTCCTGTTCCATACAGGTGGCAATTTGAACTGAGGATGAACGGGAAGACGGGGAACCAATGAGAGACTAGCTCTAGGTGTTGGGACAGGCACAGGTCACTCTAGTTTCCCATCAGGAAGAAGACTTAACCACAGGCTCAGTCTGCCGCCCGGAAGCAGAATAGGGCCTAAAGCAATCCTGCGCTTTTGCGGCCAGCTCCCAAGAGAGCGAGTTGAAAAATGGAGCTCAGGGGCACTGCAATTCACAAACCTGCAGACTTATAAATGATAACTCTCGTCTACAAATATATTGAGGGAAGGCAACAAAGAGGATTTGAAAGCAAGGCAGAATTGCAGGAAACAGATTTCAGGAGGCAGATTCGAATCGCCTTTAAAGCACAGGAAAAGCGGCAAAACCTCGACAATGATGCCCTTGGCCAAAAAGGGCGTATGCGTTTTTTCCTGAATATATTCAGGAAAAAACGCATACGCCCTTTTTGGCCAACCAAGCAACCTGGAAAGGCAAATCAGCGCTACAAAGAAGTCTCGCTTCCCATCGGTCAAAAGGGCCATGCTGAATAAAGTGTCAAAACCAGAAATGCAGGACAGGCCACGGAGAAACGGGAGCCTTGCTACGCTGATGGGCGGTATGTAAATTGCCAACAGGCACTCTGGAGAAGTGTACTGTGTGTCCTGAAACATTTACAAAACTCAGCTTAGAGAGCATAGGGCACTTCCACTCATGGGCGTATAAATTGGGAAAACTAAAAATCAGCAAGACACAAGCACCCCAAAGTTTAGGGCTGCTCTGTTGACAAGAACCTCCACTTCGTTACACCTTAAATATCCCAGGAAAGAGAAAAATGGATAAAGAAGTTGTGCTCCTTATGTACAATGGAATATCACTCAGCCATGAAATCAACGTCATAAGGCTAGTAGCAGCATGATGAGTGGATTTAGGTACGACGATTCTAAGTGAAATAAGTCACACAGAAAAAGACACTTATCATAAGATATCACTTATAGAGGGAATGTAAAAACCGCTACCCTTGAACTGAATTACAAAACAGAACAGAGTCACACGGTTAGAAAAGACACTATGGCTGCCTAACGGGAAAGGTGAGGTGGGGTGATGCATAAAACAAGGGTTTCAAATTAGCTCAGATACCGTTCCATAAACCCAATACGTAATAGACAAGACCTACTCCTTGCTCAGGGAACTGGACTCAACACCCCCTATTCACCGCCCAAGAATATATCTGACTAGTAAGAATCTCAACACCTATGTATTGATATCTCTCTGTAAGTGAGTCAAGTGGGTGTAAAGCTGCATAAACACAGCAGTGAAAAGCAGCTAAACCCCATTATAAAACTCAATTAATTTCAAAAACCCGTGAAACAAAGACAGTGAAAGAGAGAGAAATTCTTACAAAATTCGTTCAGGGGCTGTGATGCCACCTGGATTGACCATGTCTAGACCCGCAGCTGATTGAGACATAAGGGTGGACACTCTTAGGGCTGAGAGGTTTGGTGAGGTTGGGTGAGCAAACGCAGACGCTTTAAAGTAATACTGCGTGGTACCCATCCCATGGGTCCCAAATCTCCAGGTTCAAGGGCATCTGCCTACATCGAAAACATGCATGAGAAACCCAGAAGATGGTCCACCGAGTGATCGGGAAAGGTTTCTAAAACGCACCTCATTTCTCATCTCCTTGTGCTCGGGTTCGCCATTACAGCGGCTTTACTAGCAATCTCCCTCCTTGGAGAATCAGCACCTTTAACCTCCTGTTCCATACAGGTGGCAATTTGAACTGAGGATGAACGGGAAGACGGGGAACCAATGAGAGACTAGCTCTAGGTGTTGGGACAGGCACAGGTCACTCTAGTTTCCCATCAGGAAGAAGACTTAACCACAGGCTCAGTCTGCCGCCCGGAAGCAGAATAGGGCCTAAAGCAATCCTGCGCTTTTGCGGCCAGCTCCCAAGAGAGCGAGTTGAAAAATGGAGCTCAGGGGCACTGCAATTCACAAACCTGCAGACTTATAAATGATAACTCTCGTCTACAAATATATTGAGGGAAGGCAACAAAGAGGATTTGAAAGCAAGGCAGAATTGCAGGAAACAGATTTCAGGAGGCAGATTCGAATCGCCTTTAAAGCACAGGAAAAGCGGCAAAACCTTGACAATGATGCCCTTGGCCAAAAAGGGCGTATGCGTTTTTTCCTGAATATATTCAGGAAAAAACGCATATGCCCTTTTTGGCCAACCAAGCAACCTGGAAAGGCAAATCAGCGCTACAAAGAAGTCTCGCTTCCCATCGGTCAAAAGGGCCATGCTGAATAAAGTGTCAAAACCAGAAATGCAGGACAGGCCACGGAGAAACGGGAGCCTTGCTACGCTGATGGGCGGGATGTAAATTGCCAACAGCCACTCTGGAGAAGTGTACGGTGTGTCCTGAAACATTTACAAAACTCAGCTTAGAGAGCATAGGGCACTTCCACTCATGGGCGTATAAATTGGGAAAACTAAAAATCAGCAAGACACAAGCACCCCAAAGTTTAGGGCTGCTCTGTTGACAAGAACCTCCACTTCGTTACACCTTAAATATCCCAGGAAAGAGAAAAATGGATAAAGAAGTTGTGCTCCTTATGTACAATGGAATATCACTCAGCCATGAAATCAACGTCATAAGGCTAGTAGCAGCATGATGAGTGGATTTAGGTACGACGATTCTAAGTGAAATAAGTCACACAGAAAAAGACACTTATCATAAGATATCACTTATAGAGGGAATGTAAAAACCGCTACCCTTGAACTGAATTACAAAACAGAACAGAGTCACACGGTTAGAAAAGACACTATGGCTGCCTAACGGGAAAGGTGAGGTGGGGTGATGCATAAAACAAGGGTTTCAAATTAGCTCAGATACCGTTCCATAAACCCAATACGTAATAGACAAGACCTACTCCTTGCTCAGGGAACTGGACTCAACACCCCCTATTCACCGCCCAAGAATATAACTGACTAGTAAGAATCTCAACACCTATGTATTGATATCTCTCTGTAAGTGAGTCAAGTGGGTGTAAAGCTGCATAAACACAGCAGTGAAAAGCAGCTAAACCCCATTATAAAACTCAATTAATTTCAAAAACCCGTGAAACAAAGACAGTGAAAGAGAGAGAAATTCTTACAAAATTCGTTCAGGGGCTGTGATGCCACCTGGATTGACCATGTCTAGACCCGCAGCTGATTGAGACATAAGGGTGGACACTCTTAGGGCTGAGAGGTTTGGTGAGGTTGGGTGAGCAAACGCAGACGCTTTAAAGTAATACTGCGTGGTACCCATCCCATGGGTCCCAAATCTCCAGGTTCAAGGGCATCTGCCTACATCGAAAACATGCATGAGAAACCCAGAAGATGGTCCACCGAGTGATCGGGAAAGGTTTCTAAAACGCACCTCATTTCTCATCTCCTTGTGCTCGGGTTCGCCATTACAGCGGCTTTACTAGCAATCTCCCTCCTTGGAGAATCAGCACCTTTAACCTCCTGTTCCATACAGGTGGCAATTTGAACTGAGGATGAACGGGAAGACGGGGAACCAATGAGAGACTAGCTCTAGGTGTTGGGACAGGCACAGGTCACTCTAGTTTCCCATCAGGAAGAAGACTTAACCACAGGCTCAGTCTGCCGCCCGGAAGCAGAATAGGGCCTAAAGCAATCCTGCGCTTTTGCGGCCAGCTCCCAAGAGAGCGAGTTGAAAAATGGAGCTCAGGGGCACTGCAATTCACAAACCTGCAGACTTATAAATGATAACTCTCGTCTACAAATATATTGAGGGAAGGCAACAAAGAGGATTTGAAAGCAAGGCAGAATTGCAGGAAACAGATTTCAGGAGGCAGATTCGAATCGCCTTTAAAGCACAGGAAAAGCGGCAAAACCTCGACAATGATGCCCTTGGCCAAAAAGGGCGTATGCGTTTTTTCCTGAATATATTCAGGAAAAAACGCATACGCCCTTTTTGGCCAACCAAGCAACCTGGAAAGGCAAATCAGCGCTACAAAGAAGTCTCGCTTCCCATCGGTCAAAAGGGCCATGCTGAATAAAGTGTCAAAACCAGAAATGCAGGACAGGCCACGGAGAAACGGGAGCCTTGCTACGCTGATGGGCGGGATGTAAATTGCCAACAGCCACTCAGGAGAAGTGTACGGTGTGTCCTGAAACATTTACAAAACTCAGCTTAGAGAGCATAGGGCACTTCCACTCATGGGCGTATAAATTGGGAAAACTAAAAATCAGCAAGACACAAGCACCCCAAAGTTTAGGGCTGCTCTGTTGACAAGAACCTCCACTTCGTTACACCTTAAATATCCCAGGAAAGAGAAAAATGGATAAAGAAGTTGTGCTCCTTATGTACAATGGAATATCACTCAGCCATGAAATCAACGTCATAAGGCTAGTAGCAGCATGATGAGTGGATTTAGGTACGACGATTCTAAGTGAAATAAGTCACACAGAAAAAGACACTTATCATAAGATATCACTTATAGAGGGAATGTAAAAACCGCTACCCTTGAACTGAATTACAAAACAGAACAGAGTCACACGGTTAGAAAAGACACTATGGCTGCCTAACGGGAAAGGTGAGGTGGGGTGATGCATAAAACAAGGGTTTCAAATTAGCTCAGATACCGTTCCATAAACCCAATACGTAATAGACAAGACCTACTCCTTGCTCAGGGAACTGGACTCAACACCCCCTATTCACCGCCCAAGAATATATCTGACTAGTAAGAATCTCAACACCTATGTATTGATATCTCTCTGTAAGTGAGTCAAGTGGGTGTAAAGCTGCATAAACACAGCAGTGAAAAGCAGCTAAACCCCATTATAAAACTCAATTAATTTCAAAAACCCGTGAAACAAAGACAGTGAAAGAGAGAGAAATTCTTACAAAATTCGTTCAGGGGCTGTGATGCCACCTGGATTGACCATATCTAGACCCGCATCTGATTGAGACATAAGGGTGGACACTCTTGGGGCTGAGAGGTTTGGTGAGGTTGGGTGAGCAAACGCAGACGCTTTAAAGTAATACTGCGTGGTACCCATCCCATGGGTCCCAAATCTCCAGGTTCAAGGGCATCTGCCTACATCGAAAACATGCATGAGAAACCCAGAAGATGGTCCACCGAGTGATCGGGAAAGGTTTCTAAAACGCACCTCATTTCTCATCTCCTTGTGCTCGGGTTCGCCATTCCAGCCGCTTTACTAGCAATCTCCCTCCTTGGAGAATCAGCACCTTTAACCTCCTGTTCCATACAGGTGGCAATTTGTCCTGAGGATGAACGGGAAGAGGGGGAACCAATGAGAGACTAGCTCTAGGTGTTGGGACAGGCACAGGTCACTCTAGTTTCCCATCAGGAAGAAGACTTAACCACAGGCTCAGTCTGCCGCCCGGAAGCAGAATAGGGCCTAAAGCAATCCTGCGCTTTTGCGGCCAGCTCCCAAGAGAGCGAGTTGAAAAATGGAGCTCAGGGGCACTGCAATTCACAAACCTGCAGACTTATAAATGATAACTCTCGTCTACAAATATATTGAGGGAAGGCAACAAAGAGGATTTGAAAGCAAGGCAGAATTGCAGGAAACAGATTTCAGGAGGCAGATTCGAATCGCCTTTAAAGCACAGGAAAAGCGGCAAAACCTCGACAATGATGCCCTTGGCCAAAAAGGGCGTATGCGTTTTTTCCTGAATATATTCAGGAAAAAACGCATACGCCCTTTTTGGCCAACCAAGCAACCTGGAAAGGCAAATCAGCGCTACAAAGAAGTCTCGCTTCCCATCGGTCAAAAGGGCCATGCTGAATAAAGTGTCAAAACCAGAAATGCAGGACAGGCCACGGAGAAACGGGAGCCTTGCTACGCTGATGGGCGGGATGTAAATTGCCAACAGCCACTCAGGAGAAGTGTACGGTGTGTCCTGAAACATTTACAAAACTCAGCTTAGAGAGCATAGGGCACTTCCACTCATGGGCGTATAAATTGGGAAAACTAAAAATCAGCAAGACACAAGCACCCCAAAGTTTAGGGCTGCTCTGTTGACAAGAACCTCCACTTCGTTACACCTTAAATATCCCAGGAAAGAGAAAAATGGATAAAGAAGTTGTGCTCCTTATGTACAATGGAATATCACTCAGCCATGAAATCAACGTCATAAGGCTAGTAGCAGCATGATGAGTGGATTTAGGTACGACGATTCTAAGTGAAATAAGTCACACAGAAAAAGACACTTATCATAAGATATCACTTATAGAGGGAATGTAAAAACCGCTACCCTTGAACTGAATTACAAAACAGAACAGAGTCACACGGTTAGAAAAGACACTATGGCTGCCTAACGGGAAAGGTGAGGTGGGGTGATGCATAAAACAAGGGTTTCAAATTAGCTCAGATACCGTTCCATAAACCCAATACGTAATAGACAAGACCTACTCCTTGCTCAGGGAACTGGACTCAACACCCCCTATTCACCGCCCAAGAATATATCTGACTAGTAAGAATCTCAACACCTATGTATTGATATCTCTCTGTAAGTGAGTCAAGTGGGTGTAAAGCTGCATAAACACAGCAGTGAAAAGCAGCTAAACCCCATTATAAAACTCAATTAATTTCAAAAACCCGTGAAACAAAGACAGTGAAAGAGAGAGAAATTCTTACAAAATTCGTTCAGGGGCTGTGATGCCACCTGGATTGACCATATCTAGACCCGCAGCTGATTGAGACATAAGGGTGGACACTCTTGGGGCTGAGAGGTTTGGTGAGGTTGGGTGAGCAAACGCAGACGCTTTAAAGTAATACTGCGTGGTACCCATCCCATGGGTCCCAAATCTCCAGGTTCAAGGGCATCTGCCTACATCGAAAACATGCATGAGAAACCCAGAAGATGGTCCACCGAGTGATCGGGAAAGGTTTCTAAAACGCACCTCATTTCTCATCTCCTTGTGCTCGGGTTCGCCATTCCAGCCGCTTTACTAGCAATCTCCCTCCTTGGAGAATCAGCACCTTTAACCTCCTGTTCCATACAGGTTGCAATTTGTCCTGAGGATGAACGGGAAGAGGGGGAACCAATGAGAGACTAGCTCTAGGTGTTGGGACAGGCACAGGTCACTCTAGTTTCCCATCAGGAAGAAGACTTAACCACAGGCTCAGTCTGCCGCCCGGAAGCAGAATAGGGCCTAAAGCAATCCTGCGCTTTTGCGGCCAGCTCCCAAGAGAGCGAGTTGAAAAATGGAGCTCAGGGGCACTGCAATTCACAAACCTGCAGACTTATAAATGATAACTCTCGTCTACAAATATATTGAGGGAAGGCAACAAAGAGGATTTGAAAGCAAGGCAGAATTGCAGGAAACAGATTTCAGGAGGCAGATTCGAATCGCCTTTAAAGAACAGGAAAAGCGGCAAAACCTCGACAATGATGCCCTTGGCCAAAAAGGGCGTATGCGTTTTTTCCTGAATATATTCAGGAAAAAACGCATACGCCCTTTTTGGCCAACCAAGCAACCTGGAAAGGCAAATCAGCGCTACAAAGAAGTCTCGCTTCCCATCGGTCAAAAGGGCCATGCTGAATAAAGTGTCAAAACCAGAAATGCAGGACAGGCCACGGAGAAACGGGAGCCTTGCTACGCTGATGGGCGGGATGTAAATTGCCAACAGCCACTCTGGAGAAGTGTACGGTGTGTCCTGAAACATTTACAAAACTCAGCTTAGAGAGCATAGGGCACTTCCACTCATGGGCGTATAAATTGGGAAAACTAAAAATCAGCAAGACACAAGCACCCCAAAGTTTAGGGCTGCTCTGTTGACAAGAACCTCCACTTCGTTACACCTTAAATATCCCAGGAAAGAGAAAAATGGATAAAGAAGTTGTGCTCCTTATGTACAATGGAATATCACTCAGCCATGAAATCAACGTCATAAGGCTAGTAGCAGCATGATGAGTGGATTTAGGTACGACGATTCTAAGTGAAATAAGTCACACAGAAAAAGACACTTATCATAAGATATCACTTATAGAGGGAATGTAAAAACCGCTACCCTTGAACTGAATTACAAAACAGAACAGAGTCACACGGTTAGAAAAGACACTATGGCTGCCTAACGGGAAAGGTGAGGTGGGGTGATGCATAAAACAAGGGTTTCAAATTAGCTCAGATACCGTTCCATAAACCCAATACGTAATAGACAAGACCTACTCCTTGCTCAGGGAACTGGACTCAACACCCCCTATTCACCGCCCAAGAATATATCTGACTAGTAAGAATCTCAACACCTATGTATTGATATCTCTCTGTAAGTGAGTCAAGTGGGTGTAAAGCTGCATAAACACAGCAGTGAAAAGCAGCTAAACCCCATTATAAAACTCAATTAATTTCAAAAACCCGTGAAACAAAGACAGTGAAAGAGAGAGAAATTCTTACAAAATTCGTTCAGGGGCTGTGATGCCACCTGGATTGACCATGTCTAGACCCGCGGCTGATTGAGACATAAGGGTGGACACTCTTAGGGCTGAGAGGTTTGGTGAGGTTGGGTGAGCAAACGCAGACGCTTTAAAGTAATACTGCGTGGTACCCATCCCATGGGTCCCAAATCTCCAGGTTCAAGGGCATCTGCCTACATCGAAAACATGCATGAGAAACCCAGAAGATGGTCCACCGAGTGATCGGGAAAGGTTTCTAAAACGCACCTCATTTCTCATCTCCTTGTGCTCGGGTTCGCCATTCCAGCGGCTTTACTAGCAATCTCCCTCCTTGGAGAATCAGCACCTTTAACCTCCTGTTCCATACAGGTGGCAATTTGAACTGAGGATGAACGGGAAGACGGGGAACCAATGAGAGACTAGCTCTAGGTGTTGGGACAGGCACAGGTCACTCTAGTTTCCCATCAGGAAGAAGACTTAACCACAGGCTCAGTCTGCCGCCCGGAAGCAGAATAGGGCCTAAAGCAATCCTGCGCTTTTGCGGCCAGCTCCCAAGAGAGCGAGTTGAAAAATGGAGCTCAGGGGCACTGCAATTCACAAACCTGCAGACTTATAAATGATAACTCTCGTCTACAAATATATTGAGGGAAGGCAACAAAGAGGATTTAAAAGCAAGGCAGAATTGCAGGAAACAGATTTCAGGAGGCAGATTCGAATCGCCTTTAAAGCACAGGAAAAGCGGCAAAACCTCGACACTGATGCCCTTGGCCAAAAAGGGCGTATGCGTTTTTTCCTGAATATATTCAGGAAAAAACGCATACGCCCTTTTTGGCCAACCAAGCAACCTGGAAAGGCAAATCAGCGCTACAAAGAAGTCTCGCTTCCCATCGGTCAAAAGGGCCATGCTGAATAAAGTGTCAAAACCAGAAATGCAGGACAGGCCACGGAGAAACGGGAGCCTTGCTACGCTGATGGGCGGGATGTAAATTGCCAACAGCCACTCAGGAGAAGTGTACGGTGTGTCCTGAAACATTTACAAAACTCAGCTTAGAGAGCATAGGGCACTTCCACTCATGGGCGTATAAATTGGGAAAACTAAAAATCAGCAAGACACAAGCACCCCAAAGTTTAGGGCTGCTCTGTTGACAAGAACCTCCACTTCGTTACACCTTAAATATCCCAGGAAAGAGAAAAATGGATAAAGAAGTTGTGCTCCTTATGTACAATGGAATATCACTCAGCCATGAAATCAACGTCATAAGGCTAGTAGCAGCATGATGAGTGGATTTAGGTACGACGATTCTAAGTGAAATAAGTCACACAGAAAAAGACACTTATCATAAGATATCACTTATAGAGGGAATGTAAAAACCGCTACCCTTGAACTGAATTACAAAACAGAACAGAGTCACACGGTTAGAAAAGACACTATGGCTGCCTAACGGGAAAGGTGAGGTGGGGTGATGCATAAAACAAGGGTTTCAAATTAGCTCAGATACCGTTCCATAAACCCAATACGTAATAGACAAGACCTACTCCTTGCTCAGGGAACTGGACTCAACACCCCCTATTCACCGCCCAAGAATATATCTGACTAGTAAGAATCTCAACACCTATGTATTGATATCTCTCTGTAAGTGAGTCAAGTGGGTGTAAAGCTGCATAAACACAGCAGTGAAAAGCAGCTAAACCCCATTATAAAACTCAATTAATTTCAAAAACCCGTGAAACAAAGACAGTGAAAGAGAGAGAAATTCTTACAAAATTCGTTCAGGGGCTGTGATGCCACCTGGATTGACCATGTCTAGACCCGCGGCTGATTGAGACATAAGGGTGGACACTCTTAGGGCTGAGAGGTTTGGTGAGGTTGGGTGAGCAAACGCAGACGCTTTAAAGTAATACTGCGTGGTACCCATCCCATGGGTCCCAAATCTCCAGGTTCAAGGGCATCTGCCTACATCGAAAACATGCATGAGAAACCCAGAAGATGGTCCACCGAGTGATCGGGAAAGGTTTCTAAAACGCACCTCATTTCTCATCTCCTTGTGCTCGGGTTCGCCATTCCAGCGGCTTTACTAGCAATCTCCCTCCTTGGAGAATCAGCACCTTTAACCTCCTGTTCCATACAGGTGGCAATTTGAACTGAGGATGAACGGGAAGACGGGGAACCAATGAGAGACTAGCTCTAGGTGTTGGGACAGGCACAGGTCACTCTAGTTTCCCATCAGGAAGAAGACTTAACCACAGGCTCAGTCTGCCGCCCGGAAGCAGAATAGGGCCTAAAGCAATCCTGCGCTTTTGCGGCCAGCTCCCAAGAGAGCGAGTTGAAAAATGGAGCTCAGGGGCACTGCAATTCACAAACCTGCAGACTTATAAATGATAACTCTCGTCTACAAATATATTGAGGGAAGGCAACAAAGAGGATTTAAAAGCAAGGCAGAATTGCAGGAAACAGATTTCAGGAGGCAGATTCGAATCGCCTTTAAAGCACAGGAAAAGCGGCAAAACCTCGACACTGATGCCCTTGGCCAAAAAGGGCGTATGCGTTTTTTCCTGAATATATTCAGGAAAAAACGCATACGCCCTTTTTGGCCAACCAAGCAACCTGGAAAGGCAAATCAGCGCTACAAAGAAGTCTCGCTTCCCATCGGTCAAAAGGGCCATGCTGAATAAAGTGTCAAAACCAGAAATGCAGGACAGGCCACGGAGAAACGGGAGCCTTGCTACGCTGATGGGCGGGATGTAAATTGCCAACAGCCACTCAGGAGAAGTGTACGGTGTGTCCTGAAACATTTACAAAACTCAGCTTAGAGAGCATAGGGCACTTCCACTCATGGGCGTATAAATTGGGAAAACTAAAAATCAGCAAGACACAAGCACCCCAAAGTTTAGGGCTGCTCTGTTGACAAGAACCTCCACTTCGTTACACCTTAAATATCCCAGGAAAGAGAAAAATGGATAAAGAAGTTGTGCTCCTTATGTACAATGGAATATCACTCAGCCATGAAATCAACGTCATAAGGCTAGTAGCAGCATGATGAGTGGATTTAGGTACGACGATTCTAAGTGAAATAAGTCACACAGAAAAAGACACTTATCATAAGATATCACTTATAGAGGGAATGTAAAAACCGCTACCCTTGAACTGAATTACAAAACAGAACAGAGTCACACGGTTAGAAAAGACACTATGGCTGCCTAACGGGAAAGGTGAGGTGGGGTGATGCATAAAACAAGGGTTTCAAATTAGCTCAGATACCGTTCCATAAACCCAATACGTAATAGACAAGACCTACTCCTTGCTCAGGGAACTGGACTCAACACCCCCTATTCACCGCCCAAGAATATATCTGACTAGTAAGAATCTCAACACCTATGTATTGATATCTCTCTGTAAGTGAGTCAAGTGGGTGTAAAGCTGCATAAACACAGCAGTGAAAAGCAGCTAAACCCCATTATAAAACTCAATTAATTTCAAAAACCCGTGAAACAAAGACAGTGAAAGAGAGAGAAATTCTTACAAAATTCGTTCAGGGGCTGTGATGCCACCTGGATTGACCATGTCTAGACCCGCAGCTGATTGAGACATAAGGGTGGACACTCTTAGGGCTGAGAGGTTTGGTGAGGTTGGGTGAGCAAACGCAGACGCTTTAAAGTAATACTGCGTGGTACCCATCCCATGGGTCCCAAATCTCCAGGTTCAAGGGCATCTGCCTACATCGAAAACATGCATGAGAAACCCAGAAGATGGTCCACCGAGTGATCGGGAAAGGTTTCTAAAACGCACCTCATTTCTCATCTCCTTGTGCTCGGGTTCGCCATTCCAGCGGCTTTACTAGCAATCTCCCTCCTTGGAGAATCAGCACCTTTAACCTCCTGTTCCATACAGGTGGCAATTTGAACTGAGGATGAACGGGAAGACGGGGAACCAATGAGAGACTAGCTCTAGGTGTTGGGACAGGCACAGGTCACTCTAGTTTCCCATCAGGAAGAAGACTTAACCACAGGCTCAGTCTGCCGCCCGGAAGCAGAATAGGGCCTAAAGCAATCCTGCGCTTTTGCGGCCAGCTCCCAAGAGAGCGAGTTGAAAAATGGAGCTCAGGGGCACTGCAATTCACAAACCTGCAGACTTATAAATGATAACTCTCGTCTACAAATATATTGAGGGAAGGCAACAAAGAGGATTTGAAAGCAAGGCAGAATTGCAGGAAACAGATTTCAGGAGGCAGATTCGAATCGCCTTTAAAGCACAGGAAAAGCGGCAAAACCTCGACAATGATGCCCTTGGCCAAAAAGGGCGTATGCGTTTTTTCCTGAATATATTCAGGAAAAAACGCATACGCCCTTTTTGGCCAACCAAGCAACCTGGAAAGGCAAATCAGCGCTACAAAGAAGTCTCGCTTCCCATCGGTCAAAAGGGCCATGCTGAATAAAGTGTCAAAACCAGAAATGCAGGACAGGCCACGGAGAAACGGGAGCCTTGCTACGCTGATGGGCGGGATGTAAATTGCCAACAGCCACTCTGGAGAAGTGTACGGTGTGTCCTGAAACATTTACAAAACTCAGCTTAGAGAGCATAGGGCACTTCCACTCATGGGCGTATAAATTGGGAAAACTAAAAATCAGCAAGACACAAGCACCCCAAAGTTTAGGGCTGCTCTGTTGACAAGAACCTCCACTTCGTTACACCTTAAATATCCCAGGAAAGAGAAAAATGGATAAAGAAGTTGTGCTCCTTATGTACAATGGAATATCACTCAGCCATGAAATCAACGTCATAAGGCTAGTAGCAGCATGATGAGTGGATTTAGGTACGACGATTCTAAGTGAAATAAGTCACACAGAAAAAGACACTTATCATAAGATATCACTTATAGAGGGAATGTAAAAACCGCTACCCTTGAACTGAATTACAAAACAGAACAGAGTCACACGGTTAGAAAAGACACTATGGCTGCCTAACGGGAAAGGTGAGGTGGGGTGATGCATAAAACAAGGGTTTCAAATTAGCTCAGATACCGTTCCATAAACCCAATACGTAATAGACAAGACCTACTCCTTGCTCAGGGAACTGGACTCAACACCCCCTATTCACCGCCCAAGAATATATCTGACTAGTAAGAATCTCAACACCTATGTATTGATATCTCTCTGTAAGTGAGTCAAGTGGGTGTAAAGCTGCATAAACACAGCAGTGAAAAGCAGCTAAACCCCATTATAAAACTCAATTAATTTCAAAAACCCGTGAAACAAAGACAGTGAAAGAGAGAGAAATTCTTACAAAATTCGTTCAGGGGCTGTGATGCCACCTGGATTGACCATGTCTAGACCCGCAGCTGATTGAGACATAAGGGTGGACACTCTTGGGGCTGAGAGGTTTGGTGAGGTTGGGTGAGCAAACGCAGACGCTTTAAAGTAATACTGCGTGGTACCCATCCCATGGGTCCCAAATCTCCAGGTTCAAGGGCATCTGCCTACATCGAAAACATGCATGAGAAACCCAGAAGATGGTCCACCGAGTGATCGGGAAAGGTTTCTAAAACGCACCTCATTTCTCATCTCCTTGTGCTCGGGTTCGCCATTCCAGCGGCTTTACTAGCAATCTCCCTCCTTGGAGAATCAGCACCTTTAACCTCCTGTTCCATACAGGTGGCAATTTGAACTGAGGATGAACGGGAAGACGGGGAACCAATGAGAGACTAGCTCTAGGTGTTGGGACAGGCACAGGTCACTCTAGTTTCCCATCAGGAAGAAGACTTAACCACAGGCTCAGTCTGCCGCCCGGAAGCAGAATAGGGCCTAAAGCAATCCTGCGCTTTTGCGGCCAGCTCCCAAGAGAGCGAGTTGAAAAATGGAGCTCAGGGGCACTGCAATTCACAAACCTGCAGACTTATAAATGATAACTCTCGTCTACAAATATATTGAGGGAAGGCAACAAAGAGGATTTGAAAGCAAGGCAGAATTGCAGGAAACAGATTTCAGGAGGCAGATTCGAATCGCCTTTAAAGCACAGGAAAAGCGGCAAAACCTCGACAATGATGCCCTTGGCCAAAAAGGGCGTATGCGTTTTTTCCTGAATATATTCAGGAAAAAACGCATATGCCCTTTTTGGCCAACCAAGCAACCTGGAAAGGCAAATCAGCGCTACAAAGAAGTCTCGCTTCCCATCGGTCAAAAGGGCCATGCTGAATAAAGTGTCAAAACCAGAAATGCAGGACAGGCCACGGAGAAACGGGAGCCTTGCTACGCTGATGGGCGGGATGTAAATTGCCAACAGCCACTCTGGAGAAGTGTACGGTGTGTCCTGAAACATTTACAAAACTCAGCTTAGAGAGCATAGGGCACTTCCACTCATGGGCGTATAAATTGGGAAAACTAAAAATCAGCAAGACACAAGCACCCCAAAGTTTAGGGCTGCTCTGTTGACAAGAACCTCCACTTCGTTACACCTTAAATATCCCAGGAAAGAGAAAAATGGATAAAGAAGTTGTGCTCCTTATGTACAATGGAATATCACTCAGCCATGAAATCAACGTCATAAGGCTAGTAGCAGCATGATGAGTGGATTTAGGTACGACGATTCTAAGTGAAATAAGTCACACAGAAAAAGACACTTATCATAAGATATCACTTATAGAGGGAATGTAAAAACCGCTACCCTTGAACTGAATTACAAAACAGAACAGAGTCACACGGTTAGAAAAGACACTATGGCTGCCTAACGGGAAAGGTGAGGTGGGGTGATGCATAAAACAAGGGTTTCAAATTAGCTCAGATACCGTTCCATAAACCCAATACATAATAGACAAGACCTACTCCTTGCTCAGGGAACTGGACTCAACACCCCCTATTCACCGCCCAAGAATATAACTGACTAGTAAGAATCTCAACACCTATGTATTGATATCTCTCTGTAAGTGAGTCAAGTGGGTGTAAAGCTGCATAAACACAGCAGTGAAAAGCAGCTAAACCCCATTATAAAACTCAATTAATTTCAAAAACCCGTGAAACAAAGACAGTGAAAGAGAGAGAAATTCTTACAAAATTCGTTCAGGGGCTGTGATGCCACCTGGATTGACCATGTCTAGACCCGCAGCTGATTGAGACATAAGGGTGGACACTCTTAGGGCTGAGAGGTTTGGTGAGGTTGGGTGAGCAAACGCAGACGCTTTAAAGTAATACTGCGTGGTACCCATCCCATGGGTCCCAAATCTCCAGGTTCAAGGGCATCTGCCTACATCGAAAACATGCATGAGAAACCCAGAAGATGGTCCACCGAGTGATCGGGAAAGGTTTCTAAAACGCACCTCATTTCTCATCTCCTTGTGCTCGGGTTCGCCATTCCAGCGGCTTTACTAGCAATCTCCCTCCTTGGAGAATCAGCACCTTTAACCTCCTGTTCCATACAGGTGGCAATTTGAACTGAGGATGAACGGGAAGACGGGGAACCAATGAGAGACTAGCTCTAGGTGTTGGGACAGGCACAGGTCACTCTAGTTTCCCATCAGGAAGAAGACTTAACCACAGGCTCAGTCTGCCGCCCGGAAGCAGAATAGGGCCTAAAGCAATCCTGCGCTTTTGCGGCCAGCTCCCAAGAGAGCGAGTTGAAAAATGGAGCTCAGGGGCACTGCAATTCACAAACCTGCAGACTTATAAATGATAACTCTCGTCTACAAATATATTGAGGGAAGGCAACAAAGAGGATTTGAAAGCAAGGCAGAATTGCAGGAAACAGATTTCAGGAGGCAGATTCGAATCGCCTTTAAAGCACAGGAAAAGCGGCAAAACCTCGACAATGATGCCCTTGGCCAAAAAGGGCGTATGCGTTTTTTCCTGAATATATTCAGGAAAAAACGCATACGCCCTTTTTGGCCAACCAAGCAACCTGGAAAGGCAAATCAGCGCTACAAAGAAGTCTCGCTTCCCATCGGTCAAAAGGGCCATGCTGAATAAAGTGTCAAAACCAGAAATGCAGGACAGGCCACGGAGAAACGGGAGCCTTGCTACGCTGATGGGCGGGATGTAAATTGCCAACAGCCACTCAGGAGAAGTGTACGGTGTGTCCTGAAACATTTACAAAACTCAGCTTAGAGAGCATAGGGCACTTCCACTCATGGGCGTATAAATTGGGAAAACTAAAAATCAGCAAGACACAAGCACCCCAAAGTTTAGGGCTGCTCTGTTGACAAGAACCTCCACTTCGTTACACCTTAAATATCCCAGGAAAGAGAAAAATGGATAAAGAAGTTGTGCTCCTTATGTACAATGGAATATCACTCAGCCATGAAATCAACGTCATAAGGCTAGTAGCAGCATGATGAGTGGATTTAGGTACGACGATTCTAAGTGAAATAAGTCACACAGAAAAAGACACTTATCATAAGATATCACTTATAGAGGGAATGTAAAAACCGCTACCCTTGAACTGAATTACAAAACAGAACAGAGTCACACGGTTAGAAAAGACACTATGGCTGCCTAACGGGAAAGGTGAGGTGGGGTGATGCATAAAACAAGGGTTTCAAATTAGCTCAGATACCGTTCCATAAACCCAATACGTAATAGACAAGACCTACTCCTTGCTCAGGGAACTGGACTCAACACCCCATATTCACCGCCCAAGAATATATCTGACTAGTAAGAATCTCAACACCTATGTATTGATATCTCTCTGTAAGTGAGTCAAGTGGGTGTAAAGCTGCATAAACACAGCAGTGAAAAGCAGCTAAACCCCATTATAAAACTCAATTAATTTCAAAAACCCGTGAAACAAAGACAGTGAAAGAGAGAGAAATTCTTACAAAATTCGTTCAGGGGCAGTGATGCCACCTGGATTGACCATGTCTAGACCCGCATCTGATTGAGACATAAGGGTGGACACTCTTGGGGCTGAGAGGTTTGGTGAGGTTGGGTGAGCAAACGCAGACGCTTTAAAGTAATACTGCGTGGTACCCATCCCATGGGTCCCAAATCTCCAGGTTCAAGGGCATCTGCCTACATCGAAAACATGCATGAGAAACCCAGAAGATGGTCCACCGAGTGATCGGGAAAGGTTTCTAAAACGCACCTCATTTCTCATCTCCTTGTGCTCGGGTTCGCCATTCCAGCCGCTTTACTAGCAATCTCCCTCCTTGGAGAATCAGCACCTTTAACCTCCTGTTCCATACAGGTGGCAATTTGTCCTGAGGATGAACGGGAAGAGGGGGAACCAATGAGAGACTAGCTCTAGGTGTTGGGACAGGCACAGGTCACTCTAGTTTCCCATCAGGAAGAAGACTTAACCACAGGCTCAGTCTGCCGCCCGGAAGCAGAATAGGGCCTAAAGCAATCCTGCGCTTTTGCGGCCAGCTCCCAAGAGAGCGAGTTGAAAAATGGAGCTCAGGGGCACTGCAATTCACAAACCTGCAGACTTATAAATGATAACTCTCGTCTACAAATATATTGAGGGAAGGCAACAAAGAGGATTTGAAAGCAAGGCAGAATTGCAGGAAACAGATTTCAGGAGGCAGATTCGAATCGCCTTTAAAGCACAGGAAAAGCGGCAAAACCTCGACAATGATGCCCTTGGCCAAAAAGGGCGTATGCGTTTTTTCCTGAATATATTCAGGAAAAAACGCATATGCCCTTTTTGGCCAACCAAGCAACCTGGAAAGGCAAATCAGCGCTACAAAGAAGTCTCGCTTCCCATCGGTCAAAAGGGCCATGCTGAATAAAGTGTCAAAACCAGAAATGCAGGACAGGCCACGGAGAAACGGGAGCCTTGCTACGCTGATGGGCGGGATGTAAATTGCCAACAGCCACTCAGGAGAAGTGTACGGTGTGTCCTGAAACATTTACAAAACTCAGCTTAGAGAGCATAGGGCACTTCCACTCATGGGCGTATAAATTGGGAAAACTAAAAATCAGCAAGACACAAGCACCCCAAAGTTTAGGGCTGCTCTGTTGACAAGAACCTCCACTTCGTTACACCTTAAATATCCCAGGAAAGAGAAAAATGGATAAAGAAGTTGTGCTCCTTATGTACAATGGAATATCACTCAGCCATGAAATCAACGTCATAAGGCTAGTAGCAGCATGATGAGTGGATTTAGGTACGACGATTCTAAGTGAAATAAGTCACACAGAAAAAGACACTTATCATAAGATATCACTTATAGAGGGAATGTAAAAACCGCTACCCTTGAACTGAATTACAAAACAGAACAGAGTCACACGGTTAGAAAAGACACTATGGCTGCCTAACGGGAAAGGTGAGGTGGGGTGATGCATAAAACAAGGGTTTCAAATTAGCTCAGATACCGTTCCATAAACCCAATACGTAATAGACAAGACCTACTCCTTGCTCAGGGAACTGGACTCAACACCCCCTATTCACCGCCCAAGAATATATCTGACTAGTAAGAATCTCAACACCTATGTATTGATATCTCTCTGTAAGTGAGTCAAGTGGGTGTAAAGCTGCATAAACACAGCAGTGAAAAGCAGCTAAACCCCATTATAAAACTCAATTAATTTCAAAAACCCGTGAAACAAAGACAGTGAAAGAGAGAGAAATTCTTACAAAATTCGTTCAGGGGCTGTGATGCCACCTGGATTGACCATATCTAGACCCGCAGCTGATTGAGACATAAGGGTGGACACTCTTGGGGCTGAGAGGTTTGGTGAGGTTGGGTGAGCAAACGCAGACGCTTTAAAGTAATACTGCGTGGTACCCATCCCATGGGTCCCAAATCTCCAGGTTCAAGGGCATCTGCCTACATCGAAAACATGCATGAGAAACCCAGAAGATGGTCCACCGAGTGATCGGGAAAGGTTTCTAAAACGCACCTCATTTCTCATCTCCTTGTGCTCGGGTTCGCCATTCCAGCCGCTTTACTAGCAATCTCCCTCCTTGGAGAATCAGCACCTTTAACCTCCTGTTCCATACAGGTTGCAATTTGTCCTGAGGATGAACGGGAAGAGGGGGAACCAATGAGAGACTAGCTCTAGGTGTTGGGACAGGCACAGGTCACTCTAGTTTCCCATCAGGAAGAAGACTTAACCACAGGCTCAGTCTGCCGCCCGGAAGCAGAATAGGGCCTAAAGCAATCCTGCGCTTTTGCGGCCAGCTCCCAAGAGAGCGAGTTGAAAAATGGAGCTCAGGGGCACTGCAATTCACAAACCTGCAGACTTATAAATGATAACTCTCGTCTACAAATATATTGAGGGAAGGCAACAAAGAGGATTTGAAAGCAAGGCAGAATTGCAGGAAACAGATTTCAGGAGGCAGATTCGAATCGCCTTTAAAGAACAGGAAAAGCGGCAAAACCTCGACAATGATGCCCTTGGCCAAAAAGGGCGTATGCGTTTTTTCCTGAATATATTCAGGAAAAAACGCATACGCCCTTTTTGGCCAACCAAGCAACCTGGAAAGGCAAATCAGCGCTACAAAGAAGTCTCGCTTCCCATCGGTCAAAAGGGCCATGCTGAATAAAGTGTCAAAACCAGAAATGCAGGACAGGCCACGGAGAAACGGGAGCCTTGCTACGCTGATGGGCGGGATGTAAATTGCCAACAGCCACTCTGGAGAAGTGTACGGTGTGTCCTGAAACATTTACAAAACTCAGCTTAGAGAGCATAGGGCACTTCCACTCATGGGCGTATAAATTGGGAAAACTAAAAATCAGCAAGACACAAGCACCCCAAAGTTTAGGGCTGCTCTGTTGACAAGAACCTCCACTTCGTTACACCTTAAATATCCCAGGAAAGAGAAAAATGGATAAAGAAGTTGTGCTCCTTATGTACAATGGAATATCACTCAGCCATGAAATCAACGTCATAAGGCTAGTAGCAGCATGATGAGTGGATTTAGGTACGACGATTCTAAGTGAAATAAGTCACACAGAAAAAGACACTTATCATAAGATATCACTTATAGAGGGAATGTAAAAACCGCTACCCTTGAACTGAATTACAAAACAGAACAGAGTCACACGGTTAGAAAAGACACTATGGCTGCCTAACGGGAAAGGTGAGGTGGGGTGATGCATAAAACAAGGGTTTCAAATTAGCTCAGATACCGTTCCATAAACCCAATACATAATAGACAAGACCTACTCCTTGCTCAGGGAACTGGACTCAACACCCCCTATTCACCGCCCAAGAATATAACTGACTAGTAAGAATCTCAACACCTATGTATTGATATCTCTCTGTAAGTGAGTCAAGTGGGTGTAAAGCTGCATAAACACAGCAGTGAAAAGCAGCTAAACCCCATTATAAAACTCAATTAATTTCAAAAACCCGTGAAACAAAGACAGTGAAAGAGAGAGAAATTCTTACAAAATTCGTTCAGGGGCTGTGATGCCACCTGGATTGACCATGTCTAGACCCGCAGCTGATTGAGACATAAGGGTGGACACTCTTAGGGCTGAGAGGTTTGGTGAGGTTGGGTGAGCAAACGCAGACGCTTTAAAGTAATACTGCGTGGTACCCATCCCATGGGTCCCAAATCTCCAGGTTCAAGGGCATCTGCCTACATCGAAAACATGCATGAGAAACCCAGAAGATGGTCCACCGAGTGATCGGGAAAGGTTTCTAAAACGCACCTCATTTCTCATCTCCTTGTGCTCGGGTTCGCCATTCCAGCGGCTTTACTAGCAATCTCCCTCCTTGGAGAATCAGCACCTTTAACCTCCTGTTCCATACAGGTGGCAATTTGAACTGAGGATGAACGGGAAGACGGGGAACCAATGAGAGACTAGCTCTAGGTGTTGGGACAGGCACAGGTCACTCTAGTTTCCCATCAGGAAGAAGACTTAACCACAGGCTCAGTCTGCCGCCCGGAAGCAGAATAGGGCCTAAAGCAATCCTGCGCTTTTGCGGCCAGCTCCCAAGAGAGCGAGTTGAAAAATGGAGCTCAGGGGCACTGCAATTCACAAACCTGCAGACTTATAAATGATAACTCTCGTCTACAAATATATTGAGGGAAGGCAACAAAGAGGATTTGAAAGCAAGGCAGAATTGCAGGAAACAGATTTCAGGAGGCAGATTCGAATCGCCTTTAAAGCACAGGAAAAGCGGCAAAACCTCGACAATGATGCCCTTGGCCAAAAAGGGCGTATGCGTTTTTTCCTGAATATATTCAGGAAAAAACGCATACGCCCTTTTTGGCCAACCAAGCAACCTGGAAAGGCAAATCAGCGCTACAAAGAAGTCTCGCTTCCCATCGGTCAAAAGGGCCATGCTGAATAAAGTGTCAAAACCAGAAATGCAGGACAGGCCACGGAGAAACGGGAGCCTTGCTACGCTGATGGGCGGGATGTAAATTGCCAACAGCCACTCAGGAGAAGTGTACGGTGTGTCCTGAAACATTTACAAAACTCAGCTTAGAGAGCATAGGGCACTTCCACTCATGGGCGTATAAATTGGGAAAACTAAAAATCAGCAAGACACAAGCACCCCAAAGTTTAGGGCTGCTCTGTTGACAAGAACCTCCACTTCGTTACACCTTAAATATCCCAGGAAAGAGAAAAATGGATAAAGAAGTTGTGCTCCTTATGTACAATGGAATATCACTCAGCCATGAAATCAACGTCATAAGGCTAGTAGCAGCATGATGAGTGGATTTAGGTACGACGATTCTAAGTGAAATAAGTCACACAGAAAAAGACACTTATCATAAGATATCACTTATAGAGGGAATGTAAAAACCGCTACCCTTGAACTGAATTACAAAACAGAACAGAGTCACACGGTTAGAAAAGACACTATGGCTGCCTAACGGGAAAGGTGAGGTGGGGTGATGCATAAAACAAGGGTTTCAAATTAGCTCAGATACCGTTCCATAAACCCAATACGTAATAGACAAGACCTACTCCTTGCTCAGGGAACTGGACTCAACACCCCATATTCACCGCCCAAGAATATATCTGACTAGTAAGAATCTCAACACCTATGTATTGATATCTCTCTGTAAGTGAGTCAAGTGGGTGTAAAGCTGCATAAACACAGCAGTGAAAAGCAGCTAAACCCCATTATAAAACTCAATTAATTTCAAAAACCCGTGAAACAAAGACAGTGAAAGAGAGAGAAATTCTTACAAAATTCGTTCAGGGGCAGTGATGCCACCTGGATTGACCATGTCTAGACCCGCATCTGATTGAGACATAAGGGTGGACACTCTTGGGGCTGAGAGGTTTGGTGAGGTTGGGTGAGCAAACGCAGACGCTTTAAAGTAATACTGCGTGGTACCCATCCCATGGGTCCCAAATCTCCAGGTTCAAGGGCATCTGCCTACATCGAAAACATGCATGAGAAACCCAGAAGATGGTCCACCGAGTGATCGGGAAAGGTTTCTAAAACGCACCTCATTTCTCATCTCCTTGTGCTCGGGTTCGCCATTCCAGCCGCTTTACTAGCAATCTCCCTCCTTGGAGAATCAGCACCTTTAACCTCCTGTTCCATACAGGTGGCAATTTGTCCTGAGGATGAACGGGAAGAGGGGGAACCAATGAGAGACTAGCTCTAGGTGTTGGGACAGGCACAGGTCACTCTAGTTTCCCATCAGGAAGAAGACTTAACCACAGGCTCAGTCTGCCGCCCGGAAGCAGAATAGGGCCTAAAGCAATCCTGCGCTTTTGCGGCCAGCTCCCAAGAGAGCGAGTTGAAAAATGGAGCTCAGGGGCACTGCAATTCACAAACCTGCAGACTTATAAATGATAACTCTCGTCTACAAATATATTGAGGGAAGGCAACAAAGAGGATTTGAAAGCAAGGCAGAATTGCAGGAAACAGATTTCAGGAGGCAGATTCGAATCGCCTTTAAAGCACAGGAAAAGCGGCAAAACCTCGACAATGATGCCCTTGGCCAAAAAGGGCGTATGCGTTTTTTCCTGAATATATTCAGGAAAAAACGCATATGCCCTTTTTGGCCAACCAAGCAACCTGGAAAGGCAAATCAGCGCTACAAAGAAGTCTCGCTTCCCATCGGTCAAAAGGGCCATGCTGAATAAAGTGTCAAAACCAGAAATGCAGGACAGGCCACGGAGAAACGGGAGCCTTGCTACGCTGATGGGCGGGATGTAAATTGCCAACAGCCACTCAGGAGAAGTGTACGGTGTGTCCTGAAACATTTACAAAACTCAGCTTAGAGAGCATAGGGCACTTCCACTCATGGGCGTATAAATTGGGAAAACTAAAAATCAGCAAGACACAAGCACCCCAAAGTTTAGGGCTGCTCTGTTGACAAGAACCTCCACTTCGTTACACCTTAAATATCCCAGGAAAGAGAAAAATGGATAAAGAAGTTGTGCTCCTTATGTACAATGGAATATCACTCAGCCATGAAATCAACGTCATAAGGCTAGTAGCAGCATGATGAGTGGATTTAGGTACGACGATTCTAAGTGAAATAAGTCACACAGAAAAAGACACTTATCATAAGATATCACTTATAGAGGGAATGTAAAAACCGCTACCCTTGAACTGAATTACAAAACAGAACAGAGTCACACGGTTAGAAAAGACACTATGGCTGCCTAACGGGAAAGGTGAGGTGGGGTGATGCATAAAACAAGGGTTTCAAATTAGCTCAGATACCGTTCCATAAACCCAATACGTAATAGACAAGACCTACTCCTTGCTCAGGGAACTGGACTCAACACCCCCTATTCACCGCCCAAGAATATATCTGACTAGTAAGAATCTCAACACCTATGTATTGATATCTCTCTGTAAGTGAGTCAAGTGGGTGTAAAGCTGCATAAACACAGCAGTGAAAAGCAGCTAAACCCCATTATAAAACTCAATTAATTTCAAAAACCCGTGAAACAAAGACAGTGAAAGAGAGAGAAATTCTTACAAAATTCGTTCAGGGGCTGTGATGCCACCTGGATTGACCATATCTAGACCCGCAGCTGATTGAGACATAAGGGTGGACACTCTTGGGGCTGAGAGGTTTGGTGAGGTTGGGTGAGCAAACGCAGACGCTTTAAAGTAATACTGCGTGGTACCCATCCCATGGGTCCCAAATCTCCAGGTTCAAGGGCATCTGCCTACATCGAAAACATGCATGAGAAACCCAGAAGATGGTCCACCGAGTGATCGGGAAAGGTTTCTAAAACGCACCTCATTTCTCATCTCCTTGTGCTCGGGTTCGCCATTCCAGCCGCTTTACTAGCAATCTCCCTCCTTGGAGAATCAGCACCTTTAACCTCCTGTTCCATACAGGTTGCAATTTGTCCTGAGGATGAACGGGAAGAGGGGGAACCAATGAGAGACTAGCTCTAGGTGTTGGGACAGGCACAGGTCACTCTAGTTTCCCATCAGGAAGAAGACTTAACCACAGGCTCAGTCTGCCGCCCGGAAGCAGAATAGGGCCTAAAGCAATCCTGCGCTTTTGCGGCCAGCTCCCAAGAGAGCGAGTTGAAAAATGGAGCTCAGGGGCACTGCAATTCACAAACCTGCAGACTTATAAATGATAACTCTCGTCTACAAATATATTGAGGGAAGGCAACAAAGAGGATTTGAAAGCAAGGCAGAATTGCAGGAAACAGATTTCAGGAGGCAGATTCGAATCGCCTTTAAAGAACAGGAAAAGCGGCAAAACCTCGACAATGATGCCCTTGGCCAAAAAGGGCGTATGCGTTTTTTCCTGAATATATTCAGGAAAAAACGCATACGCCCTTTTTGGCCAACCAAGCAACCTGGAAAGGCAAATCAGCGCTACAAAGAAGTCTCGCTTCCCATCGGTCAAAAGGGCCATGCTGAATAAAGTGTCAAAACCAGAAATGCAGGACAGGCCACGGAGAAACGGGAGCCTTGCTACGCTGATGGGCGGGATGTAAATTGCCAACAGCCACTCTGGAGAAGTGTACGGTGTGTCCTGAAACATTTACAAAACTCAGCTTAGAGAGCATAGGGCACTTCCACTCATGGGCGTATAAATTGGGAAAACTAAAAATCAGCAAGACACAAGCACCCCAAAGTTTAGGGCTGCTCTGTTGACAAGAACCTCCACTTCGTTACACCTTAAATATCCCAGGAAAGAGAAAAATGGATAAAGAAGTTGTGCTCCTTATGTACAATGGAATATCACTCAGCCATGAAATCAACGTCATAAGGCTAGTAGCAGCATGATGAGTGGATTTAGGTACGACGATTCTAAGTGAAATAAGTCACACAGAAAAAGACACTTATCATAAGATATCACTTATAGAGGGAATGTAAAAACCGCTACCCTTGAACTGAATTACAAAACAGAACAGAGTCACACGGTTAGAAAAGACACTATGGCTGCCTAACGGGAAAGGTGAGGTGGGGTGATGCATAAAACAAGGGTTTCAAATTAGCTCAGATACCGTTCCATAAACCCAATACGTAATAGACAAGACCTACTCCTTGCTCAGGGAACTGGACTCAACACCCCCTATTCACCGCCCAAGAATATATCTGACTAGTAAGAATCTCAACACCTATGTATTGATATCTCTCTGTAAGTGAGTCAAGTGGGTGTAAAGCTGCATAAACACAGCAGTGAAAAGCAGCTAAACCCCATTATAAAACTCAATTAATTTCAAAAACCCGTGAAACAAAGACAGTGAAAGAGAGAGAAATTCTTACAAAATTCGTTCAGGGGCTGTGATGCCACCTGGATTGACCATGTCTAGACCCGCAGCTGATTGAGACATAAGAGTGGACACTCTTAGGGCTGAGAGGTTTGGTGAGGTTGGGTGAGCAAACGCAGACGCTTTAAAGTAATACTGCGTGGTACCCATCCCATGGGTCCCAAATCTCCAGGTTCAAGGGCATCTGCCTACATCGAAAACATGCATGAGAAACCCAGAAGATGGTCCACCGAGTGATCGGGAAAGGTTTCTAAAACGCACCTCATTTCTCATCTCCTTGTGCTCGGGTTCGCCATTCCAGCGGCTTTACTAGCAATCTCCCTCCTTGGAGAATCAGCACCTTTAACCTCCTGTTCCATACAGGTGGCAATTTGAACTGAGGATGAACGGGAAGACGGGGAACCAATGAGAGACTAGCTCTAGGTGTTGGGACAGGCACAGGTCACTCTAGTTTCCCATCAGGAAGAAGACTTAACCACAGGCTCAGTCTGCCGCCCGGAAGCAGAATAGGGCCTAAAGCAATCCTGCGCTTTTGCGGCCAGCTCCCAAGAGAGCGAGTTGAAAAATGGAGCTCAGGGGCACTGCAATTCACAAACCTGCAGACTTATAAATGATAACTCTCGTCTACAAATATATTGAGGGAAGGCAACAAAGAGGATTTGAAAGCAAGGCAGAATTGCAGGAAACAGATTTCAGGAGGCAGATTCGAATCGCCTTTAAAGCACAGGAAAAGCGGCAAAACCTCGACAATGATGCCCTTGGCCAAAAAGGGCGTATGCGTTTTTTCCTGAATATATTCAGGAAAAAACGCATATGCCCTTTTTGGCCAACCAAGCAACCTGGAAAGGCAAATCAGCGCTACAAAGAAGTCTCGCTTCCCATCGGTCAAAAGGGCCATGCTGAATAAAGTGTCAAAACCAGAAATGCAGGACAGGCCACGGAGAAACGGGAGCCTTGCTACGCTGATGGGCGGGATGTAAATTGCCAACAGCCACTCAGGAGAAGTGTATGGTGTGTCCTGAAACATTTACAAAACTCAGCTTAGAGAGCATAGGGCACTTCCACTCATGGGCGTATAAATTGGGAAAACTAAAAATCAGCAAGACACAAGCACCCCAAAGTTTAGGGCTGCTCTGTTGACAAGAACCTCCACTTCGTTACACCTTAAATATCCCAGGAAAGAGAAAAATGGATAAAGAAGTTGTGCTCCTTATGTACAATGGAATATCACTCAGCCATGAAATCAACGTCATAAGGCTAGTAGCAGCATGATGAGTGGATTTAGGTACGACGATTCTAAGTGAAATAAGTCACACAGAAAAAGACACTTATCATAAGATATCACTTATAGAGGGAATGTAAAAACCGCTACCCTTGAACTGAATTACAAAACAGAACAGAGTCACACGGTTAGAAAAGACACTATGGCTGCCTAACGGGAAAGGTGAGGTGGGGTGATGCATAAAACAAGGGTTTCAAATTAGCTCAGATACCGTTCCATAAACCCAATACGTAATAGACAAGACCTACTCCTTGCTCAGGGAACTGGACTCAACACCCCCTATTCACCGCCCAAGAATATATCTGACTAGTAAGAATCTCAACACCTATGTATTGATATCTCTCTGTAAGTGAGTCAAGTGGGTGTAAAGCTGCATAAACACAGCAGTGAAAAGCAGCTAAACCCCATTATAAAACTCAATTAATTTCAAAAACCCGTGAAACAAAGACAGTGAAAGAGAGAGAAATTCTTACAAAATTCGTTCAGGGGCTGTGATGCCACCTGGATTGACCATGTCTAGACCCGCAGCTGATTGAGACATAAGGGTGGACACTCTTAGGGCTGAGAGGTTTGGTGAGGTTGGGTGAGCAAACGCAGACGCTTTAAAGTAATACTGCGTGGTACCCATCCCATGGGTCCCAAATCTCCAGGTTCAAGGGCATCTGCCTACATCGAAAACATGCATGAGAAACCCAGAAGATGGTCCACCGAGTGATCGGGAAAGGTTTCTAAAACGCACCTCATTTCTCATCTCCTTGTGCTCGGGTTCGCCATTCCAGCGGCTTTACTAGCAATCTCCCTCCTTGGAGAATCAGCACCTTTAACCTCCTGTTCCATACAGGTGGCAATTTGAACTGAGGATGAACGGGAAGACGGGGAACCAATGAGAGACTAGCTCTAGGTGTTGGGACAGGCACAGGTCACTCTAGTTTCCCATCAGGAAGAAGACTTAACCACAGGCTCAGTCTGCCGCCCGGAAGCAGAATAGGGCCTAAAGCAATCCTGCGCTTTTGCGGCCAGCTCCCAAGAGAGCGAGTTGAAAAATGGAGCTCAGGGGCACTGCAATTCACAAACCTGCAGACTTATAAATGATAACTCTCGTCTACAAATATATTGAGGGAAGGCAACAAAGAGGATTTGAAAGCAAGGCAGAATTGCAGGAAACAGATTTCAGGAGGCAGATTCGAATCGCCTTTAAAGCACAGGAAAAGCGGCAAAACCTCGACAATGATGCCCTTGGCCAAAAAGGGCGTATGCGTTTTTTCCTGAATATATTCAGGAAAAAACGCATATGCCCTTTTTGGCCAACCAAGCAACCTGGAAAGGCAAATCAGCGCTACAAAGAAGTCTCGCTTCCCATCGGTCAAAAGGGCCATGCTGAATAAAGTGTCAAAACCAGAAATGCAGGACAGGCCACGGAGAAACGGGAGCCTTGCTACGCTGATGGGCGGGATGTAAATTGCCAACAGCCACTCAGGAGAAGTGTATGGTGTGTCCTGAAACATTTACAAAACTCAGCTTAGAGAGCATAGGGCACTTCCACTCATGGGCGTATAAATTGGGAAAACTAAAAATCAGCAAGACACAAGCACCCCAAAGTTTAGGGCTGCTCTGTTGACAAGAACCTCCACTTCGTTACACCTTAAATATCCCAGGAAAGAGAAAAATGGATAAAGAAGTTGTGCTCCTTATGTACAATGGAATATCACTCAGCCATGAAATCAACGTCATAAGGCTAGTAGCAGCATGATGAGTGGATTTAGGTACGACGATTCTAAGTGAAATAAGTCACACAGAAAAAGACACTTATCATAAGATATCACTTATAGAGGGAATGTAAAAACCGCTACCCTTGAACTGAATTACAAAACAGAACAGAGTCACACGGTTAGAAAAGACACTATGGCTGCCTAACGGGAAAGGTGAGGTGGGGTGATGCATAAAACAAGGGTTTCAAATTAGCTCAGATACCGTTCCATAAACCCAATACGTAATAGACAAGACCTACTCCTTGCTCAGGGAACTGGACTCAACACCCCCTATTCACCGCCCAAGAATATATCTGACTAGTAAGAATCTCAACACCTATGTATTGATATCTCTCTGTAAGTGAGTCAAGTGGGTGTAAAGCTGCATAAACACAGCAGTGAAAAGCAGCTAAACCCCATTATAAAACTCAATTAATTTCAAAAACCCGTGAAACAAAGACAGTGAAAGAGAGAGAAATTCTTACAAAATTCGTTCAGGGGCTGTGATGCCACCTGGATTGACCATGTCTAGACCCGCAGCTGATTGAGACATAAGGGTGGACACTCTTAGGGCTGAGAGGTTTGGTGAGGTTGGGTGAGCAAACGCAGACGCTTTAAAGTAATACTGCGTGGTACCCATCCCATGGGTCCCAAATCTCCAGGTTCAAGGGCATCTGCCTACATCGAAAACATGCATGAGAAACCCAGAAGATGGTCCACCGAGTGATCGGGAAAGGTTTCTAAAACGCACCTCATTTCTCATCTCCTTGTGCTCGGGTTCGCCATTCCAGCGGCTTTACTAGCAATCTCCCTCCTTGGAGAATCAGCACCTTTAACCTCCTGTTCCATACAGGTGGCAATTTGAACTGAGGATGAACGGGAAGACGGGGAACCAATGAGAGACTAGCTCTAGGTGTTGGGACAGGCACAGGTCACTCTAGTTTCCCATCAGGAAGAAGACTTAACCACAGGCTCAGTCTGCCGCCCGGAAGCAGAATAGGGCCTAAAGCAATCCTGCGCTTTTGCGGCCAGCTCCCAAGAGAGCGAGTTGAAAAATGGAGCTCAGGGGCACTGCAATTCACAAACCTGCAGACTTATAAATGATAACTCTCGTCTACAAATATATTGAGGGAAGGCAACAAAGAGGATTTGAAAGCAAGGCAGAATTGCAGGAAACAGATTTCAGGAGGCAGATTCGAATCGCCTTTAAAGCACAGGAAAAGCGGCAAAACCTCGACAATGATGCCCTTGGCCAAAAAGGGCGTATGCGTTTTTTCCTGAATATATTCAGGAAAAAACGCATACGCCCTTTTTGGCCAACCAAGCAACCTGGAAAGGCAAATCAGCGCTACAAAGAAGTCTCGCTTCCCATCGGTCAAAAGGGCCATGCTGAATAAAGTGTCAAAACCAGAAATGCAGGACAGGCCACGGAGAAACGGGAGCCTTGCTACGCTGATGGGCGGTATGTAAATTGCCAACAGCCACTCTGGAGAAGTGTACGGTGTGTCCTGAAACATTTACAAAACTCAGCTTAGAGAGCATAGGGCACTTCCACTCATGGGCGTATAAATTGGGAAAACTAAAAATCAGCAAGACACAAGCACCCCAAAGTTTAGGGCTGCTCTGTTGACAAGAACCTCCACTTCGTTACACCTTAAATATCCCAGGAAAGAGAAAAATGGATAAAGAAGTTGTGCTCCTTATGTACAATGGAATATCACTCAGCCATGAAATCAACGTCATAAGGCTAGTAGCAGCATGATGAGTGGATTTAGGTACGACGATTCTAAGTGAAATAAGTCACACAGAAAAAGACACTTATCATAAGATATCACTTATAGAGGGAATGTAAAAACCGCTACCCTTGAACTGAATTACAAAACAGAACAGAGTCACACGGTTAGAAAAGACACTATGGCTGCCTAACGGGAAAGGTGAGGTGGGGTGATGCATAAAACAAGGGTTTCAAATTAGCTCAGATACCGTTCCATAAACCCAATACGTAATAGACAAGACCTACTCCTTGCTCAGGGAACTGGACTCAACACCCCCTATTCACCGCCCAAGAATATATCTGACTAGTAAGAATCTCAACACCTATGTATTGATATCTCTCTGTAAGTGAGTCAAGTGGGTGTAAAGCTGCATAAACACAGCAGTGAAAAGCAGCTAAACCCCATTATAAAACTCAATTAATTTCAAAAACCCGTGAAACAAAGACAGTGAAAGAGAGAGAAATTCTTACAAAATTCGTTCAGGGGCTGTGATGCCACCTGGATTGACCATGTCTAGACCCGCATCTGATTGAGACATAAGGGTGGACACTCTTGGGGCTGAGAGGTTTGGTGAGGTTGGGTGAGCAAACGCAGACGCTTTAAAGTAATACTGCGTGGTACCCATCCCATGGGTCCCAAATCTCCAGGTTCAAGGGCATCTGCCTACATCGAAAACATGCATGAGAAACCCAGAAGATGGTCCACCGAGTGATCGGGAAAGGTTTCTAAAACGCACCTCATTTCTCATCTCCTTGTGCTCGGGTTCGCCATTCCAGCCGCTTTACTAGCAATCTCCCTCCTTGGAGAATCAGCACCTTTAACCTCCTGTTCCATACAGGTGGCAATTTGTCCTGAGGATGAACGGGAAGAGGGGGAACCAATGAGAGACTAGCTCTAGGTGTTGGGACAGGCACAGGTCACTCTAGTTTCCCATCAGGAAGAAGACTTAACCACAGGCTCAGTCTGCCGCCCGGAAGCAGAATAGGGCCTAAAGCAATCCTGCGCTTTTGCGGCCAGCTCCCAAGAGAGCGAGTTGAAAAATGGAGCTCAGGGGCACTGCAATTCACAAACCTGCAGACTTATAAATGATAACTCTCGTCTACAAATATATTGAGGGAAGGCAACAAAGAGGATTTGAAAGCAAGGCAGAATTGCAGGAAACAGATTTCAGGAGGCAGATTCGAATCGCCTTTAAAGCACAGGAAAAGCGGCAAAACCTCGACAATGATGCCCTTGGCCAAAAAGGGCGTATGCGTTTTTTCCTGAATATATTCAGGAAAAAACGCATACGCCCTTTTTGGCCAACCAAGCAACCTGGAAAGGCAAATCAGCGCTACAAAGAAGTCTCGCTTCCCATCGGTCAAAAGGGCCATGCTGAATAAAGTGTCAAAACCAGAAATGCAGGACAGGCCACGGAGAAACGGGAGCCTTGCTACGCTGATGGGCGGGATGTAAATTGCCAACAGCCACTCAGGAGAAGTGTACGGTGTGTCCTGAAACATTTACAAAACTCAGCTTAGAGAGCATAGGGCACTTCCACTCATGGGCGTATAAATTGGGAAAACTAAAAATCAGCAAGACACAAGCACCCCAAAGTTTAGGGCTGCTCTGTTGACAAGAACCTCCACTTCGTTACACCTTAAATATCCCAGGAAAGAGAAAAATGGATAAAGAAGTTGTGCTCCTTATGTACAATGGAATATCACTCAGCCATGAAATCAACGTCATAAGGCTAGTAGCAGCATGATGAGTGGATTTAGGTACGACGATTCTAAGTGAAATAAGTCACACAGAAAAAGACACTTATCATAAGATATCACTTATAGAGGGAATGTAAAAACCGCTACCCTTGAACTGAATTACAAAACAGAACAGAGTCACACGGTTAGAAAAGACACTATGGCTGCCTAACGGGAAAGGTGAGGTGGGGTGATGCATAAAACAAGGGTTTCAAATTAGCTCAGATACCGTTCCATAAACCCAATACGTAATAGACAAGACCTACTCCTTGCTCAGGGAACTGGACTCAACACCCCCTATTCACCGCCCAAGAATATATCTGACTAGTAAGAATCTCAACACCTATGTATTGATATCTCTCTGTAAGTGAGTCAAGTGGGTGTAAAGCTGCATAAACACAGCAGTGAAAAGCAGCTAAACCCCATTATAAAACTCAATTAATTTCAAAAACCCGTGAAACAAAGACAGTGAAAGAGAGAGAAATTCTTACAAAATTCGTTCAGGGGCTGTGATGCCACCTGGATTGACCATATCTAGACCCGCAGCTGATTGAGACATAAGGGTGGACACTCTTGGGGCTGAGAGGTTTGGTGAGGTTGGGTGAGCAAACGCAGACGCTTTAAAGTAATACTGCGTGGTACCCATCCCATGGGTCCCAAATCTCCAGGTTCAAGGGCATCTGCCTACATCGAAAACATGCATGAGAAACCCAGAAGATGGTCCACCGAGTGATCGGGAAAGGTTTCTAAAACGCACCTCATTTCTCATCTCCTTGTGCTCGGGTTCGCCATTCCAGCCGCTTTACTAGCAATCTCCCTCCTTGGAGAATCAGCACCTTTAACCTCCTGTTCCATACAGGTTGCAATTTGTCCTGAGGATGAACGGGAAGAGGGGGAACCAATGAGAGACTAGCTCTAGGTGTTGGGACAGGCACAGGTCACTCTAGTTTCCCATCAGGAAGAAGACTTAACCACAGGCTCAGTCTGCCGCCCGGAAGCAGAATAGGGCCTAAAGCAATCCTGCGCTTTTGCGGCCAGCTCCCAAGAGAGCGAGTTGAAAAATGGAGCTCAGGGGCACTGCAATTCACAAACCTGCAGACTTATAAATGATAACTCTCGTCTACAAATATATTGAGGGAAGGCAACAAAGAGGATTTGAAAGCAAGGCAGAATTGCAGGAAACAGATTTCAGGAGGCAGATTCGAATCGCCTTTAAAGAACAGGAAAAGCGGCAAAACCTCGACAATGATGCCCTTGGCCAAAAAGGGCGTATGCGTTTTTTCCTGAATATATTCAGGAAAAAACGCATACGCCCTTTTTGGCCAACCAAGCAACCTGGAAAGGCAAATCAGCGCTACAAAGAAGTCTCGCTTCCCATCGGTCAAAAGGGCCATGCTGAATAAAGTGTCAAAACCAGAAATGCAGGACAGGCCACGGAGAAACGGGAGCCTTGCTACGCTGATGGGCGGGATGTAAATTGCCAACAGCCACTCTGGAGAAGTGTACGGTGTGTCCTGAAACATTTACAAAACTCAGCTTAGAGAGCATAGGGCACTTCCACTCATGGGCGTATAAATTGGGAAAACTAAAAATCAGCAAGACACAAGCACCCCAAAGTTTAGGGCTGCTCTGTTGACAAGAACCTCCACTTCGTTACACCTTAAATATCCCAGGAAAGAGAAAAATGGATAAAGAAGTTGTGCTCCTTATGTACAATGGAATATCACTCAGCCATGAAATCAACGTCATAAGGCTAGTAGCAGCATGATGAGTGGATTTAGGTACGACGATTCTAAGTGAAATAAGTCACACAGAAAAAGACACTTATCATAAGATATCACTTATAGAGGGAATGTAAAAACCGCTACCCTTGAACTGAATTACAAAACAGAACAGAGTCACACGGTTAGAAAAGACACTATGGCTGCCTAACGGGAAAGGTGAGGTGGGGTGATGCATAAAACAAGGGTTTCAAATTAGCTCAGATACCGTTCCATAAACCCAATACGTAATAGACAAGACCTACTCCTTGCTCAGGGAACTGGACTCAACACCCCCTATTCACCGCCCAAGAATATATCTGACTAGTAAGAATCTCAACACCTATGTATTGATATCTCTCTGTAAGTGAGTCAAGTGGGTGTAAAGCTGCATAAACACAGCAGTGAAAAGCAGCTAAACCCCATTATAAAACTCAATTAATTTCAAAAACCCGTGAAACAAAGACAGTGAAAGAGAGAGAAATTCTTACAAAATTCGTTCAGGGGCTGTGATGCCACCTGGATTGACCATGTCTAGACCCGCAGCTGATTGAGACATAAGGGTGGACACTCTTAGGGCTGAGAGGTTTGGTGAGGTTGGGTGAGCAAACGCAGACGCTTTAAAGTAATACTGCGTGGTACCCATCCCATGGGTCCCAAATCTCCAGGTTCAAGGGCATCTGCCTACATCGAAAACATGCATGAGAAACCCAGAAGATGGTCCACCGAGTGATCGGGAAAGGTTTCTAAAACGCACCTCATTTCTCATCTCCTTGTGCTCGGGTTCGCCATTCCAGCCGCTTTACTAGCAATCTCCCTCCTTGGAGAATCAGCACCTTTAACCTCCTGTTCCATACAGGTGGCAATTTGAACTGAGGATGAACGGGAAGACGGGGAACCAATGAGAGACTAGCTCTAGGTGTTGGGACAGGCACAGGTCACTCTAGTTTCCCATCAGGAAGAAGACTTAACCACAGGCTCAGTCTGCCGCCCGGAAGCAGAATAGGGCCTAAAGCAATCCTGCGCTTTTGCGGCCAGCTCCCAAGAGAGCGAGTTGAAAAATGGAGCTCAGGGGCACTGCAATTCACAAACCTGCAGACTTATAAATGATAACTCTCGTCTACAAATATATTGAGGGAAGGCAACAAAGAGGATTTGAAAGCAAGGCAGAATTGCAGGAAACAGATTTCAGGAGGCAGATTCGAATCGCCTTTAAAGCACAGGAAAAGCGGCAAAACCTCGACAATGTTGCCCTTGGCCAAAAAGGGCGTATGCGTTTTTTCCTGAATATATTCAGGAAAAAACGCATACGCCCTTTTTGGCCAACCAAGCAACCTGGAAAGGCAAATCAGCGCTACAAAGAAGTCTCGCTTCCCATCGGTCAAAAGGGCCATGCTGAATAAAGTGTCAAAACCAGAAATGCAGGACAGGCCACGGAGAAACGGGAGCCTTGCTACGCTGATGGGCGGGATGTAAATTGCCAACAGCCACTCTGGAGAAGTGTACGGTGTGTCCTGAAACATTTACAAAACTCAGCTTAGAGAGCATAGGGCACTTCCACTCATGGGCGTATAAATTGGGAAAACTAAAAATCAGCAAGACACAAGCACCCCAAAGTTTAGGGCTGCTCTGTTGACAAGAACCTCCACTTCGTTACACCTTAAATATCCCAGGAAAGAGAAAAATGGATAAAGAAGTTGTGCTCCTTATGTACAATGGAATATCACTCAGCCATGAAATCAACGTCATAAGGCTAGTAGCAGCATGATGAGTGGATTTAGGTACGACGATTCTAAGTGAAATAAGTCACACAGAAAAAGACACTTATCATAAGATATCACTTATAGAGGGAATGTAAAAACCGCTACCCTTGAACTGAATTACAAAACAGAACAGAGTCACACGGTTAGAAAAGACACTATGGCTGCCTAACGGGAAAGGTGAGGTGGGGTGATGCATAAAACAAGGGTTTCAAATTAGCTCAGATACCGTTCCATAAACCCAATACGTAATAGACAAGACCTACTCCTTGCTCAGGGAACTGGACTCAACACCCCCTATTCACCGCCCAAGAATATATCTGACTAGTAAGAATCTCAACACCTATGTATTGATATCTCTCTGTAAGTGAGTCAAGTGGGTGTAAAGCTGCATAAACACAGCAGTGAAAAGCAGCTAAACCCCATTATAAAACTCAATTAATTTCAAAAACCCGTGAAACAAAGACAGTGAAAGAGAGAGAAATTCTTACAAAATTCGTTCAGGGGCTGTGATGCCACCTGGATTGACCATGTCTAGACCCGCAGCTGATTGAGACATAAGGGTGGACACTCTTAGGGCTGAGAGGTTTGGTGAGGTTGGGTGAGCAAACGCAGACGCTTTAAAGTAATACTGCGTGGTACCCATCCCATGGGTCCCAAATCTCCAGGTTCAAGGGCATCTGCCTACATCGAAAACATGCATGAGAAACCCAGAAGATGGTCCACCGAGTGATCGGGAAAGGTTTCTAAAACGCACCTCATTTCTCATCTCCTTGTGCTCGGGTTCGCCATTCCAGCGGCTTTACTAGCAATCTCCCTCCTTGGAGAATCAGCACCTTTAACCTCCTGTTCCATACAGGTGGCAATTTGAACTGAGGATGAACGGGAAGACGGGGAACCAATGAGAGACTAGCTCTAGGTGTTGGGACAGGCACAGGTCACTCTAGTTTCCCATCAGGAAGAAGACTTAACCACAGGCTCAGTCTGCCGCCCGGAAGCAGAATAGGGCCTAAAGCAATCCTGCGCTTTTGCGGCCAGCTCCCAAGAGAGCGAGTTGAAAAATGGAGCTCAGGGGCACTGCAATTCACAAACCTGCAGACTTATAAATGATAACTCTCGTCTACAAATATATTGAGGGAAGGCAACAAAGAGGATTTGAAAGCAAGGCAGAATTGCAGGAAACAGATTTCAGGAGGCAGATTCGAATCGCCTTTAAAGCACAGGAAAAGCGGCAAAACCTCGACAATGTTGCCCTTGGCCAAAAAGGGCGTATGCGTTTTTTCCTGAATATATTCAGGAAAAAACGCATACGCCCTTTTTGGCCAACCAAGCAACCTGGAAAGGCAAATCAGCGCTACAAAGAAGTCTCGCTTCCCATCGGTCAAAAGGGCCATGCTGAATAAAGTGTCAAAACCAGAAATGCAGGACAGGCCACGGAGAAACGGGAGCCTTGCTACGCTGATGGGCGGTATGTAAATTGCCAACAGCCACTCTGGAGAAGTGTACGGTGTGTCCTGAAACATTTACAAAACTCAGCTTAGAGAGCATAGGGCACTTCCACTCATGGGCGTATAAATTGGGAAAACTAAAAATCAGCAAGACACAAGCACCCCAAAGTTTAGGGCTGCTCTGTTGACAAGAACCTCCACTTCGTTACACCTTAAATATCCCAGGAAAGAGAAAAATGGATAAAGAAGTTGTGCTCCTTATGTACAATGGAATATCACTCAGCCATGAAATCAACGTCATAAGGCTAGTAGCAGCATGATGAGTGGATTTAGGTACGACGATTCTAAGTGAAATAAGTCACACAGAAAAAGACACTTATCATAAGATATCACTTATAGAGGGAATGTAAAAACCGCTACCCTTGAACTGAATTACAAAACAGAACAGAGTCACACGGTTAGAAAAGACACTATGGCTGCCTAACGGGAAAGGTGAGGTGGGGTGATGCATAAAACAAGGGTTTCAAATTAGCTCAGATACCGTTCCATAAACCCAATACGTAATAGACAAGACCTACTCCTTGCTCAGGGAACTGGACTCAACACCCCCTATTCACCGCCCAAGAATATATCTGACTAGTAAGAATCTCAACACCTATGTATTGATATCTCTCTGTAAGTGAGTCAAGTGGGTGTAAAGCTGCATAAACACAGCAGTGAAAAGCAGCTAAACCCCATTATAAAACTCAATTAATTTCAAAAACCCGTGAAACAAAGACAGTGAAAGAGAGAGAAATTCTTACAAAATTCGTTCAGGGGCTGTGATGCCACCTGGATTGACCATGTCTAGACCCGCAGCTGATTGAGACATAAGGGTGGACACTCTTAGGGCTGAGAGGTTTGGTGAGGTTGGGTGAGCAAACGCAGACGCTTTAAAGTAATACTGCGTGGTACCCATCCCATGGGTCCCAAATCTCCAGGTTCAAGGGCATCTGCCTACATCGAAAACATGCATGAGAAACCCAGAAGATGGTCCACCGAGTGATCGGGAAAGGTTTCTAAAACGCACCTCATTTCTCATCTCCTTGTGCTCGGGTTCGCCATTCCAGCGGCTTTACTAGCAATCTCCCTCCTTGGAGAATCAGCACCTTTAACCTCCTGTTCCATACAGGTGGCAATTTGAACTGAGGATGAACGGGAAGACGGGGAACCAATGAGAGACTAGCTCTAGGTGTTGGGACAGGCACAGGTCACTCTAGTTTCCCATCAGGAAGAAGACTTAACCACAGGCTCAGTCTGCCGCCCGGAAGCAGAATAGGGCCTAAAGCAATCCTGCGCTTTTGCGGCCAGCTCCCAAGAGAGCGAGTTGAAAAATGGAGCTCAGGGGCACTGCAATTCACAAACCTGCAGACTTATAAATGATAACTCTCGTCTACAAATATATTGAGGGAAGGCAACAAAGAGGATTTGAAAGCAAGGCAGAATTGCAGGAAACAGATTTCAGGAGGCAGATTCGAATCGCCTTTAAAGCACAGGAAAAGCGGCAAAACCTCGACAATGATGCCCTTGGCCAAAAAGGGCGTATGCGTTTTTTCCTGAATATATTCAGGAAAAAACGCATATGCCCTTTTTGGCCAACCAAGCAACCTGGAAAGGCAAATCAGCGCTACAAAGAAGTCTCGCTTCCCATCGGTCAAAAGGGCCATGCTGAATAAAGTGTCAAAACCAGAAATGCAGGACAGGCCACGGAGAAACGGGAGCCTTGCTACGCTGATGGGCGGGATGTAAATTGCCAACAGCCACTCTGGAGAAGTGTACGGTGTGTCCTGAAACATTTACAAAACTCAGCTTAGAGAGCATAGGGCACTTCCACTCATGGGCGTATAAATTGGGAAAACTAAAAATCAGCAAGACACAAGCACCCCAAAGTTTAGGGCTGCTCTGTTGACAAGAACCTCCACTTCGTTACACCTTAAATATCCCAGGAAAGAGAAAAATGGATAAAGAAGTTGTGCTCCTTATGTACAATGGAATATCACTCAGCCATGAAATCAACGTCATAAGGCTAGTAGCAGCATGATGAGTGGATTTAGGTACGACGATTCTAAGTGAAATAAGTCACACAGAAAAAGACACTTATCATAAGATATCACTTATAGAGGGAATGTAAAAACCGCTACCCTTGAACTGAATTACAAAACAGAACAGAGTCACACGGTTAGAAAAGACACTATGGCTGCCTAACGGGAAAGGTGAGGTGGGGTGATGCATAAAACAAGGGTTTCAAATTAGCTCAGATACCGTTCCATAAACCCAATACGTAATAGACAAGACCTACTCCTTGCTCAGGGAACTGGACTCAACACCCCCTATTCACCGCCCAAGAATATAACTGACTAGTAAGAATCTCAACACCTATGTATTGATATCTCTCTGTAAGTGAGTCAAGTGGGTGTAAAGCTGCATAAACACAGCAGTGAAAAGCAGCTAAACCCCATTATAAAACTCAATTAATTTCAAAAACCCGTGAAACAAAGACAGTGAAAGAGAGAGAAATTCTTACAAAATTCGTTCAGGGGCTGTGATGCCACCTGGATTGACCATGTCTAGACCCGCAGCTGATTGAGACATAAGGGTGGACACTCTTAGGGCTGAGAGGTTTGGTGAGGTTGGGTGAGCAAACGCAGACGCTTTAAAGTAATACTGCGTGGTACCCATCCCATGGGTCCCAAATCTCCAGGTTCAAGGGCATCTGCCTACATCGAAAACATGCATGAGAAACCCAGAAGATGGTCCACCGAGTGATCGGGAAAGGTTTCTAAAACGCACCTCATTTCTCATCTCCTTGTGCTCGGGTTCGCCATTCCAGCGTCTTTACTAGCAATCTCCCTCCTTGGAGAATCAGCACCTTTAACCTCCTGTTCCATACAGGTGGCAATTTGAACTGAGGATGAACGGGAAGACGGGGAACCAATGAGAGACTAGCTCTAGGTGTTGGGACAGGCACAGGTCACTCTAGTTTCCCATCAGGAAGAAGACTTAACCACAGGCTCAGTCTGCCGCCCGGAAGCAGAATAGGGCCTAAAGCAATCCTGCGCTTTTGCGGCCAGCTCCCAAGAGAGCGAGTTGAAAAATGGAGCTCAGGGGCACTGCAATTCACAAACCTGCAGACTTATAAATGATAACTCTCGTCTACAAATATATTGAGGGAAGGCAACAAAGAGGATTTGAAAGCAAGGCAGAATTGCAGGAAACAGATTTCAGGAGGCAGATTCGAATCGCCTTTAAAGCACAGGAAAAGCGGCAAAACCTCGACAATGATGCCCTTGGCCAAAAAGGGCGTATGCGTTTTTTCCTGAATATATTCAGGAAAAAACGCATATGCCCTTTTTGGCCAACCAAGCAACCTGGAAAGGCAAATCAGCGCTACAAAGAAGTCTCGCTTCCCATCGGTCAAAAGGGCCATGCTGAATAAAGTGTCAAAACCAGAAATGCAGGACAGGCCACGGAGAAACGGGAGCCTTGCTACGCTGATGGGCGGGATGTAAATTGCCAACAGCCACTCAGGAGAAGTGTACGGTGTGTCCTGAAACATTTACAAAACTCAGCTTAGAGAGCATAGGGCACTTCCACTCATGGGCGTATAAATTGGGAAAACTAAAAATCAGCAAGACACAAGCACCCCAAAGTTTAGGGCTGCTCTGTTGACAAGAACCTCCACTTCGTTACACCTTAAATATCCCAGGAAAGAGAAAAATGGATAAAGAAGTTGTGCTCCTTATGTACAATGGAATATCACTCAGCCATGAAATCAACGTCATAAGGCTAGTAGCAGCATGATGAGTGGATTTAGGTACGACGATTCTAAGTGAAATAAGTCACACAGAAAAAGACACTTATCATAAGATATCACTTATAGAGGGAATGTAAAAACCGCTACCCTTGAACTGAATTACAAAACAGAACAGAGTCACACGGTTAGAAAAGACACTATGGCTGCCTAACGGGAAAGGTGAGGTGGGGTGATGCATAAAACAAGGGTTTCAAATTAGCTCAGATACCGTTCCATAAACCCAATACGTAATAGACAAGACCTACTCCTTGCTCAGGGAACTGGACTCAACACCCCCTATTCACCGCCCAAGAATATATCTGACTAGTAAGAATCTCAACACCTATGTATTGATATCTCTCTGTAAGTGAGTCAAGTGGGTGTAAAGCTGCATAAACACAGCAGTGAAAAGCAGCTAAACCCCATTATAAAACTCAATTAATTTCAAAAACCCGTGAAACAAAGACAGTGAAAGAGAGAGAAATTCTTACAAAATTCGTTCAGGGGCTGTGATGCCACCTGGATTGACCATGTCTAGACCCGCAGCTGATTGAGACATAAGGGTGGACACTCTTAGGGCTGAGAGGTTTGGTGAGGTTGGGTGAGCAAACGCAGACGCTTTAAAGTAATACTGCGTGGTACCCATCCCATGGGTCCCAAATCTCCAGGTTCAAGGGCATCTGCCTACATCGAAAACATGCATGAGAAACCCAGAAGATGGTCCACCGAGTGATCGGGAAAGGTTTCTAAAACGCACCTCATTTCTCATCTCCTTGTGCTCGGGTTCGCCATTCCAGCGGCTTTACTAGCAATCTCCCTCCTTGGAGAATCAGCACCTTTAACCTCCTGTTCCATACAGGTGGCAATTTGAACTGAGGATGAACGGGAAGACGGGGAACCAATGAGAGACTAGCTCTAGGTGTTGGGACAGGCACAGGTCACTCTAGTTTCCCATCAGGAAGAAGACTTAACCACAGGCTCAGTCTGCCGCCCGGAAGCAGAATAGGGCCTAAAGCAATCCTGCGCTTTTGCGGCCAGCTCCCAAGAGAGCGAGTTGAAAAATGGAGCTCAGGGGCACTGCAATTCACAAACCTGCAGACTTATAAATGATAACTCTCGTCTACAAATATATTGAGGGAAGGCAACAAAGAGGATTTGAAAGCAAGGCAGAATTGCAGGAAACAGATTTCAGGAGGCAGATTCGAATCGCCTTTAAAGCACAGGAAAAGCGGCAAAACCTCGACAATGATGCCCTTGGCCAAAAAGGGCGTATGCGTTTTTTCCTGAATATATTCAGGAAAAAACGCATATGCCCTTTTTGGCCAACCAAGCAACCTGGAAAGGCAAATCAGCGCTACAAAGAAGTCTCGCTTCCCATCGGTCAAAAGGGCCATGCTGAATAAAGTGTCAAAACCAGAAATGCAGGACAGGCCACGGAGAAACGGGAGCCTTGCTACGCTGATGGGCGGGATGTAAATTGCCAACAGCCACTCTGGAGAAGTGTACGGTGTGTCCTGAAACATTTACAAAACTCAGCTTAGAGAGCATAGGGCACTTCCACTCATGGGCGTATAAATTGGGAAAACTAAAAATCAGCAAGACACAAGCACCCCAAAGTTTAGGGCTGCTCTGTTGACAAGAACCTCCACTTCGTTACACCTTAAATATCCCAGGAAAGAGAAAAATGGATAAAGAAGTTGTGCTCCTTATGTACAATGGAATATCACTCAGCCATGAAATCAACGTCATAAGGCTAGTAGCAGCATGATGAGTGGATTTAGGTACGACGATTCTAAGTGAAATAAGTCACACAGAAAAAGACACTTATCATAAGATATCACTTATAGAGGGAATGTAAAAACCGCTACCCTTGAACTGAATTACAAAACAGAACAGAGTCACACGGTTAGAAAAGACACTATGGCTGCCTAACGGGAAAGGTGAGGTGGGGTGATGCATAAAACAAGGGTTTCAAATTAGCTCAGATACCGTTCCATAAACCCAATACGTAATAGACAAGACCTACTCCTTGCTCAGGGAACTGGACTCAACACCCCCTATTCACCGCCCAAGAATATAACTGACTAGTAAGAATCTCAACACCTATGTATTGATATCTCTCTGTAAGTGAGTCAAGTGGGTGTAAAGCTGCATAAACACAGCAGTGAAAAGCAGCTAAACCCCATTATAAAACTCAATTAATTTCAAAAACCCGTGAAACAAAGACAGTGAAAGAGAGAGAAATTCTTACAAAATTCGTTCAGGGGCTGTGATGCCACCTGGATTGACCATGTCTAGACCCGCAGCTGATTGAGACATAAGGGTGGACACTCTTAGGGCTGAGAGGTTTGGTGAGGTTGGGTGAGCAAACGCAGACGCTTTAAAGTAATACTGCGTGGTACCCATCCCATGGGTCCCAAATCCCCAGGTTCAAGGGCATCTGCCTACATCGAAAACATGCATGAGAAACCCAGAAGATGGTCCACCGAGTGATCGGGAAAGGTTTCTAAAACGCACCTCATTTCTCATCTCCTTGTGCTCGGGTTCGCCATTCCAGCGGCTTTACTAGCAATCTCCCTCCTTGGAGAATCAGCACCTTTAACCTCCTGTTCCATACAGGTGGCAATTTGAACTGAGGATGAACGGGAAGACGGGGAACCAATGAGAGACTAGCTCTAGGTGTTGGGACAGGCACAGGTCACTCTAGTTTCCCATCAGGAAGAAGACTTAACCACAGGCTCAGTCTGCCGCCCGGAAGCAGAATAGGGCCTAAAGCAATCCTGCGCTTTTGCGGCCAGCTCCCAAGAGAGCGAGTTGAAAAATGGAGCTCAGGGGCACTGCAATTCACAAACCTGCAGACTTATAAATGATAACTCTCGTCTACAAATATATTGAGGGAAGGCAACAAAGAGGATTTGAAAGCAAGGCAGAATTGCAGGAAACAGATTTCAGGAGGCAGATTCGAATCGCCTTTAAAGCACAGGAAAAGCGGCAAAACCTCGACAATGATGCCCTTGGCCAAAAAGGGCGTATGCGTTTTTTCCTGAATATATTCAGGAAAAAACGCATATGCCCTTTTTGGCCAACCAAGCAACCTGGAAAGGCAAATCAGCGCTACAAAGAAGTCTCGCTTCCCATCGGTCAAAAGGGCCATGCTGAATAAAGTGTCAAAACCAGAAATGCAGGACAGGCCACGGAGAAACGGGAGCCTTGCTACGCTGATGGGCGGGATGTAAATTGCCAACAGCCACTCAGGAGAAGTGTACGGTGTGTCCTGAAACATTTACAAAACTCAGCTTAGAGAGCATAGGGCACTTCCACTCATGGGCGTATAAATTGGGAAAACTAAAAATCAGCAAGACACAAGCACCCCAAAGTTTAGGGCTGCTCTGTTGACAAGAACCTCCACTTCGTTACACCTTAAATATCCCAGGAAAGAGAAAAATGGATAAAGAAGTTGTGCTCCTTATGTACAATGGAATATCACTCAGCCATGAAATCAACGTCATAAGGCTAGTAGCAGCATGATGAGTGGATTTAGGTACGACGATTCTAAGTGAAATAAGTCACACAGAAAAAGACACTTATCATAAGATATCACTTATAGAGGGAATGTAAAAACCGCTACCCTTGAACTGAATTACAAAACAGAACAGAGTCACACGGTTAGAAAAGACACTATGGCTGCCTAACGGGAAAGGTGAGGTGGGGTGATGCATAAAACAAGGGTTTCAAATTAGCTCAGATACCGTTCCATAAACCCAATACGTAATAGACAAGACCTACTCCTTGCTCAGGGAACTGGACTCAACACCCCCTATTCACCGCCCAAGAATATATCTGACTAGTAAGAATCTCAACACCTATGTATTGATATCTCTCTGTAAGTGAGTCAAGTGGGTGTAAAGCTGCATAAACACAGCAGTGAAAAGCAGCTAAACCCCATTATAAAACTCAATTAATTTCAAAAACCCGTGAAACAAAGACAGTGAAAGAGAGAGAAATTCTTACAAAATTCGTTCAGGGGCTGTGATGCCACCTGGATTGACCATATCTAGACCCGCATCTGATTGAGACATAAGGGTGGACACTCTTGGGGCTGAGAGGTTTGGTGAGGTTGGGTGAGCAAACGCAGACGCTTTAAAGTAATACTGCGTGGTACCCATCCCATGGGTCCCAAATCTCCAGGTTCAAGGGCATCTGCCTACATCGAAAACATGCATGAGAAACCCAGAAGATGGTCCACCGAGTGATCGGGAAAGGTTTCTAAAACGCACCTCATTTCTCATCTCCTTGTGCTCGGGTTCGCCATTCTAGCCGCTTTACTAGCAATCTCCCTCCTTGGAGAATCAGCACCTTTAACCTCCTGTTCCATACAGGTGGCAATTTGTCCTGAGGATGAACGGGAAGAGGGGGAACCAATGAGAGACTAGCTCTAGGTGTTGGGACAGGCACAGGTCACTCTAGTTTCCCATCAGGAAGAAGACTTAACCACAGGCTCAGTCTGCCGCCCGGAAGCAGAATAGGGCCTAAAGCAATCCTGCGCTTTTGCGGCCAGCTCCCAAGAGAGCGAGTTGAAAAATGGAGCTCAGGGGCACTGCAATTCACAAACCTGCAGACTTATAAATGATAACTCTCGTCTACAAATATATTGAGGGAAGGCAACAAAGAGGATTTGAAAGCAAGGCAGAATTGCAGGAAACAGATTTCAGGAGGCAGATTCGAATCGCCTTTAAAGCACAGGAAAAGCGGCAAAACCTCGACAATGATGCCCTTGGCCAAAAAGGGCGTATGCGTTTTTTCCTGAATATATTCAGGAAAAAACGCATACGCCCTTTTTGGCCAACCAAGCAACCTGGAAAGGCAAATCAGCGCTACAAAGAAGTCTCGCTTCCCATCGGTCAAAAGGGCCATGCTGAATAAAGTGTCAAAACCAGAAATGCAGGACAGGCCACGGAGAAACGGGAGCCTTGCTACGCTGATGGGCGGGATGTAAATTGCCAACAGCCACTCTGGAGAAGTGTACGGTGTGTCCTGAAACATTTACAAAACTCAGCTTAGAGAGCATAGGGCACTTCCACTCATGGGCGTATAAATTGGGAAAACTAAAAATCAGCAAGACACAAGCACCCCAAAGTTTAGGGCTGCTCTGTTGACAAGAACCTCCACTTCGTTACACCTTAAATATCCCAGGAAAGAGAAAAATGGATAAAGAAGTTGTGCTCCTTATGTACAATGGAATATCACTCAGCCATGAAATCAACGTCATAAGGCTAGTAGCAGCATGATGAGTGGATTTAGGTACGACGATTCTAAGTGAAATAAGTCACACAGAAAAAGACACTTATCATAAGATATCACTTATAGAGGGAATGTAAAAACCGCTACCCTTGAACTGAATTACAAAACAGAACAGAGTCACACGGTTAGAAAAGACACTATGGCTGCCTAACGGGAAAGGTGAGGTGGGGTGATGCATAAAACAAGGGTTTCAAATTAGCTCAGATACCGTTCCATAAACCCAATACGTAATAGACAAGACCTACTCCTTGCTCAGGGAACTGGACTCAACACCCCCTATTCACCGCCCAAGAATATATCTGACTAGTAAGAATCTCAACACCTATGTATTGATATCTCTCTGTAAGTGAGTCAAGTGGGTGTAAAGCTGCATAAACACAGCAGTGAAAAGCAGCTAAACCCCATTATAAAACTCAATTAATTTCAAAAACCCGTGAAACAAAGACAGTGAAAGAGAGAGAAATTCTTACAAAATTCGTTCAGGGGCTGTGATGCCACCTGGATTGACCATGTCTAGACCCGCGGCTGATTGAGACATAAGGGTGGACACTCTTAGGGCTGAGAGGTTTGGTGAGGTTGGGTGAGCAAACGCAGACGCTTTAAAGTAATACTGCGTGGTACCCATCCCATGGGTCCCAAATCTCCAGGTTCAAGGGCATCTGCCTACATCGAAAACATGCATGAGAAACCCAGAAGATGGTCCACCGAGTGATCGGGAAAGGTTTCTAAAACGCACCTCATTTCTCATCTCCTTGTGCTCGGGTTCGCCATTCCAGCGGCTTTACTAGCAATCTCCCTCCTTGGAGAATCAGCACCTTTAACCTTCTGTTCCATACAGGTGGCAATTTGAACTGAGGATGAACGGGAAGACGGGGAACCAATGAGAGACTAGCTCTAGGTGTTGGGACAGGCACAGGTCACTCTAGTTTCCCATCAGGAAGAAGACTTAACCACAGGCTCAGTCTGCCGCCCGGAAGCAGAATAGGGCCTAAAGCAATCCTGCGCTTTTGCGGCCAGCTCCCAAGAGAGCGAGTTGAAAAATGGAGCTCAGGGGCACTGCAATTCACAAACCTGCAGACTTATAAATGATAACTCTCGTCTACAAATATATTGAGGGAAGGCAACAAAGAGGATTTGAAAGCAAGGCAGAATTGCAGGAAACAGATTTCAGGAGGCAGATTCGAATCGCCTTTAAAGCACAGGAAAAGCGGCAAAACCTCGACAATGATGCCCTTGGCCAAAAAGGGCGTATGCGTTTTTTCCTGAATATATTCAGGAAAAAACGCATACGCCCTTTTTGGCCAACCAAGCAACCTGGAAAGGCAAATCAGCGCTACAAAGAAGTCTCGCTTCCCATCGGTCAAAAGGGCCATGCTGAATAAAGTGTCAAAACCAGAAATGCAGGACAGGCCACGGAGAAACGGGAGCCTTGCTACGCTGATGGGCGGGATGTAAATTGCCAACAGCCACTCAGGAGAAGTGTATGGTGTGTCCTGAAACATTTACAAAACTCAGCTTAGAGAGCATAGGGCACTTCCACTCATGGGCGTATAAATTGGGAAAACTAAAAATCAGCAAGACACAAGCACCCCAAAGTTTAGGGCTGCTCTGTTGACAAGAACCTCCACTTCGTTACACCTTAAATATCCCAGGAAAGAGAAAAATGGATAAAGAAGTTGTGCTCCTTATGTACAATGGAATATCACTCAGCCATGAAATCAACGTCATAAGGCTAGTAGCAGCATGATGAGTGGATTTAGGTACGACGATTCTAAGTGAAATAAGTCACACAGAAAAAGACACTTATCATAAGATATCACTTATAGAGGGAATGTAAAAACCGCTACCCTTGAACTGAATTACAAAACAGAACAGAGTCACACGGTTAGAAAAGACACTATGGCTGCCTAACGGGAAAGGTGAGGTGGGGTGATGCATAAAACAAGGGTTTCAAATTAGCTCAGATACCGTTCCATAAACCCAATACGTAATAGACAAGACCTACTCCTTGCTCAGGGAACTGGACTCAACACCCCCTATTCACCGCCCAAGAATATATCTGACTAGTAAGAATCTCAACACCTATGTATTGATATCTCTCTGTAAATGAGTCAAGTGGGTGTAAAGCTGCATAAACACAGCAGTGAAAAGCAGCTAAACCCCATTATAAAACTCAATTAATTTCAAAAACCCGTGAAACAAAGACAGTGAAAGAGAGAGAAATTCTTACAAAATTCGTTCAGGGGCTGTGATGCCACCTGGATTGACCATATCTAGACCCGCAGCTGATTGAGACATAAGGGTGGACACTCTTGGGGCTGAGAGGTTTGGTGAGGTTGGGTGAGCAAACGCAGACGCTTTAAAGTAATACTGCGTGGTACCCATCCCATGGGTCCCAAATCTCCAGGTTCAAGGGCATCTGCCTACATCGAAAACATGCATGAGAAACCCAGAAGATGGTCCACCGAGTGATCGGGAAAGGTTTCTAAAACGCACCTCATTTCTCATCTCCTTGTGCTCGGGTTCGCCATTCCAGCCGCTTTACTAGCAATCTCCCTCCTTGGAGAATCAGCACCTTTAACCTCCTGTTCCATACAGGTGGCAATTTGTCCTGAGGATGAACGGGAAGAGGGGGAACCAATGAGAGACTAGCTCTAGGTGTTGGGACAGGCACAGGTCACTCTAGTTTCCCATCAGGAAGAAGACTTAACCACAGGCTCAGTCTGCCGCCCGGAAGCAGAATAGGGCCTAAAGCAATCCTGCGCTTTTGCGGCCAGCTCCCAAGAGAGCGAGTTGAAAAATGGAGCTCAGGGGCACTGCAATTCACAAACCTGCAGACTTATAAATGATAACTCTCGTCTACAAATATATTGAGGGAAGGCAACAAAGAGGATTTGAAAGCAAGGCAGAATTGCAGGAAACAGATTTCAGCAGGCAGATTCGAATCGCCTTTAAAGCACAGGAAAAGCGGCAAAACCTCGACAATGATGCCCTTGGCCAAAAAGGGCGTATGCGTTTTTTCCTGAATATATTCAGGAAAAAACGCATACGCCCTTTTTGGCCAACCAAGCAACCTGGAAAGGCAAATCAGCGCTACAAAGAAGTCTCGCTTCCCATCGGTCAAAAGGGCCATGCTGAATAAAGTGTCAAAACCAGAAATGCAGGACAGGCCACGGAGAAACGGGAGCCTTGCTACGCTGATGGGCGGGATGTAAATTGCCAACAGCCACTCAGGAGAAGTGTACGGTGTGTCCTGAAACATTTACAAAACTCAGCTTAGAGAGCATAGGGCACTTCCACTCATGGGCGTATAAATTGGGAAAACTAAAAATCAGCAAGACACAAGCACCCCAAAGTTTAGGGCTGCTCTGTTGACAAGAACCTCCACTTCGTTACACCTTAAATATCCCAGGAAAGAGAAAAATGGATAAAGAAGTTGTGCTCCTTATGTACAATGGAATATCACTCAGCCATGAAATCAACGTCATAAGGCTAGTAGCAGCATGATGAGTGGATTTAGGTACGACGATTCTAAGTGAAATAAGTCACACAGAAAAAGACACTTATCATAAGATATCACTTATAGAGGGAATGTAAAAACCGCTACCCTTGAACTGAATTACAAAACAGAACAGAGTCACACGGTTAGAAAAGACACTATGGCTGCCTAACGGGAAAGGTGAGGTGGGGTGATGCATAAAACAAGGGTTTCAAATTAGCTCAGATACCGTTCCATAAACCCAATACGTAATAGACAAGACCTACTCCTTGCTCAGGGAACTGGACTCAACACCCCCTATTCACCGCCCAAGAATATATCTGACTAGTAAGAATCTCAACACCTATGTATTGATATCTCTCTGTAAGTGAGTCAAGTGGGTGTAAAGCTGCATAAACACAGCAGTGAAAAGCAGCTAAACCCCATTATAAAACTCAATTAATTTCAAAAACCCGTGAAACAAAGACAGTGAAAGAGAGAGAAATTCTTACAAAATTCGTTCAGGGGCTGTGATGCCACCTGGATTGACCATATCTAGACCCGCAGCTGATTGAGACATAAGGGTGGACACTCTTGGGGCTGAGAGGTTTGGTGAGGTTGGGTGAGCAAACGCAGACGCTTTAAAGTAATACTGCGTGGTACCCATCCCATGGGTCCCAAATCTCCAGGTTCAAGGGCATCTGCCTACATCGAAAACATGCATGAGAAACCCAGAAGATGGTCCACCGAGTGATCGGGAAAGGTTTCTAAAACGCACCTCATTTCTCATCTCCTTGTGCTCGGGTTCGCCATTCCAGCCGCTTTACTAGCAATCTCCCTCCTTGGAGAATCAGCACCTTTAACCTCCTGTTCCATACAGGTTGCAATTTGTCCTGAGGATGAACGGGAAGAGGGGGAACCAATGAGAGACTAGCTCTAGGTGTTGGGACAGGCACAGGTCACTCTATTTTCCCATCAGGAAGAAGAATTAACCACAGGCTCAGTCTGCCGCCCGGAAGCAGAATAGGGCCTAAAGCAATCCTGCGCTTTTGCGGCCAGCTCCCAAGAGAGCGAGTTGAAAAATGGAGCTCAGGGGCACTGCAATTCACAAACCTGCAGACGTATAAATGATAACTCTCGTCTACAAATGTATTGAGGGAAGGCAACAACGAGGATTTGAAAGCAAGGCAGAATTGCAGGAAACAGATTTCAGGAGGCAGATTCGAATCGCCTTTAAAGCACAGGAAAAGCGGCAAAACCTCGACAATGATGCCCTTGGCCAAAAAGGGCGTATGCGTTTTTTCCTGAATATATTCAGGAAAAAACGCATACGCCCTTTTTGGCCAACCAAGCAACCTGGAAAGGCAAATCAGCGCTACAAAGAAGTCTCGCTTCCCATCGGTCAAAAGGGCCATGCTGAATAAAGTGTCAAAACCAGAAATGCAGGACAGGCCACGGAGAAACGGGAGCCTTGCTACACTGATGGGCGGGATGTAAATTGCCAACAGCCACTCTGGAGAAGTGTACGGTGTGTCCTGAAACATTTACAAAACTCAGCTTAGAGAGCATAGGGCACTTCCACTCATGGGCGTATAAATTGGGAAAACTAAAAATCAGCAAGACACAAGCACCCCAAAGTTTAGGGCTGCTCTGTTGACAAGAACCTCCACTTCGTTACACCTTAAATATCCCAGGAAAGAGAAAAATGGATAAAGAAGTTGTGCTCCTTATGTACAATGGAATATCACTCAGCCATGAAATCAACGTCATAAGGCTAGTAGCAGCATGATGAGTGGATTTAGGTACGACGATTCTAAGTGAAATAAGTCACACAGAAAAAGACACTTATCATAAGATATCACTTATAGAGGGAATGTAAAAACCGCTACCCTTGAACTGAATTACAAAACAGAACAGAGTCACACGGTTAGAAAAGACACTATGGCTGCCTAACGGGAAAGGTGAGGTGGGGTGATGCATAAAACAAGGGTTTCAAATTAGCTCAGATACCGTTCCATAAACCCAATACGTAATAGACAAGACCTACTCCTTGCTCAGGGAACTGGACTCAACACCCCCTATTCACCGCCCAGTAATATATCTGACTAGTAAGAATCTTAAAACCTATGTATTGATATCTCTCTGTAAGTGAGTCAAGTGGGTGTAAAGCTGCATAAACACAGCAGTGAAAAGCAGCTAAACCCCATTATAAAACTCGAATAATTTTAAAAACCCGTGAAACAAAGACAGTGAAAGAGAGAGAAATTCTTACAAAATTCGTTCAGGGGCTGTGATGCCACCTGGATTGACCATGTCTAGACCCGCGGCTGATTGAGACATAAGGGTGGACACTCTTAGGGCTGAGAGGTTTGGTGAGGTTGGGTGAGCAAACGCAGACGCTTTAAAGTAATACTGCGTGGTACCCATCCCATGGGTCCCAAATCTCCAGGTTCAAGGGCATCTGCCTACATCGAAAACATGCATGAGAAACCCAGAAGATGGTCCACCGAGTGATCGGGAAAGGTTTCTAAAACGCACCTCATTTCTCATCTCCTTGTGCTCGGGTTCGCCATTCCAGCGGCTTTACTAGCAATCTCCCTCCTTGGAGAATCAGCACCTTTAACCTCCTGTTCCATACAGGTGGCAATTTGAACTGAGGATGAACGGGAAGACGGGGAACCAATGAGAGACTAGCTCTAGGTGTTGGGACAGGCACAGGTCACTCTAGTTTCCCATCAGGAAGAAGACTTAACCACAGGCTCAGTCTGCCGCCCGGAAGCAGAATAGGGCCTAAAGCAATCCTGCGCTTTTGCGGCCAGCTCCCAAGAGAGCGAGTTGAAAAATGGAGCTCAGGGGCACTGCAATTCACAAACCTGCAGACTTATAAATGATAACTCTCGTCTACAAATATATTGAGGGAAGGCAACAAAGAGGATTTGAAAGCAAGGCAGAATTGCAGGAAACAGATTTCAGGAGGCAGATTCGAATCGCCTTTAAAGCACAGGAAAAGCGGCAAAACCTCGACAATGATGCCCTTGGCCAAAAAGGGCGTATGCGTTTTTTCCTGAATATATTCAGGAAAAAACGCATACGCCCTTTTTGGCCAACCAAGCAACCTGGAAAGGCAAATCAGCGCTACAAAGAAGTCTCGCTTCCCATCGGTCAAAAGGGCCATGCTGAATAAAGTGTCAAAACCAGAAATGCAGGACAGGCCACGGAGAAACGGGAGCCTTGCTACGCTGATGGGCGGGATGTAAATTGCCAACAGCCACTCAGGAGAAGTGTACGGTGTGTCCTGAAACATTTACAAAACTCAGCTTAGAGAGCATAGGGCACTTCCACTCATGGGCGTATAAATTGGGAAAACTAAAAATCAGCAAGACACAAGCACCCCAAAGTTTAGGGCTGCTCTGTTGACAAGAACCTCCACTTCGTTACACCTTAAATATCCCAGGAAAGAGAAAAATGGATAAAGAAGTTGTGCTCCTTATGTACAATGGAATATCACTCAGCCATGAAATCAACGTCATAAGGCTAGTAGCAGCATGATGAGTGGATTTAGGTACGACGATTCTAAGTGAAATAAGTCACACAGAAAAAGACACTTATCATAAGATATCACTTATAGAGGGAATGTAAAAACCGCTACCCTTGAACTGAATTACAAAACAGAACAGAGTCACACGGTTAGAAAACACACTATGGCTGCCTAACGGGAAAGGTGAGGTGGGGTGATGCATAAAACAAGGGTTTCAAATTAGCTCAGATACCGTTCCATAAACCCAATATGTAATAGACAAGACCTACTCCTTGCTCAGGGAACTGGACTCAACACCCCCTATTCACCGCCCAAGAATATATCTGACTAGTAAGAATCTCAACACCTATGTATTGATATCTCTCTGTAAGTGAGTCAAGTGGGTGTAAAGCTGCATAAACACAGCAGTGAAAAGCAGCTAAACCCCATTATAAAACTCAATTAATTTCAAAAACCCGTGAAACAAAGACAGTGAAAGAGAGAGAAATTCTTACAAAATTCGTTCAGGGGCTGTGATGCCACCTGGATTGACCATATCTAGACCCGCATCTGATTGAGACATAAGGGTGGACACTCTTGGGGCTGAGAGGTTTGGTGAGGTTGGGTGAGCAAACGCAGACGCTTTAAAGTAATACTGCGTGGTACCCATCCCATGGGTCCCAAATCTCCAGGTTCAAGGGCATCTGCCTACATCGAAAACATGCATGAGAAACCCAGAAGATGGTCCACCGAGTGATCGGGAAAGGTTTCTAAAACGCACCTCATTTCTCATCTCCTTGTGCTCGGGTTCGCCATTCCAGCCGCTTTACTAGCAATCTCCCTCCTTGGAGAATCATCACCTTTAACCTCCTGTTCCATACAGGTTGCAATTTGTCCTGAGGATGAACGGGAAGAGGGGGAACCAATGAGAGACTAGCTCTAGGTGTTGGGACAGGCACAGGTCACTCTAGTTTCCCATCAGGAAGAAGACTTAACCACAGGCTCAGTCTGCCGCCCGGAAGCAGAATAGGGCCTAAAGCAATCCTGCGCTTTTGCGGCCAGCTCCCAAGAGAGCGAGTTGAAAAATGGAGCTCAGGGGCACTGCAATTCACAAACCTGCAGACTTATAAATGATAACTCTCGTCTACAAATATATTGAGGGAAGGCAACAAAGAGGATTTGAAAGCAAGGCAGAATTGCAGGAAACAGATTTCAGGAGGCAGATTCGAATCGCCTTTAAAGCACTGGAAAAGCGGCAAAACCTCGACAATGATGCCCTTGGCCAAAAAGGGCGTATGCGTTTTTTCCTGAATATATTCAGGAAAAAACGCATACGCCCTTTTTTGCCAACCAAGCAACCTGGAAAGGCAAATCAGCGCTACAAAGAAGGCTCGCTTCCCGTCGGTCAAAAGGGCCATGCTGAATAAAGTTTCAAAACCAGAAATGCAGGACAGGCCATGGAGAAACGGGAGCCTTGCTACGCTGATGGGCAGGATGTAAATTGCCAACAGCCACTCTGGAGAAGTTTACGGTGTGTCCTGAAACATCTACAAAACTCAGCTTAGAGAGCATAGGGCACTTCCACTCATGGGCGTATAAATTGGGAAAACTAAAAATCAGCAAGACACAGGCACCCCAAAGTTTAGGGCTGCTCTGTTGACAAGAACCTCCACTTCGTTACACCTTAAATATCCCAGGAAAGAAAAAAATGGATAAAGAAGTTGTGGTCCTTATGTACAATGGAATATCACTCAGCCATGAAATCAACGTCATAAGGCTAGTAGCAGCATGATGAGTGGATTTAGGTACGACGATTCTAAGTGAAATAAGTCACACAGAAAAAGACACTTATCATAAGATATCACTTATAGAGGGAATGTAAAAACCGCTACCCTTGAACTGAATTACAAAACAGAACAGAGTCACACGGTTAGAAAAGACACTATGGCTGCCTAACGGGAAAGGTGAGGTGGGGTGATGCATAAAACAAGGGTTTCAAATTAGCTCAGATACCGTTCCATAAACCCAATACGTAATAGACAAGACCTACTCCTTGCTCAGGGAACTGGACTCAACACCCCCTATTCACCGCCCAAGAATATATCTGACTAGTAAGAATCTCAACACCTATGTATTGATATCTCTCTGTAAGTGAGTCAAGTGGGTGTAAAGCTGCATAAACACAGCAGTGAAAAGCAGCTAAACCCCATTATAAAACTCAATTAATTTCAAAAACCCGTGAAACAAAGACAGTGAAAGAGAGAGAAATTCTTACAAAATTCGTTCAGGGGCTGTGATGCCACCTGGATTGACCATATCTAGACCCGCAGCTGATTGAGACATAAGGGTGGACACTCTTGGGGCTGAGAGGTTTGGTGAGGTTGGGTGAGCAAACGCAGACGCTTTAAAGTAATACTGCGTGGTACCCATCCCATGGGTCCCAAATCTCCAGGTTCAAGGGCATCTGCCTACATCGAAAACATGCATGAGAAACCCAGAAGATGGTCCACCGAGTGATCGGGAAAGGTTTCTAAAACGCACCTCATTTCTCATCTCCTTGTGCTCGGGTTCGCCATTCCAGCCGCTTTACTAGCAATCTCCCTCCTTGGAGAATCAGCACCTTTAACCTCCTGTTCCATACAGGTTGCAATTTGTCCTGAGGATGAACGGGAAGAGGGGGAACCAATGAGAGACTAGCTCTAGGTGTTGGGACAGGCACAGGTCACTCTATTTTCCCATCAGGAAGAAGAATTAACCACAGGCTCAGTCTGCCGCCCGGAAGCAGAATAGGGCCTAAAGCAATCCTGCGCTTTTGCGGCCAGCTCCCAAGAGAGCGAGTTGAAAAATGGAGCTCAGGGGCACTGCAATTCACAAACCTGCAGACGTATAAATGATAACTCTCGTCTACAAATGTATTGAGGGAAGGCAACAACGAGGATTTGAAAGCAAGGCAGAATTGCAGGAAACAGATTTCAGGAGGCAGATTCGAATCGCCTTTAAAGCACAGGAAAAGCGGCAAAACCTCGACAATGATGCCCTTGGCCAAAAAGGGCGTATGCGTTTTTTCCTGAATATATTCAGGAAAAAACGCATACGCCCTTTTTGGCCAACCAAGCAACCTGGAAAGGCAAATCAGCGCTACAAAGAAGTCTCGCTTCCCATCGGTCAAACGGGCCATGCTGAATAAAGTGTCAAAACCAGAAATGCAGGACAGGCCACGGAGAAACGGGAGCCTTGCTACACTGATGGGCGGTATGTAAATTGCCAACAGCCACTCTGGAGAAGTGTACGGTGTGTCCTGAAACATTTACAAAACTCAGCTTAGAGAGCATAGGGCACTTCCACTCATGGGCGTATAAATTGGGAAAACTAAAAATCAGCAAGACACAAGCACCCCAAAGTTTAGGGCTGCTCTGTTGACAAGAACCTCCACTTCGTTACACCTTAAATATCCCAGGAAAGAGAAAAATGGATAAAGAAGTTGTGCTCCTTATGTACAATGGAATATCACTCAGCCATGAAATCAACGTCATAAGGCTAGTAGCAGCATGATGAGTGGATTTAGGTACGACGATTCTAAGTGAAATAAGTCACACAGAAAAAGACACTTATCATAAGATATCACTTATAGAGGGAATGTAAAAACCGCTACCCTTGAACTGAATTACAAAACAGAACAGAGTCACACGGTTAGAAAAGACACTATGGCTGCCTAACGGGAAAGGTGAGGTGGGGTGATGCATAAAACAAGGGTTTCAAATTAGCTCAGATACCGTTCCATAAACCCAATACGTAATAGACAAGACCTACTCCTTGCTCAGGGAACTGGACTCAACACCCCCTATTCACCGCCCAGTAATATATCTGACTAGTAAGAATCTTAAAACCTATGTATTGATATCTCTCTGTAAGTGAGTCAAGTGGGTGTAAAGCTGCATAAACACAGCAGTGAAAAGCAGCTAAACCCCATTATAAAACTCAAATAATTTTAAAAACCCGTGAAACAAAGACAGTGAAAGAGAGAGAAATTCTTACAAAATTCGTTCAGGGGCTGTGATGCCACCTGGATTGACCATGTCTAGACCCGCAGCTGATTGAGACATAAGGGTGGACACTCTTAGGGCTGAGAGGTTTGGTGAGGTTGGGTGAGCAAACGCAGACGCTTTAAAGTAATACTGCGTGGTACCCATCCCATGGGTCCCAAATCTCCAGGTTCAAGGGCATCTGCCTACATCGAAAACATGCATGAGAAACCCAGAAGATGGTCCACCGAGTGATCGGGAAAGGTTTCTAAAACGCACCTCATTTCTCATCTCCTTGTGCTCGGGTTCGCCATTCCAGCGGCTTTACTAGCAATCTCCCTCCTTGGAGAATCAGCACCTTTAACCTCCTGTTCCATACAGGTGGCAATTTGAACTGAGGATGAACGGGAAGACGGGGAACCAATGAGAGACTAGCTCTAGGTGTTGGGACAGGCACAGGTCACTCTAGTTTCCCATCAGGAAGAAGACTTAACCACAGGCTCAGTCTGCCGCCCGGAAGCAGAATAGGGCCTAAAGCAATCCTGCGCTTTTGCGGCCAGCTCCCAAGAGAGCGAGTTGAAAAATGGAGCTCAGGGGCACTGCAATTCACAAACCTGCAGACTTATAAATGATAACTCTCGTCTACAAATATATTGAGGGAAGGCAACAAAGAGGATTTGAAAGCAAGGCAGAATTGCAGGAAACAGATTTCAGGAGGCAGATTCGAATCGCCTTTAAAGCACAGGAAAAGCGGCAAAACCTCGACAATGATGCCCTTGGCCAAAAAGGGCGTATGCGTTTTTTCCTGAATATATTCAGGAAAAAACGCATACGCCCTTTTTGGCCAACCAAGCAACCTGGAAAGGCAAATCAGCGCTACAAAGAAGTCTCGCTTCCCATCGGTCAAAAGGGCCATGCTGAATAAAGTGTCAAAACCAGAAATGCAGGACAGGCCACGGAGAAACGGGAGCCTTGCTACGCTGATGGGCGGGATGTAAATTGCCAAAAGCCACTCAGGAGAAGTGTACGGTGTGTCCTGAAACATTTACAAAACTCAGCTTAGAGAGCATAGGGCACTTCCACTCATGGGCGTATAAATTGGGAAAACTAAAAATCAGCAAGACACAAGCACCCCAAAGTTTAGGGCTGCTCTGTTGACAAGAACCTCCACTTCGTTACACCTTAAATATCCCAGGAAAGAGAAAAATGGATAAAGAAGTTGTGCTCCTTATGTACAATGGAATATCACTCAGCCATGAAATCAACGTCATAAGGCTAGTAGCAGCATGATGAGTGGATTTAGGTACGACGATTCTAAGTGAAATAAGTCACACAGAAAAAGACACTTATCATAAGATATCACTTATAGAGGGAATGTAAAAACCGCTACCCTTGAACTGAATTACAAAACAGAACAGAGTCACACGGTTAGAAAAGACACTATGGCTGCCTAACGGGAAAGGTGAGGTGGGGTGATGCATAAAACAAGGGTTTCAAATTAGCTCAGATACCGTTCCATAAACCCAATACGTAATAGACAAGACCTACTCCTTGCTCAGGGAACTGGACTCAACACCCCCTATTCACCGCCCAAGAATATATCTGACTAGTAAGAATCTCAACACCTATGTATTGATATCTCTCTGTAAGTGAGTCAAGTGGGTGTAAAGCTGCATAAACACAGCAGTGAAAAGCAGCTAAACCCCATTATAAAACTCAATTAATTTCAAAAACCCGTGAAACAAAGACAGTGAAAGAGAGAGAAATTCTTACAAAATTCGTTCAGGGGCTGTGATGCCACCTGGATTGACCATATCTAGACCCGCTGCTGATTGAGACATAAGGGTGGACACTCTTGGGGCTGAGAGGTTTGGTGAGGTTGGGTGAGCAAACGCAGACGCTTTAAAGTAATACTGCGTGGTACCCATCCCATGGGTCCCAAATCTCCAGGTTCAAGGGCATCTGCCTACATCGAAAACATGCATGAGAAACCCAGAAGATGGTCCACCGAGTGATCGGGAAAGGTTTCTAAAACGCACCTCCTTTCTCATCTCCTTGTGCTCGGGTTCGCCATTCCAGCCGCTTTAATAGCAATCTCCCTCCTTGGAGAATCAGCACCTTTAACCTCCTGTTCCATACAGGTGGCAATTTGAACTGAGGATGAACGGGAAGACGGGGAACCAATGAGAGACTAGCTCTAGGTGTTGGGACAGGCACAGGTCACTCTATTTTCCCATCAGGAAGAAGACTTAACCACAGGCTCAGTCTGCCGCCCGGAAGCAGAATAGGGCCTAAAGCAATCCTGCGCTTTTGCGGCCAGCTCCCAAGAGAGCGAGTTGAAAAATGGAGCTCAGGGGCACTGCAATTCACAAACCTGCAGACTTATAAATGATAACTCTCGTCTACAAATATATTGAGGGAAGGCAACAAAGAGGATTTGAAAGCAAGGCAGAATTGCAGGAAACAGATTTCAGGAGGCAGATTCGAATCGCCTTTAAAGCACAGGAAAAGCGGCAAAACCTCGACAATGATGCCCTTGGCCAAAAAGGGCGTATGCGTTTTTTCCTGAATATATTCAGGACAAAACGCATACGCCCTTTTTGGCCAACCAAGCAACCTGGAAAGGCAAATCAGCGCTACAAAGAAGTCTCGCTTCCCATCGGTCAAAAGGGCCATGCTGAGTAAAGTGTCAAAACCAGAAATGCAGGACAGGCCACGGAGAAACGGGAGCCTTGCTACGCTGATGGGCGGGATGTAAATTGCCAACAGCCCCTCTGGAGAAGTGTACGGTGTGTCCTGAAACATTTACAAAACTCAGCTTAGAGAGCATAAGGCACTTCCACTCATGGGCGTATAAATTGGGAAAACTAAAAATCAGCAAGACACAAGCACCCCAAAGTTTAGGGCTGCTCTGTTGACAAGAACCTCCACTTCGTTACACCTTAAATATCCCAGGAAAGAGAAAAATGGATAAAGAAGTTGTGCTCCTTATGTACAATGGAATATCACTCAGCCATGAAATCAACCTCATAAGGCTAGTAGCAGCATGATGAGTGGATTTAGGTACGACAATTCTAAGTCAAATAAGTCACACAGAAAAAGACACTTATCATAAGATATCACTTATAGAGGGAATGTAAAAACCGCTACCCTTGAACTGAATTACAAAACAGAACAGAGTCACACGGTTAGAAAAGACACTATGGCTGCCTAACGGGAAAGGTGAGGTGGGGTGATGCATAAAACAAGGGTTTCAAATTAGCTCAGATACCGTTCCATAAACCCAATACGTAATAGACAAGACCTACTCCTTGCTCAGGGAACTGGACTCAACACCCCCTATTCACCGCCCAAGAATATATCTGACTAGTAAGAATTTTAAAACCTATGTATTGATATCTCTCTGTAAGTGAGTCAAGTGGGTGTAAAGCTGAATAAACACAGCAGTGAAAAGCAGGTAAACCCCATTATAAAACACAAATAATTTTAAAAACCCGTGAAACAAAGACAGTGAAAGAGAGAGAAATTCTTACAAAATTCGTTCAGGGGCTGTGATGCCACCTGGATTGACCATGTCTAGACCCGCAGCTGATTGAGACATAAGGGTGGACACTCTTAGGGCTGAGAGGTTTGGTGAGGTTGGGTGAGCAAACGCAGACGCTTTAAAGTAATACTGCGTGGTACCCATCCCATGGGTCCCAAATCTCCAGGTTCAAGGGCATCTGCCTACATCGAAAACATGCATGAGAAACCCAGAAGATGGTCCACCGAGTGATCGGGAAAGGTTTCTAAAACGCACCTCATTTCTCATCTCCTTGTGCTCGGGTTCGCCATTCCAGCGGCTTTACTAGCAATCTCCCTCCTTGGAGAATCAGCACCTTTAACCTCCTGTTCCATACAGGTTGCAATTTGTCCTGAGGATGAACGGGAAGAGGGGGAACCAATGAGAGACTAGCTCTAGGTGTTGGGACAGGCACAGGTCACTCTATTTTCCCATCAGGAAGAAGAATTAACCACAGGCTCAGTCTGCCGCCCGGAAGCAGAATAGGGCCTAAAGCAATCCTGCGCTTTTGCGGCCAGCTCCCAAGAGAGCGAGTTGAAAAATGGAGCTCAGGGGCACTGCAATTCACAAACCTGCAGACGTATAAATGATAACTCTCGTCTACAAATGTATTGAGGGAAGGCAACAACGAGGATTTGAAAGCAAGGCAGAATTGCAGGAAACAGATTTCAGGAGGCAGATTCGAATCGCCTTTAAAGCACAGGAAAAGCGGCAAAACCTCGACAATGATGCCCTTGGCCAAAAAGGGCGTATGCGTTTTTTCCTGAATATATTCAGGAAAAAACGCATACGCCCTTTTTGGCCAACCAAGCAACCTGGAAAGGCAAATCAGCGCTACAAAGAAGTCTCGCTTCCCATCGGTCAAAAGGGCCATGCTGAATAAAGTGTCAAAACCAGAAATGCAGGACAGGCCACGGAGAAACGGGAGCCTTGCTACGCTGATGGGCGGGATGTAAATTGCCAACAGCCACTCTGGAGAAGTGTACGGTGTGTCCTGAAACATTTACAAAACTCAGCTTAGAGAGCATAGGGCACTTCCACTCATGGGCGTATAAATTGGGAAAACTAAAAATCAGCAAGACACAAGCACCCCAAAGTTTAGGGCTGCTCTGTTGACAAGAACCTCCACTTCGTTACACCTTAAATATCCCAGGAAAGAGAAAAATGGATAAAGAAGTTGTGCTCCTTATGTACAATGGAATATCACTCAGCCATGAAATCAACGTCATAAGGCTAGTAGCAGCATGATGAGTGGATTTAGGTACGACGATTCTAAGTGAAATAAGTCACACAGAAAAAGACACTTATCATAAGATATCACTTATAGAGGGAATGTAAAAACCGCTACCCTTGAACTGAATTACAAAACAGAACAGAGTCACACGGTTAGAAAAGACACTATGGCTGCCTAACGGGAAAGGTGAGGTGGGGTGATGCATAAAACAAGGGTTTCAAATTAGCTCAGATACCGTTCCATAAACCCAATACGTAATAGACAAGACCTACTCCTTGCTCAGGGAACTGGACTCAACACCCCCTATTCACCGCCCAGTAATATATCTGACTAGTAAGAATCTTAAAACCTATGTATTGATATCTCTCTGTAAGTGAGTCAAGTGGGTGTAAAGCTGCATAAACACAGCAGTGAAAAGCAGCTAAACCCCATTATAAAACTCAAATAATTTTAAAAACCCGTGAAACAAAGACAGTGAAAGAGAGAGAAATTCTTACAAAATTCGTTCAGGGGCTGTGATGCCACCTGGATTGACCATGTCTAGACCCGCGGCTGATTGAGACATAAGGGTGGACACTCTTAGGGCTGAGAGGTTTGGTGAGGTTGGGTGAGCAAACGCAGACGCTTTAAAGTAATACTGCGTGGTACCCATCCCATGGGTCCCAAATCTCCAGGTTCAAGGGCATCTGCCTACATCGAAAACATGCATGAGAAACCCAGAAGATGGTCCACCGAGTGATCGGGAAAGGTTTCTAAAACGCACCTCATTTCTCATCTCCTTGTGCTCGGGTTCGCCATTCCAGCGGCTTTACTAGCAATCTCCCTCCTTGGAGAATCAGCACCTTTAACCTCCTGTTCCATACAGGTGGCAATTTGAACTGAGGATGAACGGGAAGACGGGGAACCAATGAGAGACTAGCTCTAGGTGTTGGGACAGGCACAGGTCACTCTAGTTTCCCATCAGGAAGAAGACTTAACCACAGGCTCAGTCTGCCGCCCGGAAGCAGAATAGGGCCTAAAGCAATCCTGCGCTTTTGCGGCCAGCTCCCAAGAGAGCGAGTTGAAAAATGGAGCTCAGGGGCACTGCAATTCACAAACCTGCAGACTTATAAATGATAACTCTCGTCTACAAATATATTGAGGGAAGGCAACAAAGAGGATTTGAAAGCAAGGCAGAATTGCAGGAAACAGATTTCAGGAGGCAGATTCGAATCGCCTTTAAAGCACAGGAAAAGCGGCAAAACCTCGACAATGATGCCCTTGGCCAAAAAGGGCGTATGCGTTTTTTCCTGAATATATTCAGGAAAAAACGCATACGCCCTTTTTGGCCAACCAAGCAACCTGGAAAGGCAAATCAGCGCTACAAAGAAGTCTCGCTTCCCATCGGTCAAAAGGGCCATGCTGAATAAAGTGTCAAAACCAGAAATGCAGGACAGGCCACGGAGAAACGGGAGCCTTGCTACGCTGATGGGCGGGATGTAAATTGCCAACAGCCACTCAGGAGAAGTGTACGGTGTGTCCTGAAACATTTACAAAACTCAGCTTAGAGAGCATAGGGCACTTCCACTCATGGGCGTATAAATTGGGAAAACTAAAAATCAGCAAGACACAAGCACCCCAAAGTTTAGGGCTGCTCTGTTGACAAGAACCTCCACTTCGTTACACCTTAAATATCCCAGGAAAGAGAAAAATGGATAAAGAAGTTGTGCTCCTTATGTACAATGGAATATCACTCAGCCATGAAATCAACGTCATAAGGCTAGTAGCAGCATGATGAGTGGATTTAGGTACGACGATTCTAAGTGAAATAAGTCACACAGAAAAAGACACTTATCATAAGATATCACTTATAGAGGGAATGTAAAAACCGCTACCCTTGAACTGAATTACAAAACAGAACAGAGTCACACGGTTAGAAAAGACACTATGGCTGCCTAACGGGAAAGGTGAGGTGGGGTGATGCATAAAACAAGGGTTTCAAATTAGCTCAGATACCGTTCCATAAACCCAATACGTAATAGACAAGACCTACTCCTTGCTCAGGGAACTGGACTCAACACCCCCTATTCACCGCCCAGTAATATATCTGACTAGTAAGAATCTTAAAACCTATGTATTGATATCTCTCTGTAAGTGAGTCAAGTGGGTGTAAAGCTGCATAAACACAGCAGTGAAAAGCAGCTAAACCCCATTATAAAACTCAAATAATTTTAAAAACCCGTGAAACAAAGACAGTGAAAGAGAGAGAAATTCTTACAAAATTCGTTCAGGGGCTGTGATGCCACCTGGATTGACCATGTCTAGACCCGCAGCTGATTGAGACATAAGGGTGGACACTCTTAGGGCTGAGAGGTTTGGTGAGGTTGGGTGAGCAAACGCAGACGCTTTAAAGTAATACTGCGTGGTACCCATCCCATGGGTCCCAAATCTCCAGGTTCAAGGGCATCTGCCTACATCGAAAACATGCATGAGAAACCCAGAAGATGGTCCACCGAGTGATCGGGAAAGGTTTCTAAAACGCACCTCATTTCTCATCTCCTTGTGCTCGGGTTCGCCATTCCAGCGGCTTTACTAGCAATCTCCCTCCTTGGAGAATCAGCACCTTTAACCTCCTGTTCCATACAGGTGGCAATTTGAACTGAGGATGAACGGGAAGACGGGGAACCAATGAGAGACTAGCTCTAGGTGTTGGGACAGGCACAGGTCACTCTAGTTTCCCATCAGGAAGAAGACTTAACCACAGGCTCAGTCTGCCGCCCGGAAGCAGAATAGGGCCTAAAGCAATCCTGCGCTTTTGCGGCCAGCTCCCAAGAGAGCGAGTTGAAAAATGGAGCTCAGGGGCACTGCAATTCACAAACCTGCAGACTTATAAATGATAACTCTCGTCTACAAATATATTGAGGGAAGGCAACAAAGAGGATTTGAAAGCAAGGCAGAATTGCAGGAAACAGATTTCAGGAGGCAGATTCGAATCGCCTTTAAAGCACAGGAAAAGCGGCAAAACCTCGACAATGATGCCCTTGGCCAAAAAGGGCGTATGCGTTTTTTCCTGAATATATTCAGGAAAAAACGCATACGCCCTTTTTGGCCAACCAAGCAACCTGGAAAGGCAAATCAGCGCTACAAAGAAGTCTCGCTTCCCATCGGTCAAAAGGGCCATGCTGAATAAAGTGTCAAAACCAGAAATGCAGGACAGGCCACGGAGAAACGGGAGCCTTGCTACGCTGATGGGCGGGATGTAAATTGCCAACAGCCACTCAGGAGAAGTGTACGGTGTGTCCTGAAACATTTACAAAACTCAGCTTAGAGAGCATAGGGCACTTCCACTCATGGGCGTATAAATTGGGAAAACTAAAAATCAGCAAGACACAAGCACCCCAAAGTTTAGGGCTGCTCTGTTGACAAGAACCTCCACTTCGTTACACCTTAAATATCCCAGGAAAGAGAAAAATGGATAAAGAAGTTGTGCTCCTTATGTACAATGGAATATCACTCAGCCATGAAATCAACGTCATAAGGCTAGTAGCAGCATGATGAGTGGATTTAGGTACGACGATTCTAAGTGAAATAAGTCACACAGAAAAAGACACTTATCATAAGATATCACTTATAGAGGGAATGTAAAAACCGCTACCCTTGAACTGAATTACAAAACAGAACAGAGTCACACGGTTAGAAAAGACACTATGGCTGCATAACGGGAAAGGTGAGGTGGGGTGATGCATAAAACAAGGGTTTCAAATTAGCTCAGATACCGTTCCATAAACCCAATACGTAATAGACAAGACCTACTCCTTGCTCAGGGAACTGGACTCAACACCCCCTATTCACCGCCCAAGAATATATCTGACTAGTAAGAATCTCAACACCTATGTATTGATATCTCTCTGTAAGTGAGTCAAGTGGGTGTAAAGCTGCATAAACACAGCAGTGAAAAGCAGCTAAACCCCATTATAAAACTCAATTAATTTCAAAAACCCGTGAAACAAAGACAGTGAAAGAGAGAGAAATTCTTACAAAATTCGTTCAGGGGCTGTGATGCCACCTGGATTGACCATATCTAGACCCGCAGCTGATTGAGACATAAGGGTGGACACTCTTGGGGCTGAGAGGTTTGGTGAGGTTGGGTGAGCAAACGCAGACGCTTTAAAGTAATACTGCGTGGTACCCATCCCATGGGTCCCAAATCTCCAGGTTCAAGGGCATCTTCCTACATCGAAAACATGCATGAGAAACCCAGAAGATGGTCCACCGAGTGATCGGGAAAGGTTTCTAAAACGCACCTCCTTTCTCATCTCCTTGTGCTCGGGTTCGCCATTCCAGCCGCTTTACTAGCAATCTCCCTCCTTGGAGAATCAGCACCTTTAACCTCCTGTTCCATACAGGTGGCAATTTGAACTGAGGATGAACGGGAAGACGGGGAACCAATGAGAGACTAGCTCTAGGTGTTGGGACAGGCACAGGTCACTCTAGTTTCCCATCAGGAAGAAGACTTAACCACAGGCTCAGTCTGCCGCCCGGAAGCAGAATAGGGCCTAAAGCAATCCTGCGCTTTTGCGGCCAGCTCCCAAGAGAGCGAGTTGAAAAATGGAGCTCAGGGGCACTGCAATTCACAAACCTGCAGACTTATAAATGATAACTCTCGTCTACAAATATATTGAGGGAAGGCAACAAAGAGGATTTGAAAGCAAGGCAGAATTGCAGGAAACAGATTTCAGGAGGCAGATTCGAATCGCCTTTAAAGCACTGGAAAAGCGGCAAAACCTCGACAATGATGCCCTTGGCCAAAAAGGGCGTATGCGTTTTTTCCTGAATATATTCAGGAAAAAACGCATACGCCCTTTTTGGCCAACCAAGCAACCTGGAAAGGCAAATCAGCGCTACAAAGAAGTCTCGCTTCCCATCGGTCAAAAGGGCCATGCTGAATAAAGTGTCAAAACCAGAAATGCAGGACAGGCCACGGAGAAACGGGAGCCTTGCTACGCTGATGGGCGGGATGTAAATTGCCAACAGCCACTCTGGAGAAGTGTACGGTGTGTCCTGAAACATTTACAAAACTCAGCTTAGAGAGCATAGGGCACTTCCACTCATGGGCGTATAAATTGGGAAAACTAAAAATCAGCAAGACACAAGCACCCCAAAGTTTAGGGCTGCTCTGTTGACAAGAACCTCCACTTCGTTACACCTTAAATATCCCAGGAAAGAGAAAAATGGATAAAGAAGTTGTGCTCCTTATGTACAATGGAATATCACTCAGCCATGAAATCAACGTCATAAGGCTAGTAGCAGCATGATGAGTGGATTTAGGTACGACGATTCTAAGTGAAATAAGTCACACAGAAAAAGACACTTATCATAAGATATCACTTATAGAGGGAATGTAAAAACCGCTACCCTTGAACTGAATTACAAAACAGAACAGAGTCACACGGTTAGAAAAGACACTATGGCTGCCTAACGGGAAAGGTGAGGTGGGGTGATGCATAAAACAAGGGTTTCAAATTAGCTCAGATACCGTTCCATAAACCCAATACGTAATAGACAAGACCTACTCCTTGCTCAGGGAACTGGACTCAACACCCCCTATTCACCGCCCAGTAATATATCTGACTAGTAAGAATCTTAAAACCTATGTATTGATATCTCTCTGTAAGTGAGTCAAGTGGGTGTAAAGCTGCATAAACACAGCAGTGAAAAGCAGCTAAACCCCATTATAAAACTCAAATAATTTTAAAAACCCGTGAAACAAAGACAGTGAAAGAGAGAGAAATTCTTACAAAATTCGTTCAGGGGCTGTGATGCCACCTGGATTGACCATGTCTAGACCCGCGGCTGATTGAGACATAAGGGTGGACACTCTTAGGGCTGAGAGGTTTGGTGAGGTTGGGTGAGCAAACGCAGACGCTTTAAAGTAATACTGCGTGGTACCCATCCCATGGGTCCCAAATCTCCAGGTTCAAGGGCATCTGCCTACATCGAAAACATGCATGAGAAACCCAGAAGATGGTCCACCGAGTGATCGGGAAAGGTTTCTAAAACGCACCTCATTTCTCATCTCCTTGTGCTCGGGTTCGCCATTCCAGCGGCTTTACTAGCAATCTCCCTCCTTGGAGAATCAGCACCTTTAACCTCCTGTTCCATACAGGTGGCAATTTGAACTGAGGATGAACGGGAAGACGGGGAACCAATGAGAGACTAGCTCTAGGTGTTGGGACAGGCACAGGTCACTCTAGTTTCCCATCAGGAAGAAGACTTAACCACAGGCTCAGTCTGCCGCCCGGAAGCAGAATAGGGCCTAAAGCAATCCTGCGCTTTTGCGGCCAGCTCCCAAGAGAGCGAGTTGAAAAATGGAGCTCAGGGGCACTGCAATTCACAAACCTGCAGACTTATAAATGATAACTCTCGTCTACAAATATATTGAGGGAAGGCAACAAAGAGGATTTGAAAGCAAGGCAGAATTGCAGGAAACAGATTTCAGGAGGCAGATTCGAATCGCCTTTAAAGCACAGGAAAAGCGGCAAAACCTCGACAATGATGCCCTTGGCCAAAAAGGGCGTATGCGTTTTTTCCTGAATATATTCAGGAAAAAACGCATACGCCCTTTTTGGCCAACCAAGCAACCTGGAAAGGCAAATCAGCGCTACAAAGAAGTCTCGCTTCCCATCGGTCAAAAGGGCCATGCTGAATAAAGTGTCAAAACCAGAAATGCAGGACAGGCCACGGAGAAACGGGAGCCTTGCTACGCTGATGGGCGGGATGTAAATTGCCAACAGCCACTCAGGAGAAGTGTACGGTGTGTCCTGAAACATTTACAAAACTCAGCTTAGAGAGCATAGGGCACTTCCACTCATGGGCGTATAAATTGGGAAAACTAAAAATCAGCAAGACACAAGCACCCCAAAGTTTAGGGCTGCTCTGTTGACAAGAACCTCCACTTCGTTACACCTTAAATATCCCAGGAAAGAGAAAAATGGATAAAGAAGTTGTGCTCCTTATGTACAATGGAATATCACTCAGCCATGAAATCAACGTCATAAGGCTAGTAGCAGCATGATGAGTGGATTTAGGTACGACGATTCTAAGTGAAATAAGTCACACAGAAAAAGACACTTATCATAAGATATCACTTATAGAGGGAATGTAAAAACCGCTACCCTTGAACTGAATTACAAAACAGAACAGAGTCACACGGTTAGAAAAGACACTATGGCTGCCTAACGGGAAAGGTGAGGTGGGGTGATGCATAAAACAAGGGTTTCAAATTAGCTCAGATACCGTTCCATAAACCCAATACGTAATAGACAAGACCTACTCCTTGCTCAGGGAACTGGACTCAACACCCCCTATTCACCGCCCAGTAATATATCTGACTAGTAAGAATCTTAAAACCTATGTATTGATATCTCTCTGTAAGTGAGTCAAGTGGGTGTAAAGCTGCATAAACACAGCAGTGAAAAGCAGCTAAACCCCATTATAAAACTCAAATAATTTTAAAAACCCGTGAAACAAAGACAGTGAAAGAGAGAGAAATTCTTACAAAATTCGTTCAGGGGCTGTGATGCCACCTGGATTGACCATGTCTAGACCCGCAGCTGATTGAGACATAAGGGTGGACACTCTTAGGGCTGAGAGGTTTGGTGAGGTTGGGTGAGCAAACGCAGACGCTTTAAAGTAATACTGCGTGGTACCCATCCCATGGGTCCCAAATCTCCAGGTTCAAGGGCATCTGCCTACATCGAAAACATGCATGAGAAACCCAGAAGATGGTCCACCGAGTGATCGGGAAAGGTTTCTAAAACGCACCTCATTTCTCATCTCCTTGTGCTCGGGTTCGCCATTCCAGCGGCTTTACTAGCAATCTCCCTCCTTGGAGAATCAGCACCTTTAACCTCCTGTTCCATACAGGTGGCAATTTGAACTGAGGATGAACGGGAAGACGGGGAACCAATGAGAGACTAGCTCTAGGTGTTGGGACAGGCACAGGTCACTCTAGTTTCCCATCAGGAAGAAGACTTAACCACAGGCTCAGTCTGCCGCCCGGAAGCAGAATAGGGCCTAAAGCAATCCTGCGCTTTTGCGGCCAGCTCCCAAGAGAGCGAGTTGAAAAATGGAGCTCAGGGGCACTGCAATTCACAAACCTGCAGACTTATAAATGATAACTCTCGTCTACAAATATATTGAGGGAAGGCAACAAAGAGGATTTGAAAGCAAGGCAGAATTGCAGGAAACAGATTTCAGGAGGCAGATTCGAATCGCCTTTAAAGCACAGGAAAAGCGGCAAAACCTCGACAATGATGCCCTTGGCCAAAAAGGGCGTATGCGTTTTTTCCTGAATATATTCAGGAAAAAACGCATACGCCCTTTTTGGCCAACCAAGCAACCTGGAAAGGCAAATCAGCGCTACAAAGAAGTCTCGCTTCCCATCGGTCAAAAGGGCCATGCTGAATAAAGTGTCAAAACCAGAAATGCAGGACAGGCCACGGAGAAACGGGAGCCTTGCTACGCTGATGGGCGGGATGTAAATTGCCAACAGCCACTCAGGAGAAGTGTACGGTGTGTCCTGAAACATTTACAAAACTCAGCTTAGAGAGCATAGGGCACTTCCACTCATGGGCGTATAAATTGGGAAAACTAAAAATCAGCAAGACACAAGCACCCCAAAGTTTAGGGCTGCTCTGTTGACAAGAACCTCCACTTCGTTACACCTTAAATATCCCAGGAAAGAGAAAAATGGATAAAGAAGTTGTGCTCCTTATGTACAATGGAATATCACTCAGCCATGAAATCAACGTCATAAGGCTAGTAGCAGCATGATGAGTGGATTTAGGTACGACGATTCTAAGTGAAATAAGTCACACAGAAAAAGACACTTATCATAAGATATCACTTATAGAGGGAATGTAAAAACCGCTACCCTTGAACTGAATTACAAAACAGAACAGAGTCACACGGTTAGAAAAGACACTATGGCTGCCTAACGGGAAAGGTGAGGTGGGGTGATGCATAAAACAAGGGTTTCAAATTAGCTCAGATACCGTTCCATAAACCCAATACGTAATAGACAAGACCTACTCCTTGCTCAGGGAACTGGACTCAACACCCCCTATTCACCGCCCAAGAATATATCTGACTAGTAAGAATCTCAACACCTATGTATTGATATCTCTCTGTAAGTGAGTCAAGTGGGTGTAAAGCTGCATAAACACAGCAGTGAAAAGCAGCTAAACCCCATTATAAAACTCAATTAATTTCAAAAACCCGTGAAACAAAGACAGTGAAAGAGAGAGAAATTCTTACAAAATTCGTTCAGGGGCTGTGATGCCACCTGGATTGACCATATCTAGACCCGCAGCTGATTGAGACATAAGGGTGGACACTCTTGGGGCTGAGAGGTTTGGTGAGGTTGGGTGAGCAAACGCAGACGCTTTAAAGTAATACTGCGTGGTACCCATCCCATGGGTCCCAAATCTCCAGGTTCAAGGGCATCTTCCTACATCGAAAACATGCATGAGAAACCCAGAAGATGGTCCACCGAGTGATCGGGAAAGGTTTCTAAAACGCACCTCCTTTCTCATCTCCTTGTGCTCGGGTTCGCCATTCCAGCCGCTTTACTAGCAATCTCCCTCCTTGGAGAATCAGCACCTTTAACCTCCTGTTCCATACAGGTGGCAATTTGAACTGAGGATGAACGGGAAGACGGGGAACCAATGAGAGACTAGCTCTAGGTGTTGGGACAGGCACAGGTCACTCTAGTTTCCCATCAGGAAGAAGACTTAACCACAGGCTCAGTCTGCCGCCCGGAAGCAGAATAGGGCCTAAAGCAATCCTGCGCTTTTGCGGCCAGCTCCCAAGAGAGCGAGTTGAAAAATGGAGCTCAGGGGCACTGCAATTCACAAACCTGCAGACTTATAAATGATAACTCTCGTCTACAAATATATTGAGGGAAGGCAACAAAGAGGATTTGAAAGCAAGGCAGAATTGCAGGAAACAGATTTCAGGAGGCAGATTCGAATCGCCTTTAAAGCACTGGAAAAGCGGCAAAACCTCGACAATGATGCCCTTGGCCAAAAAGGGCGTATGCGTTTTTTCCTGAATATATTCAGGACAAAACGCATACGCCCTTTTTGGCCAACCAAGCAACCTGGAAAGGCAAATCAGCGCTACACAGAAGTCTCGCTTCCCATCGGTCAAAAGGGCCATGCTGAATAAAGTGTCAAAACCAGAAATGCAGGACAGGCCACGGAGAAACGGGAGCCTTGCTACGCTGATGGGCGGGATGTAAATTGCCAACAGCCACTCTGGAGAAGTGTACGGTGTGTCCTGAAACATTTACAAAACTCAGCTTAGAGAGCATAGGGCACTTCCACTCATGGGCGTATAAAATGGGAAAACTAAAAATCAGCAAGACACAAGCACCCCAAAGTTTAGGGCTGCTCTGTTGACAAGAACCTCCACTTCGTTACACCTTAAATATCCCAGGAAAGAGAAAAATGGATAAAGAAGTTGTGGTCCTTATGTACAAAGGAATATCACTCAGCCATGAAATCAACGTCATAAGGCTAGTAGCAGCATGATGAGTGGATTTAGGTACGACGATTCTAAGTCAAATAAGTCACACAGAAAAAGACACTTATCATAAGATATCACTTATAGAGGGAATGTAAAAACCGCTACCCTTGAACTGAATTACAAAACAGAACAGAGTCACACGGTTAGAAAAGACACTATGGCTGCCTAACGGGAAAGGTGAGGTGGGGTGATGCCTAAAACAAGGGTTTCAAATTAGCTCAGATACCGTTCCATAAACCCAATACGTAATAGACAAGACCTACTCCTTGCTCAGGGAACTGGACTCAACACCCCCTATTCACCGCCCAGGAATATATCTGACTAGTAAGAATCTTAAAACCTATGTATTGATATCTCTCTGTAAGTGAGTCAAGTGGGTGTAAAGCTGCATAAACACAGCAGTGAAAAGCAGCTAAACCCCATTATAAAACTCAATTAATTTTAAAAACCCGTGAAACAAAGACAGTGAAACAGAGAGAAATTCTTACAAAATTCGTTCAGGGGCTGTGATGCCACCTGGATTGACCATATCTAGACACGAGGCTGATTGAGACATAAGGGTGGACACTCTTGGGGCTGAGAGGTTTGGTGAGGTTGGGTGAGCAAACGCAGACGCTTTAAAGTAATACTGCGTGGTACCCATCCCATGGGTCCCAAATCTCCAGGCTCAAGGGCATCTTCCTACATCGAAAACATGCATGAGAAACCCAGAAGATGGTCCACCGAGTGATCGGGAAAGGTTTCTAAAACGCACCTCATTTCTCATCTCCTTGTGCTCGGGTTCGCCATTCCAGCCGCTTTACTAGCAATCTCCCTCCTTGGAGAATCAGCACCTTTAACCTCCTGTTCCATACAGGTTGCAATTTGTCCTGAGGATGAACGGGAAGAGGGGGAACCAATGAGAGACTAGCTCTAGGTGTTGGGACAGGCACAGGTCACTCTATTTTCCCATCAGGAAGAAGAATTAACCACAGGCTCAGTCTGCCGCCCGGAAGCAGAATAGGGCCTAAAGCAATCCTGCGCTTTTGCGGCCAGCTCCCAAGAGAGCGAGTTGAAAAATGGAGCTCAGGGGCACTGCAATTCACAAACCTGCAGACGTATAAATGATAACTCTCGTCTACAAATATATTGGGGGAAGGCAACAACGAGGATTTGAAAGCAAGGCAGAATTGCAGGAAACAGATTTCAGGAGGCAGATTCGAATCGCCTTTAAAGCACAGGAAAAGCGGCAAAACCTCGACAATGATGCCCTTGGCCAAAAAGGGCGTATGCGTTTTTTCCTGAATATATTCAGGAAAAAACGCATACGCCCTTTTTCGCCAACCAAGCAACCTGGAAAGGCAAATCAGCGCTACAAAGAAGTCTCGCTTCCCATCGGTCAAAAGGGCCATGCTGAATAAAGTGTCAAAACCAGAAATGCAGGACAGGCCACGGAGAAACGGGAGCCTTGCTACGCTGATGGGCGGGATGTAAATTGCCAACAGCCACTCTGGAGAAGTGTACGGTGTGTCCTGAAACATTTACAAAACTCAGCTTAGAGAGCATAGGGCACTTCCACTCATGGGCGTATAAAATGGGAAAACTAAAAATCAGCAAGACACAAGCACCCCAAAGTTTAGGGCTGCTCTGTTGACAAGAACCTCCACTTCGTTACACCTTAAATATCCCAGGAAAGAGAAAAATGGATAAAGAAGTTGTGGTCCTTATGTACAAAGGAATATCACTCAGCCATGAAATCAACGTCATAAGGCTAGTAGCAGCATGATGAGTGGATTTAGGTACGACGATTCTAAGTCAAATAAGTCACACAGAAAAAGACACTTATCATAAGATATCACTTATAGAGGCAATGTAAAAACCGCTACCCTTGAACTGAATTACAAAACAGAACAGAGTCACACGGTTAGAAAACACACTATGGCTGCCTAACGGGAAAGGTGAGGTGGGGTGATGCCTAAAACAAGGGTTTCAAATTAGCTCAGATACCGTTCCATAAACCCAATACGTAATAGACAAGACCTACTCCTTGCTCAGGGAACTGGACTCAACACCCCCTATTCACCGCCCAGGAATATATCTGACTAGTAAGAATCTTAAAACCTATGTATTGATATCTCTCTGTAAGTGAGTCAAGTGGGTGTAAAGCTGCATAAACACAGCAGTGAAAAGCAGCTAAACCCCATTATAAAACTCGATTAATTTTAAAAACCCGTGAAACAAAGACAGTGAAACAGAGAGAAATTCTTACAAAATTCGTTCAGGGGCTGTGATGCCACCTGGATTGACCATATCTAGACCCGAGGCTGATTGAGACATAAGGGTGGACACTCTTGGGGCTGAGAGGTTTGGTGAGGTTGGGTGAGCAAACGCAGACGCTTTAAAGTAATACTGCGTGGTACCCATCCCATGGGTCCCAAATCTCCAGGTTCAAGGGCATCTTCCTACATCGAAAACATGCATGAGAAACCCAGAAGATGGTCCACCGAGGGATCGGGAAAGGTTTCTAAAACGCACCTCCTTTCTCATCTCCTTGTGCTCGGGTTCGCCATTCCAGCCGCTTTACTAGCAATCTCCCTCCTTGGAGAATCAGCACCTTTAACCTCCTGTTCCATACAGGTGGCAATTTGAACTGAGGATGAACGGGAAGACGGGGAACCAATGAGAGACTAGCTCTAGGTGTTGGGACAGGCACAGGTCACTCTAGTTTCCCATCAGGAAGAAGACTTAACCACAGGCTCAGTCTGCCGCCCGGAAGCAGAATAGGGCCTAAAGCAATCCTGCGCTTTTGCGGCCAGCTCCCAAGAGAGCGAGTTGAAAAATGGAGCTCAGGGGCACTGCAATTCACAAACCTGCAGACTTATAAATGATAACTCTCGTCTACAAATATATTGAGGGAAGGCAACAAAGAGGATTTGAAAGCAAGGCAGAATTGCAGGAAACAGATTTCAGGAGGCAGATTCGAATCGCCTTTAAAGCACTGGAAAAGCGGCAAAACCTCGACAATGATGCCCTTGGCCAAAAAGGGCGTATGCGTTTTTTCCTGAATATATTCAGGACAAAACGCATACGCCCTTTTTGGCCAACCAAGCAACCTGGAAAGGCAAATCAGCGCTACACAGAAGTCTCGCTTCCCATCGGTCAAAAGGGCCATGCTGAATAAAGTGTCAAAACCAGAAATGCAGGACAGGCCACGGAGAAACGGGAGCCTTGCTACGCTGATGGGCGGGATGTAAATTGCCAACAGCCACTCTGGAGAAGTGTACGGTGTGTCCTGAAACATTTACAAAACTCAGCTTAGAGAGCATAGGGCACTTCCACTCATGGGCGTATAAAATGGGAAAACTAAAAATCAGCAAGACACAAGCACCCCAAAGTTTAGGGCTGCTCTGTTGACAAGAACCTCCACTTCGTTACACCTTAAATATCCCAGGAAAGAGAAAAATGGATAAAGAAGTTGTGGTCCTTATGTACAAAGGAATATCACTCAGCCATGAAATCAACGTCATAAGGCTAGTAGCAGCATGATGAGTGGATTTAGGTACGACGATTCTAAGTCAAATAAGTCACACAGAAAAAGACACTTATCATAAGATATCACTTATAGAGGGAATGTAAAAACCGCTACCCTTGAACTGAATTACAAAACAGAACAGAGTCACACGGTTAGAAAAGACACTATGGCTGCCTAACGGGAAAGGTGAGGTGGGGTGATGCATAAAACAAGGGTTTCAAATTAGCTCAGATACCGTTCCATAAACCCAATACGTAATAGACAAGACCTACTCCTTGCTCAGGGAACTGGACTCAACACCCCCTATTCACCGCCCAAGAATATATCTGACTAGTAAGAATCTCAACACCTATGTATTGATATCTCTTTGTAAGTGAGTCAAGTGGGTGTAAAGCTGCATAAACACAGCAGTGAAAAGCAGCTAAACCCCATTATAAAACTCAATTAATTTCAAAAACCCGTGAAACAAAGACAGTGAAAGAGAGAGAAATTCTTACAAAATTCGTTCAGGGGCTGTGATGCCACCTGGATTGACCATATCTAGACCCGCAGCTGATTGAGACATAACGGTGGACACTCTTGGGGCTGAGAGGTTTGGTGAGGTTGGGTGAGCAAACGCAGACGCTTTAAAGTAATACTGCGTGGTACCCATCCCATGGGTCCCAAATCTCCAGGTTCAAGGGCATCTGCCTACATCGAAAACATGCATGAGAAACCCAGAAGATGGTCCACCGAGTGATCGGGAAAGGTTTCTAAAACGCACCTCATTTCTCATCTCCTTGTGCTCGGGTTCGCCATTCCAGCCGCTTTACTAGCAATCTCCCTCCTTGGAGAATCAGCACCTTTAACCTCCTGTTCCATACAGGTTGCAATTTGTCCTGAGGATGAACGGGAAGAGGGGGAACCAATGAGAGACTAGCTCTAGGTGTTGGGACAGGCACAGGTCACTCTAGTTTCCCATCAGGAAGAAGACTTAACCACAGGCTCAGTCTGCCGCCCGGAAGCAGAATAGGGCCTAAAGCAATCCTGCGCTTTTGCGGCCAGCTCCCAAGAGAGCGAGTTGAAAAATGGAGCTCAGGGGCACTGCAATTCACAAACCTGCAGACTTATAAATGATAACTCTCGTCTACAAATATATTGAGGGAAGGCAACAAAGAGGATTTGAAAGCAAGGCAGAATTGCAGGAAACAGATTTCAGGAGGCAGATTCGAATCGCCTTTAAAGCACAGGAAAAGCGGCAAAACCTCGACAATGATGCCCTTGGCCAAAAAGGGCGTATGCGTTTTTTCCTGAATATATTCAGGAAAAAACGCATACGCCCTTTTTGGCCAACCAAGCAACCTGGAAAGGCAAATCAGCGCTACAAAGAAGTCTCGCTTCCCATCGGTCAAAAGGGCCATGCTGAATAAAGTGTCAAAACCAGAAATGCAGGACAGGCCACGGAGAAACGGGAGCCTTGCTACGCTGATGGGCGGGATGTAAATTGCCAACAGCCACTCAGGAGAAGTGTACGGTGTGTCCTGAAACATTTACAAAACTCAGCTTAGAGAGCATAGGGCACTTCCACTCATGGGCGTATAAATTGGGAAAACTAAAAATCAGCAAGACACAAGCACCCCAAAGTTTAGGGCTGCTCTGTTGACAAGAACCTCCACTTCGTTACACCTTAAATATCCCAGGAAAGAGAAAAATGGATAAAGAAGTTGTGCTCCTTATGTACAATGGAATATCACTCAGCCATGAAATCAACGTCATAAGGCTAGTAGCAGCATGATGAGTGGATTTAGGTACGACGATTCTAAGTGAAATAAGTCACACAGAAAAAGACACTTATCATAAGATATCACTTATAGAGGGAATGTAAAAACCGCTACCCTTGAACTGAATTACAAAACAGAACAGAGTCACACGGTTAGAAAAGACACTATGGCTGCCTAACGGGAAAGGTGAGGTGGGGTGATGCATAAAACAAGGGTTTCAAATTAGCTCAGATACCGTTCCATAAACCCAATACGTAATAGACAAGACCTACTCCTTGCTCAGGGAACTGGACTCAACACCCCCTATTCACCGCCCAAGAATATATCTGACTAGTAAGAATCTCAACACCTATGTATTGATATCTCTCTGTAAGTGAGTCAAGTGGGTGTAAAGCTGCATAAACACAGCAGTGAAAAGCAGCTAAACCCCATTATAAAACTCAATTAATTTCAAAAACCCGTGAAACAAAGACAGTGAAAGAGAGAGAAATTCTTACAAAATTCGTTCAGGGGCTGTGATGCCACCTGGATTGACCATATCTAGACCCGCAGCTGATTGAGACATAAGGGTGGACACTCTTGGGGCTGAGAGGTTTGGTGAGGTTGGGTGAGCAAACGCAGACGCTTTAAAGTAATACTGCGTGGTACCCATCCCATGGGTCCCAAATCTCCAGGTTCAAGGGCATCTGCCTACATCGAAAACATGCATGAGAAACCCAGAAGATGGTCCACCGAGTGATCGGGAAAGGTTTCTAAAACGCACCTCATTTCTCATCTCCTTGTGCTCGGGTTCGCCATTCCAGCCGCTTTACTAGCAATCTCCCTCCTTGGAGAATCAGCACCTTTAACCTCCTGTTCCATACAGGTTGCAATTTGTCCTGAGGATGAACGGGAAGAGGGGGAACCAATGAGAGACTAGCTCTAGGTGTTGGGACAGGCACAGGTCACTCTAGTTTCCCATCAGGAAGAAGACTTAACCACAGGCTCAGTCTGCCGCCCGGAAGCAGAATAGGGCCTAAAGCAATCCTGCGCTTTTGCGGCCAGCTCCCAAGAGAGCGAGTTGAAAAATGGAGCTCAGGGGCACTGCAATTCACAAACCTGCAGACTTATAAATGATAACTCTCGTCTACAAATATATTGAGGGAAGGCAACAAAGAGGATTTGAAAGCAAGGCAGAATTGCAGGAAACAGATTTCAGGAGGCAGATTCGAATCGCCTTTAAAGAACAGGAAAAGCGGCAAAACCTCGACAATGATGCCCTTGGCCAAAAAGGGCGTATGCGTTTTTTCCTGAATATATTCAGGAAAAAACGCATACGCCCTTTTTGGCCAACCAAGCAACCTGGAAAGGCAAATCAGCGCTACAAAGAAGTCTCGCTTCCCATCGGTCAAAAGGGCCATGCTGAATAAAGTGTCAAAACCAGAAATGCAGGACAGGCCACGGAGAAACGGGAGCCTTGCTACGCTGATGGGCGGTATGTAAATTGCCAACAGCCACTCTGGAGAAGTGTACGGTGTGTCCTGAAACATTTACAAAACTCAGCTTAGAGAGCATAGGGCACTTCCACTCATGGGCGTATAAATTGGGAAAACTAAAAATCAGCAAGACACAAGCACCCCAAAGTTTAGGGCTGCTCTGTTGACAAGAACCTCCACTTCGTTACACCTTAAATATCCCAGGAAAGAGAAAAATGGATAAAGAAGTTGTGCTCCTTATGTACAATGGAATATCACTCAGCCATGAAATCAACGTCATAAGGCTAGTAGCAGCATGATGAGTGGATTTAGGTACGACGATTCTAAGTGAAATAAGTCACACAGAAAAAGACACTTATCATAAGATATCACTTATAGAGGGAATGTAAAAACCGCTACCCTTGAACTGAATTACAAAACAGAACAGAGTCACACGGTTAGAAAAGACACTATGGCTGCCTAACGGGAAAGGTGAGGTGGGGTGATGCATAAAACAAGGGTTTCAAATTAGCTCAGATACCGTTCCATAAACCCAATACGTAATAGACAAGACCTACTCCTTGCTCAGGGAACTGGACTCAACACCCCCTATTCACCGCCCAAGAATATATCTGACTAGTAAGAATCTCAACACCTATGTATTGATATCTCTCTGTAAGTGAGTCAAGTGGGTGTAAAGCTGCATAAACACAGCAGTGAAAAGCAGCTAAACCCCATTATAAAACTCAATTAATTTCAAAAACCCGTGAAACAAAGACAGTGAAAGAGAGAGAAATTCTTACAAAATTCGTTCAGGGGCTGTGATGCCACCTGGATTGACCATGTCTAGACCCGCAGCTGATTGAGACATAAGGGTGGACACTCTTAGGGCTGAGAGGTTTGGTGAGGTTGGGTGAGCAAACGCAGACGCTTTAAAGTAATACTGCGTGGTACCCATCCCATGGGTCCCAAATCTCCAGGTTCAAGGGCATCTGCCTACATCGAAAACATGCATGAGAAACCCAGAAGATGGTCCACCGAGTGATCGGGAAAGGTTTCTAAAACGCACCTCATTTCTCATCTCCTTGTGCTCGGGTTCGCCATTCCAGCGGCTTTACTAGCAATCTCCCTCCTTGGAGAATCAGCACCTTTAACCTCCTGTTCCATACAGGTGGCAATTTGAACTGAGGATGAACGGGAAGACGGGGAACCAATGAGAGACTAGCTCTAGGTGTTGGGACAGGCACAGGTCACTCTAGTTTCCCATCAGGAAGAAGACTTAACCACAGGCTCAGTCTGCCGCCCGGAAGCAGAATAGGGCCTAAAGCAATCCTGCGCTTTTGCGGCCAGCTCCCAAGAGAGCGAGTTGAAAAATGGAGCTCAGGGGCACTGCAATTCACAAACCTGCAGACTTATAAATGATAACTCTCGTCTACAAATATATTGAGGGAAGGCAACAAAGAGGATTTGAAAGCAAGGCAGAATTGCAGGAAACAGATTTCAGGAGGCAGATTCGAATCGCCTTTAAAGCACAGGAAAAGCGGCAAAACCTCGACAATGATGCCCTTGGCCAAAAAGGGCGTATGCGTTTTTTCCTGAATATATTCAGGAAAAAACGCATATGCCCTTTTTGGCCAACCAAGCAACCTGGAAAGGCAAATCAGCGCTACAAAGAAGTCTCGCTTCCCATCGGTCAAAAGGGCCATGCTGAATAAAGTGTCAAAACCAGAAATGCAGGACAGGCCACGGAGAAACGGGAGCCTTGCTACGCTGATGGGCGGGATGTAAATTGCCAACAGCCACTCAGGAGAAGTGTATGGTGTGTCCTGAAACATTTACAAAACTCAGCTTAGAGAGCATAGGGCACTTCCACTCATGGGCGTATAAATTGGGAAAACTAAAAATCAGCAAGACACAAGCACCCCAAAGTTTAGGGCTGCTCTGTTGACAAGAACCTCCACTTCGTTACACCTTAAATATCCCAGGAAAGAGAAAAATGGATAAAGAAGTTGTGCTCCTTATGTACAATGGAATATCACTCAGCCATGAAATCAACGTCATAAGGCTAGTAGCAGCATGATGAGTGGATTTAGGTACGACGATTCTAAGTGAAATAAGTCACACAGAAAAAGACACTTATCATAAGATATCACTTATAGAGGGAATGTAAAAACCGCTACCCTTGAACTGAATTACAAAACAGAACAGAGTCACACGGTTAGAAAAGACACTATGGCTGCCTAACGGGAAAGGTGAGGTGGGGTGATGCATAAAACAAGGGTTTCAAATTAGCTCAGATACCGTTCCATAAACCCAATACGTAATAGACAAGACCTACTCCTTGCTCAGGGAACTGGACTCAACACCCCCTATTCACCGCCCAAGAATATATCTGACTAGTAAGAATCTCAACACCTATGTATTGATATCTCTCTGTAAGTGAGTCAAGTGGGTGTAAAGCTGCATAAACACAGCAGTGAAAAGCAGCTAAACCCCATTATAAAACTCAATTAATTTCAAAAACCCGTGAAACAAAGACAGTGAAAGAGAGAGAAATTCTTACAAAATTCGTTCAGGGGCTGTGATGCCACCTGGATTGACCATGTCTAGACCCGCAGCTGATTGAGACATAAGGGTGGACACTCTTAGGGCTGAGAGGTTTGGTGAGGTTGGGTGAGCAAACGCAGACGCTTTAAAGTAATACTGCGTGGTACCCATCCCATGGGTCCCAAATCTCCAGGTTCAAGGGCATCTGCCTACATCGAAAACATGCATGAGAAACCCAGAAGATGGTCCACCGAGTGATCGGGAAAGGTTTCTAAAACGCACCTCATTTCTCATCTCCTTGTGCTCGGGTTCGCCATTCCAGCGGCTTTACTAGCAATCTCCCTCCTTGGAGAATCAGCACCTTTAACCTCCTGTTCCATACAGGTGGCAATTTGAACTGAGGATGAACGGGAAGACGGGGAACCAATGAGAGACTAGCTCTAGGTGTTGGGACAGGCACAGGTCACTCTAGTTTCCCATCAGGAAGAAGACTTAACCACAGGCTCAGTCTGCCGCCCGGAAGCAGAATAGGGCCTAAAGCAATCCTGCGCTTTTGCGGCCAGCTCCCAAGAGAGCGAGTTGAAAAATGGAGCTCAGGGGCACTGCAATTCACAAACCTGCAGACTTATAAATGATAACTCTCGTCTACAAATATATTGAGGGAAGGCAACAAAGAGGATTTGAAAGCAAGGCAGAATTGCAGGAAACAGATTTCAGGAGGCAGATTCGAATCGCCTTTAAAGCACAGGAAAAGCGGCAAAACCTCGACAATGTTGCCCTTGGCCAAAAAGGGCGTATGCGTTTTTTCCTGAATATATTCAGGAAAAAACGCATACGCCCTTTTTGGCCAACCAAGCAACCTGGAAAGGCAAATCAGCGCTACAAAGAAGTCTCGCTTCCCATCGGTCAAAAGGGCCATGCTGAATAAAGTGTCAAAACCAGAAATGCAGGACAGGCCACGGAGAAACGGGAGCCTTGCTACGCTGATGGGCGGTATGTAAATTGCCAACAGCCACTCTGGAGAAGTGTACGGTGTGTCCTGAAACATTTACAAAACTCAGCTTAGAGAGCATAGGGCACTTCCACTCATGGGCGTATAAATTGGGAAAACTAAAAATCAGCAAGACACAAGCACCCCAAAGTTTAGGGCTGCTCTGTTGACAAGAACCTCCACTTCGTTACACCTTAAATATCCCAGGAAAGAGAAAAATGGATAAAGAAGTTGTGCTCCTTATGTACAATGGAATATCACTCAGCCATGAAATCAACGTCATAAGGCTAGTAGCAGCATGATGAGTGGATTTAGGTACGACGATTCTAAGTGAAATAAGTCACACAGAAAAAGACACTTATCATAAGATATCACTTATAGAGGGAATGTAAAAACCGCTACCCTTGAACTGAATTACAAAACAGAACAGAGTCACACGGTTAGAAAAGACACTATGGCTGCCTAACGGGAAAGGTGAGGTGGGGTGATGCATAAAACAAGGGTTTCAAATTAGCTCAGATACCGTTCCATAAACCCAATACGTAATAGACAAGACCTACTCCTTGCTCAGGGAACTGGACTCAACACCCCCTATTCACCGCCCAAGAATATATCTGACTAGTAAGAATCTCAACACCTATGTATTGATATCTCTCTGTAAGTGAGTCAAGTGGGTGTAAAGCTGCATAAACACAGCAGTGAAAAGCAGCTAAACCCCATTATAAAACTCAATTAATTTCAAAAACCCGTGAAACAAAGACAGTGAAAGAGAGAGAAATTCTTACAAAATTCGTTCAGGGGCTGTGATGCCACCTGGATTGACCATGTCTAGACCCGCAGCTGATTGAGACATAAGGGTGGACACTCTTAGGGCTGAGAGGTTTGGTGAGGTTGGGTGAGCAAACGCAGACGCTTTAAAGTAATACTGCGTGGTACCCATCCCATGGGTCCCAAATCTCCAGGTTCAAGGGCATCTGCCTACATCGAAAACATGCATGAGAAACCCAGAAGATGGTCCACCGAGTGATCGGGAAAGGTTTCTAAAACGCACCTCATTTCTCATCTCCTTGTGCTCGGGTTCGCCATTCCAGCGGCTTTACTAGCAATCTCCCTCCTTGGAGAATCAGCACCTTTAACCTCCTGTTCCATACAGGTGGCAATTTGAACTGAGGATGAACGGGAAGACGGGGAACCAATGAGAGACTAGCTCTAGGTGTTGGGACAGGCACAGGTCACTCTAGTTTCCCATCAGGAAGAAGACTTAACCACAGGCTCAGTCTGCCGCCCGGAAGCAGAATAGGGCCTAAAGCAATCCTGCGCTTTTGCGGCCAGCTCCCAAGAGAGCGAGTTGAAAAATGGAGCTCAGGGGCACTGCAATTCACAAACCTGCAGACTTATAAATGATAACTCTCGTCTACAAATATATTGAGGGAAGGCAACAAAGAGGATTTGAAAGCAAGGCAGAATTGCAGGAAACAGATTTCAGGAGGCAGATTCGAATCGCCTTTAAAGCACAGGAAAAGCGGCAAAACCTCGACAATGATGCCCTTGGCCAAAAAGGGCGTATGCGTTTTTTCCTGAATATATTCAGGAAAAAACGCATATGCCCTTTTTGGCCAACCAAGCAACCTGGAAAGGCAAATCAGCGCTACAAAGAAGTCTCGCTTCCCATCGGTCAAAAGGGCCATGCTGAATAAAGTGTCAAAACCAGAAATGCAGGACAGGCCACGGAGAAACGGGAGCCTTGCTACGCTGATGGGCGGGATGTAAATTGCCAACAGCCACTCTGGAGAAGTGTACGGTGTGTCCTGAAACATTTACAAAACTCAGCTTAGAGAGCATAGGGCACTTCCACTCATGGGCGTATAAATTGGGAAAACTAAAAATCAGCAAGACACAAGCACCCCAAAGTTTAGGGCTGCTCTGTTGACAAGAACCTCCACTTCGTTACACCTTAAATATCCCAGGAAAGAGAAAAATGGATAAAGAAGTTGTGCTCCTTATGTACAATGGAATATCACTCAGCCATGAAATCAACGTCATAAGGCTAGTAGCAGCATGATGAGTGGATTTAGGTACGACGATTCTAAGTGAAATAAGTCACACAGAAAAAGACACTTATCATAAGATATCACTTATAGAGGGAATGTAAAAACCGCTACCCTTGAACTGAATTACAAAACAGAACAGAGTCACACGGTTAGAAAAGACACTATGGCTGCCTAACGGGAAAGGTGAGGTGGGGTGATGCATAAAACAAGGGTTTCAAATTAGCTCAGATACCGTTCCATAAACCCAATACGTAATAGACAAGACCTACTCCTTGCTCAGGGAACTGGACTCAACACCCCCTATTCACCGCCCAAGAATATAACTGACTAGGAAGAATCTCAACACCTATGTATTGATATCTCTCTGTAAGTGAGTCAAGTGGGTGTAAAGCTGCATAAACACAGCAGTGAAAAGCAGCTAAACCCCATTATAAAACTCAATTAATTTCAAAAACCCGTGAAACAAAGACAGTGAAAGAGAGAGAAATTCTTACAAAATTCGTTCAGGGGCTGTGATGCCACCTGGATTGACCATGTCTAGACCCGCAGCTGATTGAGACATAAGGGTGGACACTCTTAGGGCTGAGAGGTTTGGTGAGGTTGGGTGAGCAAACGCAGACGCTTTAAAGTAATACTGCGTGGTACCCATCCCATGGGTCCCAAATCTCCAGGTTCAAGGGCATCTGCCTACATCGAAAACATGCATGAGAAACCCAGAAGATGGTCCACCGAGTGATCGGGAAAGGTTTCTAAAACGCACCTCATTTCTCATCTCCTTGTGCTCGGGTTCGCCATTCCAGCGGCTTTACTAGCAATCTCCCTCCTTGGAGAATCAGCACCTTTAACCTCCTGTTCCATACAGGTGGCAATTTGAACTGAGGATGAACGGGAAGACGGGGAACCAATGAGAGACTAGCTCTAGGTGTTGGGACAGGCACAGGTCACTCTAGTTTCCCATCAGGAAGAAGACTTAACCACAGGCTCAGTCTGCCGCCCGGAAGCAGAATAGGGCCTAAAGCAATCCTGCGCTTTTGCGGCCAGCTCCCAAGAGAGCGAGTTGAAAAATGGAGCTCAGGGGCACTGCAATTCACAAACCTGCAGACTTATAAATGATAACTCTCGTCTACAAATATATTGAGGGAAGGCAACAAAGAGGATTTGAAAGCAAGGCAGAATTGCAGGAAACAGATTTCAGGAGGCAGATTCGAATCGCCTTTAAAGCACAGGAAAAGCGGCAAAACCTCGACAATGATGCCCTTGGCCAAAAAGGGCGTATGCGTTTTTTCCTGAATATATTCAGGAAAAAACGCATATGCCCTTTTTGGCCAACCAAGCAACCTGGAAAGGCAAATCAGCGCTACAAAGAAGTCTCGCTTCCCATCGGTCAAAAGGGCCATGCTGAATAAAGTGTCAAAACCAGAAATGCAGGACAGGCCACGGAGAAACGGGAGCCTTGCTACGCTGATGGGCGGGATGTAAATTGCCAACAGCCACTCAGGAGAAGTGTATGGTGTGTCCTGAAACATTTACAAAACTCAGCTTAGAGAGCATAGGGCACTTCCACTCATGGGCGTATAAATTGGGAAAACTAAAAATCAGCAAGACACAAGCACCCCAAAGTTTAGGGCTGCTCTGTTGACAAGAACCTCCACTTCGTTACACCTTAAATATCCCAGGAAAGAGAAAAATGGATAAAGAAGTTGTGCTCCTTATGTACAATGGAATATCACTCAGCCATGAAATCAACGTCATAAGGCTAGTAGCAGCATGATGAGTGGATTTAGGTACGACGATTCTAAGTGAAATAAGTCACACAGAAAAAGACACTTATCATAAGATATCACTTATAGAGGGAATGTAAAAACCGCTACCCTTGAACTGAATTACAAAACAGAACAGAGTCACACGGTTAGAAAAGACACTATGGCTGCCTAACGGGAAAGGTGAGGTGGGGTGATGCATAAAACAAGGGTTTCAAATTAGCTCAGATACCGTTCCATAAACCCAATACGTAATAGACAAGACCTACTCCTTGCTCAGGGAACTGGACTCAACACCCCCTATTCACCGCCCAAGAATATATCTGACTAGTAAGAATCTCAACACCTATGTATTGATATCTCTCTGTAAGTGAGTCAAGTGGGTGTAAAGCTGCATAAACACAGCAGTGAAAAGCAGCTAAACCCCATTATAAAACTCAATTAATTTCAAAAACCCGTGAAACAAAGACAGTGAAAGAGAGAGAAATTCTTACAAAATTCGTTCAGGGGCTGTGATGCCACCTGGATTGACCATGTCTAGACCCGCAGCTGATTGAGACATAAGGGTGGACACTCTTAGGGCTGAGAGGTTTGGTGAGGTTGGGTGAGCAAACGCAGACGCTTTAAAGTAATACTGCGTGGTACCCATCCCATGGGTCCCAAATCTCCAGGTTCAAGGGCATCTGCCTACATCGAAAACATGCATGAGAAACCCAGAAGATGGTCCACCGAGTGATCGGGAAAGGTTTCTAAAACGCACCTCATTTCTCATCTCCTTGTGCTCGGGTTCGCCATTCCAGCGGCTTTACTAGCAATCTCCCTCCTTGGAGAATCAGCACCTTTAACCTCCTGTTCCATACAGGTGGCAATTTGAACTGAGGATGAACGGGAAGACGGGGAACCAATGAGAGACTAGCTCTAGGTGTTGGGACAGGCACAGGTCACTCTAGTTTCCCATCAGGAAGAAGACTTAACCACAGGCTCAGTCTGCCGCCCGGAAGCAGAATAGGGCCTAAAGCAATCCTGCGCTTTTGCGGCCAGCTCCCAAGAGAGCGAGTTGAAAAATGGAGCTCAGGGGCACTGCAATTCACAAACCTGCAGACTTATAAATGATAACTCTCGTCTACAAATATATTGAGGGAAGGCAACAAAGAGGATTTGAAAGCAAGGCAGAATTGCAGGAAACAGATTTCAGGAGGCAGATTCGAATCGCCTTTAAAGCACAGGAAAAGCGGCAAAACCTCGACAATGTTGCCCTTGGCCAAAAAGGGCGTATGCGTTTTTTCCTGAATATATTCAGGAAAAAACGCATACGCCCTTTTTGGCCAACCAAGCAACCTGGAAAGGCAAATCAGCGCTACAAAGAAGTCTCGCTTCCCATCGGTCAAAAGGGCCATGCTGAATAAAGTGTCAAAACCAGAAATGCAGGACAGGCCACGGAGAAACGGGAGCCTTGCTACGCTGATGGGCGGTATGTAAATTGCCAACAGCCACTCTGGAGAAGTGTACGGTGTGTCCTGAAACATTTACAAAACTCAGCTTAGAGAGCATAGGGCACTTCCACTCATGGGCGTATAAATTGGGAAAACTAAAAATCAGCAAGACACAAGCACCCCAAAGTTTAGGGCTGCTCTGTTGACAAGAACCTCCACTTCGTTACACCTTAAATATCCCAGGAAAGAGAAAAATGGATAAAGAAGTTGTGCTCCTTATGTACAATGGAATATCACTCAGCCATGAAATCAACGTCATAAGGCTAGTAGCAGCATGATGAGTGGATTTAGGTACGACGATTCTAAGTGAAATAAGTCACACAGAAAAAGACACTTATCATAAGATATCACTTATAGAGGGAATGTAAAAACCGCTACCCTTGAACTGAATTACAAAACAGAACAGAGTCACACGGTTAGAAAAGACACTATGGCTGCCTAACGGGAAAGGTGAGGTGGGGTGATGCATAAAACAAGGGTTTCAAATTAGCTCAGATACCGTTCCATAAACCCAATACGTAATAGACAAGACCTACTCCTTGCTCAGGGAACTGGACTCAACACCCCCTATTCACCGCCCAAGAATATATCTGACTAGTAAGAATCTCAACACCTATGTATTGATATCTCTCTGTAAGTGAGTCAAGTGGGTGTAAAGCTGCATAAACACAGCAGTGAAAAGCAGCTAAACCCCATTATAAAACTCAATTAATTTCAAAAACCCGTGAAACAAAGACAGTGAAAGAGAGAGAAATTCTTACAAAATTCGTTCAGGGGCTGTGATGCCACCTGGATTGACCATGTCTAGACCCGCAGCTGATTGAGACATAAGGGTGGACACTCTTAGGGCTGAGAGGTTTGGTGAGGTTGGGTGAGCAAACGCAGACGCTTTAAAGTAATACTGCGTGGTACCCATCCCATGGGTCCCAAATCTCCAGGTTCAAGGGCATCTGCCTACATCGAAAACATGCATGAGAAACCCAGAAGATGGTCCACCGAGTGATCGGGAAAGGTTTCTAAAACGCACCTCATTTCTCATCTCCTTGTGCTCGGGTTCGCCATTCCAGCGGCTTTACTAGCAATCTCCCTCCTTGGAGAATCAGCACCTTTAACCTCCTGTTCCATACAGGTGGCAATTTGAACTGAGGATGAACGGGAAGACGGGGAACCAATGAGAGACTAGCTCTAGGTGTTGGGACAGGCACAGGTCACTCTAGTTTCCCATCAGGAAGAAGACTTAACCACAGGCTCAGTCTGCCGCCCGGAAGCAGAATAGGGCCTAAAGCAATCCTGCGCTTTTGCGGCCAGCTCCCAAGAGAGCGAGTTGAAAAATGGAGCTCAGGGGCACTGCAATTCACAAACCTGCAGACTTATAAATGATAACTCTCGTCTACAAATATATTGAGGGAAGGCAACAAAGAGGATTTGAAAGCAAGGCAGAATTGCAGGAAACAGATTTCAGGAGGCAGATTCGAATCGCCTTTAAAGCACAGGAAAAGCGGCAAAACCTCGACAATGATGCCCTTGGCCAAAAAGGGCGTATGCGTTTTTTCCTGAATATATTCAGGAAAAAACGCATATGCCCTTTTTGGCCAACCAAGCAACCTGGAAAGGCAAATCAGCGCTACAAAGAAGTCTCGCTTCCCATCGGTCAAAAGGGCCATGCTGAATAAAGTGTCAAAACCAGAAATGCAGGACAGGCCACGGAGAAACGGGAGCCTTGCTACGCTGATGGGCGGGATGTAAATTGCCAACAGCCACTCTGGAGAAGTGTACGGTGTGTCCTGAAACATTTACAAAACTCAGCTTAGAGAGCATAGGGCACTTCCACTCATGGGCGTATAAATTGGGAAAACTAAAAATCAGCAAGACACAAGCACCCCAAAGTTTAGGGCTGCTCTGTTGACAAGAACCTCCACTTCGTTACACCTTAAATATCCCAGGAAAGAGAAAAATGGATAAAGAAGTTGTGCTCCTTATGTACAATGGAATATCACTCAGCCATGAAATCAACGTCATAAGGCTAGTAGCAGCATGATGAGTGGATTTAGGTACGACGATTCTAAGTGAAATAAGTCACACAGAAAAAGACACTTATCATAAGATATCACTTATAGAGGGAATGTAAAAACCGCTACCCTTGAACTGAATTACAAAACAGAACAGAGTCACACGGTTAGAAAAGACACTATGGCTGCCTAACGGGAAAGGTGAGGTGGGGTGATGCATAAAACAAGGGTTTCAAATTAGCTCAGATACCGTTCCATAAACCCAATACGTAATAGACAAGACCTACTCCTTGCTCAGGGAACTGGACTCAACACCCCCTATTCACCGCCCAAGAATATAACTGACTAGGAAGAATCTCAACACCTATGTATTGATATCTCTCTGTAAGTGAGTCAAGTGGGTGTAAAGCTGCATAAACACAGCAGTGAAAAGCAGCTAAACCCCATTATAAAACTCAATTAATTTCAAAAACCCGTGAAACAAAGACAGTGAAAGAGAGAGAAATTCTTACAAAATTCGTTCAGGGGCTGTGATGCCACCTGGATTGACCATGTCTAGACCCGCAGCTGATTGAGACATAAGGGTGGACACTCTTAGGGCTGAGAGGTTTGGTGAGGTTGGGTGAGCAAACGCAGACGCTTTAAAGTAATACTGCGTGGTACCCATCCCATGGGTCCCAAATCTCCAGGTTCAAGGGCATCTGCCTACATCGAAAACATGCATGAGAAACCCAGAAGATGGTCCACCGAGTGATCGGGAAAGGTTTCTAAAACGCACCTCATTTCTCATCTCCTTGTGCTCGGGTTCGCCATTCCAGCGGCTTTACTAGCAATCTCCCTCCTTGGAGAATCAGCACCTTTAACCTCCTGTTCCATACAGGTGGCAATTTGAACTGAGGATGAACGGGAAGACGGGGAACCAATGAGAGACTAGCTCTAGGTGTTGGGACAGGCACAGGTCACTCTAGTTTCCCATCAGGAAGAAGACTTAACCACAGGCTCAGTCTGCCGCCCGGAAGCAGAATAGGGCCTAAAGCAATCCTGCGCTTTTGCGGCCAGCTCCCAAGAGAGCGAGTTGAAAAATGGAGCTCAGGGGCACTGCAATTCACAAACCTGCAGACTTATAAATGATAACTCTCGTCTACAAATATATTGAGGGAAGGCAACAAAGAGGATTTGAAAGCAAGGCAGAATTGCAGGAAACAGATTTCAGGAGGCAGATTCGAATCGCCTTTAAAGCACAGGAAAAGCGGCAAAACCTCGACAATGATGCCCTTGGCCAAAAAGGGCGTATGCGTTTTTTCCTGAATATATTCAGGAAAAAACGCATATGCCCTTTTTGGCCAACCAAGCAACCTGGAAAGGCAAATCAGCGCTACAAAGAAGTCTCGCTTCCCATCGGTCAAAAGGGCCATGCTGAATAAAGTGTCAAAACCAGAAATGCAGGACAGGCCACGGAGAAACGGGAGCCTTGCTACGCTGATGGGCGGGATGTAAATTGCCAACAGCCACTCAGGAGAAGTGTACGGTGTGTCCTGAAACATTTACAAAACTCAGCTTAGAGAGCATAGGGCACTTCCACTCATGGGCGTATAAATTGGGAAAACTAAAAATCAGCAAGACACAAGCACCCCAAAGTTTAGGGCTGCTCTGTTGACAAGAACCTCCACTTCGTTACACCTTAAATATCCCAGGAAAGAGAAAAATGGATAAAGAAGTTGTGCTCCTTATGTACAATGGAATATCACTCAGCCATGAAATCAACGTCATAAGGCTAGTAGCAGCATGATGAGTGGATTTAGGTACGACGATTCTAAGTGAAATAAGTCACACAGAAAAAGACACTTATCATAAGATATCACTTATAGAGGGAATGTAAAAACCGCTACCCTTGAACTGAATTACAAAACAGAACAGAGTCACACGGTTAGAAAAGACACTATGGCTGCCTAACGGGAAAGGTGAGGTGGGGTGATGCATAAAACAAGGGTTTCAAATTAGCTCAGATACCGTTCCATAAACCCAATACGTAATAGACAAGACCTACTCCTTGCTCAGGGAACTGGACTCAACACCCCCTATTCACCGCCCAAGAATATATCTGACTAGTAAGAATCTCAACACCTATGTATTGATATCTCTCTGTAAGTGAGTCAAGTGGGTGTAAAGCTGCATAAACACAGCAGTGAAAAGCAGCTAAACCCCATTATAAAACTCAATTAATTTCAAAAACCCGTGAAACAAAGACAGTGAAAGAGAGAGAAATTCTTACAAAATTCGTTCAGGGGCTGTGATGCCACCTGGATTGACCATGTCTAGACCCGCAGCTGATTGAGACATAAGGGTGGACACTCTTAGGGCTGAGAGGTTTGGTGAGGTTGGGTGAGCAAACGCAGACGCTTTAAAGTAATACTGCGTGGTACCCATCCCATGGGTCCCAAATCTCCAGGTTCAAGGGCATCTTCCTACATCGAAAACATGCATGAGAAACCCAGAAGATGGTACACCGAGTGATCGGGAAAGGTTTCTAAAACGCACCTCATTTCTCATCTCCTTGTGCTCGGGTTCGCCATTCCAGCGGCTTTACTAGCAATCTCCCTCCTTGGAGAATCAGCACCTTTAACCTCCTGTTCCATACAGGTGGCAATTTGAACTGAGGATGAACGGGAAGACGGGGAACAAATGAGAGACTAGCTCTAGGTGTTGGGACAGGCACAGGTCACTCTAGTTTCCCATCAGGAAGAAGACTTAACCACAGGCTCAGTCTGCCGCCCGGAAGCAGAATAGGGCCTAAAGCAATCCTGCGCTTTTGCGGCCAGCTCCCAAGAGAGCGAGTTGAAAAATGGAGCTCAGGGGCACTGCAATTCACAAACCTGCAGACTTATAAATGATAACTCTCGTCTACAAATATATTGAGGGAAGGCAACAAAGAGGATTTGAAAGCAAGGCAGAATTGCAGGAAACAGATTTCAGGAGGCAGATTCGAATCGCCTTTAAAGCACAGGAAAAGCGGCAAAACCTCGACAATGATGCCCTTGGCCAAAAAGGGCGTATGCGTTTTTTCCTGAATATATTCAGGAAAAAACGCATACGCCCTTTTTGGCCAACCAAGCAACCTGGAAAGGCAAATCAGCGCTACAAAGAAGTCTCGCTTCCCATCGGTCAAAAGGGCCATGCTGAATAAAGTGTCAAAACCAGAAATGCAGGACAGGCCACGGAGAAACGGGAGCCTTGCTACGCTGATGGGCGGTATGTAAATTGCCAACAGCCACTCTGGAGAAGTGTACGGTGTGTCCTGAAACATTTACAAAACTCAGCTTAGAGAGCATAGGGCACTTCCACTCATGGGCGTATAAATTGGGAAAACTAAAAATCAGCAAGACACAAGCACCCCAAAGTTTAGGGCTGCTCTGTTGACAAGAACCTCCACTTCGTTACACCTTAAATATCCCAGGAAAGAGAAAAATGGATAAAGAAGTTGTGCTCCTTATGTACAATGGAATATCACTCAGCCATGAAATCAACGTCATAAGGCTAGTAGCAGCATGATGAGTGGATTTAGGTACGACGATTCTAAGTGAAATAAGTCACACAGAAAAAGACACTTATCATAAGATATCACTTATAGAGGGAATGTAAAAACCGCTACCCTTGAACTGAATTACAAAACAGAACAGAGTCACACGGTTAGAAAAGACACTATGGCTGCCTAACGGGAAAGGTGAGGTGGGGTGATGCATAAAACAAGGGTTTCAAATTAGTTCAGATACCGTTCCATAAACCCAATACGTAATAGACAAGACCTACTCCTTGCTCAGGGAACTGGACTCAACACCCCCTATTCACCGCCCAAGAATATATCTGACTAGTAAGAATCTCAACACCTATGTATTGATATCTCTCTGTAAGTGAGTCAAGTGGGTGTAAAGCTGCATAAACACAGCAGTGAAAAGCAGCTAAACCCCATTATAAAACTCAATTAATTTCAAAAACCCGTGAAACAAAGACAGTGAAAGAGAGAGAAATTCTTACAAAATTCGTTCAGGGGCTGTGATGCCACCTGGATTGACCATGTCTAGACCCGCAGCTGATTGAGACATAAGGGTGGACACTCTTAGGGCTGAGAGGTTTGGTGAGGTTGGGTGAGCAAACGCAGACGCTTTAAAGTAATACTGCGTGGTACCCATCCCATGGGTCCCAAATCTCCAGGTTCAAGGGCATCTGCCTACATCGAAAACATGCATGAGAAACCCAGAAGATGGTCCACCGAGTGATCGGGAAAGGTTTCTAAAACGCACCTCATTTCTCATCTCCTTGTGCTCGGGTTCGCCATTCCAGCGGCTTTACTAGCAATCTCCCTCCTTGGAGAATCAGCACCTTTAACCTCCTGTTCCATACAGGTGGCAATTTGAACTGAGGATGAACGGGAAGACGGGGAACCAATGAGAGACTAGCTCTAGGTGTTGGGACAGGCACAGGTCACTCTAGTTTCCCATCAGGAAGAAGACTTAACCACAGGCTCAGTCTGCCGCCCGGAAGCAGAATAGGGCCTAAAGCAATCCTGCGCTTTTGCGGCCAGCTCCCAAGAGAGCGAGTTGAAAAATGGAGCTCAGGGGCACTGCAATTCACAAACCTGCAGACTTATAAATGATAACTCTCGTCTACAAATATATTGAGGGAAGGCAACAAAGAGGATTTGAAAGCAAGGCAGAATTGCAGGAAACAGATTTCAGGAGGCAGATTCGAATCGCCTTTAAAGCACAGGAAAAGCGGCAAAACCTCGACAATGATGCCCTTGGCCAAAAAGGGCGTATGCGTTTTTTCCTGAATATATTCAGGAAAAAACGCATATGCCCTTTTTGGCCAACCAAGCAACCTGGAAAGGCAAATCAGCGCTACAAAGAAGTCTCGCTTCCCATCGGTCAAAAGGGCCATGCTGAATAAAGTGTCAAAACCAGAAATGCAGGACAGGCCACGGAGAAACGGGAGCCTTGCTACGCTGATGGGCGGGATGTAAATTGCCAACAGCCACTCTGGAGAAGTGTACGGTGTGTCCTGAAACATTTACAAAACTCAGCTTAGAGAGCATAGGGCACTTCCACTCATGGGCGTATAAATTGGGAAAACTAAAAATCAGCAAGACACAAGCACCCCAAAGTTTAGGGCTGCTCTGTTGACAAGAACCTCCACTTCGTTACACCTTAAATATCCCAGGAAAGAGAAAAATGGATAAAGAAGTTGTGCTCCTTATGTACAATGGAATATCACTCAGCCATGAAATCAACGTCATAAGGCTAGTAGCAGCATGATGAGTGGATTTAGGTACGACGATTCTAAGTGAAATAAGTCACACAGAAAAAGACACTTATCATAAGATATCACTTATAGAGGGAATGTAAAAACCGCTACCCTTGAACTGAATTACAAAACAGAACAGAGTCACACGGTTAGAAAAGACACTATGGCTGCCTAACGGGAAAGGTGAGGTGGGGTGATGCATAAAACAAGGGTTTCAAATTAGCTCAGATACCGTTCCATAAACCCAATACGTAATAGACAAGACCTACTCCTTGCTCAGGGAACTGGACTCAACACCCCCTATTCACCGCCCAAGAATATAACTGACTAGTAAGAATCTCAACACCTATGTATTGATATCTCTCTGTAAGTGAGTCAAGTGGGTGTAAAGCTGCATAAACACAGCAGTGAAAAGCAGCTAAACCCCATTATAAAACTCAATTAATTTCAAAAACCCGTGAAACAAAGACAGTGAAAGAGAGAGAAATTCTTACAAAATTCGTTCAGGGGCTGTGATGCCACCTGGATTGACCATGTCTAGACCCGCAGCTGATTGAGACATAAGGGTGGACACTCTTAGGGCTGAGAGGTTTGGTGAGGTTGGGTGAGCAAACGCAGACGCTTTAAAGTAATACTGCGTGGTACCCATCCCATGGGTCCCAAATCTCCAGGTTCAAGGGCATCTGCCTACATCGAAAACATGCATGAGAAACCCAGAAGATGGTCCACCGAGTGATCGGGAAAGGTTTCTAAAACGCACCTCATTTCTCATCTCCTTGTGCTCGGGTTCGCCATTCCAGCGGCTTTACTAGCAATCTCCCTCCTTGGAGAATCAGCACCTTTAACCTCCTGTTCCATACAGGTGGCAATTTGAACTGAGGATGAACGGGAAGACGGGGAACCAATGAGAGACTAGCTCTAGGTGTTGGGACAGGCACAGGTCACTCTAGTTTCCCATCAGGAAGAAGACTTAACCACAGGCTCAGTCTGCCGCCCGGAAGCAGAATAGGGCCTAAAGCAATCCTGCGCTTTTGCGGCCAGCTCCCAAGAGAGCGAGTTGAAAAATGGAGCTCAGGGGCACTGCAATTCACAAACCTGCAGACTTATAAATGATAACTCTCGTCTACAAATATATTGAGGGAAGGCAACAAAGAGGATTTGAAAGCAAGGCAGAATTGCAGGAAACAGATTTCAGGAGGCAGATTCGAATCGCCTTTAAAGCACAGGAAAAGCGGCAAAACCTCGACAATGATGCCCTTGGCCAAAAAGGGCGTATGCGTTTTTTCCTGAATATATTCAGGAAAAAACGCATACGCCCTTTTTGGCCAACCAAGCAACCTGGAAAGGCAAATCAGCGCTACAAAGAAGTCTCGCTTCCCATCGGTCAAAAGGGCCATGCTGAATAAAGTGTCAAAACCAGAAATGCAGGACAGGCCACGGAGAAACGGGAGCCTTGCTACGCTGATGGGCGGGATGTAAATTGCCAACAGCCACTCAGGAGAAGTGTACGGTGTGTCCTGAAACATTTACAAAACTCAGCTTAGAGAGCATAGGGCACTTCCACTCATGGGCGTATAAATTGGGAAAACTAAAAATCAGCAAGACACAAGCACCCCAAAGTTTAGGGCTGCTCTGTTGACAAGAACCTCCACTTCGTTACACCTTAAATATCCCAGGAAAGAGAAAAATGGATAAAGAAGTTGTGCTCCTTATGTACAATGGAATATCACTCAGCCATGAAATCAACGTCATAAGGCTAGTAGCAGCATGATGAGTGGATTTAGGTACGACGATTCTAAGTGAAATAAGTCACACAGAAAAAGACACTTATCATAAGATATCACTTATAGAGGGAATGTAAAAACCGCTACCCTTGAACTGAATTACAAAACAGAACAGAGTCACACGGTTAGAAAAGACACTATGGCTGCCTAACGGGAAAGGTGAGGTGGGGTGATGCATAAAACAAGGGTTTCAAATTAGCTCAGATACCGTTCCATAAACCCAATACGTAATAGACAAGACCTACTCCTTGCTCAGGGAACTGGACTCAACACCCCCTATTCACCGCCCAAGAATATATCTGACTAGTAAGAATCTCAACACCTATGTATTGATATCTCTCTGTAAGTGAGTCAAGTGGGTGTAAAGCTGCATAAACACAGCAGTGAAAAGCAGCTAAACCCCGTTATAAAACTCAATTAATTTCAAAAACCCGTGAAACAAAGACAGTGAAAGAGAGAGAAATTCTTACAAAATTCGTTCAGGGGCTGTGATGCCACCTGGATTGACCATGTCTAGACCCGCAGCTGATTGAGACATAAGGGTGGACACTCTTAGGGCTGAGAGGTTTGGTGAGGTTGGGTGAGCAAACGCAGACGCTTTAAAGTAATACTGCGTGGTACCCATCCCATGGGTCCCAAATCTCCAGGTTCAAGGGCATCTGCCTACATCGAAAACATGCATGAGAAACCCAGAAGATGGTCCACCGAGTGATCGGGAAAGGTTTCTAAAACGCACCTCATTTCTCATCTCCTTGTGCTCGGGTTCGCCATTCCAGCGGCTTTACTAGCAATCTCCCTCCTTGGAGAATCAGCACCTTTAACCTTCTGTTCCATACAGGTGGCAATTTGAACTGAGGATGAACGGGAAGACGGGGAACCAATGAGAGACTAGCTCTAGGTGTTGGGACAGGCACAGGTCACTCTAGTTTCCCATCAGGAAGAAGACTTAACCACAGGCTCAGTCTGCCGCCCGGAAGCAGAATAGGGCCTAAAGCAATCCTGCGCTTTTGCGGCCAGCTCCCAAGAGAGCGAGTTGAAAAATGGAGCTCAGGGGCACTGCAATTCACAAACCTGCAGACTTATAAATGATAACTCTCGTCTACAAATATATTGAGGGAAGGCAACAAAGAGGATTTGAAAGCAAGGCAGAATTGCAGGAAACAGATTTCAGGAGGCAGATTCGAATCGCCTTTAAAGCACAGGAAAAGCGGCAAAACCTCGACAATGATGCCCTTGGCCAAAAAGGGCGTATGCGTTTTTTCCTGAATATATTCAGGAAAAAACGCATACGCCCTTTTTGGCCAACCAAGCAACCTGGAAAGGCAAATCAGCGCTACAAAGAAGTCTCGCTTCCCATCGGTCAAAAGGGCCATGCTGAATAAAGTGTCAAAACCAGAAATGCAGGACAGGCCACGGAGAAACGGGAGCCTTGCTACGCTGATGGGCGGGATGTAAATTGCCAACAGCCACTCAGGAGAAGTGTATGGTGTGTCCTGAAACATTTACAAAACTCAGCTTAGAGAGCATAGGGCACTTCCACTCATGGGCGTATAAATTGGGAAAACTAAAAATCAGCAAGACACAAGCACCCCAAAGTTTAGGGCTGCTCTGTTGACAAGAACCTCCACTTCGTTACACCTTAAATATCCCAGGAAAGAGAAAAATGGATAAAGAAGTTGTGCTCCTTATGTACAATGGAATATCACTCAGCCATGAAATCAACGTCATAAGGCTAGTAGCAGCATGATGAGTGGATTTAGGTACGACGATTCTAAGTGAAATAAGTCACACAGAAAAAGACACTTATCATAAGATATCACTTATAGAGGGAATGTAAAAACCGCTACCCTTGAACTGAATTACAAAACAGAACAGAGTCACACGGTTAGAAAAGACACTATGGCTGCCTAACGGGAAAGGTGAGGTGGGGTGATGCATAAAACAAGGGTTTCAAATTAGCTCAGATACCGTTCCATAAACCCAATACGTAATAGACAAGACCTACTCCTTGCTCAGGGAACTGGACTCAACACCCCCTATTCACCGCCCAAGAATATATCTGACTAGTAAGAATCTCAACACCTATGTATTGATATCTCTCTGTAAATGAGTCAAGTGGGTGTAAAGCTGCATAAACACAGCAGTGAAAAGCAGCTAAACCCCATTATAAAACTCAATTAATTTCAAAAACCCGTGAAACAAAGACAGTGAAAGAGAGAGAAATTCTTACAAAATTCGTTCAGGGGCTGTGATGCCACCTGGATTGACCATATCTAGACCCGCAGCTGATTGAGACATAAGGGTGGACACTCTTGGGGCTGAGAGGTTTGGTGAGGTTGGGTGAGCAAACGCAGACGCTTTAAAGTAATACTGCGTGGTACCCATCCCATGGGTCCCAAATCTCCAGGTTCAAGGGCATCTGCCTACATCGAAAACATGCATGAGAAACCCAGAAGATGGTCCACCGAGTGATCGGGAAAGGTTTCTAAAACGCACCTCATTTCTCATCTCCTTGTGCTCGGGTTCGCCATTCCAGCCGCTTTACTAGCAATCTCCCTCCTTGGAGAATCAGCACCTTTAACCTCCTGTTCCATACAGGTGGCAATTTGTCCTGAGGATGAACGGGAAGAGGGGGAACCAATGAGAGACTAGCTCTAGGTGTTGGGACAGGCACAGGTCACTCTAGTTTCCCATCAGGAAGAAGACTTAACCACAGGCTCAGTCTGCCGCCCGGAAGCAGAATAGGGCCTAAAGCAATCCTGCGCTTTTGCGGCCAGCTCCCAAGAGAGCGAGTTGAAAAATGGAGCTCAGGGGCACTGCAATTCACAAACCTGCAGACTTATAAATGATAACTCTCGTCTACAAATATATTGAGGGAAGGCAACAAAGAGGATTTGAAAGCAAGGCAGAATTGCAGGAAACAGATTTCAGCAGGCAGATTCGAATCGCCTTTAAAGCACAGGAAAAGCGGCAAAACCTCGACAATGATGCCCTTGGCCAAAAAGGGCGTATGCGTTTTTTCCTGAATATATTCAGGAAAAAACGCATACGCCCTTTTTGGCCAACCAAGCAACCTGGAAAGGCAAATCAGCGCTACAAAGAAGTCTCGCTTCCCATCGGTCAAAAGGGCCATGCTGAATAAAGTGTCAAAACCAGAAATGCAGGACAGGCCACGGAGAAACGGGAGCCTTGCTACGCTGATGGGCGGGATGTAAATTGCCAACAGCCACTCAGGAGAAGTGTACGGTGTGTCCTGAAACATTTACAAAACTCAGCTTAGAGAGCATAGGGCACTTCCACTCATGGGCGTATAAATTGGGAAAACTAAAAATCAGCAAGACACAAGCACCCCAAAGTTTAGGGCTGCTCTGTTGACAAGAACCTCCACTTCGTTACACCTTAAATATCCCAGGAAAGAGAAAAATGGATAAAGAAGTTGTGCTCCTTATGTACAATGGAATATCACTCAGCCATGAAATCAACGTCATAAGGCTAGTAGCAGCATGATGAGTGGATTTAGGTACGACGATTCTAAGTGAAATAAGTCACACAGAAAAAGACACTTATCATAAGATATCACTTATAGAGGGAATGTAAAAACCGCTACCCTTGAACTGAATTACAAAACAGAACAGAGTCACACGGTTAGAAAAGACACTATGGCTGCCTAACGGGAAAGGTGAGGTGGGGTGATGCATAAAACAAGGGTTTCAAATTAGCTCAGATACCGTTCCATAAACCCAATACGTAATAGACAAGACCTACTCCTTGCTCAGGGAACTGGACTCAACACCCCCTATTCACCGCCCAAGAATATATCTGACTAGTAAGAATCTCAACACCTATGTATTGATATCTCTCTGTAAGTGAGTCAAGTGGGTGTAAAGCTGCATAAACACAGCAGTGAAAAGCAGCTAAACCCCATTATAAAACTCAATTAATTTCAAAAACCCGTGAAACAAAGACAGTGAAAGAGAGAGAAATTCTTACAAAATTCGTTCAGGGGCTGTGATGCCACCTGGATTGACCATATCTAGACCCGCAGCTGATTGAGACATAAGGGTGGACACTCTTGGGGCTGAGAGGTTTGGTGAGGTTGGGTGAGCAAACGCAGACGCTTTAAAGTAATACTGCGTGGTACCCATCCCATGGGTCCCAAATCTCCAGGTTCAAGGGCATCTGCCTACATCGAAAACATGCATGAGAAACCCAGAAGATGGTCCACCGAGTGATCGGGAAAGGTTTCTAAAACGCACCTCATTTCTCATCTCCTTGTGCTCGGGTTCGCCATTCCAGCCGCTTTACTAGCAATCTCCCTCCTTGGAGAATCAGCACCTTTAACCTCCTGTTCCATACAGGTTGCAATTTGTCCTGAGGATGAACGGGAAGAGGGGGAACCAATGAGAGACTAGCTCTAGGTGTTGGGACAGGCACAGGTCACTCTATTTTCCCATCAGGAAGAAGAATTAACCACAGGCTCAGTCTGCCGCCCGGAAGCAGAATAGGGCCTAAAGCAATCCTGCGCTTTTGCGGCCAGCTCCCAAGAGAGCGAGTTGAAAAATGGAGCTCAGGGGCACTGCAATTCACAAACCTGCAGACGTATAAATGATAACTCTCGTCTACAAATGTATTGAGGGAAGGCAACAACGAGGATTTGAAAGCAAGGCAGAATTGCAGGAAACAGATTTCAGGAGGCAGATTCGAATCGCCTTTAAAGCACAGGAAAAGCGGCAAAACCTCGACAATGATGCCCTTGGCCAAAAAGGGCGTATGCGTTTTTTCCTGAATATATTCAGGAAAAAACGCATACGCCCTTTTTGGCCAACCAAGCAACCTGGAAAGGCAAATCAGCGCTACAAAGAAGTCTCGCTTCCCATCGGTCAAAAGGGCCATGCTGAATAAAGTGTCAAAACCAGAAATGCAGGACAGGCCACGGAGAAACGGGAGCCTTGCTACACTGATGGGCGGGATGTAAATTGCCAACAGCCACTCTGGAGAAGTGTACGGTGTGTCCTGAAACATTTACAAAACTCAGCTTAGAGAGCATAGGGCACTTCCACTCATGGGCGTATAAATTGGGAAAACTAAAAATCAGCAAGACACAAGCACCCCAAAGTTTAGGGCTGCTCTGTTGACAAGAACCTCCACTTCGTTACACCTTAAATATCCCAGGAAAGAGAAAAATGGATAAAGAAGTTGTGCTCCTTATGTACAATGGAATATCACTCAGCCATGAAATCAACGTCATAAGGCTAGTAGCAGCATGATGAGTGGATTTAGGTACGACGATTCTAAGTGAAATAAGTCACACAGAAAAAGACACTTATCATAAGATATCACTTATAGAGGGAATGTAAAAACCGCTACCCTTGAACTGAATTACAAAACAGAACAGAGTCACACGGTTAGAAAAGACACTATGGCTGCCTAACGGGAAAGGTGAGGTGGGGTGATGCATAAAACAAGGGTTTCAAATTAGCTCAGATACCGTTCCATAAACCCAATACGTAATAGACAAGACCTACTCCTTGCTCAGGGAACTGGACTCAACACCCCCTATTCACCGCCCAGTAATATATCTGACTAGTAAGAATCTTAAAACCTATGTATTGATATCTCTCTGTAAGTGAGTCAAGTGGGTGTAAAGCTGCATAAACACAGCAGTGAAAAGCAGCTAAACCCCATTATAAAACTCGAATAATTTTAAAAACCCGTGAAACAAAGACAGTGAAAGAGAGAGAAATTCTTACAAAATTCGTTCAGGGGCTGTGATGCCACCTGGATTGACCATGTCTAGACCCGCGGCTGATTGAGACATAAGGGTGGACACTCTTAGGGCTGAGAGGTTTGGTGAGGTTGGGTGAGCAAACGCAGACGCTTTAAAGTAATACTGCGTGGTACCCATCCCATGGGTCCCAAATCTCCAGGTTCAAGGGCATCTGCCTACATCGAAAACATGCATGAGAAACCCAGAAGATGGTCCACCGAGTGATCGGGAAAGGTTTCTAAAACGCACCTCATTTCTCATCTCCTTGTGCTCGGGTTCGCCATTCCAGCGGCTTTACTAGCAATCTCCCTCCTTGGAGAATCAGCACCTTTAACCTCCTGTTCCATACAGGTGGCAATTTGAACTGAGGATGAACGGGAAGACGGGGAACCAATGAGAGACTAGCTCTAGGTGTTGGGACAGGCACAGGTCACTCTAGTTTCCCATCAGGAAGAAGACTTAACCACAGGCTCAGTCTGCCGCCCGGAAGCAGAATAGGGCCTAAAGCAATCCTGCGCTTTTGCGGCCAGCTCCCAAGAGAGCGAGTTGAAAAATGGAGCTCAGGGGCACTGCAATTCACAAACCTGCAGACTTATAAATGATAACTCTCGTCTACAAATATATTGAGGGAAGGCAACAAAGAGGATTTGAAAGCAAGGCAGAATTGCAGGAAACAGATTTCAGGAGGCAGATTCGAATCGCCTTTAAAGCACAGGAAAAGCGGCAAAACCTCGACAATGATGCCCTTGGCCAAAAAGGGCGTATGCGTTTTTTCCTGAATATATTCAGGAAAAAACGCATACGCCCTTTTTGGCCAACCAAGCAACCTGGAAAGGCAAATCAGCGCTACAAAGAAGTCTCGCTTCCCATCGGTCAAAAGGGCCATGCTGAATAAAGTGTCAAAACCAGAAATGCAGGACAGGCCACGGAGAAACGGGAGCCTTGCTACGCTGATGGGCGGGATGTAAATTGCCAACAGCCACTCAGGAGAAGTGTACGGTGTGTCCTGAAACATTTACAAAACTCAGCTTAGAGAGCATAGGGCACTTCCACTCATGGGCGTATAAATTGGGAAAACTAAAAATCAGCAAGACACAAGCACCCCAAAGTTTAGGGCTGCTCTGTTGACAAGAACCTCCACTTCGTTACACCTTAAATATCCCAGGAAAGAGAAAAATGGATAAAGAAGTTGTGCTCCTTATGTACAATGGAATATCACTCAGCCATGAAATCAACGTCATAAGGCTAGTAGCAGCATGATGAGTGGATTTAGGTACGACGATTCTAAGTGAAATAAGTCACACAGAAAAAGACACTTATCATAAGATATCACTTATAGAGGGAATGTAAAAACCGCTACCCTTGAACTGAATTACAAAACAGAACAGAGTCACACGGTTAGAAAACACACTATGGCTGCCTAACGGGAAAGGTGAGGTGGGGTGATGCATAAAACAAGGGTTTCAAATTAGCTCAGATACCGTTCCATAAACCCAATATGTAATAGACAAGACCTACTCCTTGCTCAGGGAACTGGACTCAACACCCCCTATTCACCGCCCAAGAATATATCTGACTAGTAAGAATCTCAACACCTATGTATTGATATCTCTCTGTAAGTGAGTCAAGTGGGTGTAAAGCTGCATAAACACAGCAGTGAAAAGCAGCTAAACCCCATTATAAAACTCAATTAATTTCAAAAACCCGTGAAACAAAGACAGTGAAAGAGAGAGAAATTCTTACAAAATTCGTTCAGGGGCTGTGATGCCACCTGGATTGACCATATCTAGACCCGCATCTGATTGAGACATAAGGGTGGACACTCTTGGGGCTGAGAGGTTTGGTGAGGTTGGGTGAGCAAACGCAGACGCTTTAAAGTAATACTGCGTGGTACCCATCCCATGGGTCCCAAATCTCCAGGTTCAAGGGCATCTGCCTACATCGAAAACATGCATGAGAAACCCAGAAGATGGTCCACCGAGTGATCGGGAAAGGTTTCTAAAACGCACCTCATTTCTCATCTCCTTGTGCTCGGGTTCGCCATTCCAGCCGCTTTACTAGCAATCTCCCTCCTTGGAGAATCAGCACCTTTAACCTCCTGTTCCATACAGGTTGCAATTTGTCCTGAGGATGAACGGGAAGAGGGGGAACCAATGAGAGACTAGCTCTAGGTGTTGGGCCAGGCACAGGTCACTCTAGTTTCCCATCAGGAAGAAGACTTAACCACAGGCTCAGTCTGCCGCCCGGAAGCAGAATAGGGCCTAAAGCAATCCTGCGCTTTTGCGGCCAGCTCCCAAGAGAGCGAGTTGAAAAATGGAGCTCAGGGGCACTGCAATTCACAAACCTGCAGACTTATAAATGATAACTCTCGTCTACAAATATATTGAGGGAAGGCAACAAAGAGGATTTGAAAGCAAGGCAGAATTGCAGGAAACAGATTTCAGGAGGCAGATTCGAATCGCCTTTAAAGCACTGGAAAAGCGGCAAAACCTCGACAATGATGCCCTTGGCCAAAAAGGGCGTATGCGTTTTTTCCTGAATATATTCAGGAAAAAACGCATACGCCCTTTTTTGCCAACCAAGCAACCTGGAAAGGCAAATCAGCGCTACAAAGAAGGCTCGCTTCCCGTCGGTCAAAAGGGCCATGCTGAATAAAGTTTCAAAACCAGAAATGCAGGACAGGCCATGGAGAAACGGGAGCCTTGCTACGCTGATGGGCAGGATGTAAATTGCCAACAGCCACTCTGGAGAAGTTTACGGTGTGTCCTGAAACATCTACAAAACTCAGCTTAGAGAGCATAGGGCACTTCCACTCATGGGCGTATAAATTGGGAAAACTAAAAATCAGCAAGACACAGGCACCCCAAAGTTTAGGGCTGCTCTGTTGACAAGAACCTCCACTTCGTTACACCTTAAATATCCCAGGAAAGAAAAAAATGGATAAAGAAGTTGTGGTCCTTATGTACAATGGAATATCACTCAGCCATGAAATCAACGTCATAAGGCTAGTAGCAGCATGATGAGTGGATTTAGGTACGACGATTCTAAGTGAAATAAGTCACACAGAAAAAGACACTTATCATAAGATATCACTTATAGAGGGAATGTAAAAACCGCTACCCTTGAACTGAATTACAAAACAGAACAGAGTCACACGGTTAGAAAAGACACTATGGCTGCCTAACGGGAAAGGTGAGGTGGGGTGATGCATAAAACAAGGGTTTCAAATTAGCTCAGATACCGTTCCATAAACCCAATACGTAATAGACAAGACCTACTCCTTGCTCAGGGAACTGGACTCAACACCCCCTATTCACCGCCCAAGAATATATCTGACTAGTAAGAATCTCAACACCTATGTATTGATATCTCTCTGTAAGTGAGTCAAGTGGGTGTAAAGCTGCATAAACACAGCAGTGAAAAGCAGCTAAACCCCATTATAAAACTCAATTAATTTCAAAAACCCGTGAAACAAAGACAGTGAAAGAGAGAGAAATTCTTACAAAATTCGTTCAGGGGCTGTGATGCCACCTGGATTGACCATATCTAGACCCGCAGCTGATTGAGACATAAGGGTGGACACTCTTGGGGCTGAGAGGTTTGGTGAGGTTGGGTGAGCAAACACAGACGCTTTAAAGTAATACTGCGTGGTACCCATCCCATGGGTCCCAAATCTCCAGGTTCAAGGGCATCTGCCTACATCGAAAACATGCATGAGAAACCCAGAAGATGGTCCACCGAGTGATCGGGAAAGGTTTCTAAAACGCACCTCATTTCTCATCTCCTTGTGCTCGGGTTCGCCATTCCAGCCGCTTTACTAGCAATCTCCCTCCTTGGAGAATCAGCACCTTTAACCTCCTGTTCCATACAGGTTGCAATTTGTCCTGAGGATGAACGGGAAGAGGGGGAACCAATGAGAGACTAGCTCTAGGTGTTGGGACAGGCACAGGTCACTCTATTTTCCCATCAGGAAGAAGAATTAACCACAGGCTCAGTCTGCCGCCCGGAAGCAGAATAGGGCCTAAAGCAATCCTGCGCTTTTGCGGCCAGCTCCCAAGAGAGCGAGTTGAAAAATGGAGCTCAGGGGCACTGCAATTCACAAACCTGCAGACGTATAAATGATAACTCTCGTCTACAAATGTATTGAGGGAAGGCAACAACGAGGATTTGAAAGCAAGGCAGAATTGCAGGAAACAGATTTCAGGAGGCAGATTCGAATCGCCTTTAAAGCACAGGAAAAGCGGCAAAACCTCGACAATGATGCCCTTGGCCAAAAAGGGCGTATGCGTTTTTTCCTGAATATATTCAGGAAAAAACGCATACGCCCTTTTTGGCCAACCAAGCAACCTGGAAAGGCAAATCAGCGCTACAAAGAAGTCTCGCTTCCCATCGGTCAAACGGGCCATGCTGAATAAAGTGTCAAAACCAGAAATGCAGGACAGGCCACGGAGAAACGGGAGCCTTGCTACACTGATGGGCGGTATGTAAATTGCCAACAGCCACTCTGGAGAAGTGTACGGTGTGTCCTGAAACATTTACAAAACTCAGCTTAGAGAGCATAGGGCACTTCCACTCATGGGCGTATAAATTGGGAAAACTAAAAATCAGCAAGACACAAGCACCCCAAAGTTTAGGGCTGCTCTGTTGACAAGAACCTCCACTTCGTTACACCTTAAATATCCCAGGAAAGAGAAAAATGGATAAAGAAGTTGTGCTCCTTATGTACAATGGAATATCACTCAGCCATGAAATCAACGTCATAAGGCTAGTAGCAGCATGATGAGTGGATTTAGGTACGACGATTCTAAGTGAAATAAGTCACACAGAAAAAGACACTTATCATAAGATATCACTTATAGAGGGAATGTAAAAACCGCTACCCTTGAACTGAATTACAAAACAGAACAGAGTCACACGGTTAGAAAAGACACTATGGCTGCCTAACGGGAAAGGTGAGGTGGGGTGATGCATAAAACAAGGGTTTCAAATTAGCTCAGATACCGTTCCATAAACCCAATACGTAATAGACAAGACCTACTCCTTGCTCAGGGAACTGGACTCAACACCCCCTATTCACCGCCCAGTAATATATCTGACTAGTAAGAATCTTAAAACCTATGTATTGATATCTCTCTGTAAGTGAGTCAAGTGGGTGTAAAGCTGCATAAACACAGCAGTGAAAAGCAGCTAAACCCCATTATAAAACTCAAATAATTTTAAAAACCCGTGAAACAAAGACAGTGAAAGAGAGAGAAATTCTTACAAAATTCGTTCAGGGGCTGTGATGCCACCTGGATTGACCATGTCTAGACCCGCAGCTGATTGAGACATAAGGGTGGACACTCTTAGGGCTGAGAGGTTTGGTGAGGTTGGGTGAGCAAACGCAGACGCTTTAAAGTAATACTGCGTGGTACCCATCCCATGGGTCCCAAATCTCCAGGTTCAAGGGCATCTGCCTACATCGAAAACATGCATGAGAAACCCAGAAGATGGTCCACCGAGTGATCGGGAAAGGTTTCTAAAACGCACCTCATTTCTCATCTCCTTGTGCTCGGGTTCGCCATTCCAGCCGCTTTACTAGCAATCTCCCTCCTTGGAGAATCAGCACCTTTAACCTCCTGTTCCATACAGGTGGCAATTTGAACTGAGGATGAACGGGAAGACGGGGAACCAATGAGAGACTAGCTCTAGGTGTTGGGACAGGCACAGGTCACTCTAGTTTCCCATCAGGAAGAAGACTTAACCACAGGCTCAGTCTGCCGCCCGGAAGCAGAATAGGGCCTAAAGCAATCCTGCGCTTTTGCGGCCAGCTCCCAAGAGAGCGAGTTGAAAAATGGAGCTCAGGGGCACTGCAATTCACAAACCTGCAGACTTATAAATGATAACTCTCGTCTACAAATATATTGAGGGAAGGCAACAAAGAGGATTTGAAAGCAAGGCAGAATTGCAGGAAACAGATTTCAGGAGGCAGATTCGAATCGCCTTTAAAGCACAGGAAAAGCGGCAAAACCTCGACAATGATGCCCTTGGCCAAAAAGGGCGTATGCGTTTTTTCCTGAATATATTCAGGAAAAAACGCATACGCCCTTTTTGGCCAACCAAGCAACCTGGAAAGGCAAATCAGCGCTACAAAGAAGTCTCGCTTCCCATCGGTCAAAAGGGCCATGCTGAATAAAGTGTCAAAACCAGAAATGCAGGACAGGCCACGGAGAAACGGGAGCCTTGCTACGCTGATGGGCGGGATGTAAATTGCCAAAAGCCACTCAGGAGAAGTGTACGGTGTGTCCTGAAACATTTACAAAACTCAGCTTAGAGAGCATAGGGCACTTCCACTCATGGGCGTATAAATTGGGAAAACTAAAAATCAGCAAGACACAAGCACCCCAAAGTTTAGGGCTGCTCTGTTGACAAGAACCTCCACTTCGTTACACCTTAAATATCCCAGGAAAGAGAAAAATGGATAAAGAAGTTGTGCTCCTTATGTACAATGGAATATCACTCAGCCATGAAATCAACGTCATAAGGCTAGTAGCAGCATGATGAGTGGATTTAGGTACGACGATTCTAAGTGAAATAAGTCACACAGAAAAAGACACTTATCATAAGATATCACTTATAGAGGGAATGTAAAAACCGCTACCCTTGAACTGAATTACAAAACAGAACAGAGTCACACGGTTAGAAAAGACACTATGGCTGCCTAACGGGAAAGGTGAGGTGGGGTGATGCATAAAACAAGGGTTTCAAATTAGCTCAGATACCGTTCCATAAACCCAATACGTAATAGACAAGACCTACTCCTTGCTCAGGGAACTGGACTCAACACCCCCTATTCACCGCCCAAGAATATATCTGACTAGTAAGAATCTCAACACCTATGTATTGATATCTCTCTGTAAGTGAGTCAAGTGGGTGTAAAGCTGCATAAACACAGCAGTGAAAAGCAGCTAAACCCCATTATAAAACTCAATTAATTTCAAAAACCCGTGAAACAAAGACAGTGAAAGAGAGAGAAATTCTTACAAAATTCGTTCAGGGGCTGTGATGCCACCTGGATTGACCATATCTAGACCCGCAGCTGATTGAGACATAAGGGTGGACACTCTTGGGGCTGAGAGGTTTGGTGAGGTTGGGTGAGCAAACGCAGACGCTTTAAAGTAATACTGCGTGGTACCCATCCCATGGGTCCCAAATCTCCAGGTTCAAGGGCATCTGCCTACATCGAAAACATGCATGAGAAACCCAGAAGATGGTCCACCGAGTGATCGGGAAAGGTTTCTAAAACGCACCTCCTTTCTCATCTCCTTGTGCTCGGGTTCGCCATTCCAGCCGCTTTAATAGCAATCTCCCTCCTTGGAGAATCAGCACCTTTAACCTCCTGTTCCATACAGGTGGCAATTTGAACTGAGGATGAACGGGAAGACGGGGAACCAATGAGAGACTAGCTCTAGGTGTTGGGACAGGCACAGGTCACTCTATTTTCCCATCAGGAAGAAGACTTAACCACAGGCTCAGTCTGCCGCCCGGAAGCAGAATAGGGCCTAAAGCAATCCTGCGCTTTTGCGGCCAGCTCCCAAGAGAGCGAGTTGAAAAATGGAGCTCAGGGGCACTGCAATTCACAAACCTGCAGACTTATAAATGATAACTCTCGTCTACAAATATATTGAGGGAAGGCAACAAAGAGGATTTGAAAGCAAGGCAGAATTGCAGGAAACAGATTTCAGGAGGCAGATTCGAATCGCCTTTAAAGCACAGGAAAAGCGGCAAAACCTCGACAATGATGCCCTTGGCCAAAAAGGGCGTATGCGTTTTTTCCTGAATATATTCAGGACAAAACGCATACGCCCTTTTTGGCCAACCAAGCAACCTGGAAAGGCAAATCAGCGCTACAAAGAAGTCTCGCTTCCCATCGGTCAAAAGGGCCATGCTGAGTAAAGTGTCAAAACCAGAAATGCAGGACAGGCCACGGAGAAACGGGAGCCTTGCTACGCTGATGGGCGGGATGTAAATTGCCAACAGCCCCTCTGGAGAAGTGTACGGTGTGTCCTGAAACATTTACAAAACTCAGCTTAGAGAGCATAAGGCACTTCCACTCATGGGCGTATAAATTGGGAAAACTAAAAATCAGCAAGACACAAGCACCCCAAAGTTTAGGGCTGCTCTGTTGACAAGAACCTCCACTTCGTTACACCTTAAATATCCCAGGAAAGAGAAAAATGGATAAAGAAGTTGTGCTCCTTATGTACAATGGAATATCACTCAGCCATGAAATCAACCTCATAAGGCTAGTAGCAGCATGATGAGTGGATTTAGGTACGACAATTCTAAGTCAAATAAGTCACACAGAAAAAGACACTTATCATAAGATATCACTTATAGAGGGAATGTAAAAACCGCTACCCTTGAACTGAATTACAAAACAGAACAGAGTCACACGGTTAGAAAAGACACTATGGCTGCCTAACGGGAAAGGTGAGGTGGGGTGATGCATAAAACAAGGGTTTCAAATTAGCTCAGATACCGTTCCATAAACCCAATACGTAATAGACAAGACCTACTCCTTGCTCAGGGAACTGGACTCAACACCCCCTATTCACCGCCCAAGAATATATCTGACTAGTAAGAATTTTAAAACCTATGTATTGATATCTCTCTGTAAGTGAGTCAAGTGGGTGTAAAGCTGCATAAACACAGCAGTGAAAAGCAGGTAAACCCCATTATAAAACACAAATAATTTTAAAAACCCGTGAAACAAAGACAGTGAAAGAGAGAGAAATTCTTACAAAATTCGTTCAGGGGCTGTGATGCCACCTGGATTGACCATGTCTAGACCCGCAGCTGATTGAGACATAAGGGTGGACACTCTTAGGGCTGAGAGGTTTGGTGAGGTTGGGTGAGCAAACGCAGACGCTTTAAAGTAATACTGCGTGGTACCCATCCCATGGGTCCCAAATCTCCAGGTTCAAGGGCATCTGCCTACATCGAAAACATGCATGAGAAACCCAGAAGATGGTCCACCGAGTGATCGGGAAAGGTTTCTAAAACGCACCTCATTTCTCATCTCCTTGTGCTCGGGTTCGCCATTCCAGCGGCTTTACTAGCAATCTCCCTCCTTGGAGAATCAGCACCTTTAACCTCCTGTTCCATACAGGTTGCAATTTGTCCTGAGGATGAACGGGAAGAGGGGGAACCAATGAGAGACTAGCTCTAGGTGTTGGGACAGGCACAGGTCACTCTATTTTCCCATCAGGAAGAAGAATTAACCACAGGCTCAGTCTGCCGCCCGGAAGCAGAATAGGGCCTAAAGCAATCCTGCGCTTTTGCGGCCAGCTCCCAAGAGAGCGAGTTGAAAAATGGAGCTCAGGGGCACTGCAATTCACAAACCTGCAGACGTATAAATGATAACTCTCGTCTACAAATGTATTGAGGGAAGGCAACAACGAGGATTTGAAAGCAAGGCAGAATTGCAGGAAACAGATTTCAGGAGGCAGATTCGAATCGCCTTTAAAGCACAGGAAAAGCGGCAAAACCTCGACAATGATGCCCTTGGCCAAAAAGGGCGTATGCGTTTTTTCCTGAATATATTCAGGAAAAAACGCATACGCCCTTTTTGGCCAACCAAGCAACCTGGAAAGGCAAATCAGCGCTACAAAGAAGTCTCGCTTCCCATCGGTCAAAAGGGCCATGCTGAATAAAGTGTCAAAACCAGAAATGCAGGACAGGCCACGGAGAAACGGGAGCCTTGCTACGCTGATGGGCGGGATGTAAATTGCCAACAGCCACTCTGGAGAAGTGTACGGTGTGTCCTGAAACATTTACAAAACTCAGCTTAGAGAGCATAGGGCACTTCCACTCATGGGCGTATAAATTGGGAAAACTAAAAATCAGCAAGACACAAGCACCCCAAAGTTTAGGGCTGCTCTGTTGACAAGAACCTCCACTTCGTTACACCTTAAATATCCCAGGAAAGAGAAAAATGGATAAAGAAGTTGTGCTCCTTATGTACAATGGAATATCACTCAGCCATGAAATCAACGTCATAAGGCTAGTAGCAGCATGATGAGTGGATTTAGGTACGACGATTCTAAGTGAAATAAGTCACACAGAAAAAGACACTTATCATAAGATATCACTTATAGAGGGAATGTAAAAACCGCTACCCTTGAACTGAATTACAAAACAGAACAGAGTCACACGGTTAGAAAAGACACTATGGCTGCCTAACGGGAAAGGTGAGGTGGGGTGATGCATAAAACAAGGGTTTCAAATTAGCTCAGATACCGTTCCATAAACCCAATACGTAATAGACAAGACCTACTCCTTGCTCAGGGAACTGGACTCAACACCCCCTATTCACCGCCCAGTAATATATCTGACTAGTAAGAATCTTAAAACCTATGTATTGATATCTCTCTGTAAGTGAGTCAAGTGGGTGTAAAGCTGCATAAACACAGCAGTGAAAAGCAGCTAAACCCCATTATAAAACTCAAATAATTTTAAAAACCCGTGAAACAAAGACAGTGAAAGAGAGAGAAATTCTTACAAAATTCGTTCAGGGGCTGTGATGCCACCTGGATTGACCATGTCTAGACCCGCGGCTGATTGAGACATAAGGGTGGACACTCTTAGGGCTGAGAGGTTTGGTGAGGTTGGGTGAGCAAACGCAGACGCTTTAAAGTAATACTGCGTGGTACCCATCCCATGGGTCCCAAATCTCCAGGTTCAAGGGCATCTGCCTACATCGAAAACATGCATGAGAAACCCAGAAGATGGTCCACCGAGTGATCGGGAAAGGTTTCTAAAACGCACCTCATTTCTCATCTCCTTGTGCTCGGGTTCGCCATTCCAGCGGCTTTACTAGCAATCTCCCTCCTTGGAGAATCAGCACCTTTAACCTCCTGTTCCATACAGGTGGCAATTTGAACTGAGGATGAACGGGAAGACGGGGAACCAATGAGAGACTAGCTCTAGGTGTTGGGACAGGCACAGGTCACTCTAGTTTCCCATCAGGAAGAAGACTTAACCACAGGCTCAGTCTGCCGCCCGGAAGCAGAATAGGGCCTAAAGCAATCCTGCGCTTTTGCGGCCAGCTCCCAAGAGAGCGAGTTGAAAAATGGAGCTCAGGGGCACTGCAATTCACAAACCTGCAGACTTATAAATGATAACTCTCGTCTACAAATATATTGAGGGAAGGCAACAAAGAGGATTTGAAAGCAAGGCAGAATTGCAGGAAACAGATTTCAGGAGGCAGATTCGAATCGCCTTTAAAGCACAGGAAAAGCGGCAAAACCTCGACAATGATGCCCTTGGCCAAAAAGGGCGTATGCGTTTTTTCCTGAATATATTCAGGAAAAAACGCATACGCCCTTTTTGGCCAACCAAGCAACCTGGAAAGGCAAATCAGCGCTACAAAGAAGTCTCGCTTCCCATCGGTCAAAAGGGCCATGCTGAATAAAGTGTCAAAACCAGAAATGCAGGACAGGCCACGGAGAAACGGGAGCCTTGCTACGCTGATGGGCGGGATGTAAATTGCCAACAGCCACTCAGGAGAAGTGTACGGTGTGTCCTGAAACATTTACAAAACTCAGCTTAGAGAGCATAGGGCACTTCCACTCATGGGCGTATAAATTGGGAAAACTAAAAATCAGCAAGACACAAGCACCCCAAAGTTTAGGGCTGCTCTGTTGACAAGAACCTCCACTTCGTTACACCTTAAATATCCCAGGAAAGAGAAAAATGGATAAAGAAGTTGTGCTCCTTATGTACAATGGAATATCACTCAGCCATGAAATCAACGTCATAAGGCTAGTAGCAGCATGATGAGTGGATTTAGGTACGACGATTCTAAGTGAAATAAGTCACACAGAAAAAGACACTTATCATAAGATATCACTTATAGAGGGAATGTAAAAACCGCTACCCTTGAACTGAATTACAAAACAGAACAGAGTCACACGGTTAGAAAAGACACTATGGCTGCCTAACGGGAAAGGTGAGGTGGGGTGATGCATAAAACAAGGGTTTCAAATTAGCTCAGATACCGTTCCATAAACCCAATACGTAATAGACAAGACCTACTCCTTGCTCAGGGAACTGGACTCAACACCCCCTATTCACCGCCCAGTAATATATCTGACTAGTAAGAATCTTAAAACCTATGTATTGATATCTCTCTGTAAGTGAGTCAAGTGGGTGTAAAGCTGCATAAACACAGCAGTGAAAAGCAGCTAAACCCCATTATAAAACTCAAATAATTTTAAAAACCCGTGAAACAAAGACAGTGAAAGAGAGAGAAATTCTTACAAAATTCGTTCAGGGGCTGTGATGCCACCTGGATTGACCATGTCTAGACCCGCAGCTGATTGAGACATAAGGGTGGACACTCTTAGGGCTGAGAGGTTTGGTGAGGTTGGGTGAGGAAACGCAGACGCTTTAAAGTAATACTGCGTGGTACCCATCCCATGGGTCCCAAATCTCCAGGTTCAAGGGCATCTGCCTACATCGAAAACATGCATGAGAAACCCAGAAGATGGTCCACCGAGTGATCGGGAAAGGTTTCTAAAACGCACCTCATTTCTCATCTCCTTGTGCTCGGGTTCGCCATTCCAGCGGCTTTACTAGCAATCTCCCTCCTTGGAGAATCAGCACCTTTAACCTCCTGTTCCATACAGGTGGCAATTTGAACTGAGGATGAACGGGAAGACGGGGAACCAATGAGAGACTAGCTCTAGGTGTTGGGACAGGCACAGGTCACTCTAGTTTCCCATCAGGAAGAAGACTTAACCACAGGCTCAGTCTGCCGCCCGGAAGCAGAATAGGGCCTAAAGCAATCCTGCGCTTTTGCGGCCAGCTCCCAAGAGAGCGAGTTGAAAAATGGAGCTCAGGGGCACTGCAATTCACAAACCTGCAGACTTATAAATGATAACTCTCGTCTACAAATATATTGAGGGAAGGCAACAAAGAGGATTTGAAAGCAAGGCAGAATTGCAGGAAACAGATTTCAGGAGGCAGATTTGAATCGCCTTTAAAGCACAGGAAAAGCGGCAAAACCTCGACAATGATGCCCTTGGCCAAAAAGGGCGTATGCGTTTTTTCCTGAATATATTCAGGAAAAAACGCATACGCCCTTTTTGGCCAACCAAGCAACCTGGAAAGGCAAATCAGCGCTACAAAGAAGTCTCGCTTCCCATCGGTCAAAAGGGCCATGCTGAATAAAGTGTCAAAACCAGAAATGCAGGACAGGCCACGGAGAAACGGGAGCCTTGCTACGCTGATGGGCGGGATGTAAATTGCCAACAGCCACTCAGGAGAAGTGTACGGTGTGTCCTGAAACATTTACAAAACTCAGCTTAGAGAGCATAGGGCACTTCCACTCATGGGCGTATAAATTGGGAAAACTAAAAATCAGCAAGACACAAGCACCCCAAAGTTTAGGGCTGCTCTGTTGACAAGAACCTCCACTTCGTTACACCTTAAATATCCCAGGAAAGAGAAAAATGGATAAAGAAGTTGTGCTCCTTATGTACAATGGAATATCACTCAGCCATGAAATCAACGTCATAAGGCTAGTAGCAGCATGATGAGTGGATTTAGGTACGACGATTCTAAGTGAAATAAGTCACACAGAAAAAGACACTTATCATAAGATATCACTTATAGAGGGAATGTAAAAACCGCTACCCTTGAACTGAATTACAAAACAGAACAGAGTCACACGGTTAGAAAAGACACTATGGCTGCCTAACGGGAAAGGTGAGGTGGGGTGATGCATAAAACAAGGGTTTCAAATTAGCTCAGATACCGTTCCATAAACCCAATACGTAATAGACAAGACCTACTCCTTGCTCAGGGAACTGGACTCAACACCCCCTATTCACCGCCCAAGAATATATCTGACTAGTAAGAATCTCAACACCTATGTATTGATATCTCTCTGTAAGTGAGTCAAGTGGGTGTAAAGCTGCATAAACACAGCAGTGAAAAGCAGCTAAACCCCATTATAAAACTCAATTAATTTCAAAAACCCGTGAAACAAAGACAGTGAAAGAGAGAGAAATTCTTACAAAATTCGTTCAGGGGCTGTGATGCCACCTGGATTGACCATATCTAGACCCGCAGCTGATTGAGACATAAGGGTGGACACTCTTGGGGCTGAGAGGTTTGGTGAGGTTGGGTGAGCAAACGCAGACGCTTTAAAGTAATACTGCGTGGTACCCATCCCATGGGTCCCAAATCTCCAGGTTCAAGGGCATCTTCCTACATCGAAAACATGCATGAGAAACCCAGAAGATGGTCCACCGAGTGATCGGGAAAGGTTTCTAAAACGCACCTCCTTTCTCATCTCCTTGTGCTCGGGTTCGCCATTCCAGCCGCTTTACTAGCAATCTCCCTCCTTGGAGAATCAGCACCTTTAACCTCCTGTTCCATACAGGTGGCAATTTGAACTGAGGATGAACGGGAAGACGGGGAACCAATGAGAGACTAGCTCTAGGTGTTGGGACAGGCACAGGTCACTCTAGTTTCCCATCAGGAAGAAGACTTAACCACAGGCTCAGTCTGCCGCCCGGAAGCAGAATAGGGCCTAAAGCAATCCTGCGCTTTTGCGGCCAGCTCCCAAGAGAGCGAGTTGAAAAATGGAGCTCAGGGGCACTGCAATTCACAAACCTGCAGACTTATAAATGATAACTCTCGTCTACAAATATATTGAGGGAAGGCAACAAAGAGGATTTGAAAGCAAGGCAGAATTGCAGGAAACAGATTTCAGGAGGCAGATTCGAATCGCCTTTAAAGCACTGGAAAAGCGGCAAAACCTCGACAATGATGCCCTTGGCCAAAAAGGGCGTATGCGTTTTTTCCTGAATATATTCAGGACAAAACGCATACGCCCTTTTTGGCCAACCAAGCAACCTGGAAAGGCAAATCAGCGCTACACAGAAGTCTCGCTTCCCATCGGTCAAAAGGGCCATGCTGAATAAAGTGTCAAAACCAGAAATGCAGGACAGGCCACGGAGAAACGGGAGCCTTGCTACGCTGATGGGCGGGATGTAAATTGCCAACAGCCACTCTGGAGAAGTGTACGGTGTGTCCTGAAACATTTACAAAACTCAGCTTAGAGAGCATAGGGCACTTCCACTCATGGGCGTATAAAATGGGAAAACTAAAAATCAGCAAGACACAAGCACCCCAAAGTTTAGGGCTGCTCTGTTGACAAGAACCTCCACTTCGTTACACCTTAAATATCCCAGGAAAGAGAAAAATGGATAAAGAAGTTGTGGTCCTTATGTACAAAGGAATATCACTCAGCCATGAAATCAACGTCATAAGGCTAGTAGCAGCATGATGAGTGGATTTAGGTACGACGATTCTAAGTCAAATAAGTCACACAGAAAAAGACACTTATCATAAGATATCACTTATAGAGGGAATGTAAAAACCGCTACCCTTGAACTGAATTACAAAACAGAACAGAGTCACACGGTTAGAAAAGACACTATGGCTGCCTAACGGGAAAGGTGAGGTGGGGTGATGCCTAAAACAAGGGTTTCAAATTAGCTCAGATACCGTTCCATAAACCCAATACGTAATAGACAAGACCTACTCCTTGCTCAGGGAACTGGACTCAACACCCCCTATTCACCGCCCAGTAATATATCTGACTAGTAAGAATCTTAAAACCTATGTATTGATATCTCTCTGTAAGTGAGTCAAGTGGGTGTAAAGCTGCATAAACACAGCAGTGAAAAGCAGCTAAACCCCATTATAAAACTCGAATAATTTTAAAAACCCGTGAAACAAAGACAGTGAAAGAGAGAGAAATTCTTACAAAATTCGTTCAGGGGCTGTGATGCCACCTGGATTGACCATGTCTAGACCCGCGGCTGATTGAGACATAAGGGTGGACACTCTTAGGGCTGAGAGGTTTGGTGAGGTTGGGTGAGCAAACGCAGACGCTTTAAAGTAATACTGCGTGGTACCCATCCCATGGGTCCCAAATCTCCAGGTTCAAGGGCATCTGCCTACATCGAAAACATGCATGAGAAACCCAGAAGATGGTCCACCGAGTGATCGGGAAAGGTTTCTAAAACGCACCTCATTTCTCATCTCCTTGTGCTCGGGTTCGCCATTCCAGCGGCTTTACTAGCAATCTCCCTCCTTGGAGAATCAGCACCTTTAACCTCCTGTTCCATACAGGTGGCAATTTGAACTGAGGATGAACGGGAAGACGGGGAACCAATGAGAGACTAGCTCTAGGTGTTGGGACAGGCACAGGTCACTCTAGTTTCCCATCAGGAAGAAGACTTAACCACAGGCTCAGTCTGCCGCCCGGAAGCAGAATAGGGCCTAAAGCAATCCTGCGCTTTTGCGGCCAGCTCCCAAGAGAGCGAGTTGAAAAATGGAGCTCAGGGGCACTGCAATTCACAAACCTGCAGACTTATAAATGATAACTCTCGTCTACAAATATATTGAGGGAAGGCAACAAAGAGGATTTGAAAGCAAGGCAGAATTGCAGGAAACAGATTTCAGGAGGCAGATTCGAATCGCCTTTAAAGCACAGGAAAAGCGGCAAAACCTCGACAATGATGCCCTTGGCCAAAAAGGGCGTATGCGTTTTTTCCTGAATATATTCAGGAAAAAACGCATACGCCCTTTTTGGCCAACCAAGCAACCTGGAAAGGCAAATCAGCGCTACAAAGAAGTCTCGCTTCCCATCGGTCAAAAGGGCCATGCTGAATAAAGTGTCAAAACCAGAAATGCAGGACAGGCCACGGAGAAACGGGAGCCTTGCTACGCTGATGGGCGGGATGTAAATTGCCAACAGCCACTCAGGAGAAGTGTACGGTGTGTCCTGAAACATTTACAAAACTCAGCTTAGAGAGCATAGGGCACTTCCACTCATGGGCGTATAAATTGGGAAAACTAAAAATCAGCAAGACACAAGCACCCCAAAGTTTAGGGCTGCTCTGTTGACAAGAACCTCCACTTCGTTACACCTTAAATATCCCAGGAAAGAGAAAAATGGATAAAGAAGTTGTGCTCCTTATGTACAATGGAATATCACTCAGCCATGAAATCAACGTCATAAGGCTAGTAGCAGCATGATGAGTGGATTTAGGTACGACGATTCTAAGTGAAATAAGTCACACAGAAAAAGACACTTATCATAAGATATCACTTATAGAGGGAATGTAAAAACCGCTACCCTTGAACTGAATTACAAAACAGAACAGAGTCACACGGTTAGAAAACACACTATGGCTGCCTAACGGGAAAGGTGAGGTGGGGTGATGCATAAAACAAGGGTTTCAAATTAGCTCAGATACCGTTCCATAAACCCAATATGTAATAGACAAGACCTACTCCTTGCTCAGGGAACTGGACTCAACACCCCCTATTCACCGCCCAAGAATATATCTGACTAGTAAGAATCTCAACACCTATGTATTGATATCTCTCTGTAAGTGAGTCAAGTGGGTGTAAAGCTGCATAAACACAGCAGTGAAAAGCAGCTAAACCCCATTATAAAACTCAATTAATTTCAAAAACCCGTGAAACAAAGACAGTGAAAGAGAGAGAAATTCTTACAAAATTCGTTCAGGGGCTGTGATGCCACCTGGATTGACCATATCTAGACCCGCATCTGATTGAGACATAAGGGTGGACACTCTTGGGGCTGAGAGGTTTGGTGAGGTTGGGTGAGCAAACGCAGACGCTTTAAAGTAATACTGCGTGGTACCCATCCCATGGGTCCCAAATCTCCAGGTTCAAGGGCATCTGCCTACATCGAAAACATGCATGAGAAACCCAGAAGATGGTCCACCGAGTGATCGGGAAAGGTTTCTAAAACGCACCTCATTTCTCATCTCCTTGTGCTCGGGTTCGCCATTCCAGCCGCTTTACTAGCAATCTCCCTCCTTGGAGAATCAGCACCTTTAACCTCCTGTTCCATACAGGTTGCAATTTGTCCTGAGGATGAACGGGAAGAGGGGGAACCAATGAGAGACTAGCTCTAGGTGTTGGGCCAGGCACAGGTCACTCTAGTTTCCCATCAGGAAGAAGACTTAACCACAGGCTCAGTCTGCCGCCCGGAAGCAGAATAGGGCCTAAAGCAATCCTGCGCTTTTGCGGCCAGCTCCCAAGAGAGCGAGTTGAAAAATGGAGCTCAGGGGCACTGCAATTCACAAACCTGCAGACTTATAAATGATAACTCTCGTCTACAAATATATTGAGGGAAGGCAACAAAGAGGATTTGAAAGCAAGGCAGAATTGCAGGAAACAGATTTCAGGAGGCAGATTCGAATCGCCTTTAAAGCACTGGAAAAGCGGCAAAACCTCGACAATGATGCCCTTGGCCAAAAAGGGCGTATGCGTTTTTTCCTGAATATATTCAGGAAAAAACGCATACGCCCTTTTTTGCCAACCAAGCAACCTGGAAAGGCAAATCAGCGCTACAAAGAAGGCTCGCTTCCCGTCGGTCAAAAGGGCCATGCTGAATAAAGTTTCAAAACCAGAAATGCAGGACAGGCCATGGAGAAACGGGAGCCTTGCTACGCTGATGGGCAGGATGTAAATTGCCAACAGCCACTCTGGAGAAGTTTACGGTGTGTCCTGAAACATCTACAAAACTCAGCTTAGAGAGCATAGGGCACTTCCACTCATGGGCGTATAAATTGGGAAAACTAAAAATCAGCAAGACACAGGCACCCCAAAGTTTAGGGCTGCTCTGTTGACAAGAACCTCCACTTCGTTACACCTTAAATATCCCAGGAAAGAAAAAAATGGATAAAGAAGTTGTGGTCCTTATGTACAATGGAATATCACTCAGCCATGAAATCAACGTCATAAGGCTAGTAGCAGCATGATGAGTGGATTTAGGTACGACGATTCTAAGTGAAATAAGTCACACAGAAAAAGACACTTATCATAAGATATCACTTATAGAGGGAATGTAAAAACCGCTACCCTTGAACTGAATTACAAAACAGAACAGAGTCACACGGTTAGAAAAGACACTATGGCTGCCTAACGGGAAAGGTGAGGTGGGGTGATGCATAAAACAAGGGTTTCAAATTAGCTCAGATACCGTTCCATAAACCCAATACGTAATAGACAAGACCTACTCCTTGCTCAGGGAACTGGACTCAACACCCCCTATTCACCGCCCAAGAATATATCTGACTAGTAAGAATCTCAACACCTATGTATTGATATCTCTCTGTAAGTGAGTCAAGTGGGTGTAAAGCTGCATAAACACAGCAGTGAAAAGCAGCTAAACCCCATTATAAAACTCAATTAATTTCAAAAACCCGTGAAACAAAGACAGTGAAAGAGAGAGAAATTCTTACAAAATTCGTTCAGGGGCTGTGATGCCACCTGGATTGACCATATCTAGACCCGCAGCTGATTGAGACATAAGGGTGGACACTCTTGGGGCTGAGAGGTTTGGTGAGGTTGGGTGAGCAAACACAGACGCTTTAAAGTAATACTGCGTGGTACCCATCCCATGGGTCCCAAATCTCCAGGTTCAAGGGCATCTGCCTACATCGAAAACATGCATGAGAAACCCAGAAGATGGTCCACCGAGTGATCGGGAAAGGTTTCTAAAACGCACCTCATTTCTCATCTCCTTGTGCTCGGGTTCGCCATTCCAGCCGCTTTACTAGCAATCTCCCTCCTTGGAGAATCAGCACCTTTAACCTCCTGTTCCATACAGGTTGCAATTTGTCCTGAGGATGAACGGGAAGAGGGGGAACCAATGAGAGACTAGCTCTAGGTGTTGGGACAGGCACAGGTCACTCTATTTTCCCATCAGGAAGAAGAATTAACCACAGGCTCAGTCTGCCGCCCGGAAGCAGAATAGGGCCTAAAGCAATCCTGCGCTTTTGCGGCCAGCTCCCAAGAGAGCGAGTTGAAAAATGGAGCTCAGGGGCACTGCAATTCACAAACCTGCAGACGTATAAATGATAACTCTCGTCTACAAATGTATTGAGGGAAGGCAACAACGAGGATTTGAAAGCAAGGCAGAATTGCAGGAAACAGATTTCAGGAGGCAGATTCGAATCGCCTTTAAAGCACAGGAAAAGCGGCAAAACCTCGACAATGATGCCCTTGGCCAAAAAGGGCGTATGCGTTTTTTCCTGAATATATTCAGGAAAAAACGCATACGCCCTTTTTGGCCAACCAAGCAACCTGGAAAGGCAAATCAGCGCTACAAAGAAGTCTCGCTTCCCATCGGTCAAACGGGCCATGCTGAATAAAGTGTCAAAACCAGAAATGCAGGACAGGCCACGGAGAAACGGGAGCCTTGCTACACTGATGGGCGGTATGTAAATTGCCAACAGCCACTCTGGAGAAGTGTACGGTGTGTCCTGAAACATTTACAAAACTCAGCTTAGAGAGCATAGGGCACTTCCACTCATGGGCGTATAAATTGGGAAAACTAAAAATCAGCAAGACACAAGCACCCCAAAGTTTAGGGCTGCTCTGTTGACAAGAACCTCCACTTCGTTACACCTTAAATATCCCAGGAAAGAGAAAAATGGATAAAGAAGTTGTGCTCCTTATGTACAATGGAATATCACTCAGCCATGAAATCAACGTCATAAGGCTAGTAGCAGCATGATGAGTGGATTTAGGTACGACGATTCTAAGTGAAATAAGTCACACAGAAAAAGACACTTATCATAAGATATCACTTATAGAGGGAATGTAAAAACCGCTACCCTTGAACTGAATTACAAAACAGAACAGAGTCACACGGTTAGAAAAGACACTATGGCTGCCTAACGGGAAAGGTGAGGTGGGGTGATGCATAAAACAAGGGTTTCAAATTAGCTCAGATACCGTTCCATAAACCCAATACGTAATAGACAAGACCTACTCCTTGCTCAGGGAACTGGACTCAACACCCCCTATTCACCGCCCAGTAATATATCTGACTAGTAAGAATCTTAAAACCTATGTATTGATATCTCTCTGTAAGTGAGTCAAGTGGGTGTAAAGCTGCATAAACACAGCAGTGAAAAGCAGCTAAACCCCATTATAAAACTCAAATAATTTTAAAAACCCGTGAAACAAAGACAGTGAAAGAGAGAGAAATTCTTACAAAATTCGTTCAGGGGCTGTGATGCCACCTGGATTGACCATGTCTAGACCCGCAGCTGATTGAGACATAAGGGTGGACACTCTTAGGGCTGAGAGGTTTGGTGAGGTTGGGTGAGCAAACGCAGACGCTTTAAAGTAATACTGCGTGGTACCCATCCCATGGGTCCCAAATCTCCAGGTTCAAGGGCATCTGCCTACATCGAAAACATGCATGAGAAACCCAGAAGATGGTCCACCGAGTGATCGGGAAAGGTTTCTAAAACGCACCTCATTTCTCATCTCCTTGTGCTCGGGTTCGCCATTCCAGCCGCTTTACTAGCAATCTCCCTCCTTGGAGAATCAGCACCTTTAACCTCCTGTTCCATACAGGTGGCAATTTGAACTGAGGATGAACGGGAAGACGGGGAACCAATGAGAGACTAGCTCTAGGTGTTGGGACAGGCACAGGTCACTCTAGTTTCCCATCAGGAAGAAGACTTAACCACAGGCTCAGTCTGCCGCCCGGAAGCAGAATAGGGCCTAAAGCAATCCTGCGCTTTTGCGGCCAGCTCCCAAGAGAGCGAGTTGAAAAATGGAGCTCAGGGGCACTGCAATTCACAAACCTGCAGACTTATAAATGATAACTCTCGTCTACAAATATATTGAGGGAAGGCAACAAAGAGGATTTGAAAGCAAGGCAGAATTGCAGGAAACAGATTTCAGGAGGCAGATTCGAATCGCCTTTAAAGCACAGGAAAAGCGGCAAAACCTCGACAATGATGCCCTTGGCCAAAAAGGGCGTATGCGTTTTTTCCTGAATATATTCAGGAAAAAACGCATACGCCCTTTTTGGCCAACCAAGCAACCTGGAAAGGCAAATCAGCGCTACAAAGAAGTCTCGCTTCCCATCGGTCAAAAGGGCCATGCTGAATAAAGTGTCAAAACCAGAAATGCAGGACAGGCCACGGAGAAACGGGAGCCTTGCTACGCTGATGGGCGGGATGTAAATTGCCAAAAGCCACTCAGGAGAAGTGTACGGTGTGTCCTGAAACATTTACAAAACTCAGCTTAGAGAGCATAGGGCACTTCCACTCATGGGCGTATAAATTGGGAAAACTAAAAATCAGCAAGACACAAGCACCCCAAAGTTTAGGGCTGCTCTGTTGACAAGAACCTCCACTTCGTTACACCTTAAATATCCCAGGAAAGAGAAAAATGGATAAAGAAGTTGTGCTCCTTATGTACAATGGAATATCACTCAGCCATGAAATCAACGTCATAAGGCTAGTAGCAGCATGATGAGTGGATTTAGGTACGACGATTCTAAGTGAAATAAGTCACACAGAAAAAGACACTTATCATAAGATATCACTTATAGAGGGAATGTAAAAACCGCTACCCTTGAACTGAATTACAAAACAGAACAGAGTCACACGGTTAGAAAAGACACTATGGCTGCCTAACGGGAAAGGTGAGGTGGGGTGATGCATAAAACAAGGGTTTCAAATTAGCTCAGATACCGTTCCATAAACCCAATACGTAATAGACAAGACCTACTCCTTGCTCAGGGAACTGGACTCAACACCCCCTATTCACCGCCCAAGAATATATCTGACTAGTAAGAATCTCAACACCTATGTATTGATATCTCTCTGTAAGTGAGTCAAGTGGGTGTAAAGCTGCATAAACACAGCAGTGAAAAGCAGCTAAACCCCATTATAAAACTCAATTAATTTCAAAAACCCGTGAAACAAAGACAGTGAAAGAGAGAGAAATTCTTACAAAATTCGTTCAGGGGCTGTGATGCCACCTGGATTGACCATATCTAGACCCGCAGCTGATTGAGACATAAGGGTGGACACTCTTGGGGCTGAGAGGTTTGGTGAGGTTGGGTGAGCAAACGCAGACGCTTTAAAGTAATACTGCGTGGTACCCATCCCATGGGTCCCAAATCTCCAGGTTCAAGGGCATCTGCCTACATCGAAAACATGCATGAGAAACCCAGAAGATGGTCCACCGAGTGATCGGGAAAGGTTTCTAAAACGCACCTCCTTTCTCATCTCCTTGTGCTCGGGTTCGCCATTCCAGCCGCTTTAATAGCAATCTCCCTCCTTGGAGAATCAGCACCTTTAACCTCCTGTTCCATACAGGTGGCAATTTGAACTGAGGATGAACGGGAAGACGGGGAACCAATGAGAGACTAGCTCTAGGTGTTGGGACAGGCACAGGTCACTCTATTTTCCCATCAGGAAGAAGACTTAACCACAGGCTCAGTCTGCCGCCCGGAAGCAGAATAGGGCCTAAAGCAATCCTGCGCTTTTGCGGCCAGCTCCCAAGAGAGCGAGTTGAAAAATGGAGCTCAGGGGCACTGCAATTCACAAACCTGCAGACTTATAAATGATAACTCTCGTCTACAAATATATTGAGGGAAGGCAACAAAGAGGATTTGAAAGCAAGGCAGAATTGCAGGAAACAGATTTCAGGAGGCAGATTCGAATCGCCTTTAAAGCACAGGAAAAGCGGCAAAACCTCGACAATGATGCCCTTGGCCAAAAAGGGCGTATGCGTTTTTTCCTGAATATATTCAGGACAAAACGCATACGCCCTTTTTGGCCAACCAAGCAACCTGGAAAGGCAAATCAGCGCTACAAAGAAGTCTCGCTTCCCATCGGTCAAAAGGGCCATGCTGAGTAAAGTGTCAAAACCAGAAATGCAGGACAGGCCACGGAGAAACGGGAGCCTTGCTACGCTGATGGGCGGGATGTAAATTGCCAACAGCCCCTCTGGAGAAGTGTACGGTGTGTCCTGAAACATTTACAAAACTCAGCTTAGAGAGCATAAGGCACTTCCACTCATGGGCGTATAAATTGGGAAAACTAAAAATCAGCAAGACACAAGCACCCCAAAGTTTAGGGCTGCTCTGTTGACAAGAACCTCCACTTCGTTACACCTTAAATATCCCAGGAAAGAGAAAAATGGATAAAGAAGTTGTGCTCCTTATGTACAATGGAATATCACTCAGCCATGAAATCAACCTCATAAGGCTAGTAGCAGCATGATGAGTGGATTTAGGTACGACAATTCTAAGTCAAATAAGTCACACAGAAAAAGACACTTATCATAAGATATCACTTATAGAGGGAATGTAAAAACCGCTACCCTTGAACTGAATTACAAAACAGAACAGAGTCACACGGTTAGAAAAGACACTATGGCTGCCTAACGGGAAAGGTGAGGTGGGGTGATGCATAAAACAAGGGTTTCAAATTAGCTCAGATACCGTTCCATAAACCCAATACGTAATAGACAAGACCTACTCCTTGCTCAGGGAACTGGACTCAACACCCCCTATTCACCGCCCAAGAATATATCTGACTAGTAAGAATTTTAAAACCTATGTATTGATATCTCTCTGTAAGTGAGTCAAGTGGGTGTAAAGCTGCATAAACACAGCAGTGAAAAGCAGGTAAACCCCATTATAAAACACAAATAATTTTAAAAACCCGTGAAACAAAGACAGTGAAAGAGAGAGAAATTCTTACAAAATTCGTTCAGGGGCTGTGATGCCACCTGGATTGACCATGTCTAGACCCGCAGCTGATTGAGACATAAGGGTGGACACTCTTAGGGCTGAGAGGTTTGGTGAGGTTGGGTGAGCAAACGCAGACGCTTTAAAGTAATACTGCGTGGTACCCATCCCATGGGTCCCAAATCTCCAGGTTCAAGGGCATCTGCCTACATCGAAAACATGCATGAGAAACCCAGAAGATGGTCCACCGAGTGATCGGGAAAGGTTTCTAAAACGCACCTCATTTCTCATCTCCTTGTGCTCGGGTTCGCCATTCCAGCGGCTTTACTAGCAATCTCCCTCCTTGGAGAATCAGCACCTTTAACCTCCTGTTCCATACAGGTTGCAATTTGTCCTGAGGATGAACGGGAAGAGGGGGAACCAATGAGAGACTAGCTCTAGGTGTTGGGACAGGCACAGGTCACTCTATTTTCCCATCAGGAAGAAGAATTAACCACAGGCTCAGTCTGCCGCCCGGAAGCAGAATAGGGCCTAAAGCAATCCTGCGCTTTTGCGGCCAGCTCCCAAGAGAGCGAGTTGAAAAATGGAGCTCAGGGGCACTGCAATTCACAAACCTGCAGACGTATAAATGATAACTCTCGTCTACAAATGTATTGAGGGAAGGCAACAACGAGGATTTGAAAGCAAGGCAGAATTGCAGGAAACAGATTTCAGGAGGCAGATTCGAATCGCCTTTAAAGCACAGGAAAAGCGGCAAAACCTCGACAATGATGCCCTTGGCCAAAAAGGGCGTATGCGTTTTTTCCTGAATATATTCAGGAAAAAACGCATACGCCCTTTTTGGCCAACCAAGCAACCTGGAAAGGCAAATCAGCGCTACAAAGAAGTCTCGCTTCCCATCGGTCAAAAGGGCCATGCTGAATAAAGTGTCAAAACCAGAAATGCAGGACAGGCCACGGAGAAACGGGAGCCTTGCTACGCTGATGGGCGGGATGTAAATTGCCAACAGCCACTCTGGAGAAGTGTACGGTGTGTCCTGAAACATTTACAAAACTCAGCTTAGAGAGCATAGGGCACTTCCACTCATGGGCGTATAAATTGGGAAAACTAAAAATCAGCAAGACACAAGCACCCCAAAGTTTAGGGCTGCTCTGTTGACAAGAACCTCCACTTCGTTACACCTTAAATATCCCAGGAAAGAGAAAAATGGATAAAGAAGTTGTGCTCCTTATGTACAATGGAATATCACTCAGCCATGAAATCAACGTCATAAGGCTAGTAGCAGCATGATGAGTGGATTTAGGTACGACGATTCTAAGTGAAATAAGTCACACAGAAAAAGACACTTATCATAAGATATCACTTATAGAGGGAATGTAAAAACCGCTACCCTTGAACTGAATTACAAAACAGAACAGAGTCACACGGTTAGAAAAGACACTATGGCTGCCTAACGGGAAAGGTGAGGTGGGGTGATGCATAAAACAAGGGTTTCAAATTAGCTCAGATACCGTTCCATAAACCCAATACGTAATAGACAAGACCTACTCCTTGCTCAGGGAACTGGACTCAACACCCCCTATTCACCGCCCAGTAATATATCTGACTAGTAAGAATCTTAAAACCTATGTATTGATATCTCTCTGTAAGTGAGTCAAGTGGGTGTAAAGCTGCATAAACACAGCAGTGAAAAGCAGCTAAACCCCATTATAAAACTCAAATAATTTTAAAAACCCGTGAAACAAAGACAGTGAAAGAGAGAGAAATTCTTACAAAATTCGTTCAGGGGCTGTGATGCCACCTGGATTGACCATGTCTAGACCCGCGGCTGATTGAGACATAAGGGTGGACACTCTTAGGGCTGAGAGGTTTGGTGAGGTTGGGTGAGCAAACGCAGACGCTTTAAAGTAATACTGCGTGGTACCCATCCCATGGGTCCCAAATCTCCAGGTTCAAGGGCATCTGCCTACATCGAAAACATGCATGAGAAACCCAGAAGATGGTCCACCGAGTGATCGGGAAAGGTTTCTAAAACGCACCTCATTTCTCATCTCCTTGTGCTCGGGTTCGCCATTCCAGCGGCTTTACTAGCAATCTCCCTCCTTGGAGAATCAGCACCTTTAACCTCCTGTTCCATACAGGTGGCAATTTGAACTGAGGATGAACGGGAAGACGGGGAACCAATGAGAGACTAGCTCTAGGTGTTGGGACAGGCACAGGTCACTCTAGTTTCCCATCAGGAAGAAGACTTAACCACAGGCTCAGTCTGCCGCCCGGAAGCAGAATAGGGCCTAAAGCAATCCTGCGCTTTTGCGGCCAGCTCCCAAGAGAGCGAGTTGAAAAATGGAGCTCAGGGGCACTGCAATTCACAAACCTGCAGACTTATAAATGATAACTCTCGTCTACAAATATATTGAGGGAAGGCAACAAAGAGGATTTGAAAGCAAGGCAGAATTGCAGGAAACAGATTTCAGGAGGCAGATTCGAATCGCCTTTAAAGCACAGGAAAAGCGGCAAAACCTCGACAATGATGCCCTTGGCCAAAAAGGGCGTATGCGTTTTTTCCTGAATATATTCAGGAAAAAACGCATACGCCCTTTTTGGCCAACCAAGCAACCTGGAAAGGCAAATCAGCGCTACAAAGAAGTCTCGCTTCCCATCGGTCAAAAGGGCCATGCTGAATAAAGTGTCAAAACCAGAAATGCAGGACAGGCCACGGAGAAACGGGAGCCTTGCTACGCTGATGGGCGGGATGTAAATTGCCAACAGCCACTCAGGAGAAGTGTACGGTGTGTCCTGAAACATTTACAAAACTCAGCTTAGAGAGCATAGGGCACTTCCACTCATGGGCGTATAAATTGGGAAAACTAAAAATCAGCAAGACACAAGCACCCCAAAGTTTAGGGCTGCTCTGTTGACAAGAACCTCCACTTCGTTACACCTTAAATATCCCAGGAAAGAGAAAAATGGATAAAGAAGTTGTGCTCCTTATGTACAATGGAATATCACTCAGCCATGAAATCAACGTCATAAGGCTAGTAGCAGCATGATGAGTGGATTTAGGTACGACGATTCTAAGTGAAATAAGTCACACAGAAAAAGACACTTATCATAAGATATCACTTATAGAGGGAATGTAAAAACCGCTACCCTTGAACTGAATTACAAAACAGAACAGAGTCACACGGTTAGAAAAGACACTATGGCTGCCTAACGGGAAAGGTGAGGTGGGGTGATGCATAAAACAAGGGTTTCAAATTAGCTCAGATACCGTTCCATAAACCCAATACGTAATAGACAAGACCTACTCCTTGCTCAGGGAACTGGACTCAACACCCCCTATTCACCGCCCAGTAATATATCTGACTAGTAAGAATCTTAAAACCTATGTATTGATATCTCTCTGTAAGTGAGTCAAGTGGGTGTAAAGCTGCATAAACACAGCAGTGAAAAGCAGCTAAACCCCATTATAAAACTCAAATAATTTTAAAAACCCGTGAAACAAAGACAGTGAAAGAGAGAGAAATTCTTACAAAATTCGTTCAGGGGCTGTGATGCCACCTGGATTGACCATGTCTAGACCCGCAGCTGATTGAGACATAAGGGTGGACACTCTTAGGGCTGAGAGGTTTGGTGAGGTTGGGTGAGGAAACGCAGACGCTTTAAAGTAATACTGCGTGGTACCCATCCCATGGGTCCCAAATCTCCAGGTTCAAGGGCATCTGCCTACATCGAAAACATGCATGAGAAACCCAGAAGATGGTCCACCGAGTGATCGGGAAAGGTTTCTAAAACGCACCTCATTTCTCATCTCCTTGTGCTCGGGTTCGCCATTCCAGCGGCTTTACTAGCAATCTCCCTCCTTGGAGAATCAGCACCTTTAACCTCCTGTTCCATACAGGTGGCAATTTGAACTGAGGATGAACGGGAAGACGGGGAACCAATGAGAGACTAGCTCTAGGTGTTGGGACAGGCACAGGTCACTCTAGTTTCCCATCAGGAAGAAGACTTAACCACAGGCTCAGTCTGCCGCCCGGAAGCAGAATAGGGCCTAAAGCAATCCTGCGCTTTTGCGGCCAGCTCCCAAGAGAGCGAGTTGAAAAATGGAGCTCAGGGGCACTGCAATTCACAAACCTGCAGACTTATAAATGATAACTCTCGTCTACAAATATATTGAGGGAAGGCAACAAAGAGGATTTGAAAGCAAGGCAGAATTGCAGGAAACAGATTTCAGGAGGCAGATTTGAATCGCCTTTAAAGCACAGGAAAAGCGGCAAAACCTCGACAATGATGCCCTTGGCCAAAAAGGGCGTATGCGTTTTTTCCTGAATATATTCAGGAAAAAACGCATACGCCCTTTTTGGCCAACCAAGCAACCTGGAAAGGCAAATCAGCGCTACAAAGAAGTCTCGCTTCCCATCGGTCAAAAGGGCCATGCTGAATAAAGTGTCAAAACCAGAAATGCAGGACAGGCCACGGAGAAACGGGAGCCTTGCTACGCTGATGGGCGGGATGTAAATTGCCAACAGCCACTCAGGAGAAGTGTACGGTGTGTCCTGAAACATTTACAAAACTCAGCTTAGAGAGCATAGGGCACTTCCACTCATGGGCGTATAAATTGGGAAAACTAAAAATCAGCAAGACACAAGCACCCCAAAGTTTAGGGCTGCTCTGTTGACAAGAACCTCCACTTCGTTACACCTTAAATATCCCAGGAAAGAGAAAAATGGATAAAGAAGTTGTGCTCCTTATGTACAATGGAATATCACTCAGCCATGAAATCAACGTCATAAGGCTAGTAGCAGCATGATGAGTGGATTTAGGTACGACGATTCTAAGTGAAATAAGTCACACAGAAAAAGACACTTATCATAAGATATCACTTATAGAGGGAATGTAAAAACCGCTACCCTTGAACTGAATTACAAAACAGAACAGAGTCACACGGTTAGAAAAGACACTATGGCTGCCTAACGGGAAAGGTGAGGTGGGGTGATGCATAAAACAAGGGTTTCAAATTAGCTCAGATACCGTTCCATAAACCCAATACGTAATAGACAAGACCTACTCCTTGCTCAGGGAACTGGACTCAACACCCCCTATTCACCGCCCAAGAATATATCTGACTAGTAAGAATCTCAACACCTATGTATTGATATCTCTCTGTAAGTGAGTCAAGTGGGTGTAAAGCTGCATAAACACAGCAGTGAAAAGCAGCTAAACCCCATTATAAAACTCAATTAATTTCAAAAACCCGTGAAACAAAGACAGTGAAAGAGAGAGAAATTCTTACAAAATTCGTTCAGGGGCTGTGATGCCACCTGGATTGACCATATCTAGACCCGCAGCTGATTGAGACATAAGGGTGGACACTCTTGGGGCTGAGAGGTTTGGTGAGGTTGGGTGAGCAAACGCAGACGCTTTAAAGTAATACTGCGTGGTACCCATCCCATGGGTCCCAAATCTCCAGGTTCAAGGGCATCTTCCTACATCGAAAACATGCATGAGAAACCCAGAAGATGGTCCACCGAGTGATCGGGAAAGGTTTCTAAAACGCACCTCCTTTCTCATCTCCTTGTGCTCGGGTTCGCCATTCCAGCCGCTTTACTAGCAATCTCCCTCCTTGGAGAATCAGCACCTTTAACCTCCTGTTCCATACAGGTGGCAATTTGAACTGAGGATGAACGGGAAGACGGGGAACCAATGAGAGACTAGCTCTAGGTGTTGGGACAGGCACAGGTCACTCTAGTTTCCCATCAGGAAGAAGACTTAACCACAGGCTCAGTCTGCCGCCCGGAAGCAGAATAGGGCCTAAAGCAATCCTGCGCTTTTGCGGCCAGCTCCCAAGAGAGCGAGTTGAAAAATGGAGCTCAGGGGCACTGCAATTCACAAACCTGCAGACTTATAAATGATAACTCTCGTCTACAAATATATTGAGGGAAGGCAACAAAGAGGATTTGAAAGCAAGGCAGAATTGCAGGAAACAGATTTCAGGAGGCAGATTCGAATCGCCTTTAAAGCACTGGAAAAGCGGCAAAACCTCGACAATGATGCCCTTGGCCAAAAAGGGCGTATGCGTTTTTTCCTGAATATATTCAGGACAAAACGCATACGCCCTTTTTGGCCAACCAAGCAACCTGGAAAGGCAAATCAGCGCTACACAGAAGTCTCGCTTCCCATCGGTCAAAAGGGCCATGCTGAATAAAGTGTCAAAACCAGAAATGCAGGACAGGCCACGGAGAAACGGGAGCCTTGCTACGCTGATGGGCGGGATGTAAATTGCCAACAGCCACTCTGGAGAAGTGTACGGTGTGTCCTGAAACATTTACAAAACTCAGCTTAGAGAGCATAGGGCACTTCCACTCATGGGCGTATAAAATGGGAAAACTAAAAATCAGCAAGACACAAGCACCCCAAAGTTTAGGGCTGCTCTGTTGACAAGAACCTCCACTTCGTTACACCTTAAATATCCCAGGAAAGAGAAAAATGGATAAAGAAGTTGTGGTCCTTATGTACAAAGGAATATCACTCAGCCATGAAATCAACGTCATAAGGCTAGTAGCAGCATGATGAGTGGATTTAGGTACGACGATTCTAAGTCAAATAAGTCACACAGAAAAAGACACTTATCATAAGATATCACTTATAGAGGGAATGTAAAAACCGCTACCCTTGAACTGAATTACAAAACAGAACAGAGTCACACGGTTAGAAAAGACACTATGGCTGCCTAACGGGAAAGGTGAGGTGGGGTGATGCCTAAAACAAGGGTTTCAAATTAGCTCAGATACCGTTCCATAAACCCAATACGTAATAGACAAGACCTACTCCTTGCTCAGGGAACTGGACTCAACACCCCCTATTCACCGCCCAGGAATATATCTGACTAGTAAGAATCTTAAAACCTATGTATTGATATCTCTCTGTAAGTGAGTCAAGTGGGTGTAAAGCTGCATAAACACAGCAGTGAAAAGCAGCTAAACCCCATTATAAAACTCAATTAATTTTAAAAACCCGTGAAACAAAGACAGTGAAACAGAGAGAAATTCTTACAAAATTCGTTCAGGGGCTGTGATGCCACCTGGATTGACCATATCTAGACACGAGGCTGATTGAGACATAAGGGTGGACACTCTTGGGGCTGAGAGGTTTGGTGAGGTTGGGTGAGCAAACGCAGACGCTTTAAAGTAATACTGCGTGGTACCCATCCCATGGGTCCCAAATCTCCAGGCTCAAGGGCATCTTCCTACATCGAAAACATGCATGAGAAACCCAGAAGATGGTCCACCGAGTGATCGGGAAAGGTTTCTAAAACGCACCTCATTTCTCATCTCCTTGTGCTCGGGTTCGCCATTCCAGCCGCTTTACTAGCAATCTCCCTCCTTGGAGAATCAGCACCTTTAACCTCCTGTTCCATACAGGTTGCAATTTGTCCTGAGGATGAACGGGAAGAGGGGGAACCAATGAGAGACTAGCTCTAGGTGTTGGGACAGGCACAGGTCACTCTATTTTCCCATCAGGAAGAAGAATTAACCACAGGCTCAGTCTGCCGCCCGGAAGCAGAATAGGGCCTAAAGCAATCCTGCGCTTTTGCGGCCAGCTCCCAAGAGAGCGAGTTGAAAAATGGAGCTCAGGGGCACTGCAATTCACAAACCTGCAGACGTATAAATGATAACTCTCGTCTACAAATATATTGGGGGAAGGCAACAACGAGGATTTGAAAGCAAGGCAGAATTGCAGGAAACAGATTTCAGGAGGCAGATTCGAATCGCCTTTAAAGCACAGGAAAAGCGGCAAAACCTCGACAATGATGCCCTTGGCCAAAAAGGGCGTATGCGTTTTTTCCTGAATATATTCAGGAAAAAACGCATACGCCCTTTTTGGCCAACCAAGCAACCTGGAAAGGCAAATCAGCGCTACAAAGAAGTCTCGCTTCCCATCGGTCAAAAGGGCCATGCTGAATAAAGTGTCAAAACCAGAAATGCAGGACAGGCCACGGAGAAACGGGAGCCTTGCTACGCTGATGGGCGGGATGTAAATTGCCAACAGCCACTCTGGAGAAGTGTACGGTGTGTCCTGAAACATTTACAAAACTCAGCTTAGAGAGCATAGGGCACTTCCACTCATGGGCGTATAAAATGGGAAAACTAAAAATCAGCAAGACACAAGCACCCCAAAGTTTAGGGCTGCTCTGTTGACAAGAACCTCCACTTCGTTACACCTTAAATATCCCAGGAAAGAGAAAAATGGATAAAGAAGTTGTGCTCCTTATGTACAAAGGAATATCACTCAGCCATGAAATCAACGTCATAAGGCTAGTAGCAGCATGATGAGTGGATTTAGGTACGACGATTCTAAGTCAAATAAGTCACACAGAAAAAGACACTTATCATAAGATATCACTTATAGAGGCAATGTAAAAACCGCTACCCTTGAACTGAATTACAAAACAGAACAGAGTCACACGGTTAGAAAACACACTATGGCTGCCTAACGGGAAAGGTGAGGTGGGGTGATGCCTAAAACAAGGGTTTCAAATTAGCTCAGATACCGTTCCATAAACCCAATACGTAATAGACAAGACCTACTCCTTGCTCAGGGAACTGGACTCAACACCCCCTATTCACCGCCCAGGAATATATCTGACTAGTAAGAATCTTAAAACCTATGTATTGATATCTCTCTGTAAGTGAGTCAAGTGGGTGTAAAGCTGCATAAACACAGCAGTGAAAAGCAGCTAAACCCCATTATAAAACTCGATTAATTTTAAAAACCCGTGAAACAAAGACAGTGAAACAGAGAGAAATTCTTACAAAATTCGTTCAGGGGCTGTGATGCCACCTGGATTGACCATATCTAGACCCGAGGCTGATTGAGACATAAGGGTGGACACTCTTGGGGCTGAGAGGTTTGGTGAGGTTGGGTGAGCAAACGCAGACGCTTTAAAGTAATACTGCGTGGTACCCATCCCATGGGTCCCAAATCTCCAGGTTCAAGGGCATCTTCCTACATCGAAAACATGCATGAGAAACCCAGAAGATGGTCCACCGAGGGATCGGGAAAGGTTTCTAAAACGCACCTCCTTTCTCATCTCCTTGTGCTCGGGTTCGCCATTCCAGCCGCTTTACTAGCAATCTCCCTCATTGGAGAATCAGCACCTTTAACCTCCTGTTCCATACAGGTGGCAATTTGAACTGAGGATGAACGGGAAGACGGGGAACCAATGAGAGACTAGCTCTAGGTGTTGGGACAGGCACAGGTCACTCTAGTTTCCCATCAGGAAGAAGACTTAACCACAGGCTCAGTCTGCCGCCCGGAAGCAGAATAGGGCCTAAAGCAATCCTGCGCTTTTGCGGCCAGCTCCCAAGAGAGCGAGTTGAAAAATGGAGCTCAGGGGCACTGCAATTCACAAACCTGCAGACTTATAAATGATAACTCTCGTCTACAAATATATTGAGGGAAGGCAACAAAGAGGATTTGAAAGCAAGGCAGAATTGCAGGAAACAGATTTCAGGAGGCAGATTCGAATCGCCTTTAAAGCACTGGAAAAGCGGCAAAACCTCGACAATGATGCCCTTGGCCAAAAAGGGCGTATGCGTTTTTTCCTGAATATATTCAGGACAAAACGCATACGCCCTTTTTGGCCAACCAAGCAACCTGGAAAGGCAAATCAGCGCTACACAGAAGTCTCGCTTCCCATCGGTCAAAAGGGCCATGCTGAATAAAGTGTCAAAACCAGAAATGCAGGACAGGCCACGGAGAAACGGGAGCCTTGCTACGCTGATGGGCGGGATGTAAATTGCCAACAGCCACTCTGGAGAAGTGTACGGTGTGTCCTGAAACATTTACAAAACTCAGCTTAGAGAGCATAGGGCACTTCCACTCATGGGCGTATAAAATGGGAAAACTAAAAATCAGCAAGACACAAGCACCCCAAAGTTTAGGGCTGCTCTGTTGACAAGAACCTCCACTTCGTTACACCTTAAATATCCCAGGAAAGAGAAAAATGGATAAAGAAGTTGTGGTCCTTATGTACAAAGGAATATCACTCAGCCATGAAATCAACGTCATAAGGCTAGTAGCAGCATGATGAGTGGATTTAGGTACGACGATTCTAAGTCAAATAAGTCACACAGAAAAAGACACTTATCATAAGATATCACTTATAGAGGGAATGTAAAAACCGCTACCCTTGAACTGAATTACAAAACAGAACAGAGTCACACGGTTAGAAAAGACACTATGGCTGCCTAACGGGAAAGGTGAGGTGGGGTGATGCATAAAACAAGGGTTTCAAATTAGCTCAGATACCGTTCCATAAACCCAATATGTAATAGACAAGACCTACTCCTTGCTCAGGGAACTGGACTCAACACCCCCTATTCACCGCCCAAGAATATATCTGACTAGTAAGAATCTCAACACCTATGTATTGATATCTCTTTGTAAGTGAGTCAAGTGGGTGTAAAGCTGCATAAACACAGCAGTGAAAAGCAGCTAAACCCCATTATAAAACTCAATTAATTTCAAAAACCCGTGAAACAAAGACAGTGAAAGAGAGAGAAATTCTTACAAAATTCGTTCAGGGGCTGTGATGCCACCTGGATTGACCATATCTAGACCCGCAGCTGATTGAGACATAAGGGTGGACACTCTTGGGGCTGAGAGGTTTGGTGAGGTTGGGTGAGCAAACGCAGACGCTTTAAAGTAATACTGCGTGGTACCCATCCCATGGGTCCCAAATCTCCAGGTTCAAGGGCATCTGCCTACATCGAAAACATGCATGAGAAACCCAGAAGATGGTCCACCGAGTGATCGGGAAAGGTTTCTAAAACGCACCTCATTTCTCATCTCCTTGTGCTCGGGTTCGCCATTCCAGCCGCTTTACTAGCAATCTCCCTCCTTGGAGAATCAGCACCTTTAACCTCCTGTTCCATACAGGTTGCAATTTGTCCTGAGGATGAACGGGAAGAGGGGGAACCAATGAGAGACTAGCTCTAGGTGTTGGGACAGGCACAGGTCACTCTAGTTTCCCATCAGGAAGAAGACTTAACCACAGGCTCAGTCTGCCGCCCGGAAGCAGAATAGGGCCTAAAGCAATCCTGCGCTTTTGCGGCCAGCTCCCAAGAGAGCGAGTTGAAAAATGGAGCTCAGGGGCACTGCAATTCACAAACCTGCAGACTTATAAATGATAACTCTCGTCTACAAATATATTGAGGGAAGGCAACAAAGAGGATTTGAAAGCAAGGCAGAATTGCAGGAAACAGATTTCAGGAGGCAGATTCGAATCGCCTTTAAAGCACAGGAAAAGCGGCAAAACCTCGACAATGATGCCCTTGGCCAAAAAGGGCGTATGCGTTTTTTCCTGAATATATTCAGGAAAAAACGCATACGCCCTTTTTGGCCAACCAAGCAACCTGGAAAGGCAAATCAGCGCTACAAAGAAGTCTCGCTTCCCATCGGTCAAAAGGGCCATGCTGAATAAAGTGTCAAAACCAGAAATGCAGGACAGGCCACGGAGAAACGGGAGCCTTGCTACGCTGATGGGCGGGATGTAAATTGCCAACAGCCACTCAGGAGAAGTGTACGGTGTGTCCTGAAACATTTACAAAACTCAGCTTAGAGAGCATAGGGCACTTCCACTCATGGGCGTATAAATTGGGAAAACTAAAAATCAGCAAGACACAAGCACCCCAAAGTTTAGGGCTGCTCTGTTGACAAGAACCTCCACTTCGTTACACCTTAAATATCCCAGGAAAGAGAAAAATGGATAAAGAAGTTGTGCTCCTTATGTACAATGGAATATCACTCAGCCATGAAATCAACGTCATAAGGCTAGTAGCAGCATGATGAGTGGATTTAGGTACGACGATTCTAAGTGAAATAAGTCACACAGAAAAAGACACTTATCATAAGATATCACTTATAGAGGGAATGTAAAAACCGCTACCCTTGAACTGAATTACAAAACAGAACAGAGTCACACGGTTAGAAAAGACACTATGGCTGCCTAACGGGAAAGGTGAGGTGGGGTGATGCATAAAACAAGGGTTTCAAATTAGCTCAGATACCGTTCCATAAACCCAATACGTAATAGACAAGACCTACTCCTTGCTCAGGGAACTGGACTCAACACCCCCTATTCACCGCCCAAGAATATATCTGACTAGTAAGAATCTCAACACCTATGTATTGATATCTCTCTGTAAGTGAGTCAAGTGGGTGTAAAGCTGCATAAACACAGCAGTGAAAAGCAGCTAAACCCCATTATAAAACTCAATTAATTTCAAAAACCCGTGAAACAAAGACAGTGAAAGAGAGAGAAATTCTTACAAAATTCGTTCAGGGGCTGTGATGCCACCTGGATTGACCATATCTAGACCCGCAGCTGATTGAGACATAAGGGTGGACACTCTTGGGGCTGAGAGGTTTGGTGAGGTTGGGTGAGCAAACGCAGACGCTTTAAAGTAATACTGCGTGGTACCCATCCCATGGGTCCCAAATCTCCAGGTTCAAGGGCATCTGCCTACATCGAAAACATGCATGAGAAACCCAGAAGATGGTCCACCGAGTGATCGGGAAAGGTTTCTAAAACGCACCTCATTTCTCATCTCCTTGTGCTCGGGTTCGCCATTCCAGCCGCTTTACTAGCAATCTCCCTCCTTGGAGAATCAGCACCTTTAACCTCCTGTTCCATACAGGTTGCAATTTGTCCTGAGGATGAACGGGAAGAGGGGGAACCAATGAGAGACTAGCTCTAGGTGTTGGGACAGGCACAGGTCACTCTAGTTTCCCATCAGGAAGAAGACTTAACCACAGGCTCAGTCTGCCGCCCGGAAGCAGAATAGGGCCTAAAGCAATCCTGCGCTTTTGCGGCCAGCTCCCAAGAGAGCGAGTTGAAAAATGGAGCTCAGGGGCACTGCAATTCACAAACCTGCAGACTTATAAATGATAACTCTCGTCTACAAATATATTGAGGGAAGGCAACAAAGAGGATTTGAAAGCAAGGCAGAATTGCAGGAAACAGATTTCAGGAGGCAGATTCGAATCGCCTTTAAAGAACAGGAAAAGCGGCAAAACCTCGACAATGATGCCCTTGGCCAAAAAGGGCGTATGCGTTTTTTCCTGAATATATTCAGGAAAAAACGCATACGCCCTTTTTGGCCAACCAAGCAACCTGGAAAGGCAAATCAGCGCTACAAAGAAGTCTCGCTTCCCATCGGTCAAAAGGGCCATGCTGAATAAAGTGTCAAAACCAGAAATGCAGGACAGGCCACGGAGAAACGGGAGCCTTGCTACGCTGATGGGCGGTATGTAAATTGCCAACAGCCACTCTGGAGAAGTGTACGGTGTGTCCTGAAACATTTACAAAACTCAGCTTAGAGAGCATAGGGCACTTCCACTCATGGGCGTATAAATTGGGAAAACTAAAAATCAGCAAGACACAAGCACCCCAAAGTTTAGGGCTGCTCTGTTGACAAGAACCTCCACTTCGTTACACCTTAAATATCCCAGGAAAGAGAAAAATGGATAAAGAAGTTGTGCTCCTTATGTACAATGGAATATCACTCAGCCATGAAATCAACGTCATAAGGCTAGTAGCAGCATGATGAGTGGATTTAGGTACGACGATTCTAAGTGAAATAAGTCACACAGAAAAAGACACTTATCATAAGATATCACTTATAGAGGGAATGTAAAAACCGCTACCCTTGAACTGAATTACAAAACAGAACAGAGTCACACGGTTAGAAAAGACACTATGGCTGCCTAACGGGAAAGGTGAGGTGGGGTGATGCATAAAACAAGGGTTTCAAATTAGCTCAGATACCGTTCCATAAACCCAATACGTAATAGACAAGACCTACTCCTTGCTCAGGGAACTGGACTCAACACCCCCTATTCACCGCCCAAGAATATATCTGACTAGTAAGAATCTCAACACCTATGTATTGATATCTCTCTGTAAGTGAGTCAAGTGGGTGTAAAGCTGCATAAACACAGCAGTGAAAAGCAGCTAAACCCCATTATAAAACTCAATTAATTTCAAAAACCCGTGAAACAAAGACAGTGAAAGAGAGAGAAATTCTTACAAAATTCGTTCAGGGGCTGTGATGCCACCTGGATTGACCATGTCTAGACCCGCAGCTGATTGAGACATAAGGGTGGACACTCTTAGGGCTGAGAGGTTTGGTGAGGTTGGGTGAGCAAACGCAGACGCTTTAAAGTAATACTGCGTGGTACCCATCCCATGGGTCCCAAATCTCCAGGTTCAAGGGCATCTGCCTACATCGAAAACATGCATGAGAAACCCAGAAGATGGTCCACCGAGTGATCGGGAAAGGTTTCTAAAACGCACCTCATTTCTCATCTCCTTGTGCTCGGGTTCGCCATTCCAGCGGCTTTACTAGCAATCTCCCTCCTTGGAGAATCAGCACCTTTAACCTCCTGTTCCATACAGGTGGCAATTTGAACTGAGGATGAACGGGAAGACGGGGAACCAATGAGAGACTAGCTCTAGGTGTTGGGACAGGCACAGGTCACTCTAGTTTCCCATCAGGAAGAAGACTTAACCACAGGCTCAGTCTGCCGCCCGGAAGCAGAATAGGGCCTAAAGCAATCCTGCGCTTTTGCGGCCAGCTCCCAAGAGAGCGAGTTGAAAAATGGAGCTCAGGGGCACTGCAATTCACAAACCTGCAGACTTATAAATGATAACTCTCGTCTACAAATATATTGAGGGAAGGCAACAAAGAGGATTTGAAAGCAAGGCAGAATTGCAGGAAACAGATTTCAGGAGGCAGATTCGAATCGCCTTTAAAGCACAGGAAAAGCGGCAAAACCTCGACAATGATGCCCTTGGCCAAAAAGGGCGTATGCGTTTTTTCCTGAATATATTCAGGAAAAAACGCATATGCCCTTTTTGGCCAACCAAGCAACCTGGAAAGGCAAATCAGCGCTACAAAGAAGTCTCGCTTCCCATCGGTCAAAAGGGCCATGCTGAATAAAGTGTCAAAACCAGAAATGCAGGACAGGCCACGGAGAAACGGGAGCCTTGCTACGCTGATGGGCGGGATGTAAATTGCCAACAGCCACTCAGGAGAAGTGTATGGTGTGTCCTGAAACATTTACAAAACTCAGCTTAGAGAGCATAGGGCACTTCCACTCATGGGCGTATAAATTGGGAAAACTAAAAATCAGCAAGACACAAGCACCCCAAAGTTTAGGGCTGCTCTGTTGACAAGAACCTCCACTTCGTTACACCTTAAATATCCCAGGAAAGAGAAAAATGGATAAAGAAGTTGTGCTCCTTATGTACAATGGAATATCACTCAGCCATGAAATCAACGTCATAAGGCTAGTAGCAGCATGATGAGTGGATTTAGGTACGACGATTCTAAGTGAAATAAGTCACACAGAAAAAGACACTTATCATAAGATATCACTTATAGAGGGAATGTAAAAACCGCTACCCTTGAACTGAATTACAAAACAGAACAGAGTCACACGGTTAGAAAAGACACTATGGCTGCCTAACGGGAAAGGTGAGGTGGGGTGATGCATAAAACAAGGGTTTCAAATTAGCTCAGATACCGTTCCATAAACCCAATACGTAATAGACAAGACCTACTCCTTGCTCAGGGAACTGGACTCAACACCCCCTATTCACCGCCCAAGAATATATCTGACTAGTAAGAATCTCAACACCTATGTATTGATATCTCTCTGTAAGTGAGTCAAGTGGGTGTAAAGCTGCATAAACACAGCAGTGAAAAGCAGCTAAACCCCATTATAAAACTCAATTAATTTCAAAAACCCGTGAAACAAAGACAGTGAAAGAGAGAGAAATTCTTACAAAATTCGTTCAGGGGCTGTGATGCCACCTGGATTGACCATGTCTAGACCCGCAGCTGATTGAGACATAAGGGTGGACACTCTTAGGGCTGAGAGGTTTGGTGAGGTTGGGTGAGCAAACGCAGACGCTTTAAAGTAATACTGCGTGGTACCCATCCCATGGGTCCCAAATCTCCAGGTTCAAGGGCATCTGCCTACATCGAAAACATGCATGAGAAACCCAGAAGATGGTCCACCGAGTGATCGGGAAAGGTTTCTAAAACGCACCTCATTTCTCATCTCCTTGTGCTCGGGTTCGCCATTCCAGCGGCTTTACTAGCAATCTCCCTCCTTGGAGAATCAGCACCTTTAACCTCCTGTTCCATACAGGTGGCAATTTGAACTGAGGATGAACGGGAAGACGGGGAACCAATGAGAGACTAGCTCTAGGTGTTGGGACAGGCACAGGTCACTCTAGTTTCCCATCAGGAAGAAGACTTAACCACAGGCTCAGTCTGCCGCCCGGAAGCAGAATAGGGCCTAAAGCAATCCTGCGCTTTTGCGGCCAGCTCCCAAGAGAGCGAGTTGAAAAATGGAGCTCAGGGGCACTGCAATTCACAAACCTGCAGACTTATAAATGATAACTCTCGTCTACAAATATATTGAGGGAAGGCAACAAAGAGGATTTGAAAGCAAGGCAGAATTGCAGGAAACAGATTTCAGCAGGCAGATTCGAATCGCCTTTAAAGCACAGGAAAAGCGGCAAAACCTCGACAATGTTGCCCTTGGCCAAAAAGGGCGTATGCGTTTTTTCCTGAATATATTCAGGAAAAAACGCATACGCCCTTTTTGGCCAACCAAGCAACCTGGAAAGGCAAATCAGCGCTACAAAGAAGTCTCGCTTCCCATCGGTCAAAAGGGCCATGCTGAATAAAGTGTCAAAACCAGAAATGCAGGACAGGCCACGGAGAAACGGGAGCCTTGCTACGCTGATGGGCGGTATGTAAATTGCCAACAGCCACTCTGGAGAAGTGTACGGTGTGTCCTGAAACATTTACAAAACTCAGCTTAGAGAGCATAGGGCACTTCCACTCATGGGCGTATAAATTGGGAAAACTAAAAATCAGCAAGACACAAGCACCCCAAAGTTTAGGGCTGCTCTGTTGACAAGAACCTCCACTTCGTTACACCTTAAATATCCCAGGAAAGAGAAAAATGGATAAAGAAGTTGTGCTCCTTATGTACAATGGAATATCACTCAGCCATGAAATCAACGTCATAAGGCTAGTAGCAGCATGATGAGTGGATTTAGGTACGACGATTCTAAGTGAAATAAGTCACACAGAAAAAGACACTTATCATAAGATATCACTTATAGAGGGAATGTAAAAACCGCTACCCTTGAACTGAATTACAAAACAGAACAGAGTCACACGGTTAGAAAAGACACTATGGCTGCCTAACGGGAAAGGTGAGGTGGGGTGATGCATAAAACAAGGGTTTCAAATTAGCTCAGATACCGTTCCATAAACCCAATACGTAATAGACAAGACCTACTCCTTGCTCAGGGAACTGGACTCAACACCCCCTATTCACCGCCCAAGAATATATCTGACTAGTAAGAATCTCAACACCTATGTATTGATATCTCTCTGTAAGTGAGTCAAGTGGGTGTAAAGCTGCATAAACACAGCAGTGAAAAGCAGCTAAACCCCATTATAAAACTCAATTAATTTCAAAAACCCGTGAAACAAAGACAGTGAAAGAGAGAGAAATTCTTACAAAATTCGTTCAGGGGCTGTGATGCCACCTGGATTGACCATGTCTAGACCCGCAGCTGATTGAGACATAAGGGTGGACACTCTTAGGGCTGAGAGGTTTGGTGAGGTTGGGTGAGCAAACGCAGACGCTTTAAAGTAATACTGCGTGGTACCCATCCCATGGGTCCCAAATCTCCAGGTTCAAGGGCATCTGCCTACATCGAAAACATGCATGAGAAACCCAGAAGATGGTCCACCGAGTGATCGGGAAAGGTTTCTAAAACGCACCTCATTTCTCATCTCCTTGTGCTCGGGTTCGCCATTCCAGCGGCTTTACTAGCAATCTCCCTCCTTGGAGAATCAGCACCTTTAACCTCCTGTTCCATACAGGTGGCAATTTGAACTGAGGATGAACGGGAAGACGGGGAACCAATGAGAGACTAGCTCTAGGTGTTGGGACAGGCACAGGTCACTCTAGTTTCCCATCAGGAAGAAGACTTAACCACAGGCTCAGTCTGCCGCCCGGAAGCAGAATAGGGCCTAAAGCAATCCTGCGCTTTTGCGGCCAGCTCCCAAGAGAGCGAGTTGAAAAATGGAGCTCAGGGGCACTGCAATTCACAAACCTGCAGACTTATAAATGATAACTCTCGTCTACAAATATATTGAGGGAAGGCAACAAAGAGGATTTGAAAGCAAGGCAGAATTGCAGGAAACAGATTTCAGGAGGCAGATTCGAATCGCCTTTAAAGCACAGGAAAAGCGGCAAAACCTCGACAATGATGCCCTTGGCCAAAAAGGGCGTATGCGTTTTTTCCTGAATATATTCAGGAAAAAACGCATATGCCCTTTTTGGCCAACCAAGCAACCTGGAAAGGCAAATCAGCGCTACAAAGAAGTCTCGCTTCCCATCGGTCAAAAGGGCCATGCTGAATAAAGTGTCAAAACCAGAAATGCAGGACAGGCCACGGAGAAACGGGAGCCTTGCTACGCTGATGGGCGGGATGTAAATTGCCAACAGCCACTCTGGAGAAGTGTACGGTGTGTCCTGAAACATTTACAAAACTCAGCTTAGAGAGCATAGGGCACTTCCACTCATGGGCGTATAAATTGGGAAAACTAAAAATCAGCAAGACACAAGCACCCCAAAGTTTAGGGCTGCTCTGTTGACAAGAACCTCCACTTCGTTACACCTTAAATATCCCAGGAAAGAGAAAAATGGATAAAGAAGTTGTGCTCCTTATGTACAATGGAATATCACTCAGCCATGAAATCAACGTCATAAGGCTAGTAGCAGCATGATGAGTGGATTTAGGTACGACGATTCTAAGTGAAATAAGTCACACAGAAAAAGACACTTATCATAAGATATCACTTATAGAGGGAATGTAAAAACCGCTACCCTTGAACTGAATTACAAAACAGAACAGAGTCACACGGTTAGAAAAGACACTATGGCTGCCTAACGGGAAAGGTGAGGTGGGGTGATGCATAAAACAAGGGTTTCAAATTAGCTCAGATACCGTTCCATAAACCCAATACGTAATAGACAAGACCTACTCCTTGCTCAGGGAACTGGACTCAACACCCCCTATTCACCGCCCAAGAATATAACTGACTAGGAAGAATCTCAACACCTATGTATTGATATCTCTCTGTAAGTGAGTCAAGTGGGTGTAAAGCTGCATAAACACAGCAGTGAAAAGCAGCTAAACCCCATTATAAAACTCAATTAATTTCAAAAACCCGTGAAACAAAGACAGTGAAAGAGAGAGAAATTCTTACAAAATTCGTTCAGGGGCTGTGATGCCACCTGGATTGACCATGTCTAGACCCGCAGCTGATTGAGACATAAGGGTGGACACTCTTAGGGCTGAGAGGTTTGGTGAGGTTGGGTGAGCAAACGCAGACGCTTTAAAGTAATACTGCGTGGTACCCATCCCATGGGTCCCAAATCTCCAGGTTCAAGGGCATCTGCCTACATCGAAAACATGCATGAGAAACCCAGAAGATGGTCCACCGAGTGATCGGGAAAGGTTTCTAAAACGCACCTCATTTCTCATCTCCTTGTGCTCGGGTTCGCCATTCCAGCGGCTTTACTAGCAATCTCCCTCCTTGGAGAATCAGCACCTTTAACCTCCTGTTCCATACAGGTGGCAATTTGAACTGAGGATGAACGGGAAGACGGGGAACCAATGAGAGACTAGCTCTAGGTGTTGGGACAGGCACAGGTCACTCTAGTTTCCCATCAGGAAGAAGACTTAACCACAGGCTCAGTCTGCCGCCCGGAAGCAGAATAGGGCCTAAAGCAATCCTGCGCTTTTGCGGCCAGCTCCCAAGAGAGCGAGTTGAAAAATGGAGCTCAGGGGCACTGCAATTCACAAACCTGCAGACTTATAAATGATAACTCTCGTCTACAAATATATTGAGGGAAGGCAACAAAGAGGATTTGAAAGCAAGGCAGAATTGCAGGAAACAGATTTCAGGAGGCAGATTCGAATCGCCTTTAAAGCACAGGAAAAGCGGCAAAACCTCGACAATGATGCCCTTGGCCAAAAAGGGCGTATGCGTTTTTTCCTGAATATATTCAGGAAAAAACGCATACGCCCTTTTTGGCCAACCAAGCAACCTGGAAAGGCAAATCAGCGCTACAAAGAAGTCTCGCTTCCCATCGGTCAAAAGGGCCATGCTGAATAAAGTGTCAAAACCAGAAATGCAGGACAGGCCACGGAGAAACGGGAGCCTTGCTACGCTGATGGGCGGGATGTAAATTGCCAACAGCCACTCAGGAGAAGTGTACGGTGTGTCCTGAAACATTTACAAAACTCAGCTTAGAGAGCATAGGGCACTTCCACTCATGGGCGTATAAATTGGGAAAACTAAAAATCAGCAAGACACAAGCACCCCAAAGTTTAGGGCTGCTCTGTTGACAAGAACCTCCACTTCGTTACACCTTAAATATCCCAGGAAAGAGAAAAATGGATAAAGAAGTTGTGCTCCTTATGTACAATGGAATATCACTCAGCCATGAAATCAACGTCATAAGGCTAGTAGCAGCATGATGAGTGGATTTAGGTACGACGATTCTAAGTGAAATAAGTCACACAGAAAAAGACACTTATCATAAGATATCACTTATAGAGGGAATGTAAAAACCGCTACCCTTGAACTGAATTACAAAACAGAACAGAGTCACACGGTTAGAAAAGACACTATGGCTGCCTAACGGGAAAGGTGAGGTGGGGTGATGCATAAAACAAGGGTTTCAAATTAGCTCAGATACCGTTCCATAAACCCAATACGTAATAGACAAGACCTACTCCTTGCTCAGGGAACTGGACTCAACACCCCCTATTCACCGCCCAAGAATATATCTGACTAGTAAGAATCTCAACACCTATGTATTGATATCTCTCTGTAAGTGAGTCAAGTGGGTGTAAAGCTGCATAAACACAGCAGTGAAAAGCAGCTAAACCCCATTATAAAACTCAATTAATTTCAAAAACCCGTGAAACAAAGACAGTGAAAGAGAGAGAAATTCTTACAAAATTCGTTCAGGGGCTGTGATGCCACCTGGATTGACCATGTCTAGACCCGCAGCTGATTGAGACATAAGGGTGGACACTCTTAGGGCTGAGAGGTTTGGTGAGGTTGGGTGAGCAAACGCAGACGCTTTAAAGTAATACTGCGTGGTACCCATCCCATGGGTCCCAAATCTCCAGGTTCAAGGGCATCTTCCTACATCGAAAACATGCATGAGAAACCCAGAAGATGGTACACCGAGTGATCGGGAAAGGTTTCTAAAACGCACCTCATTTCTCATCTCCTTGTGCTCGGGTTCGCCATTCCAGCGGCTTTACTAGCAATCTCCCTCCTTGGAGAATCAGCACCTTTAACCTCCTGTTCCATACAGGTGGCAATTTGAACTGAGGATGAACGGGAAGACGGGGAACAAATGAGAGACTAGCTCTAGGTGTTGGGACAGGCACAGGTCACTCTAGTTTCCCATCAGGAAGAAGACTTAACCACAGGCTCAGTCTGCCGCCCGGAAGCAGAATAGGGCCTAAAGCAATCCTGCGCTTTTGCGGCCAGCTCCCAAGAGAGCGAGTTGAAAAATGGAGCTCAGGGGCACTGCAATTCACAAACCTGCAGACTTATAAATGATAACTCTCGTCTACAAATATATTGAGGGAAGGCAACAAAGAGGATTTGAAAGCAAGGCAGAATTGCAGGAAACAGATTTCAGGAGGCAGATTCGAATCGCCTTTAAAGCACAGGAAAAGCGGCAAAACCTCGACAATGATGCCCTTGGCCAAAAAGGGCGTATGCGTTTTTTCCTGAATATATTCAGGAAAAAACGCATACGCCCTTTTTGGCCAACCAAGCAACCTGGAAAGGCAAATCAGCGCTACAAAGAAGTCTCGCTTCCCATCGGTCAAAAGGGCCATGCTGAATAAAGTGTCAAAACCAGAAATGCAGGACAGGCCACGGAGAAACGGGAGCCTTGCTACGCTGATGGGCGGTATGTAAATTGCCAACAGCCACTCTGGAGAAGTGTACGGTGTGTCCTGAAACATTTACAAAACTCAGCTTAGAGAGCATAGGGCACTTCCACTCATGGGCGTATAAATTGGGAAAACTAAAAATCAGCAAGACACAAGCACCCCAAAGTTTAGGGCTGCTCTGTTGACAAGAACCTCCACTTCGTTACACCTTAAATATCCCAGGAAAGAGAAAAATGGATAAAGAAGTTGTGCTCCTTATGTACAATGGAATATCACTCAGCCATGAAATCAACGTCATAAGGCTAGTAGCAGCATGATGAGTGGATTTAGGTACGACGATTCTAAGTGAAATAAGTCACACAGAAAAAGACACTTATCATAAGATATCACTTATAGAGGGAATGTAAAAACCGCTACCCTTGAACTGAATTACAAAACAGAACAGAGTCACACGGTTAGAAAAGACACTATGGCTGCCTAACGGGAAAGGTGAGGTGGGGTGATGCATAAAACAAGGGTTTCAAATTAGCTCAGATACCGTTCCATAAACCCAATACGTAATAGACAAGACCTACTCCTTGCTCAGGGAACTGGACTCAACACCCCCTATTCACCGCCCAAGAATATATCTGACTAGTAAGAATCTCAACACCTATGTATTGATATCTCTCTGTAAGTGAGTCAAGTGGGTGTAAAGCTGCATAAACACAGCAGTGAAAAGCAGCTAAACCCCATTATAAAACTCAATTAATTTCAAAAACCCGTGAAACAAAGACAGTGAAAGAGAGAGAAATTCTTACAAAATTCGTTCAGGGGCTGTGATGCCACCTGGATTGACCATGTCTAGACCCGCAGCTGATTGAGACATAAGGGTGGACACTCTTAGGGCTGAGAGGTTTGGTGAGGTTGGGTGAGCAAACGCAGACGCTTTAAAGTAATACTGCGTGGTACCCATCCCATGGGTCCCAAATCTCCAGGTTCAAGGGCATCTGCCTACATCGAAAACATGCATGAGAAACCCAGAAGATGGTCCACCGAGTGATCGGGAAAGGTTTCTAAAACGCACCTCATTTCTCATCTCCTTGTGCTCGGGTTCGCCATTCCAGCGGCTTTACTAGCAATCTCCCTCCTTGGAGAATCAGCACCTTTAACCTCCTGTTCCATACAGGTGGCAATTTGAACTGAGGATGAACGGGAAGACGGGGAACCAATGAGAGACTAGCTCTAGGTGTTGGGACAGGCACAGGTCACTCTAGTTTCCCATCAGGAAGAAGACTTAACCACAGGCTCAGTCTGCCGCCCGGAAGCAGAATAGGGCCTAAAGCAATCCTGCGCTTTTGCGGCCAGCTCCCAAGAGAGCGAGTTGAAAAATGGAGCTCAGGGGCACTGCAATTCACAAACCTGCAGACTTATAAATGATAACTCTCGTCTACAAATATATTGAGGGAAGGCAACAAAGAGGATTTGAAAGCAAGGCAGAATTGCAGGAAACAGATTTCAGGAGGCAGATTCGAATCGCCTTTAAAGCACAGGAAAAGCGGCAAAACCTCGACAATGATGCCCTTGGCCAAAAAGGGCGTATGCGTTTTTTCCTGAATATATTCAGGAAAAAACGCATATGCCCTTTTTGGCCAACCAAGCAACCTGGAAAGGCAAATCAGCGCTACAAAGAAGTCTCGCTTCCCATCGGTCAAAAGGGCCATGCTGAATAAAGTGTCAAAACCAGAAATGCAGGACAGGCCACGGAGAAACGGGAGCCTTGCTACGCTGATGGGCGGGATGTAAATTGCCAACAGCCACTCAGGAGAAGTGTACGGTGTGTCCTGAAACATTTACAAAACTCAGCTTAGAGAGCATAGGGCACTTCCACTCATGGGCGTATAAATTGGGAAAACTAAAAATCAGCAAGACACAAGCACCCCAAAGTTTAGGGCTGCTCTGTTGACAAGAACCTCCACTTCGTTACACCTTAAATATCCCAGGAAAGAGAAAAATGGATAAAGAAGTTGTGCTCCTTATGTACAATGGAATATCACTCAGCCATGAAATCAACGTCATAAGGCTAGTAGCAGCATGATGAGTGGATTTAGGTACGACGATTCTAAGTGAAATAAGTCACACAGAAAAAGACACTTATCATAAGATATCACTTATAGAGGGAATGTAAAAACCGCTACCCTTGAACTGAATTACAAAACAGAACAGAGTCACACGGTTAGAAAAGACACTATGGCTGCCTAACGGGAAAGGTGAGGTGGGGTGATGCATAAAACAAGGGTTTCAAATTAGCTCAGATACCGTTCCATAAACCCAATACGTAATAGACAAGACCTACTCCTTGCTCAGGGAACTGGACTCAACACCCCCTATTCACCGCCCAAGAATATATCTGACTAGTAAGAATCTCAACACCTATGTATTGATATCTCTCTGTAAGTGAGTCAAGTGGGTGTAAAGCTGCATAAACACAGCAGTGAAAAGCAGCTAAACCCCATTATAAAACTCAATTAATTTCAAAAACCCGTGAAACAAAGACAGTGAAAGAGAGAGAAATTCTTACAAAATTCGTTCAGGGGCTGTGATGCCACCTGGATTGACCATGTCTAGACCCGCAGCTGATTGAGACATAAGGGTGGACACTCTTAGGGCTGAGAGGTTTGGTGAGGTTGGGTGAGCAAACGCAGACGCTTTAAAGTAATACTGCGTGGTACCCATCCCATGGGTCCCAAATCTCCAGGTTCAAGGGCATCTGCCTACATCGAAAACATGCATGAGAAACCCAGAAGATGGTCCACCGAGTGATCGGGAAAGGTTTCTAAAACGCACCTCATTTCTCATCTCCTTGTGCTCGGGTTCGCCATTCCAGCGGCTTTACTAGCAATCTCCCTCCTTGGAGAATCAGCACCTTTAACCTTCTGTTCCATACAGGTGGCAATTTGAACTGAGGATGAACGGGAAGACGGGGAACCAATGAGAGACTAGCTCTAGGTGTTGGGACAGGCACAGGTCACTCTAGTTTCCCATCAGGAAGAAGACTTAACCACAGGCTCAGTCTGCCGCCCGGAAGCAGAATAGGGCCTAAAGCAATCCTGCGCTTTTGCGGCCAGCTCCCAAGAGAGCGAGTTGAAAAATGGAGCTCAGGGGCACTGCAATTCACAAACCTGCAGACTTATAAATGATAACTCTCGTCTACAAATATATTGAGGGAAGGCAACAAAGAGGATTTGAAAGCAAGGCAGAATTGCAGGAAACAGATTTCAGGAGGCAGATTCGAATCGCCTTTAAAGCACAGGAAAAGCGGCAAAACCTCGACAATGATGCCCTTGGCCAAAAAGGGCGTATGCGTTTTTTCCTGAATATATTCAGGAAAAAACGCATATGCCCTTTTTGGCCAACCAAGCAACCTGGAAAGGCAAATCAGCGCTACAAAGAAGTCTCGCTTCCCATCGGTCAAAAGGGCCATGCTGAATAAAGTGTCAAAACCAGAAATGCAGGACAGGCCACGGAGAAACGGGAGCCTTGCTACGCTGATGGGCGGGATGTAAATTGCCAACAGCCACTCAGGAGAAGTGTATGGTGTGTCCTGAAACATTTACAAAACTCAGCTTAGAGAGCATAGGGCACTTCCACTCATGGGCGTATAAATTGGGAAAACTAAAAATCAGCAAGACACAAGCACCCCAAAGTTTAGGGCTGCTCTGTTGACAAGAACCTCCACTTCGTTACACCTTAAATATCCCAGGAAAGAGAAAAATGGATAAAGAAGTTGTGCTCCTTATGTACAATGGAATATCACTCAGCCATGAAATCAACGTCATAAGGCTAGTAGCAGCATGATGAGTGGATTTAGGTACGACGATTCTAAGTGAAATAAGTCACACAGAAAAAGACACTTATCATAAGATATCACTTATAGAGGGAATGTAAAAACCGCTACCCTTGAACTGAATTACAAAACAGAACAGAGTCACACGGTTAGAAAAGACACTATGGCTGCCTAACGGGAAAGGTGAGGTGGGGTGATGCATAAAACAAGGGTTTCAAATTAGCTCAGATACCGTTCCATAAACCCAATACGTAATAGACAAGACCTACTCCTTGCTCAGGGAACTGGACTCAACACCCCCTATTCACCGCCCAAGAATATATCTGACTAGTAAGAATCTCAACACCTATGTATTGATATCTCTCTGTAAATGAGTCAAGTGGGTGTAAAGCTGCATAAACACAGCAGTGAAAAGCAGCTAAACCCCATTATAAAACTCAATTAATTTCAAAAACCCGTGAAACAAAGACAGTGAAAGAGAGAGAAATTCTTACAAAATTCGTTCAGGGGCTGTGATGCCACCTGGATTGACCATATCTAGACCCGCAGCTGATTGAGACATAAGGGTGGACACTCTTGGGGCTGAGAGGTTTGGTGAGGTTGGGTGAGCAAACGCAGACGCTTTAAAGTAATACTGCGTGGTACCCATCCCATGGGTCCCAAATCTCCAGGTTCAAGGGCATCTGCCTACATCGAAAACATGCATGAGAAACCCAGAAGATGGTCCACCGAGTGATCGGGAAAGGTTTCTAAAACGCACCTCATTTCTCATCTCCTTGTGCTCGGGTTCGCCATTCCAGCCGCTTTACTAGCAATCTCCCTCCTTGGAGAATCAGCACCTTTAACCTCCTGTTCCATACAGGTGGCAATTTGTCCTGAGGATGAACGGGAAGAGGGGGAACCAATGAGAGACTAGCTCTAGGTGTTGGGACAGGCACAGGTCACTCTAGTTTCCCATCAGGAAGAAGACTTAACCACAGGCTCAGTCTGCCGCCCGGAAGCAGAATAGGGCCTAAAGCAATCCTGCGCTTTTGCGGCCAGCTCCCAAGAGAGCGAGTTGAAAAATGGAGCTCAGGGGCACTGCAATTCACAAACCTGCAGACTTATAAATGATAACTCTCGTCTACAAATATATTGAGGGAAGGCAACAAAGAGGATTTGAAAGCAAGGCAGAATTGCAGGAAACAGATTTCAGCAGGCAGATTCGAATCGCCTTTAAAGCACAGGAAAAGCGGCAAAACCTCGACAATGATGCCCTTGGCCAAAAAGGGCGTATGCGTTTTTTCCTGAATATATTCAGGAAAAAACGCATACGCCCTTTTTGGCCAACCAAGCAACCTGGAAAGGCAAATCAGCGCTACAAAGAAGTCTCGCTTCCCATCGGTCAAAAGGGCCATGCTGAATAAAGTGTCAAAACCAGAAATGCAGGACAGGCCACGGAGAAACGGGAGCCTTGCTACGCTGATGGGCGGGATGTAAATTGCCAACAGCCACTCAGGAGAAGTGTACGGTGTGTCCTGAAACATTTACAAAACTCAGCTTAGAGAGCATAGGGCACTTCCACTCATGGGCGTATAAATTGGGAAAACTAAAAATCAGCAAGACACAAGCACCCCAAAGTTTAGGGCTGCTCTGTTGACAAGAACCTCCACTTCGTTACACCTTAAATATCCCAGGAAAGAGAAAAATGGATAAAGAAGTTGTGCTCCTTATGTACAATGGAATATCACTCAGCCATGAAATCAACGTCATAAGGCTAGTAGCAGCATGATGAGTGGATTTAGGTACGACGATTCTAAGTGAAATAAGTCACACAGAAAAAGACACTTATCATAAGATATCACTTATAGAGGGAATGTAAAAACCGCTACCCTTGAACTGAATTACAAAACAGAACAGAGTCACACGGTTAGAAAAGACACTATGGCTGCCTAACGGGAAAGGTGAGGTGGGGTGATGCATAAAACAAGGGTTTCAAATTAGCTCAGATACCGTTCCATAAACCCAATACGTAATAGACAAGACCTACTCCTTGCTCAGGGAACTGGACTCAACACCCCCTATTCACCGCCCAAGAATATATCTGACTAGTAAGAATCTCAACACCTATGTATTGATATCTCTCTGTAAGTGAGTCAAGTGGGTGTAAAGCTGCATAAACACAGCAGTGAAAAGCAGCTAAACCCCATTATAAAACTCAATTAATTTCAAAAACCCGTGAAACAAAGACAGTGAAAGAGAGAGAAATTCTTACAAAATTCGTTCAGGGGCTGTGATGCCACCTGGATTGACCATATCTAGACCCGCAGCTGATTGAGACATAAGGGTGGACACTCTTGGGGCTGAGAGGTTTGGTGAGGTTGGGTGAGCAAACGCAGACGCTTTAAAGTAATACTGCGTGGTACCCATCCCATGGGTCCCAAATCTCCAGGTTCAAGGGCATCTGCCTACATCGAAAACATGCATGAGAAACCCAGAAGATGGTCCACCGAGTGATCGGGAAAGGTTTCTAAAACGCACCTCCTTTCTCATCTCCTTGTGCTCGGGTTCGCCATTCCAGCCGCTTTAATAGCAATCTCCCTCCTTGGAGAATCAGCACCTTTAACCTCCTGTTCCATACAGGTGGCAATTTGAACTGAGGATGAACGGGAAGACGGGGAACCAATGAGAGACTAGCTCTAGGTGTTGGGACAGGCACAGGTCACTCTATTTTCCCATCAGGAAGAAGACTTAACCACAGGCTCAGTCTGCCGCCCGGAAGCAGAATAGGGCCTAAAGCAATCCTGCGCTTTTGCGGCCAGCTCCCAAGAGAGCGAGTTGAAAAATGGAGCTCAGGGGCACTGCAATTCACAAACCTGCAGACTTATAAATGATAACTCTCGTCTACAAATATATTGAGGGAAGGCAACAAAGAGGATTTGAAAGCAAGGCAGAATTGCAGGAAACAGATTTCAGGAGGCAGATTCGAATCGCCTTTAAAGCACAGGAAAAGCGGCAAAACCTCGACAATGATGCCCTTGGCCAAAAAGGGCGTATGCGTTTTTTCCTGAATATATTCAGGACAAAACGCATACGCCCTTTTTGGCCAACCAAGCAACCTGGAAAGGCAAATCAGCGCTACAAAGAAGTCTCGCTTCCCATCGGTCAAAAGGGCCATGCTGAGTAAAGTGTCAAAACCAGAAATGCAGGACAGGCCACGGAGAAACGGGAGCCTTGCTACGCTGATGGGCGGGATGTAAATTGCCAACAGCCCCTCTGGAGAAGTGTACGGTGTGTCCTGAAACATTTACAAAACTCAGCTTAGAGAGCATAAGGCACTTCCACTCATGGGCGTATAAATTGGGAAAACTAAAAATCAGCAAGACACAAGCACCCCAAAGTTTAGGGCTGCTCTGTTGACAAGAACCTCCACTTCGTTACACCTTAAATATCCCAGGAAAGAGAAAAATGGATAAAGAAGTTGTGCTCCTTATGTACAATGGAATATCACTCAGCCATGAAATCAACCTCATAAGGCTAGTAGCAGCATGATGAGTGGATTTAGGTACGACAATTCTAAGTCAAATAAGTCACACAGAAAAAGACACTTATCATAAGATATCACTTATAGAGGGAATGTAAAAACCGCTACCCTTGAACTGAATTACAAAACAGAACAGAGTCACACGGTTAGAAAAGACACTATGGCTGCCTAACGGGAAAGGTGAGGTGGGGTGATGCATAAAACAAGGGTTTCAAATTAGCTCAGATACCGTTCCATAAACCCAATACGTAATAGACAAGACCTACTCCTTGCTCAGGGAACTGGACTCAACACCCCCTATTCACCGCCCAAGAATATATCTGACTAGTAAGAATTTTAAAACCTATGTATTGATATCTCTCTGTAAGTGAGTCAAGTGGGTGTAAAGCTGCATAAACACAGCAGTGAAAAGCAGGTAAACCCCATTATAAAACACAAATAATTTTAAAAACCCGTGAAACAAAGACAGTGAAAGAGAGAGAAATTCTTACAAAATTCGTTCAGGGGCTGTGATGCCACCTGGATTGACCATGTCTAGACCCGCAGCTGATTGAGACATAAGGGTGGACACTCTTAGGGCTGAGAGGTTTGGTGAGGTTGGGTGAGCAAACGCAGACGCTTTAAAGTAATACTGCGTGGTACCCATCCCATGGGTCCCAAATCTCCAGGTTCAAGGGCATCTGCCTACATCGAAAACATGCATGAGAAACCCAGAAGATGGTCCACCGAGTGATCGGGAAAGGTTTCTAAAACGCACCTCATTTCTCATCTCCTTGTGCTCGGGTTCGCCATTCCAGCGGCTTTACTAGCAATCTCCCTCCTTGGAGAATCAGCACCTTTAACCTCCTGTTCCATACAGGTTGCAATTTGTCCTGAGGATGAACGGGAAGAGGGGGAACCAATGAGAGACTAGCTCTAGGTGTTGGGACAGGCACAGGTCACTCTATTTTCCCATCAGGAAGAAGAATTAACCACAGGCTCAGTCTGCCGCCCGGAAGCAGAATAGGGCCTAAAGCAATCCTGCGCTTTTGCGGCCAGCTCCCAAGAGAGCGAGTTGAAAAATGGAGCTCAGGGGCACTGCAATTCACAAACCTGCAGACGTATAAATGATAACTCTCGTCTACAAATGTACTGAGGGAAGGCAACAACGAGGATTTGAAAGCAAGGCAGAATTGCAGGAAACAGATTTCAGGAGGCAGATTCGAATCGCCTTTAAAGCACAGGAAAAGCGGCAAAACCTCGACAATGATGCCCTTGGCCAAAAAGGGCGTATGCGTTTTTTCCTGAATATATTCAGGAAAAAACGCATACGCCCTTTTTGGCCAACCAAGCAACCTGGAAAGGCAAATCAGCGCTACAAAGAAGTCTCGCTTCCCATCGGTCAAAAGGGCCATGCTGAATAAAGTGTCAAAACCAGAAATGCAGGACAGGCCACGGAGAAACGGGAGCCTTGCTACGCTGATGGGCGGGATGTAAATTGCCAACAGCCACTCTGGAGAAGTGTACGGTGTGTCCTGAAACATTTACAAAACTCAGCTTAGAGAGCATAGGGCACTTCCACTCATGGGCGTATAAATTGGGAAAACTAAAAATCAGCAAGACACAAGCACCCCAAAGTTTAGGGCTGCTCTGTTGACAAGAACCTCCACTTCGTTACACCTTAAATATCCCAGGAAAGAGAAAAATGGATAAAGAAGTTGTGCTCCTTATGTACAATGGAATATCACTCAGCCATGAAATCAACGTCATAAGGCTAGTAGCAGCATGATGAGTGGATTTAGGTACGACGATTCTAAGTGAAATAAGTCACACAGAAAAAGACACTTATCATAAGATATCACTTATAGAGGGAATGTAAAAACCGCTACCCTTGAACTGAATTACAAAACAGAACAGAGTCACACGGTTAGAAAAGACACTATGGCTGCCTAACGGGAAAGGTGAGGTGGGGTGATGCATAAAACAAGGGTTTCAAATTAGCTCAGATACCGTTCCATAAACCCAATACGTAATAGACAAGACCTACTCCTTGCTCAGGGAACTGGACTCAACACCCCCTATTCACCGCCCAGTAATATATCTGACTAGTAAGAATCTTAAAACCTATGTATTGATATCTCTCTGTAAGTGAGTCAAGTGGGTGTAAAGCTGCATAAACACAGCAGTGAAAAGCAGCTAAACCCCATTATAAAACTCAAATAATTTTAAAAACCCGTGAAACAAAGACAGTGAAAGAGAGAGAAATTCTTACAAAATTCGTTCAGGGGCTGTGATGCCACCTGGATTGACCATGTCTAGACCCGCGGCTGATTGAGACATAAGGGTGGACACTCTTAGGGCTGAGAGGTTTGGTGAGGTTGGGTGAGCAAACGCAGACGCTTTAAAGTAATACTGCGTGGTACCCATCCCATGGGTCCCAAATCTCCAGGTTCAAGGGCATCTGCCTACATCGAAAACATGCATGAGAAACCCAGAAGATGGTCCACCGAGTGATCGGGAAAGGTTTCTAAAACGCACCTCATTTCTCATCTCCTTGTGCTCGGGTTCGCCATTCCAGCGGCTTTACTAGCAATCTCCCTCCTTGGAGAATCAGCACCTTTAACCTCCTGTTCCATACAGGTGGCAATTTGAACTGAGGATGAACGGGAAGACGGGGAACCAATGAGAGACTAGCTCTAGGTGTTGGGACAGGCACAGGTCACTCTAGTTTCCCATCAGGAAGAAGACTTAACCACAGGCTCAGTCTGCCGCCCGGAAGCAGAATAGGGCCTAAAGCAATCCTGCGCTTTTGCGGCCAGCTCCCAAGAGAGCGAGTTGAAAAATGGAGCTCAGGGGCACTGCAATTCACAAACCTGCAGACTTATAAATGATAACTCTCGTCTACAAATATATTGAGGGAAGGCAACAAAGAGGATTTGAAAGCAAGGCAGAATTGCAGGAAACAGATTTCAGGAGGCAGATTCGAATCGCCTTTAAAGCACAGGAAAAGCGGCAAAACCTCGACAATGATGCCCTTGGCCAAAAAGGGCGTATGCGTTTTTTCCTGAATATATTCAGGAAAAAACGCATACGCCCTTTTTGGCCAACCAAGCAACCTGGAAAGGCAAATCAGCGCTACAAAGAAGTCTCGCTTCCCATCGGTCAAAAGGGCCATGCTGAATAAAGTGTCAAAACCAGAAATGCAGGACAGGCCACGGAGAAACGGGAGCCTTGCTACGCTGATGGGCGGGATGTAAATTGCCAACAGCCACTCAGGAGAAGTGTACGGTGTGTCCTGAAACATTTACAAAACTCAGCTTAGAGAGCATAGGGCACTTCCACTCATGGGCGTATAAATTGGGAAAACTAAAAATCAGCAAGACACAAGCACCCCAAAGTTTAGGGCTGCTCTGTTGACAAGAACCTCCACTTCGTTACACCTTAAATATCCCAGGAAAGAGAAAAATGGATAAAGAAGTTGTGCTCCTTATGTACAATGGAATATCACTCAGCCATGAAATCAACGTCATAAGGCTAGTAGCAGCATGATGAGTGGATTTAGGTACGACGATTCTAAGTGAAATAAGTCACACAGAAAAAGACACTTATCATAAGATATCACTTATAGAGGGAATGTAAAAACCGCTACCCTTGAACTGAATTACAAAACAGAACAGAGTCACACGGTTAGAAAAGACACTATGGCTGCCTAACGGGAAAGGTGAGGTGGGGTGATGCATAAAACAAGGGTTTCAAATTAGCTCAGATACCGTTCCATAAACCCAATACGTAATAGACAAGACCTACTCCTTGCTCAGGGAACTGGACTCAACACCCCCTATTCACCGCCCAGTAATATATCTGACTAGTAAGAATCTTAAAACCTATGTATTGATATCTCTCTGTAAGTGAGTCAAGTGGGTGTAAAGCTGCATAAACACAGCAGTGAAAAGCAGCTAAACCCCATTATAAAACTCAAATAATTTTAAAAACCCGTGAAACAAAGACAGTGAAAGAGAGAGAAATTCTTACAAAATTCGTTCAGGGGCTGTGATGCCACCTGGATTGACCATGTCTAGACCCGTGGCTGATTGAGACATAAGGGTGGACACTCTTAGGGCTGAGAGGTTTGGTGAGGTTGGGTGAGCAAACGCAGACGCTTTAAAGTAATACTGCGTGGTACCCATCCCATGGGTCCCAAATCTCCAGGTTCAAGGGCATCTGCCTACATCGAAAACATGCATGAGAAACCCAGAAGATGGTCCACCGAGTGATCGGGAAAGGTTTCTAAAACGCACCTCATTTCTCATCTCCTTGTGCTCGGGTTCGCCATTCCAGCGGCTTTACTAGCAATCTCCCTCCTTGGAGAATCAGCACCTTTAACCTCCTGTTCCATACAGGTGGCAATTTGAACTGAGGATGAACGGGAAGACGGGGAACCAATGAGAGACTAGCTCTAGGTGTTGGGACAGGCACAGGTCACTCTAGTTTCCCATCAGGAAGAAGACTTAACCACAGGCTCAGTCTGCCGCCCGGAAGCAGAATAGGGCCTAAAGCAATCCTGCGCTTTTGCGGCCAGCTCCCAAGAGAGCGAGTTGAAAAATGGAGCTCAGGGGCACTGCAATTCACAAACCTGCAGACTTATAAATGATAACTCTCGTCTACAAATATATTGAGGGAAGGCAACAAAGAGGATTTGAAAGCAAGGCAGAATTGCAGGAAACAGATTTCAGGAGGCAGATTCGAATCGCCTTTAAAGCACAGGAAAAGCGGCAAAACCTCGACAATGATGCCCTTGGCCAAAAAGGGCGTATGCGTTTTTTCCTGAATATATTCAGGAAAAAACGCATACGCCCTTTTTGGCCAACCAAGCAACCTGGAAAGGCAAATCAGCGCTACAAAGAAGTCTCGCTTCCCATCGGTCAAAAGGGCCATGCTGAATAAAGTGTCAAAACCAGAAATGCAGGACAGGCCACGGAGAAACGGGAGCCTTGCTACGCTGATGGGCGGGATGTAAATTGCCAACAGCCACTCAGGAGAAGTGTACGGTGTGTCCTGAAACATTTACAAAACTCAGCTTAGAGAGCATAGGGCACTTCCACTCATGGGCGTATAAATTGGGAAAACTAAAAATCAGCAAGACACAAGCACCCCAAAGTTTAGGGCTGCTCTGTTGACAAGAACCTCCACTTCGTTACACCTTAAATATCCCAGGAAAGAGAAAAATGGATAAAGAAGTTGTGCTCCTTATGTACAATGGAATATCACTCAGCCATGAAATCAACGTCATAAGGCTAGTAGCAGCATGATGAGTGGATTTAGGTACGACGATTCTAAGTGAAATAAGTCACACAGAAAAAGACACTTATCATAAGATATCACTTATAGAGGGAATGTAAAAACCGCTACCCTTGAACTGAATTACAAAACAGAACAGAGTCACACGGTTAGAAAAGACACTATGGCTGCCTAACGGGAAAGGTGAGGTGGGGTGATGCATAAAACAAGGGTTTCAAATTAGCTCAGATACCGTTCCATAAACCCAATACGTAATAGACAAGACCTACTCCTTGCTCAGGGAACTGGACTCAACACCCCCTATTCACCGCCCAAGAATATATCTGACTAGTAAGAATCTCAACACCTATGTATTGATATCTCTCTGTAAGTGAGTCAAGTGGGTGTAAAGCTGCATAAACACAGCAGTGAAAAGCAGCTAAACCCCATTATAAAACTCAATTAATTTCAAAAACCCGTGAAACAAAGACAGTGAAAGAGAGAGAAATTCTTACAAAATTCGTTCAGGGGCTGTGATGCCACCTGGATTGACCATATCTAGACCCGCATCTGATTGAGACATAAGGGTGGACACTCTTGGGGCTGAGAGGTTTGGTGAGGTTGGGTGAGCAAACGCAGACGCTTTAAAGTAATACTGCGTGGTACCCATCCCATGGGTCCCAAATCTCCAGGTTCAAGGGCATCTGCCTACATCGAAAACATGCATGAGAAACCCAGAAGATGGTCCACCGAGTGATCGGGAAAGGTTTCTAAAACGCACCTCATTTCTCATCTCCTTGTGCTCGGGTTCGCCATTCCAGCCGCTTTACTAGCAATCTCCCTCCTTGGAGAATCATCACCTTTAACCTCCTGTTCCATACAGGTTGCAATTTGTCCTGAGGATGAACGGGAAGAGGGGGAACCAATGAGAGACTAGCTCTAGGTGTTGGGACAGGCACAGGTCACTCTAGTTTCCCATCAGGAAGAAGACTTAACCACAGGCTCAGTCTGCCGCCCGGAAGCAGAATAGGGCCTAAAGCAATCCTGCGCTTTTGCGGCCAGCTCCCAAGAGAGCGAGTTGAAAAATGGAGCTCAGGGGCACTGCAATTCACAAACCTGCAGACTTATAAATGATAACTCTCGTCTACAAATATATTGAGGGAAGGCAACAAAGAGGATTTGAAAGCAAGGCAGAATTGCAGGAAACAGATTTCAGGAGGCAGATTCGAATCGCCTTTAAAGCACTGGAAAAGCGGCAAAACCTCGACAATGATGCCCTTGGCCAAAAAGGGCGTATGCGTTTTTTCCTGAATATATTCAGGAAAAAACGCATATGCCCTTTTTGGCCAACCAAGCAACCTGGAAAGGCAAATCAGCGCTACACAGAAGTCTCGCTTCCCATCGGTCAAAAGGGCCATGCTGAATAAAGTGTCAAAACCAGAAATGCAGGACAGGCCACGGAGAAACGGGAGCCTTGCTACGCTGATGGGCGGGATGTAAATTGCCAACAGCCACTCTGGAGAAGTGTACGGTGTGTCCTGAAACATTTACAAAACTCAGCTTAGAGAGCATAGGGCACTTCCACTCATGGGCGTATAAATTGGGAAAACTAAAAATCAGCAAGACACAAGCACCCCAAAGTTTAGGGCTGCTCTGTTGACAAGAACCTCCACTTCGTTACACCTTAAATATCCCAGGAAAGATAAAAATGGATAAAGAAGTTGTGCTCCTTATGTACAATGGAATATCACTCAGCCATGAAATCAACGTCATAAGGCTAGTAGCAGCATGATGAGTGGATTTAGGTACGACGATTCTAAGTGAAATAAGTCACACAGAAAAAGACACTTATCATAAGATATCACTTATAGAGGGAATGTAAAAACCGCTACCCTTGAACTGAATTACAAAACAGAACAGAGTCACACGGTTAGAAAAGACACTATGGCTGCCTAACGGGAAAGGTGAGGTGGGGTGATGCATAAAACAAGGGTTTCAAATTAGCTCAGATACCGTTCCATAAACCCAATACGTAATAGACAAGACCTACTCCTTGCTCAGGGAACTGGACTCAACACCCCCTATTCACCGCCCAGTAATATATCTGACTAGTAAGAATCTTAAAACCTATGTATTGATATCTCTCTGTAAGTGAGTCAAGTGGGTGTAAAGCTGCATAAACACAGCAGTGAAAAGCAGCTAAACCCCATTATAAAACTCAAATAATTTTAAAAACCCGTGAAACAAAGACAGTGAAAGAGAGAGAAATTCTTACAAAATTCGTTCAGGGGCTGTGATGCCACCTGGATTGACCATGTCTAGACCCGCAGCTGATTGAGACATAAGGGTGGACACTCTTAGGGCTGAGAGGTTTGGTGAGGTTGGGTGAGCAAACGCAGACGCTTTAAAGTAATACTGCGTGGTACCCATCCCATGGGTCCCAAATCTCCAGGTTCAAGGGCATCTGCCTACATCGAAAACATGCATGAGAAACCCAGAAGATGGTCCACCGAGTGATCGGGAAAGGTTTCTAAAACGCACCTCATTTCTCATCTCCTTGTGCTCGGGTTCGCCATTCCAGCGGCTTTACTAGCAATCTCCCTCCTTGGAGAATCAGCACCTTTAACCTCCTGTTCCATACAGGTGGCAATTTGAACTGAGGATGAACGGGAAGACGGGGAACCAATGAGAGACTAGCTCTAGGTGTTGGGACAGGCACAGGTCACTCTAGTTTCCCATCAGGAAGAAGACTTAACCACAGGCTCAGTCTGCCGCCCGGAAGCAGAATAGGGCCTAAAGCAATCCTGCGCTTTTGCGGCCAGCTCCCAAGAGAGCGAGTTGAAAAATGGAGCTCAGGGGCACTGCAATTCACAAACCTGCAGACTTATAAATGATAACTCTCGTCTACAAATATATTGAGGGAAGGCAACAAAGAGGATTTGAAAGCAAGGCAGAATTGCAGGAAACAGATTTCAGGAGGCAGATTCGAATCGCCTTTAAAGCACAGGAAAAGCGGCAAAACCTCGACAATGATGCCCTTGGCCAAAAAGGGCGTATGCGTTTTTTCCTGAATATATTCAGGAAAAAACGCATACGCCCTTTTTGGCCAACCAAGCAACCTGGAAAGGCAAATCAGCGCTACAAAGAAGTCTCGCTTCCCATCGGTCAAAAGGGCCATGCTGAATAAAGTGTCAAAACCAGAAATGCAGGACAGGCCACGGAGAAACGGGAGCCTTGCTACGCTGATGGGCGGGATGTAAATTGCCAAAAGCCACTCAGGAGAAGTGTACGGTGTGTCCTGAAACATTTACAAAACTCAGCTTAGAGAGCATAGGGCACTTCCACTCATGGGCGTATAAATTGGGAAAACTAAAAATCAGCAAGACACAAGCACCCCAAAGTTTAGGGCTGCTCTGTTGACAAGAACCTCCACTTCGTTACACCTTAAATATCCCAGGAAAGAGAAAAATGGATAAAGAAGTTGTGCTCCTTATGTACAATGGAATATCACTCAGCCATGAAATCAACGTCATAAGGCTAGTAGCAGCATGATGAGTGGATTTAGGTACGACGATTCTAAGTGAAATAAGTCACACAGAAAAAGACACTTATCATAAGATATCACTTATAGAGGGAATGTAAAAACCGCTACCCTTGAACTGAATTACAAAACAGAACAGAGTCACACGGTTAGAAAAGACACTATGGCTGCCTAACGGGAAAGGTGAGGTGGGGTGATGCATAAAACAAGGGTTTCAAATTAGCTCAGATACCGTTCCATAAACCCAATACGTAATAGACAAGACCTACTCCTTGCTCAGGGAACTGGACTCAACACCCCCTATTCACCGCCCAAGAATATATCTGACTAGTAAGAATCTCAACACCTATGTATTGATATCTCTCTGTAAGTGAGTCAAGTGGGTGTAAAGCTGCATAAACACAGCAGTGAAAAGCAGCTAAACCCCATTATAAAACTCAATTAATTTCAAAAACCCGTGAAACAAAGACAGTGAAAGAGAGAGAAATTCTTACAAAATTCGTTCAGGGGCTGTGATGCCACCTGGATTGACCATATCTAGACCCGCAGCTGATTGAGACATAAGGGTGGACACTCTTGGGGCTGAGAGGTTTGGTGAGGTTGGGTGAGCAAACGCAGACGCTTTAAAGTAATACTGCGTGGTACCCATCCCATGGGTCCCAAATCTCCAGGTTCAAGGGCATCTGCCTACATCGAAAACATGCATGAGAAACCCAGAAGATGGTCCACCGAGTGATCGGGAAAGGTTTCTAAAACGCACCTCCTTTCTCATCTCCTTGTGCTCGGGTTCGCCATTCCAGCCGCTTTAATAGCAATCTCCCTCCTTGGAGAATCAGCACCTTTAACCTCCTGTTCCATACAGGTGGCAATTTGAACTGAGGATGAACGGGAAGACGGGGAACCAATGAGAGACTAGCTCTAGGTGTTGGGACAGGCACAGGTCACTCTATTTTCCCATCAGGAAGAAGACTTAACCACAGGCTCAGTCTGCCGCCCGGAAGCAGAATAGGGCCTAAAGCAATCCTGCGCTTTTGCGGCCAGCTCCCAAGAGAGCGAGTTGAAAAATGGAGCTCAGGGGCACTGCAATTCACAAACCTGCAGACTTATAAATGATAACTCTCGTCTACAAATATATTGAGGGAAGGCAACAAAGAGGATTTGAAAGCAAGGCAGAATTGCAGGAAACAGATTTCAGGAGGCAGATTCGAATCGCCTTTAAAGCACAGGAAAAGCGGCAAAACCTCGACAATGATGCCCTTGGCCAAAAAGGGCGTATGCGTTTTTTCCTGAATATATTCAGGACAAAACGCATACGCCCTTTTTGGCCAACCAAGCAACCTGGAAAGGCAAATCAGCGCTACAAAGAAGTCTCGCTTCCCATCGGTCAAAAGGGCCATGCTGAGTAAAGTGTCAAAACCAGAAATGCAGGACAGGCCACGGAGAAACGGGAGCCTTGCTACGCTGATGGGCGGGATGTAAATTGCCAACAGCCCCTCTGGAGAAGTGTACGGTGTGTCCTGAAACATTTACAAAACTCAGCTTAGAGAGCATAAGGCACTTCCACTCATGGGCGTATAAATTGGGAAAACTAAAAATCAGCAAGACACAAGCACCCCAAAGTTTAGGGCTGCTCTGTTGACAAGAACCTCCACTTCGTTACACCTTAAATATCCCAGGAAAGAGAAAAATGGATAAAGAAGTTGTGCTCCTTATGTACAATGGAATATCACTCAGCCATGAAATCAACCTCATAAGGCTAGTAGCAGCATGATGAGTGGATTTAGGTACGACGATTCTAAGTCAAATAAGTCACACAGAAAAAGACACTTATCATAAGATATCACTTATAGAGGGAATGTAAAAACCGCTACCCTTGAACTGAATTACAAAACAGAACAGAGTCACACGGTTAGAAAAGACACTATGGCTGCCTAACGGGAAAGGTGAGGTGGGGTGATGCCTAAAACAAGGGTTTCAAATTAGCTCAGATACCGTTCCATAAACCCAATACGTAATAGACAAGACCTACTCCTTGCTCAGGGAACTGGACTCAACACCCCCTATTCACCGCCCAGGAATATATCTGACTAGTAAGAATCTTAAAACCTATGTATTGATATCTCTCTGTAAGTGAGTCAAGTGGGTGTAAAGCTGCATAAACACAGCAGTGAAAAGCAGCTAAACCCCATTATAAAACTCAATTAATTTTAAAAACCCGTGAAACAAAGACAGTGAAACAGAGAGAAATTCTTACAAAATTCGTTCAGGGGCTGTGATGCCACCTGGATTGACCATATCTAGACACGAGGCTGATTGAGACATAAGGGTGGACACTCTTGGGGCTGAGAGGTTTGGTGAGGTTGGGTGAGCAAACGCAGACGCTTTAAAGTAATACTGCGTGGTACCCATCCCATGGGTCCCAAATCTCCAGGCTCAAGGGCATCTGCCTACATCGAAAACATGCATGAGAAACCCAGAAGATGGTCCACCGAGTGATCGGGAAAGGTTTCTAAAACGCACCTCATTTCTCATCTCCTTGTGCTCGGGTTCGCCATTCCAGCCGCTTTACTAGCAATCTCCCTCCTTGGAGAATCAGCACCTTTAACCTCCTGTTCCATACAGGTTGCAATTTGTCCTGAGGATGAACGGGAAGAGGGGGAACCAATGAGAGACTAGCTCTAGGTGTTGGGACAGGCACAGGTCACTCTATTTTCCCATCAGGAAGAAGAATTAACCACAGGCTCAGTCTGCCGCCCGGAAGCAGAATAGGGCCTAAAGCAATCCTGCGCTTTTGCGGCCAGCTCCCAAGAGAGCGAGTTGAAAAATGGAGCTCAGGGGCACTGCAATTCACAAACCTGCAGACGTATAAATGATAACTCTCGTCTACAAATATATTGGGGGAAGGCAACAACGAGGATTTGAAAGCAAGGCAGAATTGCAGGAAACAGATTTCAGGAGGCAGATTCGAATCGCCTTTAAAGCACAGGAAAAGCGGCAAAACCTCGACAATGATGCCCTTGGCCAAAAAGGGCGTATGCGTTTTTTCCTGAATATATTCAGGAAAAAACGCATACGCCCTTTTTGGCCAACCAAGCAACCTGGAAAGGCAAATCAGCGCTACAAAGAAGTCTCGCTTCCCATCGGTCAAAAGGGCCATGCTGAATAAAGTGTCAAAACCAGAAATGCAGGACAGGCCACGGAGAAACGGGAGCCTTGCTACGCTGATGGGCGGGATGTAAATTGCCAACAGCCACTCTGGAGAAGTGTACGGTGTGTCCTGAAACATTTACAAAACTCAGCTTAGAGAGCATAGGGCACTTCCACTCATGGGCGTATAAAATGGGAAAACTAAAAATCAGCAAGACACAAGCACCCCAAAGTTTAGGGCTGCTCTGTTGACAAGAACCTCCACTTCGTTACACCTTAAATATCCCAGGAAAGAGAAAAATGGATAAAGAAGTTGTGGTCCTTATGTACAAAGGAATATCACTCAGCCATGAAATCAACGTCATAAGGCTAGTAGCAGCATGATGAGTGGATTTAGGTACGACGATTCTAAGTCAAATAAGTCACACAGAAAAAGACACTTATCATAAGATATCACTTATAGAGGCAATGTAAAAACCGCTACCCTTGAACTGAATTACAAAACAGAACAGAGTCACACGGTTAGAAAACACACTATGGCTGCCTAACGGGAAAGGTGAGGTGGGGTGATGCCTAAAACAAGGGTTTCAAATTAGCTCAGATACCGTTCCATAAACCCAATACGTAATAGACAAGACCTACTCCTTGCTCAGGGAACTGGACTCAACACCCCCTATTCACCGCCCAGGAATATATCTGACTAGTAAGAATCTTAAAACCTATGTATTGATATCTCTCTGTAAGTGAGTCAAGTGGGTGTAAAGCTGCATAAACACAGCAGTGAAAAGCAGCTAAACCCCATTATAAAACTCGATTAATTTTAAAAACCCGTGAAACAAAGACAGTGAAACAGAGAGAAATTCTTACAAAATTCGTTCAGGGGCTGTGATGCCACCTGGATTGACCATATCTAGACCCGAGGCTGATTGAGACATAAGGGTGGACACTCTTGGGGCTGAGAGGTTTGGTGAGGTTGGGTGAGCAAACGCAGACGCTTTAAAGTAATACTGCGTGGTACCCATCCCATGGGTCCCAAATCTCCAGGTTCAAGGGCATCTTCCTACATCGAAAACATGCATGAGAAACCCAGAAGATGGTCCACCGAGTGATCGGGAAAGGTTTCTAAAACGCACCTCCTTTCTCATCTCCTTGTGCTCGGGTTCGCCATTCCAGCCGCTTTACTAGCAATCTCCCTCCTTGGAGAATCAGCACCTTTAACCTCCTGTTCCATACAGGTGGCAATTTGAACTGAGGATGAACGGGAAGACGGGGAAGCAATGAGAGACTAGCTCTAGGTGTTGGGACAGGCACAGGTCACTCTAGTTTCCCATCAGGAAGAAGACTTAACCACAGGCTCAGTCTGCCGCCCGGAAGCAGAATAGGGCCTAAAGCAATCCTGCGCTTTTGCGGCCAGCTCCCAAGAGAGCGAGTTGAAAAATGGAGCTCAGGGGCACTGCAATTCACAAACCTGCAGACTTATAAATGATAACTCTCGTCTACAAATATATTGAGGGAAGGCAACAAAGAGGATTTGAAAGCAAGGCAGAATTGCAGGAAACAGATTTCAGGAGGCAGATTCGAATCGCCTTTAAAGCACTGGAAAAGCGGCAAAACCTCGACAATGATGCCCTTGGCCAAAAAGGGCGTATGCGTTTTTTCCTGAATATATTCAGGACAAAACGCATACGCCCTTTTTGGCCAACCAAGCAACCTGGAAAGGCAAATCAGCGCTACACAGAAGTCTCGCTTCCCATCGGTCAAAAGGGCCATGCTGAATAAAGTGTCAAAACCAGAAATGCAGGACAGGCCACGGAGAAACGGGAGCCTTGCTACGCTGATGGGCGGGATGTAAATTGCCAACAGCCACTCTGGAGAAGTGTACGGTGTGTCCTGAAACATTTACAAAACTCAGCTTAGAGAGCATAGGGCACTTCCACTCATGGGCGTATAAAATGGGAAAACTAAAAATCAGCAAGACACAAGCACCCCAAAGTTTAGGGCTGCTCTGTTGACAAGAACCTCCACTTCGTTACACCTTAAATATCCCAGGAAAGAGAAAAATGGATAAAGAAGTTGTGGTCCTTATGTACAAAGGAATATCACTCAGCCATGAAATCAACGTCATAAGGCTAGTAGCAGCATGATGAGTGGATTTAGGTACGACGATTCTAAGTCAAATAAGTCACACAGAAAAAGACACTTATCATAAGATATCACTTATAGAGGGAATGTAAAAACCGCTACCCTTGAACTGAATTACAAAACAGAACAGAGTCACACGGTTAGAAAAGACACTATGGCTGCCTAACGGGAAAGGTGAGGTGGGGTGATGCATAAAACAAGGGTTTCAAATTAGCTCAGATACCGTTCCATAAACCCAATATGTAATAGACAAGACCTACTCCTTGCTCAGGGAACTGGACTCAACACCCCCTATTCACCGCCCAAGAATATATCTGACTAGTAAGAATCTCAACACCTATGTATTGATATCTCTCTGTAAGTGAGTCAAGTGGGTGTAAAGCTGCATAAACACAGCAGTGAAAAGCAGCTAAACCCCATTATAAAACTCAATTAATTTCAAAAACCCGTGAAACAAAGACAGTGAAAGAGAGAGAAATTCTTACAAAATTCGTTCAGGGGCTGTGATGCCACCTGGATTGACCATATCTAGACCCGCAGCTGATTGAGACATAAGGGTGGACACTCTTGGGGCTGAGAGGTTTGGTGAGGTTGGGTGAGCAAACGCAGACGCTTTAAAGTAATACTGCGTGGTACCCATCCCATGGGTCCCAAATCTCCAGGTTCAAGGGCATCTGCCTACATCGAAAACATGCATGAGAAACCCAGAAGATGGTCCACCGAGTGATCGGGAAAGGTTTCTAAAACGCACCTCATTTCTCATCTCCTTGTGCTCGGGTTCGCCATTCCAGCCGCTTTACTAGCAATCTCCCTCCTTGGAGAATCAGCACCTTTAACCTCCTGTTCCATACAGGTTGCAATTTGTCCTGAGGATGAACGGGAAGAGGGGGAACCAATGAGAGACTAGCTCTAGGTGTTGGGACAGGCACAGGTCACTCTAGTTTCCCATCAGGAAGAAGACTTAACCACAGGCTCAGTCTGCCGCCCGGAAGCAGAATAGGGCCTAAAGCAATCCTGCGCTTTTGCGGCCAGCTCCCAAGAGAGCGAGTTGAAAAATGGAGCTCAGGGGCACTGCAATTCACAAACCTGCAGACTTATAAATGATAACTCTCGTCTACAAATATATTGAGGGAAGGCAACAAAGAGGATTTGAAAGCAAGGCAGAATTGCAGGAAACAGATTTCAGGAGGCAGATTCGAATCGCCTTTAAAGCACAGGAAAAGCGGCAAAACCTCGACAATGATGCCCTTGGCCAAAAAGGGCGTATGCGTTTTTTCCTGAATATATTCAGGAAAAAACGCATACGCCCTTTTTGGCCAACCAAGCAACCTGGAAAGGCAAATCAGCGCTACAAAGAAGTCTCGCTTCCCATCGGTCAAAAGGGCCATGCTGAATAAAGTGTCAAAACCAGAAATGCAGGACAGGCCACGGAGAAACGGGAGCCTTGCTACGCTGATGGGCGGGATGTAAATTGCCAACAGCCACTCAGGAGAAGTGTACGGTGTGTCCTGAAACATTTACAAAACTCAGCTTAGAGAGCATAGGGCACTTCCACTCATGGGCGTATAAATTGGGAAAACTAAAAATCAGCAAGACACAAGCACCCCAAAGTTTAGGGCTGCTCTGTTGACAAGAACCTCCACTTCGTTACACCTTAAATATCCCAGGAAAGAGAAAAATGGATAAAGAAGTTGTGCTCCTTATGTACAATGGAATATCACTCAGCCATGAAATCAACGTCATAAGGCTAGTAGCAGCATGATGAGTGGATTTAGGTACGACGATTCTAAGTGAAATAAGTCACACAGAAAAAGACACTTATCATAAGATATCACTTATAGAGGGAATGTAAAAACCGCTACCCTTGAACTGAATTACAAAACAGAACAGAGTCACACGGTTAGAAAAGACACTATGGCTGCCTAACGGGAAAGGTGAGGTGGGGTGATGCCTAAAACAAGGGTTTCAAATTAGCTCAGATACCGTTCCATAAACCCAATACGTAATAGACAAGACCTACTCCTTGCTCAGGGAACTGGACTCAACACCCCCTATTCACCGCCCAGGAATATATCTGACTAGTAAGAATCTTAAAACCTATGTATTGATATCTCTCTGTAAGTGAGTCAAGTGGGTGTAAAGCTGCATAAACACAGCAGTGAAAAGCAGCTAAACCCCATTATAAAACTCGATTAATTTTAAAAACCCGTGAAACAAAGACAGTGAAACAGAGAGAATTTCTTACAAAATTCGTTCAGGGGCTGTGATGCCACCTGGATTGACCATATCTAGACCCGAGGCTGATTGAGACATAAGGGTGGACACTCTTGGGGCTGAGAGGTTTGGTGAGGTTGGGTGAGCAAACGCAGACGCTTTAAAGTAATACTGCGTGGTACCCATCCCATGGGTCCCAAATCTCCAGGTTCAAGGGCATCTTCCTACATCGAAAACATGCATGAGAAACCCAGAAGATGGTCCACCGAGTGATCGGGAAAGGTTTCTAAAACGCACCTCCTTTCTCATCTCCTTGTGCTCGGGTTCGCCATTCCAGCCGCTTTACTAGCAATCTCCCTCCTTGGAGAATCAGCACCTTTAACCTCCTGTTCCATACAGGTGGCAATTTGAACTGAGGATGAACGGGAAGACGGGGAACCAATGAGAGACTAGCTCTAGGTGTTGGGACAGGCACAGGTCACTCTAGTTTCCCATCAGGAAGAAGACTTAACCACAGGCTCAGTCTGCCGCCCGGAAGCAGAATAGGGCCTAAAGCAATCCTGCGCTTTTGCGGCCAGCTCCCAAGAGAGCGAGTTGAAAAATGGAGCTCAGGGGCACTGCAATTCACAAACCTGCAGACTTATAAATGATAACTCTCGTCTACAAATATATTGAGGGAAGGCAACAAAGAGGATTTGAAAGCAAGGCAGAATTGCAGGAAACAGATTTCAGGAGGCAGATTCGAATCGCCTTTAAAGCACTGGAAAAGCGGCAAAACCTCGACAATGATGCCCTTGGCCAAAAAGGGCGTATGCGTTTTTTCCTGAATATATTCAGGACAAAACGCATACGCCCTTTTTGGCCAACCAAGCAACCTGGAAAGGCAAATCAGCGCTACACAGAAGTCTCGCTTCCCATCGGTCAAAAGGGCCATGCTGAATAAAGTGTCAAAACCAGAAATGCAGGACAGGCCACGGAGAAACGGGAGCCTTGCTACGCTGATGGGCGGGATGTAAATTGCCAACAGCCACTCTGGAGAAGTGTACGGTGTGTCCTGAAACATTTACAAAACTCAGCTTAGAGAGCATAGGGCACTTCCACTCATGGGCGTATAAAATGGGAAAACTAAAAATCAGCAAGACACAAGCACCCCAAAGTTTAGGGCTGCTCTGTTGACAAGAACCTCCACTTCGTTACACCTTAAATATCCCAGGAAAGAGAAAAATGGATAAAGAAGTTGTGGTCCTTATGTACAAAGGAATATCACTCAGCCATGAAATCAACGTCATAAGGCTAGTAGCAGCATGATGAGTGGATTTAGGTACGACGATTCTAAGTCAAATAAGTCACACAGAAAAAGACACTTATCATAAGATATCACTTATAGAGGGAATGTAAAAACCGCTACCCTTGAACTGAATTACAAAACAGAACAGAGTCACACGGTTAGAAAAGACACTATGGCTGCCTAACGGGAAAGGTGAGGTGGGGTGATGCATAAAACAAGGGTTTCAAATTAGCTCAGATACCGTTCCATAAACCCAATACGTAATAGACAAGACCTACTCCTTGCTCAGGGAACTGGACTCAACACCCCCTATTCACCGCCCAAGAATATATCTGACTAGTAAGAATCTCAACACCTATGTATTGATATCTCTCTGTAAGTGAGTCAAGTGGGTGTAAAGCTGCATAAACACAGCAGTGAAAAGCAGCTAAACCCCATTATAAAACTCAATTAATTTCAAAAACCCGTGAAACAAAGACAGTGAAAGAGAGAGAAATTCTTACAAAATTCGTTCAGGGGCTGTGATGCCACCTGGATTGACCATATCTAGACCCGCAGCTGATTGAGACATAAGGGTGGACACTCTTGGGGCTGAGAGGTTTGGTGAGGTTGGGTGAGCAAACGCAGACGCTTTAAAGTAATACTGCGTGGTACCCATCCCATGGGTCCCAAATCTCCAGGTTCAAGGGCATCTGCCTACATCGAAAACATGCATGAGAAACCCAGAAGATGGTCCACCGAGTGATCGGGAAAGGTTTCTAAAACGCACCTCATTTCTCATCTCCTTGTGCTCGGGTTCGCCATTCCAGCCGCTTTACTAGCAATCTCCCTCCTTGGAGAATCAGCACCTTTAACCTCCTGTTCCATACAGGTGGCAATTTGAACTGAGGATGAACGGGAAGAGGGGGAACCAATGAGAGACTAGCTCTAGGTGTTGGGACAGGCACAGGTCACTCTATTTTCCCATCAGGAAGAAGAATTAACCACAGGCTCAGTCTGCCGCCCGGAAGCAGAATAGGGCCTAAAGCAATCCTGCGCTTTTGCGGCCAGCTCCCAAGAGAGCGAGTTGAAAAATGGAGCTCAGGGGCACTGCAATTCACAAACCTGCAGACGTATAAATGATAACTCTCGTCTACAAATATATTGGGGGAAGGCAACAACGAGGATTTGAAAGCAAGGCAGAATTGCAGGAAACAGATTTCAGGAGGCAGATTCGAATCGCCTTTAAAGCACAGGAAAAGCGGCAAAACCTCGACAATGATGCCCTTGGCCAAAAAGGGCGTATGCGTTTTTTCCTGAATATATTCAGGAAAAAACGCATACGCCCTTTTTGGCCAACCAAGCAACCTGGAAAGGCAAATCAGCGCTACAAAGAAGTCTCGCTTCCCATCGGTCAAAAGGGCCATGCTGAATAAAGTGTCAAAACCAGAAATGCAGGACAGGCCACGGAGAAACGGGAGCCTTGCTACGCTGATGGGCGGGATGTAAATTGCCAACAGCCACTCTGGAGAAGTGTACGGTGTGTCCTGAAACATTTACAAAACTCAGCTTAGAGAGCATAGGGCACTTCCACTCATGGGCGTATAAAATGGGAAAACTAAAAATCAGCAAGACACAAGCACCCCAAAGTTTAGGGCTGCTCTGTTGACAAGAACCTCCACTTCGTTACACCTTAAATATCCCAGGAAAGAGAAAAATGGATAAAGAAGTTGTGGTCCTTATGTACAAAGGAATATCACTCAGCCATGAAATCAACGTCATAAGGCTAGTAGCAGCATGATGAGTGGATTTAGGTACGACGATTCTAAGTCAAATAAGTCACACAGAAAAAGACACTTATCATAAGATATCACTTATAGAGGGAATGTAAAAACCGCTACCCTTGAACTGAATTACAAAACAGAACAGAGTCACACGGTTAGAAAACACACTATGGCTGCCTAACGGGAAAGGTGAGGTGGGGTGATGCCTAAAACAAGGGTTTCAAATTAGCTCAGATACCGTTCCATAAACCCAATACGTAATAGACAAGACCTACTCCTTGCTCAGGGAACTGGACTCAACACCCCCTATTCACCGCCCAGGAATATATCTGACTAGTAAGAATCTTAAAACCTATGTATTGATATCTCTCTGTAAGTGAGTCAAGTGGGTGTAAAGCTGCATAAACACAGCAGTGAAAAGCAGCTAAACCCCATTATAAAACTCGATTAATTTTAAAAACCCGTGAAACAAAGACAGTGAAACAGAGAGAAATTCTTACAAAATTCGTTCAGGGGCTGTGATGCCACCTGGATTGACCATATCTAGACCCGAGGCTGATTGAGACATAAGGGTGGACACTCTTGGGGCTGAGAGGTTTGGTGAGGTTGGGTGAGCAAACGCAGACGCTTTAAAGTAATACTGCGTGGTACCCATCCCATGGGTCCCAAATCTCCAGGTTCAAGGGCATCTTCCTACATCGAAAACATGCATGAGAAACCCAGAAGATGGTCCACCGAGTGATCGGGAAAGGTTTCTAAAACGCACCTCCTTTCTCATCTCCTTGTGCTCGGGTTCGCCATTCCAGCCGCTTTACTAGCAATCTCCCTCCTTGGAGAATCAGCACCTTTAACCTCCTGTTCCATACAGGTGGCAATTTGAACTGAGGATGAACGGGAAGACGGGGAACCAATGAGAGACTAGCTCTAGGTGTTGGGACAGGCACAGGTCACTCTAGTTTCCCATCAGGAAGAAGACTTAACCACAGGCTCAGTCTGCCGCCCGGAAGCAGAATAGGGCCTAAAGCAATCCTGCGCTTTTGCGGCCAGCTCCCAAGAGAGCGAGTTGAAAAATGGAGCTCAGGGGCACTGCAATTCACAAACCTGCAGACTTATAAATGATAACTCTCGTCTACAAATATATTGAGGGAAGGCAACAAAGAGGATTTGAAAGCAAGGCAGAATTGCAGGAAACAGATTTCAGGAGGCAGATTCGAATCGCCTTTAAAGCACTGGAAAAGCGGCAAAACCTCGACAATGATGCCCTTGGCCAAAAAGGGCGTATGCGTTTTTTCCTGAATATATTCAGGACAAAACGCATACGCCCTTTTTGGCCAACCAAGCAACCTGGAAAGGCAAATCAGCGCTACACAGAAGTCTCGCTTCCCATCGGTCAAAAGGGCCATGCTGAATAAAGTGTCAAAACCAGAAATGCAGGACAGGCCACGGAGAAACGGGAGCCTTGCTACGCTGATGGGCGGGATGTAAATTGCCAACAGCCACTCTGGAGAAGTGTACGGTGTGTCCTGAAACATTTACAAAACTCAGCTTAGAGAGCATAGGGCACTTCCACTCATGGGCGTATAAAATGGGAAAACTAAAAATCAGCAAGACACAAGCACCCCAAAGTTTAGGGCTGCTCTGTTGACAAGAACCTCCACTTCGTTACACCTTAAATATCCCAGGAAAGAGAAAAATGGATAAAGAAGTTGTGGTCCTTATGTACAAAGGAATATCACTCAGCCATGAAATCAACGTCATAAGGCTAGTAGCAGCATGATGAGTGGATTTAGGTACGACGATTCTAAGTCAAATAAGTCACACAGAAAAAGACACTTATCATAAGATATCACTTATAGAGGGAATGTAAAAACCGCTACCCTTGAACTGAATTACAAAACAGAACAGAGTCACACGGTTAGAAAAGACACTATGGCTGCCTAACGGGAAAGGTGAGGTGGGGTGATGCATAAAACAAGGGTTTCAAATTAGCTCAGATACCGTTCCATAAACCCAATATGTAATAGACAAGACCTACTCCTTGCTCAGGGAACTGGACTCAACACCCCCTATTCACCGCCCAAGAATATATCTGACTAGTAAGAATCTCAACACCTATGTATTGATATCTCTTTGTAAGTGAGTCAAGTGGGTGTAAAGCTGCATAAACACAGCAGTGAAAAGCAGCTAAACCCCATTATAAAACTCAATTAATTTCAAAAACCCGTGAAACAAAGACAGTGAAAGAGAGAGAAATTCTTACAAAATTCGTTCAGGGGCTGTGATGCCACCTGGATTGACCATATCTAGACCCGCAGCTGATTGAGACATAAGGGTGGACACTCTTGGGGCTGAGAGGTTTGGTGAGGTTGGGTGAGCAAACGCAGACGCTTTAAAGTAATACTGCGTGGTACCCATCCCATGGGTCCCAAATCTCCAGGTTCAAGGGCATCTGCCTACATCGAAAACATGCATGAGAAACCCAGAAGATGGTCCACCGAGTGATCGGGAAAGGTTTCTAAAACGCACCTCATTTCTCATCTCCTTGTGCTCGGGTTCGCCATTCCAGCCGCTTTACTAGCAATCTCCCTCCTTGGAGAATCAGCACCTTTAACCTCCTGTTCCATACAGGTTGCAATTTGTCCTGAGGATGAACGGGAAGAGGGGGAACCAATGAGAGACTAGCTCTAGGTGTTGGGACAGGCACAGGTCACTCTAGTTTCCCATCAGGAAGAAGACTTAACCACAGGCTCAGTCTGCCGCCCGGAAGCAGAATAGGGCCTAAAGCAATCCTGCGCTTTTGCGGCCAGCTCCCAAGAGAGCGAGTTGAAAAATGGAGCTCAGGGGCACTGCAATTCACAAACCTGCAGACTTATAAATGATAACTCTCGTCTACAAATATATTGAGGGAAGGCAACAAAGAGGATTTGAAAGCAAGGCAGAATTGCAGGAAACAGATTTCAGGAGGCAGATTCGAATCGCCTTTAAAGCACTGGAAAAGCGGCAAAACCTCGACAATGATGCCCTTGGCCAAAAAGGGCGTATGCGTTTTTTCCTGAATATATTCAGGACAAAACGCATACGCCCTTTTTGGCCAACCAAGCAACCTGGAAAGGCAAATCAGCGCTACACAGAAGTCTCGCTTCCCATCGGTCAAAAGGGCCATGCTGAATAAAGTGTCAAAACCAGAAATGCAGGACAGGCCACGGAGAAACGGGAGCCTTGCTACGCTGATGGGCGGGATGTAAATTGCCAACAGCCACTCTGGAGAAGTGTACGGTGTGTCCTGAAACATTTACAAAACTCAGCTTAGAGAGCATAGGGCACTTCCACTCATGGGCGTATAAAATGGGAAAACTAAAAATCAGCAAGACACAAGCACCCCAAAGTTTAGGGCTGCTCTGTTGACAAGAACCTCCACTTCGTTACACCTTAAATATCCCAGGAAAGAGAAAAATGGATAAAGAAGTTGTGGTCCTTATGTACAAAGGAATATCACTCAGCCATGAAATCAACGTCATAAGGCTAGTAGCAGCATGATGAGTGGATTTAGGTACGACGATTCTAAGTCAAATAAGTCACACAGAAAAAGACACTTATCATAAGATATCACTTATAGAGGGAATGTAAAAACCGCTACCCTTGAACTGAATTACAAAACAGAACAGAGTCACACGGTTAGAAAAGACACTATGGCTGCCTAACGGGAAAGGTGAGGTGGGGTGATGCATAAAACAAGGGTTTCAAATTAGCTCAGATACCGTTCCATAAACCCAATATGTAATAGACAAGACCTACTCCTTGCTCAGGGAACTGGACTCAACACCCCCTATTCACCGCCCAAGAATATATCTGACTAGTAAGAATCTCAACACCTATGTATTGATATCTCTCTGTAAGTGAGTCAAGTGGGTGTAAAGCTGCATAAACACAGCAGTGAAAAGCAGCTAAACCCCATTATAAAACTCAATTAATTTCAAAAACCCGTGAAACAAAGACAGTGAAAGAGAGAGAAATTCTTACAAAATTCGTTCAGGGGCTGTGATGCCACCTGGATTGACCATATCTAGACCCGCAGCTGATTGAGACATAAGGGTGGACACTCTTGGGGCTGAGAGGTTTGGTGAGGTTGGGTGAGCAAACGCAGACGCTTTAAAGTAATACTGCGTGGTACCCATCCCATGGGTCCCAAATCTCCAGGTTCAAGGGCATCTGCCTACATCGAAAACATGCATGAGAAACCCAGAAGATGGTCCACCGAGTGATCGGGAAAGGTTTCTAAAACGCACCTCATTTCTCATCTCCTTGTGCTCGGGTTCGCCATTCCAGCCGCTTTACTAGCAATCTCCCTCCTTGGAGAATCAGCACCTTTAACCTCCTGTTCCATACAGGTTGCAATTTGTCCTGAGGATGAACGGGAAGAGGGGGAACCAATGAGAGACTAGCTCTAGGTGTTGGGACAGGCACAGGTCACTCTAGTTTCCCATCAGGAAGAAGACTTAACCACAGGCTCAGTCTGCCGCCCGGAAGCAGAATAGGGCCTAAAGCAATCCTGCGCTTTTGCGGCCAGCTCCCAAGAGAGCGAGTTGAAAAATGGAGCTCAGGGGCACTGCAATTCACAAACCTGCAGACTTATAAATGATAACTCTCGTCTACAAATATATTGAGGGAAGGCAACAAAGAGGATTTGAAAGCAAGGCAGAATTGCAGGAAACAGATTTCAGGAGGCAGATTCGAATCGCCTTTAAAGCACAGGAAAAGCGGCAAAACCTCGACAATGATGCCCTTGGCCAAAAAGGGCGTATGCGTTTTTTCCTGAATATATTCAGGAAAAAACGCATACGCCCTTTTTGGCCAACCAAGCAACCTGGAAAGGCAAATCAGCGCTACAAAGAAGTCTCGCTTCCCATCGGTCAAAAGGGCCATGCTGAATAAAGTGTCAAAACCAGAAATGCAGGACAGGCCACGGAGAAACGGGAGCCTTGCTACGCTGATGGGCGGGATGTAAATTGCCAACAGCCACTCAGGAGAAGTGTACGGTGTGTCCTGAAACATTTACAAAACTCAGCTTAGAGAGCATAGGGCACTTCCACTCATGGGCGTATAAATTGGGAAAACTAAAAATCAGCAAGACACAAGCACCCCAAAGTTTAGGGCTGCTCTGTTGACAAGAACCTCCACTTCGTTACACCTTAAATATCCCAGGAAAGAGAAAAATGGATAAAGAAGTTGTGCTCCTTATGTACAATGGAATATCACTCAGCCATGAAATCAACGTCATAAGGCTAGTAGCAGCATGATGAGTGGATTTAGGTACGACGATTCTAAGTGAAATAAGTCACACAGAAAAAGACACTTATCATAAGATATCACTTATAGAGGGAATGTAAAAACCGCTACCCTTGAACTGAATTACAAAACAGAACAGAGTCACACGGTTAGAAAACACACTATGGCTGCCTAACGGGAAAGGTGAGGTGGGGTGATGCATAAAACAAGGGTTTCAAATTAGCTCAGATACCGTTCCATAAACCCAATACGTAATAGACAAGACCTACTCCTTGCTCAGGGAACTGGACTCAACACCCCCTATTCACCGCCCAGGAATATATCTGACTAGTAAGAATCTTAAAACCTATGTATTGATATCTCTCTGTAAGTGAGTCAAGTGGGTGTAAAGCTGCATAAACACAGCAGTGAAAAGCAGCTAAACCCCATTATAAAACTCGATTAATTTTAAAAACCCGTGAAACAAAGACAGTGAAACAGAGAGAAATTCTTACAAAATTCGTTCAGGGGCTGTGATGCCACCTGGATTGACCATATCTAGACCCGAGGCTGATTGAGACATAAGGGTGGACACTCTTGGGGCTGAGAGGTTTGGTGAGGTTGGGTGAGCAAACGCAGACGCTTTAAAGTAATACTGCGTGGTACCCATCCCATGGGTCCCAAATCTCCAGGTTCAAGGGCATCTTCCTACATCGAAAACATGCATGAGAAACCCAGAAGATGGTCCACCGAGTGATCGGGAAAGGTTTCTAAAACGCACCTCCTTTCTCATCTCCTTGTGCTCGGGTTCGCCATTCCAGCCGCTTTACTAGCAATCTCCCTCCTTGGAGAATCAGCACCTTTAACCTCCTGTTCCATACAGGTGGCAATTTGAACTGAGGATGAACGGGAAGACGGGGAACCAATGAGAGACTAGCTCTAGGTGTTGGGACAGGCACAGGTCACTCTATTTTCCCATCAGGAAGAAGAATTAACCACAGGCTCAGTCTGCCGCCCGGAAGCAGAATAGGGCCTAAAGCAATCCTGCGCTTTTGCGGCCAGCTCCCAAGAGAGCGAGTTGAAAAATGGAGCTCAGGGGCACTGCAATTCACAAACCTGCAGACGTATAAATGATAACTCTCGTCTACAAATATATTGGGGGAAGGCAACAACGAGGATTTGAAAGCAAGGCAGAATTGCAGGAAACAGATTTCAGGAGGCAGATTCGAATCGCCTTTAAAGCACAGGAAAAGCGGCAAAACCTCGACAATGATGCCCTTGGCCAAAAAGGGCGTATGCGTTTTTTCCTGAATATATTCAGGAAAAAACGCATACGCCCTTTTTGGCCAACCAAGCAACCTGGAAAGGCAAATCAGCGCTACAAAGAAGTCTCGCTTCCCATCGGTCAAAAGGGCCATGCTGAATAAAGTGTCAAAACCAGAAATGCAGGACAGGCCACGGAGAAACGGGAGCCTTGCTACGCTGATGGGCGGGATGTAAATTGCCAACAGCCACTCTGGAGAAGTGTACGGTGTGTCCTGAAACATTTACAAAACTCAGCTTAGAGAGCATAGGGCACTTCCACTCATGGGCGTATAAAATGGGAAAACTAAAAATCAGCAAGACACAAGCACCCCAAAGTTTAGGGCTGCTCTGTTGACAAGAACCTCCACTTCGTTACACCTTAAATATCCCAGGAAAGAGAAAAATGGATAAAGAAGTTGTGGTCCTTATGTACAAAGGAATATCACTCAGCCATGAAATCAACGTCATAAGGCTAGTAGCAGCATGATGAGTGGATTTAGGTACGACGATTCTAAGTCAAATAAGTCACACAGAAAAAGACACTTATCATAAGATATCACTTATAGAGGGAATGTAAAAACCGCTACCCTTGAACTGAATTACAAAACAGAACAGAGTCACACGGTTAGAAAACACACTATGGCTGCCTAACGGGAAAGGTGAGGTGGGGTGATGCCTAAAACAAGGGTTTCAAATTAGCTCAGATACCGTTCCATAAACCCAATACGTAATAGACAAGACCTACTCCTTGCTCAGGGAACTGGACTCAACACCCCCTATTCACCGCCCAGGAATATATCTGACTAGTAAGAATCTTAAAACCTATGTATTGATATCTCTCTGTAAGTGAGTCAAGTGGGTGTAAAGCTGCATAAACACAGCAGTGAAAAGCAGCTAAACCCCATTATAAAACTCGATTAATTTTAAAAACCCGTGAAACAAAGACAGTGAAACAGAGAGAAATTCTTACAAAATTCGTTCAGGGGCTGTGATGCCACCTGGATTGACCATATCTAGACCCGAGGCTGATTGAGACATAAGGGTGGACACTCTTGGGGCTGAGAGGTTTGGTGAGGTTGGGTGAGCAAACGCAGACGCTTTAAAGTAATACTGCGTGGTACCCATCCCATGGGTCCCAAATCTCCAGGTTCAAGGGCATCTTCCTACATCGAAAACATGCATGAGAAACCCAGAAGATGGTCCACCGAGTGATCGGGAAAGGTTTCTAAAACGCACCTCCTTTCTCATCTCCTTGTGCTCGGGTTCGCCATTCCAGCCGCTTTACTAGCAATCTCCCTCCTTGGAGAATCAGCACCTTTAACCTCCTGTTCCATACAGGTGGCAATTTGAACTGAGGATGAACGGGAAGACGGGGAACCAATGAGAGACTAGCTCTAGGTGTTGGGACAGGCACAGGTCACTCTAGTTTCCCATCAGGAAGAAGACTTAACCACAGGCTCAGTCTGCCGCCCGGAAGCAGAATAGGGCCTAAAGCAATCCTGCGCTTTTGCGGCCAGCTCCCAAGAGAGCGAGTTGAAAAATGGAGCTCAGGGGCACTGCAATTCACAAACCTGCAGACTTATAAATGATAACTCTCGTCTACAAATATATTGAGGGAAGGCAACAAAGAGGATTTGAAAGCAAGGCAGAATTGCAGGAAACAGATTTCAGGAGGCAGATTCGAATCGCCTTTAAAGCACTGGAAAAGCGGCAAAACCTCGACAATGATGCCCTTGGCCAAAAAGGGCGTATGCGTTTTTTCCTGAATATATTCAGGAAAAAACGCATACGCCCTTTTTGGCCAACCAAGCAACCTGGAAAGGCAAATCAGCGCTACACAGAAGTCTCGCTTCCCATCGGTCAAAAGGGCCATGCTGAATAAAGTGTCAAAACCAGAAATGCAGGACAGGCCACGGAGAAACGGGAGCCTTGCTACGCTGATGGGCGGGATGTAAATTGCCAACAGCCACTCTGGAGAAGTGTACGGTGTGTCCTGAAACATTTACAAAACTCAGCTTAGAGAGCATAGGGCACTTCCACTCATGGGCGTATAAAATGGGAAAACTAAAAATCAGCAAGACACAAGCACCCCAAAGTTTAGGGCTGCTCTGTTGACAAGAACCTCCACTTCGTTACACCTTAAATATCCCAGGAAAGAGAAAAATGGATAAAGAAGTTGTGGTCCTTATGTACAAAGGAATATCACTCAGCCATGAAATCAACGTCATAAGGCTAGTAGCAGCATGATGAGTGGATTTAGGTACGACGATTCTAAGTCAAATAAGTCACACAGAAAAAGACACTTATCATAAGATATCACTTATAGAGGGAATGTAAAAACCGCTACCCTTGAACTGAATTACAAAACAGAACAGAGTCACACGGTTAGAAAACACACTATGGCTGCCTAACGCGAAAGGTGAGGTGGGGTGATGCCTAAAACAAGGGTTTCAAATTAGCTCAGATACCGTTCCATAAACCCAATACGTAATAGACAAGACCTACTCCTTGCTCAGGGAACTGGACTCAACACCCCCTATTCACCGCCCAGGAATATATCTGACTAGTAAGAATCTTAAAACCTATGTATTGATATCTCTCTGTAAGTGAGTCAAGTGGGTGTAAAGCTGCATAAACACAGCAGTGAAAAGCAGCTAAACCCCATTATAAAACTCAATTAATTTTAAAAACCCGTGAAACAAAGACAGTGAAACAGAGAGAAATTCTTACAAAATTCGTTCAGGGGCTGTGATGCCACCTGGATTGACCATATCTAGACCCGAGGCTGATTGAGACATAAGGGTGGACACTCTTGGGGCTGAGAGGTTTGGTGAGGTTGGGTGAGCAAACGCAGACGCTTTAAAGTAATACTGCGTGGTACCCATCCCATGGGTCCCAAATCTCCAGGCTCAAGGGCATCTTCCTACATCGAAAACATGCATGAGAAACCCAGAAGATGGTCCACCGAGTGATCGGGAAAGGTTTCTAAAACGCACCTCCTTTCTCATCTCCTTGTGCTCGGGTTCGCCATTCCAGCCGCTTTACTAGCAATCTCCCTCCTTGGAGAAACAGCACCTTTAACCTCCTGTTCCATACAGGTGGCAATTTGAACTGAGGATGAACGGGAAGACGGGGAACCAATGAGAGACTAGCTCTAGGTGTTGGGACAGGCACAGGTCACTCTATTTTCCCATCAGGAAGAAGAATTAAGCACAGGATCAGTCTGCCGCCCGGAAGCAGAATAGGGCCTAAAGCAATCCTGCGCTTTTGCGGCCAGCTCCCAAGAGAGCGAGTTGAAAAATGGAGCTCAGGGGCACTGCAATTCACAAACCTGCAGACGTATAAATGATAACTCTCGTCTACAAATATATTGAGGGAAGGCAACAACGAGGATTTGAAAGCAAGGCAGAATTGCAGGAAACAGATTTCAGGAGGCAGATTCGAATCGCCTTTAAAGCACAGGAAAAGCGGCAAAACCTCGACAATGATGCCCTTGGCCAAAAAGGGCGTATGCGTTTTTTCCTGAATATATTCAGGAAAAAACGCATACGCCCTTTTTGGCCAACCAAGCAACCTGGAAAGGCAAATCAGCGCTACAAAGAAGTCTCGCTTCCCATCGGTCAAAAGGGCCATGCTGAATAAAGTGTCAAAACCAGAAATGCAGGACAGGCCACGGAGAAACGGGAGCCTTGCTACGCTGATGGGCGGGATGTAAATTGCCAACAGCCACTCTGGAGAAGTGTACGGTGTGTCCTGAAACATTTACAAAACTCAGCTTAGAGAGCATAGGGCACTTCCACTCATGGGCGTATAAAATGGGAAAACTAAAAATCAGCAAGACACAAGCACCCCAAAGTTTAGGGCTGCTCTGTTGACAAGAACCTCCACTTCGTTACACCTTAAATATCCCAGGAAAGAGAAAAATGGATAAAGAAGTTGTGGTCCTTATGTACAAAGGAATATCACTCAGCCATGAAATCAACGTCATAAGGCTAGTAGCAGCATGATGAGTGGATTTAGGTACGACGATTCTAAGTCAAATAAGTCACACAGAAAAAGACACTTATCATAAGATATCACTTATAGAGGGAATGTAAAAACCGCTACCCTTGAACTGAATTACAAAACAGAACAGAGTCACACGGTTAGAAAACACACTATGGCTGCCTAACGCGAAAGGTGAGGTGGGGTGATGCCTAAAACAAGGGTTTCAAATTAGCTCAGATACCGTTCCATAAACCCAATACGTAATAGACAAGACCTACTCCTTGCTCAGGGAACTGGACTCAACACCCCCTATTCACCGCCCAGGAATATATCTGACTAGTAAGAATCTTAAAACCTATGTATTGAAATCTCTCTGTAAGTGAGTCAAGTGGGTGTAAAGCTGCATAAACACAGCAGTGAAAAGCAGCTAAACCCCATTATAAAAATCAATTAATTTTAAAAACCCGTGAAACAAAGACAGTGAAACAGAGAGAAATTCTTACAAAATTCGTTCAGGGGCTGTGATGCCACCTGGATTGACCATATCTAGACCCGAGGCTGATTGAGACATAAGGGTGGACACTCTTGGGGCTGAGAGGTTTGGTGAGGTTGGGTGAGCAAACGCAGACGCTTTAAAGTAATACTGCGTGGTACCCATCCCATGGGTCCCAAATCTCCAGGTTCAAGGGCATCTTCCTACATCGAAAACATGCATGAGAAACCCAGAAGATGGTCCACCGAGTGATCGGGAAAGGTTTCTAAAACGCACCTCCTTTCTCATCTCCTTGTGCTCGGGTTCGCCATTCCAGCCGCTTTACTAGCAATCTCCCTCCTTGGAGAATCAGCACCTTTAACCTCCTGTTCCATACAGGTGGCAATTTGAACTGAGGATGAACGGGAAGACGGGGAACCAATGAGAGACTAGCTCTAGGTGTTGGGACAGGCACAGGTCACTCTATTTTCCCATCAGGAAGAAGACTTAACCACAGGCTCAGTCTGCCGCCCGGAAGCAGAATAGGGCCTAAAGCAATCCTGCGCTTTTGCGGCCAGCTCCCAAGAGAGCGAGTTGAAAAATGGAGCTCAGGGGCACTGCAATTCACAAACCTGCAGACTTATAAATGATAACTCTCGTCTACAAATATATTGAGGGAAGGCAACAAAGAGGATTTGAAAGCAAGGCAGAATTGCAGGAAACAGATTTCAGGAGGCAGATTCGAATCGCCTTTAAAGCACAGGAAAAGCGGCAAAACCTCGACAATGATGCCCTTGGCCAAAAAGGGCGTATGCGTTTTTTCCTGAATATATTCAGGAAAAAACGCATACGCCCTTTTTGGCCAACCAAGCAACCTGGAAAGGCAAATCAGCGCTACAAAGAAGTCTCGCTTCCCATCGGTCAAAAGGGCCATGCTGAATAAAGTGTCAAAACCAGAAATGCAGGACAGGCCACGGAGAAACGGGAGCCTTGCTACGCTGATGGGCGGGATGTAAATTGCCAACAGCCACTCTGGAGAAGTGTACGGTGTGTCCTGAAACATTTACAAAACTCAGCTTAGAGAGCATAGGGCACTTCCACTCATGGGCGTATAAATTGGGAAAACTAAAAATCAGCAAGACACAAGCACCCCAAAGTTTAGGGCTGCTCTGTTGACAAGAACCTCCACTTCGTTAACCTTAAATATCCCAAGAAAGAGAAAAATGGATAAAGAAGTTGTGGTCCTTATGTACAATGGAATATCACTCAGCCATGAAATCAACGTCATAAGGCTAGTAGCAGCATGATGAGTGGATTTAGGTACGACGATTCTAAGTGAAATAAGTCACACAGAAAAAGACACTTATCATAAGATATCACTTATAGAGGGAATGTAAAAACCGCTACCCTTGAACTGAATTACAAAACAGAACAGAGTCACACGTTTAGAAAACACACTATGGCTGCCTAACGGGAAAGGTGAGGTGGGGTGATGCATAAAACAAGGGTTTCAAATTAGCTCAGATACCGTTCCATAAACCCAATATGTAATAGACAAGACCTACTACTTGCTCAGTGAACTGGACTCAACACCCCCTATTCACCGCCCAAGAATATATCTGACTAGTAAGAAACTTAAAACCTATGTATTGATATCTCTCTGTAAGTGAGTCAAGTGGGTGTAAAGCTGCATAAACACAGCAGTGAAAAGCAGCTAAACCCCATTATAAAAATCAATTAATTTTAAAAACCCGTGAAACAAAGAGAGTGAAAGAGAGAGAAATTCTTACAAAATTCGTTCAGGGGCTGTGATGACACCTGGATAGACCATATCTACACCCGCAGCTGATTGAGACATAAGGGTGGACACTCTTGGGGCTGAGAGTTTTGGTGAGGTTGGGTGAGCAAACGCAGACCCTTTACAGTAATACTGCGTGGTACCCAACCCAAGGGTCCCAAATCTCCAGGTTCAAGGGCATCTTCCTACATCGAAAACATGCATGAGAAACCCAGAAGATGGTACACCGAGTGATCGGGAAAGGTTTCTAAAACGCACCTCATTTCTCATCTCCTTGTGCTTGGGTTCGCCATTCCAGCCGCTTTACTAGCAATCTCCCTCCTTGGAGAATCAGCACCTTTAACCTCCTGTTCCATACAGGTGGCAATTTGAACTGAGGATGAACGGGAAGACGGGGAACCAATGAGAGACTAGCTCTAGGTGTTGGGACAGGCACAGGTCACTCTAGTTTCCCATCAGGAAGAAGACTTAACCACAGGCTCAGTCTGCCGCCCGGAAGCAGAATAGGGCCTAAAGCAATCCTGCGCTTTTGCGGCCAGCTCCCAAGAGAGCGAGTTGAAAAATGGAGCTCAGGGGCACTGCAATTCACAAACCTGCAGACTTATAAATGATAACTCTCGTCTACAAATATATTGAGGGAAGGCAACAAAGAGGATTTGAAAGCAAGGCAGAATTGCAGGAAACAGATTTCAGGAGGCAGATTCGAATCGCCTTTAAAGCACTGGAAAAGCGGCAAAACCTCGACAATGATGCCCTTGGCCAAAAAGGGCGTATGCGTTTTTTCCTGAATATATTCAGGAAAAAACGCATACGCCCTTTTTGGCCAACCAAGCAACCTGGAAAGGCAAATCAGCGCTACACAGAAGTCTCGCTTCCCATCGGTCAAAAGGGCCATGCTGAATAAAGTGTCAAAACCAGAAATGCAGGACAGGCCACGGAGAAACGGGAGCCTTGCTACGCTGATGGGCGGGATGTAAATTGCCAACAGCCACTCTGGAGAAGTGTACGGTGTGTCCTGAAACATTTACAAAACTCAGCTTAGAGAGCATAGGGCACTTCCACTCATGGGCGTATAAAATGGGAAAACTAAAAATCAGCAAGACACAAGCACCCCAAAGTTTAGGGCTGCTCTGTTGACAAGAACCTCCACTTCGTTACACCTTAAATATCCCAGGAAAGAGAAAAATGGATAAAGAAGTTGTGGTCCTTATGTACAAAGGAATATCACTCAGCCATGAAATCAACGTCATAAGGCTAGTAGCAGCATGATGAGTGGATTTAGGTACGACGATTCTAAGTCAAATAAGTCACACAGAAAAAGACACTTATCATAAGATATCACTTATAGAGGGAATGTAAAAACCGCTACCCTTGAACTGAATTACAAAACAGAACAGAGTCACACGGTTAGAAAACACACTATGGCTGCCTAACGCGAAAGGTGAGGTGGGGTGATGCCTAAAACAAGGGTTTCAAATTAGCTCAGATACCGTTCCATAAACCCAATACGTAATAGACAAGACCTACTCCTTGCTCAGGGAACTGGACTCAACACCCCCTATTCACCGCCCAGGAATATATCTGACTAGTAAGAATCTTAAAACCTATGTATTGATATCTCTCTGTAAGTGAGTCAAGTGGGTGTAAAGCTGCATAAACACAGCAGTGAAAAGCAGCTAAACCCCATTATAAAACTCAATTAATTTCAAAAACCCGTGAAACAAAGACAGTGAAAGAGAGAGAAATTCTTACAAAATTCGTTCAGGGGCTGTGATGCCACCTGGATTGACCATATCTAGACCCGCAGCTGATTGAGACATAAGGGTGGACACTCTTGGGGCTGAGAGGTTTGGTGAGGTTGGGTGAGCAAACGCAGACGCTTTAAAGTAATACTGCGTGGTACCCATCCCATGGGTCCCAAATCTCCAGGTTCAAGGGCATCTGCCTACATCGAAAACATGCATGAGAAACCCAGAAGATGGTCCACCGAGTGATCGGGAAAGGTTTCTAAAACGCACCTCATTTCTCATCTCCTTGTGCTCGGGTTCGCCATTCCAGCCGCTTTACTAGCAATCTCCCTCCTTGGAGAATCAGCACCTTTAACCTCCTGTTCCATACAGGTTGCAATTTGTCCTGAGGATGAACGGGAAGAGGGGGAACCAATGAGAGACTAGCTCTAGGTGTTGGGACAGGCACAGGTCACTCTAGTTTCCCATCAGGAAGAAGACTTAACCACAGGCTCAGTCTGCCGCCCGGAAGCAGAATAGGGCCTAAAGCAATCCTGCGCTTTTGCGGCCAGCTCCCAAGAGAGCGAGTTGAAAAATGGAGCTCAGGGGCACTGCAATTCACAAACCTGCAGACTTATAAATGATAACTCTCGTCTACAAATATATTGAGGGAAGGCAACAAAGAGGATTTGAAAGCAAGGCAGAATTGCAGGAAACAGATTTCAGGAGGCAGATTCGAATCGCCTTTAAAGCACTGGAAAAGCGGCAAAACCTCGACAATGATGCCCTTGGCCAAAAAGGGCGTATGCGTTTTTTCCTGAATATATTCAGGACAAAACGCATACGCCCTTTTTGGCCAACCAAGCAACCTGGAAAGGCAAATCAGCGCTACACAGAAGTCTCGCTTCCCATCGGTCAAAAGGGCCATGCTGAATAAAGTGTCAAAACCAGAAATGCAGGACAGGCCACGGAGAAACGGGAGCCTTGCTACGCTGATGGGCGGGATGTAAATTGCCAACAGCCACTCTGGAGAAGTGTACGGTGTGTCCTGAAACATTTACAAAACTCAGCTTAGAGAGCATAGGGCACTTCCACTCATGGGCGTATAAAATGGGAAAACTAAAAATCAGCAAGACACAAGCACCCCAAAGTTTAGGGCTGCTCTGTTGACAAGAACCTCCACTTCGTTACACCTTAAATATCCCAGGAAAGAGAAAAATGGATAAAGAAGTTGTGGTCCTTATGTACAAAGGAATATCACTCAGCCATGAAATCAACGTCATAAGGCTAGTAGCAGCATGATGAGTGGATTTAGGTACGACGATTCTAAGTCAAATAAGTCACACAGAAAAAGACACTTATCATAAGATATCACTTATAGAGGGAATGTAAAAACCGCTACCCTTGAACTGAATTACAAAACAGAACAGAGTCACACGGTTAGAAAAGACACTATGGCTGCCTAACGGGAAAGGTGAGGTGGGGTGATGCATAAAACAAGGGTTTCAAATTAGCTCAGATACCGTTCCATAAACCCAATATGTAATAGACAAGACCTACTCCTTGCTCAGGGAACTGGACTCAACACCCCCTATTCACCGCCCAAGAATATATCTGACTAGTAAGAATCTCAACACCTATGTATTGATATCTCTCTGTAAGTGAGTCAAGTGGGTGTAAAGCTGCATAAACACAGCAGTGAAAAGCAGCTAAACCCCATTATAAAACTCAATTAATTTCAAAAACCCGTGAAACAAAGACAGTGAAAGAGAGAGAAATTCTTACAAAATTCGTTCAGGGGCTGTGATGCCACCTGGATTGACCATATCTAGACCCGCAGCTGATTGAGACATAAGGGTGGACACTCTTGGGGCTGAGAGGTTTGGTGAGGTTGGGTGAGCAAACGCAGACGCTTTAAAGTAATACTGCGTGGTACCCATCCCATGGGTCCCAAATCTCCAGGTTCAAGGGCATCTGCCTACATCGAAAACATGCATGAGAAACCCAGAAGATGGTCCACCGAGTGATCGGGAAAGGTTTCTAAAACGCACCTCATTTCTCATCTCCTTGTGCTCGGGTTCGCCATTCCAGCCGCTTTACTAGCAATCTCCCTCCTTGGAGAATCAGCACCTTTAACCTCCTGTTCCATACAGGTTGCAATTTGTCCTGAGGATGAACGGGAAGAGGGGGAACCAATGAGAGACTAGCTCTAGGTGTTGGGACAGGCACAGGTCACTCTAGTTTCCCATCAGGAAGAAGACTTAACCACAGGCTCAGTCTGCCGCCCGGAAGCAGAATAGGGCCTAAAGCAATCCTGCGCTTTTGCGGCCAGCTCCCAAGAGAGCGAGTTGAAAAATGGAGCTCAGGGGCACTGCAATTCACAAACCTGCAGACTTATAAATGATAACTCTCGTCTACAAATATATTGAGGGAAGGCAACAAAGAGGATTTGAAAGCAAGGCAGAATTGCAGGAAACAGATTTCAGGAGGCAGATTCGAATCGCCTTTAAAGCACAGGAAAAGCGGCAAAACCTCGACAATGATGCCCTTGGCCAAAAAGGGCGTATGCGTTTTTTCCTGAATATATTCAGGAAAAAACGCATACGCCCTTTTTGGCCAACCAAGCAACCTGGAAAGGCAAATCAGCGCTACAAAGAAGTCTCGCTTCCCATCGGTCAAAAGGGCCATGCTGAATAAAGTGTCAAAACCAGAAATGCAGGACAGGCCACGGAGAAACGGGAGCCTTGCTACGCTGATGGGCGGGATGTAAATTGCCAACAGCCACTCAGGAGAAGTGTACGGTGTGTCCTGAAACATTTACAAAACTCAGCTTAGAGAGCATAGGGCACTTCCACTCATGGGCGTATAAATTGGGAAAACTAAAAATCAGCAAGACACAAGCACCCCAAAGTTTAGGGCTGCTCTGTTGACAAGAACCTCCACTTCGTTACACCTTAAATATCCCAGGAAAGAGAAAAATGGATAAAGAAGTTGTGCTCCTTATGTACAATGGAATATCACTCAGCCATGAAATCAACGTCATAAGGCTAGTAGCAGCATGATGAGTGGATTTAGGTACGACGATTCTAAGTGAAATAAGTCACACAGAAAAAGACACTTATCATAAGATATCACTTATAGAGGGAATGTAAAAACCGCTACCCTTGAACTGAATTACAAAACAGAACAGAGTCACACGGTTAGAAAACACACTATGGCTGCCTAACGGGAAAGGTGAGGTGGGGTGATGCATAAAACAAGGGTTTCAAATTAGCTCAGATACCGTTCCATAAACCCAATACGTAATAGACAAGACCTACTCCTTGCTCAGGGAACTGGACTCAACACCCCCTATTCACCGCCCAGGAATATATCTGACTAGTAAGAATCTTAAAACCTATGTATTGATATCTCTCTGTAAGTGAGTCAAGTGGGTGTAAAGCTGCATAAACACAGCAGTGAAAAGCAGCTAAACCCCATTATAAAACTCGATTAATTTTAAAAACCCGTGAAACAAAGACAGTGAAACAGAGAGAAATTCTTACAAAATTCGTTCAGGGGCTGTGATGCCACCTGGATTGACCATATCTAGACCCGAGGCTGATTGAGACATAAGGGTGGACACTCTTGGGGCTGAGAGGTTTGGTGAGGTTGGGTGAGCAAACGCAGACGCTTTAAAGTAATACTGCGTGGTACCCATCCCATGGGTCCCAAATCTCCAGGTTCAAGGGCATCTTCCTACATCGAAAACATGCATGAGAAACCCAGAAGATGGTCCACCGAGTGATCGGGAAAGGTTTCTAAAACGCACCTCCTTTCTCATCTCCTTGTGCTCGGGTTCGCCATTCCAGCCGCTTTACTAGCAATCTCCCTCCTTGGAGAATCAGCACCTTTAACCTCCTGTTCCATACAGGTGGCAATTTGAACTGAGGATGAACGGGAAGACGGGGAACCAATGAGAGACTAGCTCTAGGTGTTGGGACAGGCACAGGTCACTCTATTTTCCCATCAGGAAGAAGAATTAACCACAGGCTCAGTCTGCCGCCCGGAAGCAGAATAGGGCCTAAAGCAATCCTGCGCTTTTGCGGCCAGCTCCCAAGAGAGCGAGTTGAAAAATGGAGCTCAGGGGCACTGCAATTCACAAACCTGCAGACGTATAAATGATAACTCTCGTCTACAAATATATTGGGGGAAGGCAACAACGAGGATTTGAAAGCAAGGCAGAATTGCAGGAAACAGATTTCAGGAGGCAGATTCGAATCGCCTTTAAAGCACAGGAAAAGCGGCAAAACCTCGACAATGATGCCCTTGGCCAAAAAGGGCGTATGCGTTTTTTCCTGAATATATTCAGGAAAAAACGCATACGCCCTTTTTGGCCAACCAAGCAACCTGGAAAGGCAAATCAGCGCTACAAAGAAGTCTCGCTTCCCATCGGTCAAAAGGGCCATGCTGAATAAAGTGTCAAAACCAGAAATGCAGGACAGGCCACGGAGAAACGGGAGCCTTGCTACGCTGATGGGCGGGATGTAAATTGCCAACAGCCACTCTGGAGAAGTGTACGGTGTGTCCTGAAACATTTACAAAACTCAGCTTAGAGAGCATAGGGCACTTCCACTCATGGGCGTATAAAATGGGAAAACTAAAAATCAGCAAGACACAAGCACCCCAAAGTTTAGGGCTGCTCTGTTGACAAGAACCTCCACTTCGTTACACCTTAAATATCCCAGGAAAGAGAAAAATGGATAAAGAAGTTGTGGTCCTTATGTACAAAGGAATATCACTCAGCCATGAAATCAACGTCATAAGGCTAGTAGCAGCATGATGAGTGGATTTAGGTACGACGATTCTAAGTCAAATAAGTCACACAGAAAAAGACACTTATCATAAGATATCACTTATAGAGGGAATGTAAAAACCGCTACCCTTGAACTGAATTACAAAACAGAACAGAGTCACACGGTTAGAAAACACACTATGGCTGCCTAACGGGAAAGGTGAGGTGGGGTGATGCCTAAAACAAGGGTTTCAAATTAGCTCAGATACCGTTCCATAAACCCAATACGTAATAGACAAGACCTACTCCTTGCTCAGGGAACTGGACTCAACACCCCCTATTCACCGCCCAGGAATATATCTGACTAGTAAGAATCTTAAAACCTATGTATTGATATCTCTCTGTAAGTGAGTCAAGTGGGTGTAAAGCTGCATAAACACAGCAGTGAAAAGCAGCTAAACCCCATTATAAAACTCGATTAATTTTAAAAACCCGTGAAACAAAGACAGTGAAACAGAGAGAAATTCTTACAAAATTCGTTCAGGGGCTGTGATGCCACCTGGATTGACCATATCTAGACCCGAGGCTGATTGAGACATAAGGGTGGACACTCTTGGGGCTGAGAGGTTTGGTGAGGTTGGGTGAGCAAACGCAGACGCTTTAAAGTAATACTGCGTGGTACCCATCCCATGGGTCCCAAATCTCCAGGTTCAAGGGCATCTTCCTACATCGAAAACATGCATGAGAAACCCAGAAGATGGTCCACCGAGTGATCGGGAAAGGTTTCTAAAACGCACCTCCTTTCTCATCTCCTTGTGCTCGGGTTCGCCATTCCAGCCGCTTTACTAGCAATCTCCCTCCTTGGAGAATCAGCACCTTTAACCTCCTGTTCCATACAGGTGGCAATTTGAACTGAGGATGAACGGGAAGACGGGGAACCAATGAGAGACTAGCTCTAGGTGTTGGGACAGGCACAGGTCACTCTAGTTTCCCATCAGGAAGAAGACTTAACCACAGGCTCAGTCTGCCGCCCGGAAGCAGAATAGGGCCTAAAGCAATCCTGCGCTTTTGCGGCCAGCTCCCAAGAGAGCGAGTTGAAAAATGGAGCTCAGGGGCACTGCAATTCACAAACCTGCAGACTTATAAATGATAACTCTCGTCTACAAATATATTGAGGGAAGGCAACAAAGAGGATTTGAAAGCAAGGCAGAATTGCAGGAAACAGATTTCAGGAGGCAGATTCGAATCGCCTTTAAAGCACTGGAAAAGCGGCAAAACCTCGACAATGATGCCCTTGGCCAAAAAGGGCGTATGCGTTTTTTCCTGAATATATTCAGGAAAAAACGCATACGCCCTTTTTGGCCAACCAAGCAACCTGGAAAGGCAAATCAGCGCTACACAGAAGTCTCGCTTCCCATCGGTCAAAAGGGCCATGCTGAATAAAGTGTCAAAACCAGAAATGCAGGACAGGCCACGGAGAAACGGGAGCCTTGCTACGCTGATGGGCGGGATGTAAATTGCCAACAGCCACTCTGGAGAAGTGTACGGTGTGTCCTGAAACATTTACAAAACTCAGCTTAGAGAGCATAGGGCACTTCCACTCATGGGCGTATAAAATGGGAAAACTAAAAATCAGCAAGACACAAGCACCCCAAAGTTTAGGGCTGCTCTGTTGACAAGAACCTCCACTTCGTTACACCTTAAATATCCCAGGAAAGAGAAAAATGGATAAAGAAGTTGTGGTCCTTATGTACAAAGGAATATCACTCAGCCATGAAATCAACGTCATAAGGCTAGTAGCAGCATGATGAGTGGATTTAGGTACGACGATTCTAAGTCAAATAAGTCACACAGAAAAAGACACTTATCATAAGATATCACTTATAGAGGGAATGTAAAAACCGCTACCCTTGAACTGAATTACAAAACAGAACAGAGTCACACGGTTAGAAAACACACTATGGCTGCCTAACGCGAAAGGTGAGGTGGGGTGATGCCTAAAACAAGGGTTTCAAATTAGCTCAGATACCGTTCCATAAACCCAATACGTAATAGACAAGACCTACTCCTTGCTCAGGGAACTGGACTCAACACCCCCTATTCACCGCCCAGGAATATATCTGACTAGTAAGAATCTTAAAACCTATGTATTGATATCTCTCTGTAAGTGAGTCAAGTGGGTGTAAAGCTGCATAAACACAGCAGTGAAAAGCAGCTAAACCCCATTATAAAACTCAATTAATTTTAAAAACCCGTGAAACAAAGACAGTGAAACAGAGAGAAATTCTTACAAAATTCGTTCAGGGGCTGTGATGCCACCTGGATTGACCATATCTAGACCCGAGGCTGATTGAGACATAAGGGTGGACACTCTTGGGGCTGAGAGGTTTGGTGAGGTTGGGTGAGCAAACGCAGACGCTTTAAAGTAATACTGCGTGGTACCCATCCCATGGGTCCCAAATCTCCAGGCTCAAGGGCATCTTCCTACATCGAAAACATGCATGAGAAACCCAGAAGATGGTCCACCGAGTGATCGGGAAAGGTTTCTAAAACGCACCTCCTTTCTCATCTCCTTGTGCTCGGGTTCGCCATTCCAGCCGCTTTACTAGCAATCTCCCTCCTTGGAGAAACAGCACCTTTAACCTCCTGTTCCATACAGGTGGCAATTTGAACTGAGGATGAACGGGAAGACGGGGAACCAATGAGAGACTAGCTCTAGGTGTTGGGACAGGCACAGGTCACTCTATTTTCCCATCAGGAAGAAGAATTAAGCACAGGATCAGTCTGCCGCCCGGAAGCAGAATAGGGCCTAAAGCAATCCTGCGCTTTTGCGGCCAGCTCCCAAGAGAGCGAGTTGAAAAATGGAGCTCAGGGGCACTGCAATTCACAAACCTGCAGACGTATAAATGATAACTCTCGTCTACAAATATATTGAGGGAAGGCAACAACGAGGATTTGAAAGCAAGGCAGAATTGCAGGAAACAGATTTCAGGAGGCAGATTCGAATCGCCTTTAAAGCACAGGAAAAGCGGCAAAACCTCGACAATGATGCCCTTGGCCAAAAAGGGCGTATGCGTTTTTTCCTGAATATATTCAGGAAAAAACGCATACGCCCTTTTTGGCCAACCAAGCAACCTGGAAAGGCAAATCAGCGCTACAAAGAAGTCTCGCTTCCCATCGGTCAAAAGGGCCATGCTGAATAAAGTGTCAAAACCAGAAATGCAGGACAGGCCACGGAGAAACGGGAGCCTTGCTACGCTGATGGGCGGGATGTAAATTGCCAACAGCCACTCTGGAGAAGTGTACGGTGTGTCCTGAAACATTTACAAAACTCAGCTTAGAGAGCATAGGGCACTTCCACTCATGGGCGTATAAAATGGGAAAACTAAAAATCAGCAAGACACAAGCACCCCAAAGTTTAGGGCTGCTCTGTTGACAAGAACCTCCACTTCGTTACACCTTAAATATCCCAGGAAAGAGAAAAATGGATAAAGAAGTTGTGGTCCTTATGTACAAAGGAATATCACTCAGCCATGAAATCAACGTCATAAGGCTAGTAGCAGCATGATGAGTGGATTTAGGTACGACGATTCTAAGTCAAATAAGTCACACAGAAAAAGACACTTATCATAAGATATCACTTATAGAGGGAATGTAAAAACCGCTACCCTTGAACTGAATTACAAAACAGAACAGAGTCACACGGTTAGAAAACACACTATGGCTGCCTAACGCGAAAGGTGAGGTGGGGTGATGCCTAAAACAAGGGTTTCAAATTAGCTCAGATACCGTTCCATAAACCCAATACGTAATAGACAAGACCTACTCCTTGCTCAGGGAACTGGACTCAACACCCCCTATTCACCGCCCAGGAATATATCTGACTAGTAAGAATCTTAAAACCTATGTATTGAAATCTCTCTGTAAGTGAGTCAAGTGGGTGTAAAGCTGCATAAACACAGCAGTGAAAAGCAGCTAAACCCCATTATAAAAATCAATTAATTTTAAAAACCCGTGAAACAAAGACAGTGAAACAGAGAGAAATTCTTACAAAATTCGTTCAGGGGCTGTGATGCCACCTGGATTGACCATATCTAGACCCGAGGCTGATTGAGACATAAGGGTGGACACTCTTGGGGCTGAGAGGTTTGGTGAGGTTGGGTGAGCAAACGCAGACGCTTTAAAGTAATACTGCGTGGTACCCATCCCATGGGTCCCAAATCTCCAGGTTCAAGGGCATCTTCCTACATCGAAAACATGCATGAGAAACCCAGAAGATGGTCCACCGAGTGATCGGGAAAGGTTTCTAAAACGCACCTCCTTTCTCATCTCCTTGTGCTCGGGTTCGCCATTCCAGCCGCTTTACTAGCAATCTCCCTCCTTGGAGAATCAGCACCTTTAACCTCCTGTTCCATACAGGTGGCAATTTGAACTGAGGATGAACGGGAAGACGGGGAACCAATGAGAGACTAGCTCTAGGTGTTGGGACAGGCACAGGTCACTCTATTTTCCCATCAGGAAGAAGACTTAACCACAGGCTCAGTCTGCCGCCCGGAAGCAGAATAGGGCCTAAAGCAATCCTGCGCTTTTGCGGCCAGCTCCCAAGAGAGCGAGTTGAAAAATGGAGCTCAGGGGCACTGCAATTCACAAACCTGCAGACTTATAAATGATAACTCTCGTCTACAAATATATTGAGGGAAGGCAACAAAGAGGATTTGAAAGCAAGGCAGAATTGCAGGAAACAGATTTCAGGAGGCAGATTCGAATCGCCTTTAAAGCACAGGAAAAGCGGCAAAACCTCGACAATGATGCCCTTGGCCAAAAAGGGCGTATGCGTTTTTTCCTGAATATATTCAGGAAAAAACGCATACGCCCTTTTTGGCCAACCAAGCAACCTGGAAAGGCAAATCAGCGCTACAAAGAAGTCTCGCTTCCCATCGGTCAAAAGGGCCATGCTGAATAAAGTGTCAAAACCAGAAATGCAGGACAGGCCACGGAGAAACGGGAGCCTTGCTACGCTGATGGGCGGGATGTAAATTGCCAACAGCCACTCTGGAGAAGTGTACGGTGTGTCCTGAAACATTTACAAAACTCAGCTTAGAGAGCATAGGGCACTTCCACTCATGGGCGTATAAATTGGGAAAACTAAAAATCAGCAAGACACAAGCACCCCAAAGTTTAGGGCTGCTCTGTTGACAAGAACCTCCACTTCGTTAACCTTAAATATCCCAAGAAAGAGAAAAATGGATAAAGAAGTTGTGGTCCTTATGTACAATGGAATATCACTCAGCCATGAAATCAACGTCATAAGGCTAGTAGCAGCATGATGAGTGGATTTAGGTACGACGATTCTAAGTGAAATAAGTCACACAGAAAAAGACACTTATCATAAGATATCACTTATAGAGGGAATGTAAAAACCGCTACCCTTGAACTGAATTACAAAACAGAACAGAGTCACACGTTTAGAAAACACACTATGGCTGCCTAACGGGAAAGGTGAGGTGGGGTGATGCATAAAACAAGGGTTTCAAATTAGCTCAGATACCGTTCCATAAACCCAATATGTAATAGACAAGACCTACTACTTGCTCAGTGAACTGGACTCAACACCCCCTATTCACCGCCCAAGAATATATCTGACTAGTAAGAAACTTAAAACCTATGTATTGATATCTCTCTGTAAGTGAGTCAAGTGGGTGTAAAGCTGCATAAACACAGCAGTGAAAAGCAGCTAAACCCCATTATAAAAATCAATTAATTTTAAAAACCCGTGAAACAAAGAGAGTGAAAGAGAGAGAAATTCTTACAAAATTCGTTCAGGGGCTGTGATGACACCTGGATAGACCATATCTACACCCGCAGCTGATTGAGACATAAGGGTGGACACTCTTGGGGCTGAGAGTTTTGGTGAGGTTGGGTGAGCAAACGCAGACCCTTTACAGTAATACTGCGTGGTACCCAACCCAAGGGTCCCAAATCTCCAGGTTCAAGGGCATCTTCCTACATCGAAAACATGCATGAGAAACCCAGAAGATGGTACACCGAGTGATCGGGAAAGGTTTCTAAAACGCACCTCATTTCTCATCTCCTTGTGCTTGGGTTCGCCATTCCAGCCGCTTTACTAGCAATCTCCCTCCTTGGAGAATCAGCACCTTTAACCTCCTGTTCCATACAGGTGGCAATTTGAACTGAGGATGAACGGGAAGACGGGGAACCAATGAGAGACTAGCTCTAGGTGTTGGGACAGGCACAGGTCACTCTAGTTTCCCATCAGGAAGAAGACTTAACCACAGGCTCAGTCTGCCGCCCGGAAGCAGAATAGGGCCTAAAGCAATCCTGCGCTTTTGCGGCCAGCTCCCAAGAGAGCGAGTTGAAAAATGGAGCTCAGGGGCACTGCAATTCACAAACCTGCAGACTTATAAATGATAACTCTCGTCTACAAATATATTGAGGGAAGGCAACAAAGAGGATTTGAAAGCAAGGCAGAATTGCAGGAAACAGATTTCAGGAGGCAGATTCGAATCGCCTTTAAAGCACTGGAAAAGCGGCAAAACCTCGACAATGATGCCCTTGGCCAAAAAGGGCGTATGCGTTTTTTCCTGAATATATTCAGGAAAAAACGCATACGCCCTTTTTGGCCAACCAAGCAACCTGGAAAGGCAAATCAGCGCTACACAGAAGTCTCGCTTCCCATCGGTCAAAAGGGCCATGCTGAATAAAGTGTCAAAACCAGAAATGCAGGACAGGCCACGGAGAAACGGGAGCCTTGCTACGCTGATGGGCGGGATGTAAATTGCCAACAGCCACTCTGGAGAAGTGTACGGTGTGTCCTGAAACATTTACAAAACTCAGCTTAGAGAGCATAGGGCACTTCCACTCATGGGCGTATAAAATGGGAAAACTAAAAATCAGCAAGACACAAGCACCCCAAAGTTTAGGGCTGCTCTGTTGACAAGAACCTCCACTTCGTTACACCTTAAATATCCCAGGAAAGAGAAAAATGGATAAAGAAGTTGTGGTCCTTATGTACAAAGGAATATCACTCAGCCATGAAATCAACGTCATAAGGCTAGTAGCAGCATGATGAGTGGATTTAGGTACGACGATTCTAAGTCAAATAAGTCACACAGAAAAAGACACTTATCATAAGATATCACTTATAGAGGGAATGTAAAAACCGCTACCCTTGAACTGAATTACAAAACAGAACAGAGTCACACGGTTAGAAAACACACTATGGCTGCCTAACGCGAAAGGTGAGGTGGGGTGATGCCTAAAACAAGGGTTTCAAATTAGCTCAGATACCGTTCCATAAACCCAATACGTAATAGACAAGACCTACTCCTTGCTCAGGGAACTGGACTCAACACCCCCTATTCACCGCCCAGGAATATATCTGACTAGTAAGAATCTTAAAACCTATGTATTGATATCTCTCTGTAAGTGAGTCAAGTGGGTGTAAAGCTGCATAAACACAGCAGTGAAAAGCAGCTAAACCCCATTATAAAACTCAATTAATTTTAAAAACCCGTGAAACAAAGACAGTGAAACAGAGAGAAATTCTTACAAAATTCGTTCAGGGGCTGTGATGCCACCTGGATTGACCATATCTAGACCCGAGGCTGATTGAGACATAAGGGTGGACACTCTTGGGGCTGAGAGGTTTGGTGAGGTTGGGTGAGCAAACGCAGACGCTTTAAAGTAATACTGCGTGGTACCCATCCCATGGGTCCCAAATCTCCAGGCTCAAGGGCATCTTCCTACATCGAAAACATGCATGAGAAACCCAGAAGATGGTCCACCGAGTGATCGGGAAAGGTTTCTAAAACGCACCTCCTTTCTCATCTCCTTGTGCTCGGGTTCGCCATTCCAGCCGCTTTACTAGCAATCTCCCTCCTTGGAGAAACAGCACCTTTAACCTCCTGTTCCATACAGGTGGCAATTTGAACTGAGGATGAACGGGAAGACGGGGAACCAATGAGAGACTAGCTCTAGGTGTTGGGACAGGCACAGGTCACTCTATTTTCCCATCAGGAAGAAGAATTAAGCACAGGATCAGTCTGCCGCCCGGAAGCAGAATAGGGCCTAAAGCAATCCTGCGCTTTTGCGGCCAGCTCCCAAGAGAGCGAGTTGAAAAATGGAGCTCAGGGGCACTGCAATTCACAAACCTGCAGACGTATAAATGATAACTCTCGTCTACAAATATATTGAGGGAAGGCAACAACGAGGATTTGAAAGCAAGGCAGAATTGCAGGAAACAGATTTCAGGAGGCAGATTCGAATCGCCTTTAAAGCACAGGAAAAGCGGCAAAACCTCGACAATGATGCCCTTGGCCAAAAAGGGCGTATGCGTTTTTTCCTGAATATATTCAGGAAAAAACGCATACGCCCTTTTTGGCCAACCAAGCAACCTGGAAAGGCAAATCAGCGCTACAAAGAAGTCTCGCTTCCCATCGGTCAAAAGGGCCATGCTGAATAAAGTGTCAAAACCAGAAATGCAGGACAGGCCACGGAGAAACGGGAGCCTTGCTACGCTGATGGGCGGGATGTAAATTGCCAACAGCCACTCTGGAGAAGTGTACGGTGTGTCCTGAAACATTTACAAAACTCAGCTTAGAGAGCATAGGGCACTTCCACTCATGGGCGTATAAAATGGGAAAACTAAAAATCAGCAAGACACAAGCACCCCAAAGTTTAGGGCTGCTCTGTTGACAAGAACCTCCACTTCGTTACACCTTAAATATCCCAGGAAAGAGAAAAATGGATAAAGAAGTTGTGGTCCTTATGTACAAAGGAATATCACTCAGCCATGAAATCAACGTCATAAGGCTAGTAGCAGCATGATGAGTGGATTTAGGTACGACGATTCTAAGTCAAATAAGTCACACAGAAAAAGACACTTATCATAAGATATCACTTATAGAGGGAATGTAAAAACCGCTACCCTTGAACTGAATTACAAAACAGAACAGAGTCACACGGTTAGAAAACACACTATGGCTGCCTAACGCGAAAGGTGAGGTGGGGTGATGCCTAAAACAAGGGTTTCAAATTAGCTCAGATACCGTTCCATAAACCCAATATGTAATAGACAAGACCTACTACTTGCTCAGTGAACTGGACTCAACACCCCCTATTCACCGCCCAAGAATATATCTGACTAGTAAGAAACTTAAAACCTATGTATTGATATCTCTCTGTAAGTGAGTCAAGTGGGTGTAAAGCTGCATAAACACAGCAGTGAAAAGCAGCTAAACCCCATTATAAAAATCAATTAATTTTAAAAACCCGTGAAACAAAGAGAGTGAAAGAGAGAGAAATTCTTACAAAATTCGTTCAGGGGCTGTGATGACACCTGGATAGACCATATCTACACCCGCAGCTGATTGAGACATAAGGGTGGACACTCTTGGGGCTGAGAGTTTTGGTGAGGTTGGGTGAGCAAACGCAGACCCTTTACAGTAATACTGCGTGGTACCCAACCCAAGGGTCCCAAATCTCCAGGTTCAAGGGCATCTTCCTACATCGAAAACATGCATGAGAAACCCAGAAGATGGTACACCGAGTGATCGGGAAAGGTTTCTAAAACGCACCTCATTTCTCATCTCCTTGTGCTTGGGTTCGCCATTCCAGCCGCTTTACTAGCAATCTCCCTCCTTGGAGAATCAGCACCTTTAACCTCCTGTTCCATACAGGTGGCAATTTGAACTGAGGATGAACGGGAAGACGGGGAACCAATGAGAGACTAGCTCTAGGTGTTGGGACAGGCACAGGTCACTCTAGTTTCCCATCAGGAAGAAGACTTAACCACAGGCTCAGTCTGCCGCCCGGAAGCAGAATAGGGCCTAAAGCAATCCTGCGCTTTTGCGGCCAGCTCCCAAGAGAGCGAGTTGAAAAATGGAGCTCAGGGGCACTGCAATTCACAAACCTGCAGACTTATAAATGATAACTCTCGTCTACAAATATATTGAGGGAAGGCAACAAAGAGGATTTGAAAGCAAGGCAGAATTGCAGGAAACAGATTTCAGGAGGCAGATTCGAATCGCCTTTAAAGCACTGGAAAAGCGGCAAAACCTCGACAATGATGCCCTTGGCCAAAAAGGGCGTATGCGTTTTTTCCTGAATATATTCAGGAAAAAACGCATACGCCCTTTTTGGCCAACCAAGCAACCTGGAAAGGCAAATCAGCGCTACACAGAAGTCTCGCTTCCCATCGGTCAAAAGGGCCATGCTGAATAAAGTGTCAAAACCAGAAATGCAGGACAGGCCACGGAGAAACGGGAGCCTTGCTACGCTGATGGGCGGGATGTAAATTGCCAACAGCCACTCTGGAGAAGTGTACGGTGTGTCCTGAAACATTTACAAAACTCAGCTTAGAGAGCATAGGGCACTTCCACTCATGGGCGTATAAAATGGGAAAACTAAAAATCAGCAAGACACAAGCACCCCAAAGTTTAGGGCTGCTCTGTTGACAAGAACCTCCACTTCGTTACACCTTAAATATCCCAGGAAAGAGAAAAATGGATAAAGAAGTTGTGGTCCTTATGTACAAAGGAATATCACTCAGCCATGAAATCAACGTCATAAGGCTAGTAGCAGCATGATGAGTGGATTTAGGTACGACGATTCTAAGTCAAATAAGTCACACAGAAAAAGACACTTATCATAAGATATCACTTATAGAGGGAATGTAAAAACCGCTACCCTTGAACTGAATTACAAAACAGAACAGAGTCACACGGTTAGAAAACACACTATGGCTGCCTAACGCGAAAGGTGAGGTGGGGTGATGCCTAAAACAAGGGTTTCAAATTAGCTCAGATACCGTTCCATAAACCCAATACGTAATAGACAAGACCTACTCCTTGCTCAGGGAACTGGACTCAACACCCCCTATTCACCGCCCAGGAATATATCTGACTAGTAAGAATCTTAAAACCTATGTATTGATATCTCTCTGTAAGTGAGTCAAGTGGGTGTAAAGCTGCATAAACACAGCAGTGAAAAGCAGCTAAACCCCATTATAAAACTCAATTAATTTTAAAAACCCGTGAAACAAAGACAGTGAAACAGAGAGAAATTCTTACAAAATTCGTTCAGGGGCTGTGATGCCACCTGGATTGACCATATCTAGACCCGAGGCTGATTGAGACATAAGGGTGGACACTCTTGGGGCTGAGAGGTTTGGTGAGGTTGGGTGAGCAAACGCAGACGCTTTAAAGTAATACTGCGTGGTACCCATCCCATGGGTCCCAAATCTCCAGGCTCAAGGGCATCTTCCTACATCGAAAACATGCATGAGAAACCCAGAAGATGGTCCACCGAGTGATCGGGAAAGGTTTCTAAAACGCACCTCCTTTCTCATCTCCTTGTGCTCGGGTTCGCCATTCCAGCCGCTTTACTAGCAATCTCCCTCCTTGGAGAAACAGCACCTTTAACCTCCTGTTCCATACAGGTGGCAATTTGAACTGAGGATGAACGGGAAGACGGGGAACCAATGAGAGACTAGCTCTAGGTGTTGGGACAGGCACAGGTCACTCTATTTTCCCATCAGGAAGAAGAATTAAGCACAGGATCAGTCTGCCGCCCGGAAGCAGAATAGGGCCTAAAGCAATCCTGCGCTTTTGCGGCCAGCTCCCAAGAGAGCGAGTTGAAAAATGGAGCTCAGGGGCACTGCAATTCACAAACCTGCAGACGTATAAATGATAACTCTCGTCTACAAATATATTGAGGGAAGGCAACAACGAGGATTTGAAAGCAAGGCAGAATTGCAGGAAACAGATTTCAGGAGGCAGATTCGAATCGCCTTTAAAGCACAGGAAAAGCGGCAAAACCTCGACAATGATGCCCTTGGCCAAAAAGGGCGTATGCGTTTTTTCCTGAATATATTCAGGAAAAAACGCATACGCCCTTTTTGGCCAACCAAGCAACCTGGAAAGGCAAATCAGCGCTACAAAGAAGTCTCGCTTCCCATCGGTCAAAAGGGCCATGCTGAATAAAGTGTCAAAACCAGAAATGCAGGACAGGCCACGGAGAAACGGGAGCCTTGCTACGCTGATGGGCGGGATGTAAATTGCCAACAGCCACTCTGGAGAAGTGTACGGTGTGTCCTGAAACATTTACAAAACTCAGCTTAGAGAGCATAGGGCACTTCCACTCATGGGCGTATAAAATGGGAAAACTAAAAATCAGCAAGACACAAGCACCCCAAAGTTTAGGGCTGCTCTGTTGACAAGAACCTCCACTTCGTTACACCTTAAATATCCCAGGAAAGAGAAAAATGGATAAAGAAGTTGTGGTCCTTATGTACAAAGGAATATCACTCAGCCATGAAATCAACGTCATAAGGCTAGTAGCAGCATGATGAGTGGATTTAGGTACGACGATTCTAAGTCAAATAAGTCACACAGAAAAAGACACTTATCATAAGATATCACTTATAGAGGGAATGTAAAAACCGCTACCCTTGAACTGAATTACAAAACAGAACAGAGTCACACGGTTAGAAAACACACTATGGCTGCCTAACGCGAAAGGTGAGGTGGGGTGATGCCTAAAACAAGGGTTTCAAATTAGCTCAGATACCGTTCCATAAACCCAATACGTAATAGACAAGACCTACTCCTTGCTCAGGGAACTGGACTCAACACCCCCTATTCACCGCCCAGGAATATATCTGACTAGTAAGAATCTTAAAACCTATGTATTGAAATCTCTCTGTAAGTGAGTCAAGTGGGTGTAAAGCTGCATAAACACAGCAGTGAAAAGCAGCTAAACCCCATTATAAAAATCAATTAATTTTAAAAACCCGTGAAACAAAGACAGTGAAACAGAGAGAAATTCTTACAAAATTCGTTCAGGGGCTGTGATGCCACCTGGATTGACCATATCTAGACCCGAGGCTGATTGAGACATAAGGGTGGACACTCTTGGGGCTGAGAGGTTTGGTGAGGTTGGGTGAGCAAACGCAGACGCTTTAAAGTAATACTGCGTGGTACCCATCCCATGGGTCCCAAATCTCCAGGTTCAAGGGCATCTTCCTACATCGAAAACATGCATGAGAAACCCAGAAGATGGTCCACCGAGTGATCGGGAAAGGTTTCTAAAACGCACCTCCTTTCTCATCTCCTTGTGCTCGGGTTCGCCATTCCAGCCGCTTTACTAGCAATCTCCCTCCTTGGAGAATCAGCACCTTTAACCTCCTGTTCCATACAGGTGGCAATTTGAACTGAGGATGAACGGGAAGACGGGGAACCAATGAGAGACTAGCTCTAGGTGTTGGGACAGGCACAGGTCACTCTATTTTCCCATCAGGAAGAAGACTTAACCACAGGCTCAGTCTGCCGCCCGGAAGCAGAATAGGGCCTAAAGCAATCCTGCGCTTTTGCGGCCAGCTCCCAAGAGAGCGAGTTGAAAAATGGAGCTCAGGGGCACTGCAATTCACAAACCTGCAGACTTATAAATGATAACTCTCGTCTACAAATATATTGAGGGAAGGCAACAAAGAGGATTTGAAAGCAAGGCAGAATTGCAGGAAACAGATTTCAGGAGGCAGATTCGAATCGCCTTTAAAGCACAGGAAAAGCGGCAAAACCTCGACAATGATGCCCTTGGCCAAAAAGGGCGTATGCGTTTTTTCCTGAATATATTCAGGAAAAAACGCATACGCCCTTTTTGGCCAACCAAGCAACCTGGAAAGGCAAATCAGCGCTACAAAGAAGTCTCGCTTCCCATCGGTCAAAAGGGCCATGCTGAATAAAGTGTCAAAACCAGAAATGCAGGACAGGCCACGGAGAAACGGGAGCCTTGCTACGCTGATGGGCGGGATGTAAATTGCCAACAGCCACTCTGGAGAAGTGTACGGTGTGTCCTGAAACATTTACAAAACTCAGCTTAGAGAGCATAGGGCACTTCCACTCATGGGCGTATAAATTGGGAAAACTAAAAATCAGCAAGACACAAGCACCCCAAAGTTTAGGGCTGCTCTGTTGACAAGAACCTCCACTTCGTTAACCTTAAATATCCCAAGAAAGAGAAAAATGGATAAAGAAGTTGTGGTCCTTATGTACAATGGAATATCACTCAGCCATGAAATCAACGTCATAAGGCTAGTAGCAGCATGATGAGTGGATTTAGGTACGACGATTCTAAGTGAAATAAGTCACACAGAAAAAGACACTTATCATAAGATATCACTTATAGAGGGAATGTAAAAACCGCTACCCTTGAACTGAATTACAAAACAGAACAGAGTCACACGTTTAGAAAACACACTATGGCTGCCTAACGGGAAAGGTGAGGTGGGGTGATGCATAAAACAAGGGTTTCAAATTAGCTCAGATACCGTTCCATAAACCCAATATGTAATAGACAAGACCTACTACTTGCTCAGTGAACTGGACTCAACACCCCCTATTCACCGCCCAAGAATATATCTGACTAGTAAGAAACTTAAAACCTATGTATTGATATCTCTCTGTAAGTGAGTCAAGTGGGTGTAAAGCTGCATAAACACAGCAGTGAAAAGCAGCTAAACCCCATTATAAAAATCAATTAATTTTAAAAACCCGTGAAACAAAGAGAGTGAAAGAGAGAGAAATTCTTACAAAATTCGTTCAGGGGCTGTGATGACACCTGGATAGACCATATCTACACCCGCAGCTGATTGAGACATAAGGGTGGACACTCTTGGGGCTGAGAGTTTTGGTGAGGTTGGGTGAGCAAACGCAGACCCTTTACAGTAATACTGCGTGGTACCCAACCCAAGGGTCCCAAATCTCCAGGTTCAAGGGCATCTTCCTACATCGAAAACATGCATGAGAAACCCAGAAGATGGTACACCGAGTGATCGGGAAAGGTTTCTAAAACGCACCTCATTTCTCATCTCCTTGTGCTTGGGTTCGCCATTCCAGCCGCTTTACTAGCAATCTCCCTCCTTGGAGAATCAGCACCTTTAACCTCCTGTTCCATACAGGTTGCAATTTGTCCTGAGGATGTACGGGAAGAGGGGGAACCAATGAGAGACTAGCTCTAGGTGTTGGGACAGGCACAGGTCACTCTATTTTCCCATCAGGAAGAAGAATTAACCACAGGCTCATTCTGCCGCCCGGAACCAGAATAGGGCCTAAAGCAATCCTGCGCTTTTGCGGCCAGCTCCCAAGAGAGCGAGTTGAAAAATGGAGCTCAGGGGCACTGCAATTCACAAACCTGCAGACTTATAAATGATAACTCTCGTCTACAAATATATTGAGGGAAGGCAACGAAGGGGATTTGAAAGCAAGGCAGAATTGCAGGAAACAGATTTCAGGAGGCAGATTCGAATCGCCTTTAAAGCACAGGAAAAGCGGCAAAACCTCGACAATGATGCCCTTGGCCAAAAAGGGCGTATGCGTTTTTTCCTGAATATATTCAGGAAAAAACGCATACGCCCTTTTTTGCCAACCAAGCAACCTGGAAAGGCAAATCAGCGCTACAAAGAAGGCTCGCTTCCCGTCGGTCAAAAGTGCCATGCTGAATAAAGTTTCAAAACCAGAAATGCAGGACAGGCCATGGAGAAACGGGAGCCTTGCTACGCTGATGGGCAGGATATAAATTGCCAACAGCCACTCTGGAGAAGTTTACGGTGTGTCCTGAAACATCTACAAAACTCAGCTTAGAGAGCATAGGGCACTTCCACTCATGGGCGTATAAATTGGGAAAACTAAAAATCAGCAAGACACAGGCACCCCAAAGTTTAGGGCTGCTCTGTTGACAAGAACCTCCACTTCGTTACACCTTAAATATCCCAGGAAAGAGAAAAATGGATAAAGAAGTTGTGGTCCTTATGTACAATGGAATATCACTCAGCCATGAAATCAACGTCATAAGGCTAGTAGCAGCATGATGAGTGGATTTAGGTACGACGATTCTAAGTGAAATAAGTCACACAGAAAAAGACACTTATCATAAGATATCACTTATAGAGGGAATGTAAAAATCGCTACCATTGAACTGAATTACAAAACAGAACAGGGTCACACGTTTAGAAAACACACTATGGCTGCCTAACGGGAAAGGTGAGGTGGGGTGATGCATAAAACAAGGGTTTCAAATTATCTCAGATACCGTTCCATAAACCCAATACGTAATAGACAAGACCTACTCCTTGCTCAGTGAACTGGACACAACACCCCGTATTCACCGCCCAAGAATATATCTGACTAGTAAGAATCTTAAAACCTATGTATTGATATCTCTCTGTAAGTGAGTCAAGTGGGTGTAAAGCGGCATAAACACAACAGTGAAAAGCAGCTAAACCCCATTATAAAAATCAATTACTTTTAAAAACCCGTGAAACAAAGAGAGTGAAATAGAGAGAAATTCTTACAAAATTCGTTCAGGGGCTGTGATGCCACCTGGATTGACCATATCTAGACCCACAGCTGATTGCCACATAAGGGTGGACACTCTTGGGGCTGAGAGGTTTGGTGAGGTTGGGTGAGCAAACGCAGACCCTTTAAAGTAGTACTGCATGGTACCCATTCTATGGGTCCCAAATCTCCAGGTTCAAGGGAGTCTTCCTACAGCGAAAAAATGCATGGGAAACCCAGTGGATGGTATAGAGTGTGATCGAGAAAGGTTTCTGAAACGCACCTCATTTCTCATCTCCTTGTGCTCGGGTTCCCCATTCCAGCCGCTTTACTAACAATCTCGCCACTTGGAGAATCAGCACCTTTAACCTCCTGTTTCGTACAGGTTGCAATTTGTCCTGAGGATGAATGGGAAGAGGGAGGAACCCATGAGAGGCAAGCTCTAGGTGTTGGGACATGTATAGGTCACTCTAATTTCCCATCAGGAAGAAGAATTAACCACAGGCTCAGCCTGCTCCACGGAACCACAATAGGGCCTTAAGCAATCCTGCGGTTTTTCGGCCAGTTTCCAAAAAAGCGAGTTGAAAAATGGAGATCAGGGGCACTGCAATTCACAATCCTGTAGAGTTATAAATGGTAACTCTCGTCCAAAAATATATTGAAGGAAGGCAAAGAAGAGGATTTGAAAGCAAGGCAGAATTGCACGAAATATATATAGTTCATATGTTAAGTGTTTATATACATTTAACATACATTAGCCTATTTAGGTTAGCCCCAGAATCCTAATTTTTCCATCCTTCCACCTTTCATTTTGGTTAACCATTAGTTTGTTTTATAAGTCTGTGAGTGTCTTTTTCTGTGGAAGTATGTTCATTGGTAGCAATCTTAGGATCACTTGTATAAATGGTATCATAGGATATTTGTCATTCCCTTTTGACTTACTTTACCTAATATGATTATTTCTAGGCTCATTTTTAATCCTGAAAACGGCACTCTTCGTTTTCTTCCCGAGGCTACTATTCCATTCTGTACATATACCACTTCTTCTTTGTCAATTCATCTGTTTATGGACCTTTTTTTTGCTTCCATGTCTTGGCTATTTCAATATTGCTGAAGTGCACATTTGCCTGCCTCTGTCTTTCCGATTCTGGTGGTCTTAGATTATAGGCCCAAAAGGTGCCCTGCCACATCATCTGGTAGCTCAATTTTTACCTTTTACAGCAGCTCCATTCAGTTTTTGTTAGTGCTGTTACCACTTTACATCCCACCAGCTGCTAGAAGGTACAAAGTTCTCTAAAACCCCTTCAGCATTTATAGTTTGTAAACGTTTTGCTGATGGTCATTTGACTGGTGTGAGCTGAAACTTTTTGGAGGTTGGATTTGCATGTGGCTAATAATTCCTTATACTGAGATTTAGGCATGTCCTTTTTTTCTTTTCCTCTTTTTTTTTTTTTTTTTTTAAAGAGTGAGTACAACTTCTCTCTTCATATTGACTTTTTGAAAAATTTGTCATGTGTTGAATTTTCTTGCCTATTCCCTACCCCAGGGCATTTTTTGAGGGGAGGTGTCATTTACAGCCCTGCTGTCCTTTTGACTATTAAGCAAACATTAGCTCTGGGTTTAAAGCTGCTATTGTGAGAAACAGCCACAAGGCGGCAGCATTATTACGTTCTCAACCCTTGTTACTAGGGCAACAGAGTCTTCCTGGAGGTAGTGTTCCGAGGTTGTACATTAGAGAGGAATGTGCGGGAACAAGCCCCCAGATTTCAGGAGGTAGATAAGAATCGCCTTTAGAGCACATGAAAAGCGGCAAAACGTCTACAATGATGCACTTGGCCAAAAACGGCGTATGCGTTTTTTCCTGAATATATTCAAATAAGCACTACAAATAAGTCTCACTTCCCATCCGTCCAAAGGCCATCCAAAACAGTGTAAAAACCAGAAGTGCAGGACAGGCCAGGGAGAAAAGGGAGCCTTGTTAGGCTGATGGGCGGGATGTAAATTGCCAACGGCCACTCTGGAGAAGTGCATGGTGTTTCCTAAAACATCTAAAAAACACAGCTAGAGAGCATAGGGCCCTTCCACTCGTGGGCGTATAAAATGGGAAAACTAAAAATCAACAAGACACAGGCACCCCAAAGTTTAGGCCTGCTCTGTTTACAAGAACCTCCACTTCAGTACACCATAAATATGCCAGGATAGAGAAAAATGGATAAAGAAGTGTGGTATTTATGTACAATGGAATATCACTCAGCCATGAAATCAATGTCATACGGCTACTAGAAGCATGATGAGTGGATTTAGGTACGATGTTTCTAAGTGAAATAAGTCACACAGAAAGAGACACTTATCATAAGATATCACTTATAGAGGGAAAGTAAAAATCGCTACACATGACCTGATTACAAAACAGAACAGAGTCACACATTTAGAAAACACTGGTTGGCTGCTTAACTGGAAAGGTGAGGTGGGGTGAGGCATAAAACAAGGGTTTGAAATTAGCACACATACCGTTCCATAAACCAAATATGTAACAGACAACACCTACCCGTTGCTCAGTGAACTGGACTCAACGCCCCCTATTCACCACACAAGAGTATATCTGACTAGTAAGAATCTTAAAACCTATGTATTGATATCTCTCTGTAAATGAATCAAGTCGGTAAAAAGCGGCATAAACACAGCAGTGAAAATCAGCTAAACCCCATTGTAAAAATACATTACAAAAAAAACCCCAACAAAGACAGTGAAAGAGAGAGAAATTCGTACAAAGTTCGTTCAGGGGCAGTGAAGCAACCTGGATCGACCGTATCCAGACACACAGCTGGATTAGATATAAGGCTGGACACTCTTGGGGCTGAGAGGATTGGTGAGGTTGGGTGAGCAAAAGCCTACTCTTTAAAGTAATAGTGCGTGGTACCCATTGTATGGGTCCCAAATCTCCAGGTTTAAGGGAATCTTCTTACAGCGAAAAAATGCATGGGAAACCCAGTGGATGGTATACAGTGTGATCGGGAAAGGTTTCTGAAACGCACCTCATTCCTCATCTCCTGGTGCTCGGGATCGCCATTCCATCCGCTTTACTAACAATCTCCCCACTTGGAGAATCAGCACCTTTAACCTCCTGTTTCGTACAGGTTGCAATTTGTCCTGAGGATGAATGGGAAGAGGGGGAACCCATGAGAGGCTAGCTCTAGGTGTTGGGAAAGGCACAGGTCACTCTAATTTCCATCAGGAAGAAGAATTAACCACAGGCTCAGCCTGCCCCAGGGAACCAGAATAGGACCTGAAGCCATCCTGCGCTTTTGCGGCCAACTCCCAAGAAAGCGAGTAGAAAAATGGAACTCAGGGGCACTGCAATTCACAAACCTGCAGAGTTATAAATGATCACTCTCGTCCAAAAATATATTGAGGTAAGGCAACCAAGAGGATTTCAAAGCAAGACAGAATTGCAGGAAACAGTTTTTCACAGGTAGATTGGACTCGCCTTTAAAGCACATGAAATTCTGCAGATCTTCGACAATGATGCAGTTGGCCAAAAAGGGCGTCTGCGTTCTTTCCTGAATAAATTTTGGAAAAAACGCAGATGCTCTTTTTGGCTAACTAAACAAGCGGGCAATGCAAATCAGCATTACAAAAATGTCTCACTTCGCATTGGTCAAAAGGCCCATGCTGAAAAAGTGTAAAACCCAGAAATGCAGGACAGGCCATGGAGAAAAGGGAGCCTTGTTATGCTGATCGGCGGGATGTAAATTGCCACCGGCCACTCTTGAGAATTGTATACTGTATCTTAAAACTTCTAAAACACAGAGCTACAGAGCATACAGCACTTCCCCTCATGGACGTATATCTTGGGAAAACCAAAAAATCGACAAGACACAGGCACCCCAAAGTTTAGGGCTGCTCTGTTTAGAAATGCCTCGATTTGGGTACAACTTACATGTCCTTGGAAGGAAAAAATGGATAAAGAAGATGTGGTACTTATGTACAATGGAATATTACTCAGCAATTAAATCAATGAAATAAGGCCAGTGGCAGCAACTCGTGGAGACTGAGGTACGATCATCCTAAGTGACATAAGTCAGACATAAAAAGAGACTTATCATAAGGTATCACTTATAGATAGTATCTAAAAATGCCTACACATGAACGCAATTACAAAACAGAAACGGAGTCACACATTTAGAAAACACACTTATTGCTGCTAAAGGAGAAAGGTGGGGCAGGGTGATGCATAAACCAGGAGGTTGAAATTAGCACAGATACGGTTCCATAAACAAAATAGGTATTCGACAGCACCTACTCTATAGCTCAAAGAGCTGGACTCAGCACACTGTTATCACCAGAAAAGGATATATAAGACTGGTAAGAATCTGTAAAATAATTTATTGATGTCTCTCTTTAAGTGAATCAAGTGGATAGATGTAGAGCAGGAAGAAACACAGTATTGAAAATCAGCTATACCCCATTATAAAATTAAATAACAAGAACAAAATAAAGACAGTGAGAGAGAGAGAGAAATTCTTACAAAATTTGTTCAAGGGCTGTGATGCAACCTGGACTGACCATATCTAGACACAGAGCTGGATGGGACCTAAGGCTCTACACTCGTTGGTCTGAGAGGCTTCGTGAGGATGGGACAGCAAATGCAGCACTTTTAGAGTAATACTGCCTGGCCCCCATTCCATGGGTCCCATACCTCCAGGTGCAGGGGACCCTTCCTACAGCTAAAACATGCATGGCACATCCAGAGGATGGTACACCGTCTGATCGGGAAGACTTTGGAAAAGTCACCTCATCTCCACGTCTCCTGGTATTCGGGTTCCCCAGCTCCTTTCCTTAGAGTCTCCCCACTTTGGGAAGGCAGCACACTCAACAGCCGGTTCTGCACGGCTTGGAATTTTCCGGTGAAGAAGGGGAATAGCGGGATGGAATGAGACACAAGCCTTAGATGTTTGGACAGGCATATGCTACTCTAGTTTCCTACCTGGAAGAAGAATTTCCCTATCCTTCAGGTGTCCCAGTAACTGGAATGGGTCTGTAGAAATCCTGCCCCTTTGTGTCTGCTTCCCTAAACAAGTTGAAAACCGGTGCTCAGGGGCACTGCAATTCACAAACATGCAGGGTTGTAATGGACACCTCTAATGGAGTCATTTCTTGAGCCAAGTATTCGTAAAGGCCTTGTAAGCAAGGCAGAATTGCAGGAAAGGGATTTCAAGGGGTAGTTTGCACTCGTCATTAAAGCACATGCAAAGCTGCTGAACATCCCCAGTGATGCAGTTTGCCGAAAAGGCCGTATGCGTTATTCCTTAATATATTCAGGAAAAACCCTTACTCCATTTTTGACCAACAAAACAGACGGGCAATGTAAATTAATACTACAAAGAGATATCACTTCACACCAGTCAGAATGGCCAACCTCACAAACTGTAAAACCTGAAATGCAGGACAGGGCGTGGAGAAAAGGGAACCCTGACAAGCTGATGGTGGGAATGTAAATTGCTAACAGCCACTCTGGAGAAGTGGGTGGTGATTCCTTAAAAATCTAAAAACCAGAGTTTCAGAGCATATGGCGCTTCCACTCCTGGGCCTGTATCTTGGAAAAAACGTAAATTGACAGGACCCAGGCACTCTAAAATTTATGCAGCCCTGTTTACAAGAGCCTCTACTCGGAAGCGACCTAAAAGTCCTTGGAAGGAAGAATGGATAAAGAAATTATGGTAGATATGTACAATGGAATATTACTCAGCCATGAAGTGAATGAAATAAGGCCATTTAGGGCCACTCAGAAGGACCTACATACATTCATACTAAGTGTCATAAATCAGGCAATGAAAAATATCATATGATATTACTTATCGGTGGAATCTAAAAATTGATAGAAAGGTACTATCTTACAACACCGAAACAGAGTCCCAGACTTAGAACACAAACTTCTGGTTACCAAACTGGAAAGGTGTGTTGGAGGTATAAATCATGAGGTTGGAGTTAGTATATACATATTTACAGAGAGAAAACTTGTAATCAACATGGACCTGCTGTAGAGCACTTGGAACTCTTCTCAACACCCTTTAGTAACCTCACTGGGAAAATAATTCTAAAAAGAATACATAGTTATCTCTGTATAAATGAATCATGTTGGTGTATGTCAAAAATGAACACAACATGATAAATCAACTATATACTCCATTATAAATTTAAAATTAAATTAAAGAAAAGAAAAATGATCACTAAATTTGTTTAGTCGCAGTGAATGTACTAGTGTCACATCCCTGGACACAGACACAATTTGGTCCCAAGGCTGGACTGTTGTGGGCCTGAGGACCTCGGGAGGATATGCCAGCTAATTCGCCCCCCTTGAACATGTAGTACCTGGTCCCCTCTGCATGGGATCACTATCTCCAGGTCTAAGTGTGCCCTCATACTACTAAACCAACCCTCTGACACCCAAAGGATGGTGGACTCTCTGGGCTGGATGACATTTGGAAAATCACCTGCTCTCAACATATCCTGGTGTTTGGGTTCCGACCTCCCGACTCCTTCGTAAGGGTCATCCCACTCTACAAGACAGCACCCTCAACAGGTGATTTTGCAGGGGTTTATACTTGTTCGGGGGATGAAGGGTAAGGGGGAAGAAGGAATGGGACAGAAGCCCTTACATGTTTGGTCAGGCACATTCCACTCTAATTTAATACCCAAGAACAGGACTTGCCCTACATCTAAGGTTGTGTCAGTAACCAGAGAGGGACAGTAGAAATCCTGCCGCCTTCTGTTTCCCATAACAACAATTCTAAAACTGGACCTTATACGCACTTCATATTCACAACGCCTGGGGAGCTGTAAATGACAACAGCCCTCAAAAAATGTCTTGGGGTAGGTAATCGAAGTAGACTTCAAAACAAGGCAACCTTTCAATAACCCTTTTTCAAGGGATCAATCTTACTGACACTGTTCAAAAAAAAAAAAAAAAGCACATATGAAGATACTCACCATTGCTTTATGTTAGACAAATGCAAATCAGATGTACAAAGAAGTATCACCTGGAACCACTCAGAATAGCCATCATCACAATGTCTACAAACAAGAAATGCTTCAGAGGGTGTGGAAAAAAGAGAAATCTACTACTTATTTTTTTTTTTAATCTGCGTTGGGTCTTCGTTGCTGCGCGTGGCATTTCTATAGTTGCAACAAGCGGGGACTACTCATCGTTGTGGTACGAAGCCTTCTCTTTGTGGTGGCTTCTCTTGTTGTGGAGCACAAGCTGTAGGCACACAGGCTTCAGTAGTTGTGGCTCGTGGGCTCTAGAGCGCAGACTGAGTAGTTGTGGTGCACGGGCTTACTTGTTCTGTGGCATGTGAGATCTTCCCGGGCCAGGGCTCGAACCTGTGTCCCCTGAACTGGCAGGCAGATTCTTAACCACTGCGCCACCAATTCTATGCTATCGGTGGCAATGCCAATTGGTAACAACCACTATGGAGCACAGAATGGAGGTTACCAGAGTAAGAGGAGGTGGGAGGGATAAATTGGAAATTGGGATTGACATATACACACCACTATATATAAAAGAGATAACAAATAAGGGCTTACTGTATAGCACAGGGAACTCTACTCAATACTCTGTAATGACCTGTATGGGAAAGGAATCCAAAAAGGATTGGACATATGTATAACTGCTTCACTGTGCTGTGCAGCAGAAAGTAACACAACATTGTAAATCAACTCTATTCCAACAAAATTGAAACTTAAATGAAATGAAGTAAAATAAAATAAAATAAAATAGAGCTACCAGATGATCCAGCAAGTTCACTCCTGTGTGCATATCTGGAGGAAAGCATAAATCGAAAAGACACATCTTCCCCAATGTTCACTGCAACACTCTTTACAATAGCGAAGACATGGAAGCAACCAAAATGTCCATCAACATATGAATATAGGTAAAGAATATGTGATACATATATATAAAGGAATATGACTCAGCCATAAAATAGAAGAAAATAATGCCAGTTGCAGTAACATGGATGGACCTAGAGATGATTGTACTAAGTGAAGTAAGTCAGACAGAGTAAGACAAATATTGGGTGATATCACTTCTAGGTGGAAGCTAAAAATTGATACAAATGAACTAACTTACAAAACAGAGGCAGACTCACAGACTTGGAAAACAAACTTATGGTTACCAAAGGGGAGAGGTGGGGGGTAGGGATAAATCAGGAGCTTGGGGTAAACATACGAATATGACTATATATAACACATAAGCAACAAGGACCTACTGTATAGCACAGGGAGCTCTACTCAGTATTCTGGGAATACCGTTATCAGAAAAGAATCTGAAAAAGAATGAATATATGCATATGTGTAACTGAATCACTTGCTGTGCAGCTGAAATGAACACAACACTGTAAATCAACTATACTCCAATAAAATTTAAATTTCAAAATAAAGAAAATCACCTATATTTCAAAAGAAAAAAAAAAAAAAAAGAATTCCCATCTCTTTATATGGCTTGATAGCTTACTTTTTTAGTGCTCAATATTATCCCATTCCCAGAATATATTAATACTATATCATTTCATTCACCTATTGGAGGACACCTTAGTTTCATTCACATTTTGGCAATATTGAATTAGGTGCTATAAATATCCATATGCAGGTTTTCCTCTGGAAGTATGTTTTTTAAACTACTTTCAGTAAATATCCATGAGAACACTTGACAGATTGTACAGTAAGGGAATGCTCAATATTCTAGCAAGTGTCAATCAGACTACCAAAGTAGCTGTATTATTTTTCATTTCCACCAATGACAAATGACATTTCCTATTGTTCCACATCTCCTACAGAATTTGTTCTTGTCATTGTTCACATTTTAGCCATTCTAAGTGTTACATAGTGGTATGTAATTGTATTTTTAATTTGCTTTGTCATGGCAGCATGTAATCTGGATTATTCTTCTGTATACTTATATGCTTAGTGTCTATTTTCTTTGGTGAGGTGTCCATAAAGTATATTGGTCCACATTTTATTTAGGTTGCTTTCATTTTTTTCTACCCAATCTGTATTTGTTTTATTTATTTTCGTGCCTTATTGCATTAGCAAGGACTTGGAGTAAAATATGGAAAAGGAGTCATGAAAGGGGACATCCTTGCTTTTACCTGAACTTAGTGGAAAAGCTTCATGGTTTTGACCATTAATCATGATGTAAGATAAAAGTTTCCTGTAAATCTTTGTTATCAACTTGAGAAAGCTCCAGTCTATTTCTTTAACTGAGAGTTTTTTATGAAGAATGGGTGTTAGATTTTTTCAAAGTTCTTCTGAATCTATTGATATGCTAATGATTGTCTTTAAGGTGTTGATGTGATGGATATAATTATTTGATTCTAGAATGTTGAGCAAGCCTTTCATACCTGGGATTATTTCCTCTCATTCATGATATAAAATTCTCTCAAAATATTGTTGGATTCGATTTGGTAATATTTTGTTGAGGATTTTTGCATTGATGTTCCTGAGAGATATTGGTCAGTTTTCTTTACTATTCATATGTTCTTCTAAGTTTGGATGTTGTGGATTTAGTGTCAGACATTCATTTGGGGAGATTCTCAGTCATTTTTAAAAAAAATATTTTCTGTTCTTTATTATCTTTATTCTCCTCCTGCTATACCCATTATGTATAGGTCACAGCATTTTTCATTGTTCCACAATTATTGATTACTCTGTTCTGTTGATTTCTTTCCTGCCCATTTTCTCTTTTCTTTTGAGATTTAAAGGTTTCTCCTGATATGTCTTCAAGCTCACAGATATTTCTCCTCAGCCAGCTCTTTGACTGCTAAAACAAAATACGAGAGACTTGGTATTTTATAAACAACAGAATATTTTTGTTTTCTCATAATTGCTGAGGCTGAAAAGTTCAAGAACAAGTAACCAGGGGCTTCCCTGGAGGTGCAGTGGTTAAGAATCTGCCTACCAATAAAGGGGACAAGGGTTCGAGCCCTGGTCCAGGAAGATCCCACATGCCATGGAACAACTAAGCCCGTGCACCACAAATACTGAGCCTGTGCTCTAGAGTCCACAGGCCACAACTACTGAGCCCGTGAGCCACAACTACTGAAACCCACACGCCTAGAGCCCGTGCTCCACAACAAGAGAAGCCACTCAATGAGAAGCCCGCGCACCGCACCAAAGACCCAACACAGCCAAAAAATTAATTAATTAATTATCTAATTAATTTTTTTAAAAAAAGAACAAGTTGCCAGCTGACTTAGTGTCTGACGAGGGACCAATTTCTGGTTCATAATGTGGGTCTTCTCGCTCGGCAATGAAATCATGGAATGGGCATAAGGTCTTCTGTGTGCTACATTTATTAGGTCACTAATCCCATGTTTGAGGTCTCTGGCCTCATAACCTAATCACCTCCCAAAAGCCCCACCTCCTAATACCATCAACATGGGAGCTGGGTTTCAAAAGTTTAAAATTAGAGGTACAAAATATTTACACCATAACAGGGACCACAGAGTTAACTGATTTTTCCTTTCATGTTAAAGGTTTGCACATTTATATTTATTATATAATCCCAAAACCCTTGTTTTTTTTTTTTTTTATAAGATTCTTTTTCCGTATACGCCAGTACAGACCACTGAGTAGAGTTCCCTGTGCTATAAAGCAGGTCTTTATCTATTTTATATATAGTAGTGTGTATAAGTCAGTCCCAATCTCCCAATTTATCCCTTCCCCACTTATCCCCTGGTAACCATAAGTTTGTTTTCTATATCCATGATTCTATTTCTGTTGTGTAAATAAGTTCATTTGTACCTTTTTTTTTTCTTTTTTAGATTCCTCATATAAGCAATATCATATGATATCTGTCTTTCTGTGTCTGACTTGCTTCACTCAGTATAACAATCTCTAGGTCCATCCATGTTGCTACAAAACCCTTAATTGTTAAGGATAACTCTCAATTTTTCCCAGTATCATCAGCAATTCTTTCTGGCAGACACGTGATAACACTTTTTAAACAGGGATATTGAGACCAAGGCTCCTGACCTGCAAACAAACAAAACATCATTCATATAGTGAAAACTTTGCAAATCAAAGGATGAAAGCACTTGGTCTAAATCCCTTTGCACCCACTGCTGACAGAGGGCAGAGGAGTTTGACTCACTAATCTTCCTTACGTGCACTTCTTCCTAATGGGGTATTCCATCTAAAACTTATAAGAAGCGGGGATGTATCATGGAACACACCAATCGCTACTACAGATTCTGAAGCAGCAAAAAACAAACAAACAAAAAAAAAAACATGATGAATCCATCCAAAGGGTTCTGTCCACACTGTTACAATAGTTTCCCTCACACTGTGAACACTTTTCAAACCCTATCACTTGAACCTATTTTTATTTTTTTCAACAAAAATAATGTTAATCTGCAGTCAGACACTCCAGTAATATTACACTATCCCTTGTGCAAGTATGTAGGGATTTGAGGAGTTATGGGAGGCCACCATGAGAGGTTGCCTAGAGTAATTAGGACATTTCCTTTAATGTTGGTTCTTCTCCCTAAGATGTCTGCTATCCTCTTCTTTTTGTAGCTACTAGCATTGAGAAAGTGACCAAGATAAGGCCCTTCTCTTTTACTGCCCATGAATGCAACTGTGATTAACCCCACAGAACTTGGTGCTTCCAGAATCCCCTGAACCTACTGACCCTCCATGCATGGCATGGCATAGATAAGGATGGTGACGTGTATCCTTGTATAGAGCATGTTATAAAATGTTTGACTCTTCCCTTCCTCATAATTCCAAAGAATAGATTTCTTTGGATTTCTGCTTAATGCTGCTGGAGTTGGTACATAAGTTGAGGGAGGTATCAGGGCACACCAAAAGAGAGGGTAACTGCACAGAAAATACAAGCAGGTACATTTCTGTGTAGTTTCAAGCAGCTTATTTGCTATATCAACCATGGTGACATGTTGACCCTTCCTCTTTCTACTAGTAGTACAACAAACATAAAGGATATTTAGGCTGCTTGTTTTATCCCCACCTCTCACAATTGATCTGCATTAACATATAGGACAATGAAGGGCCCTTTCTACCATCTTAACCAATATTTGAGAACTAGAAAATGTCCAGATTTTTCTGGGGTTTATTTTCATATTCCCCAATCAGGCCTATGAAGGAATCTTACCTATTGTGTTTAATGAAGTCATATCTCTGACGGCATCCCATCATCAACAAAACTGGAAAGAAATTTGAAGGGTCTTCGATTTTACCATATTTGAAATAACAATATTTTAGCCTGAGACGTTTTTTGGATTTTAGAAAAAAATATTTTAAATGAGACAAAAAATCATTTTTATGACACAAGAAGACAGCAATAGTTTTATATTTGTATCTGTTCCACTTGCACACAAGTGTCTCATGGTGTTATGTAAAGCTCTCCTGTTGGGTGCTGTGCATGGTGCAAGTATGGATTAAAGCTTAGGAATCTTAAGCTTCAGTCACCTGAAATATTTAAATTAGGATGCAAGCAATCCTGTCCAACATTTGAAAAGAGCAAGACACTCTCTTTATTTTATTTGTTAGGTAATTAATCTGTCTTTTCCCCAAGGAGAGAAACAAGTGGCATCTTCCATCAATGTGTTGCACAAATATCTTTGAACAGAGAGTGCAAGCAGAGGATGATACAGGATGTGAAAAAAAAAAAAAATGAGAGACCCTTGTGGCATTTTCTCCTAACTTATTGCAATCCTCCATTTAAAATGTGGGAATAATCAATCTTCTGAGGAAAAAGGCCCAAGGAAGGTTTTTCCTTCTGTGGAATAATGGGATTGCTAAAGATTTCAGGAGGCAAGACGAATTAGTGAGAATGACCATGAGAAATCAGAGAAAAGTCAGATCCATGGATGAAGTGATGTTTACCACTGTGAATCAATGAGAAGTAGGAGCAAATGAAAAGAAAGCTGATACAACATTTTCTGAATAAATGTAACCTTTCAGCTGTCATAGAAAAATTAATGCTCACTACGATACAACATATTTAGTTTAGAAAGTTAACTTAAATTTAAAGCTTAATAATTACATTTATTGAAGAAATGAAAACATATTTGTGGTTTAGAATAAATAATGTGTTCTGCTACAGGTAAGAAGACTACATAAATAAATAGAAATAAGACTAAATAAATAAAGAGGAAAATAACAAATTAGATGTTATTAACATTAAAAACTGACACTCATCTAAAGAAAGAGAAGGAGAGACAGAAAGAGAGAAGAACTCATCTCAAGCATGTATTAAAAACTCCTAAATAAGAAGTCTTCAGATGTTAAAAAAAAGGAAGTCTTCAATAAGAAGATAATGGAATAGCAAAATGGGGGAAATATACCAAAAGATATTTCAAAAAAGAGAGTACAGAATGTTAAGTAATCATATCAAAAGATGCTTGGCTTCTTAGTAGTCAATTAAATGCAAAAGCGTGATACCTGGAATTATCACTCACCAACCAGAAAGTTCAAATGAAAATGACAGGTATTATCAAGTTTGACAAGAATGTGTATAATCCTTGAATCTCATTCACTGCTGCTGAAGATGAAAAATCATACAAATGTTTTGAAAATATTTAGAAATATCTAAAAAGATAAACACAAGAAAGCTATGACTCGAAAATTTTACTACTACGTGTATACTGAACAATAATTTATACACACACCACCAAAGCTCAAGTTCTAGAATTTATATACCAGTGCTGTTCTCAATAGACACAAACTGAAAATCACTCATATTGTAATACACATTGGAATAAATTAATTAATAGTTAAATATTTACATTATGGAATCCTATGCAACAGTGGCAATGCATGATCACAACAACAGGCAACCATATAGGCATATTCACAAACAACATAAAATAAAAAAAGCCCAATCCAAAAGTGATTTTACTGTGCCATAACATTTATATAAAATACAAAATACAGGTAAAGTTATCTTTTTGTTAGATACCAGAACAATATTAAACCTTAAGGGGAGTCACTAGAATGGGACCAGGGGGCCTCTGAGTATCTGGCAATTTTCTGTGTCTTTATCTAGAAGCTATGTTTAGAGTGTATTCAGATGCTGAATTTTCTGAAATTTGTCATTTCCTTACAAACCATGCATGTTTTTCGTTGTTTTTTATACATAACAAAAACTAAAAAAGATAGACGAGGGAAGGTAATTGTATTAGCACTTTAATAGCCATGCTTTTCAAGGTGGAAGTGAAAAGTATTAAATACTTGACATTGTGATTACTTCTTAAAAGTAAGGTGAAAATTTGAGGTTAATAAATAAGACATACTTCTTCATATTTAATCCTCAAAGAGGAGGGGTAGAAAGGAGTATTATTATTTTTTTTTCTTTAATACAGAATCGTTAAGATAGAAAATAATGAAAACAGACTAGGTTTAAAAAAGAGCACACTGGACTTCCCTGGTGGCACAGTGGGTAAGAATTTGCCTGCCAATGCAGGGAACAGGGGTTCCATCCCTGGTCTGGGAAGATCCCACATGCCGCAGTGCAACTAAGCCCGTGTGCCACAAGTACTGAGCCTGTGCTCTAGAGCCTGCAAGCAACAACTATTGAGCCTGCATGACACAACTACTGAAGCCCATGCACCTAGAGCCCATACTCCACAACAAGAGAAACCACTGCAAGGAGAAGCCCGTGCACCACAACGAAGAGTAACCCCTGCTTCTCTAGTAACAACTGGAGAAACCCTGTGCAGCAACGAAGACCCAACACAACCAAAAATTTAAAAAATTAAATCTTTTGACTTCTGAGATGACTCACTCACGTGGCTGTAGGTAAGAGGCCTCAGTTCCTTGCCACATGGATCTCTCCTTAGGGCTGCTTGAGTGTCCTCATGACATGGCAGCTGGCTTACCCCAGGATGAGTGATCTAGCAGAAACCAAAGCAGAAGCTGCAATGTCTTTTATAACTTTGGAAGCTGCACTTTGTCATTTCTGCAATTTCTTATTAGTTAAACAGTCAACCCTTTTCAAGTGCGAGGAGCCACACTGGTACATGGAGACTGGGAGATAATTAGGGGATAATTAGGTCCATCTTGGAGGCTGGCTACCAAAGTGGCTGACTAGCCAAAGTCTGAATTTTGTTTTCTTCACTTCTGGAGAGAAAGTGGTCAGTGCACCTCATGGGTGGTCTTTGAGATGTACCAAAGCTACCTCTTGCTCTCACCCCCAGCTGTGTGGCTGACAGGGTCTTGGTGCTCCAGCCGGGTGTCAAGCCTGTGCCTCTGAGGTGGGAGAGCCGAGTTCAGGACATTGGTCTACCAGAGACCTCTGGCACCTTGTAATATCAAATGGCGAAAGCTCTCCCAGAGATATCCGTCTCAACGCTAAGAACCAGCTCCACTCAGAGACCAGCAAGATCCAGTGCTGGACATCCCATGCCAAACAACTAGCAAGACAGGAATGCAGGCCCACCCATTAGCAGAGAGGCTGCCAAAAATCACAATAAGGTCACAGACACCCCAAAACACACCACCAGATGCGGATCTGTCCACCAGAAAGACAAGATCCAGACACACCCACCAGAACACAGGCACCAGTCCCCTCCATCAGAAAGCCTACACAACCCACTGAACCAACCTTAGCCACTGGGGGCAGACACCAAATACAACGCGAACTACGAATCTGCAGCCTCTGAAAAGGAGACCCCAAACACAGTCCCCAAAGCCAAATGAGAAGACACAGAAACACACAGCAGATGAAGGAGCAAGGTAAAAACCCACCAGACCAAACAAATGTGGAGGAAATAGGCAGTCTACCTGAAGAAGAATTCAGAGTAATGATAGTAAAGATGATCCCAAATCTTGGAACTGGAATGGAGAATAGACAAGAAACGTTTAACAAGGACCTACAAGAACTAAAGAGCAAACAAACAATGATGAACAACACAATAAATGGAATTAAAAATTCTCTAGAAGGAAACAATAGCAGAATAACTGAGGCAGAAGAATGGATAAATGACCTGGAAGATAAAATAGTGGAAGTAACTACTGCAAAGCAAAATAAAGAAAAAAGAATGAAAAGAATTGAGGACAATCTGAGACATCTCTGGGAAAACATTAAACGCACCAATATTCGAATATAGGGGTCCCAGAAGCAGAAGAGAAGAAGAAAGACACTGAGAAAATATTTAAAGAGATTATAGTTGAAAACTTCCCTAATATGGGAAAGGATATTGTTAATCAAGTCCAGGAAGCGCAGGGAGTCCCATACAAGATAAACCCAAGGAGAAACATGCCAAAACATATATTAATCAAACTATCAAAAATTAAATACAAAGAAAAAATATTAAAAGCAGCAAGGGAAAAACAACAAATAACATACAAGGCAATCCCCATAAGGTTAACAGCTGAACTTTCAGCAGAAACTCTGCAAGCCAGAAGGGACTGGCAGGACATATTTAAAGTAATGAAAGGGGAAAAGCTACAACCAAGATTACTCGACCCACCAAGGATCTCGTTCAGATTCGACAGAGAAATTAAAACCTTTACAGACAAGCAAAAGCTAAGAGAATTCAGCACCACCAAACCCGCTTTACAACAAATGCTAAAGGAACTTCTCTAGGCAGGAAACACAAGAGAAGGAAAAGACCTACAATAAGAAACTCAAAACAATTAAGAAAATGGTAATAAGAACATACATATCAATAATTACCTTAAATGTAAATGGATTAAATGCTCCAACCAAAAGACATAGACTGGCTGAATGGATCCGAAAACACGACCGGTATGTATGTGGTCTACAAGAGACCCACTTCAGACATAGGGACACATACAGATGGAAAGTGAGGGGATGGAATAAGATATTCCATGCAAATGGAAATCAAAAGAAAGCTAGAGTAGCAATTCTCATATCAGACAAAAAAGACTTTAAAATAAAGACTATTACAGGAGACAAAGAAGGACACTACATAATGATCAAGGGATCAATCCAAGAAGAAGATATAACAATTGTATATATTTATGCACCCAACATAGGAGCACCTCAATACATAAGGCAAATGCTAACAGCCATAAAAGGGGAAATCGACAGTAACAGAATCCTAGTAGGGGACTTTAGCACCCCTCTTTCACCAATGAACAGATCATCCACAATGAAAATAAATAAGGAAACACAAGCTTTAAATGTTACATTAAACAAGATGAACTTAATTGATATTTAGAGGACATTCCATCCAAAAACAACAGAATACACTTTTTCTCAAGTGCTCCTGGAACATTCTCCAGGATAGATCATACCTTGGGTCACAAATCAAGCCTTGGTAAATATAAGAAAATTGAAATCGTATCAAGTATCTTTTCCGACAACAATGCTATCAGACTAGATATCAATTACAGGAAAAAAATCTGTAAAAAATAGAAACACATGGACGCTCAACAATACACTACTTAATAACCAAGACATCACTGAAGAAATCAAAGAGGAAATAAAAAAATACCTAGAAACAAATGACAATGAAAACATGAAGACCCAAAACCTATGGGATGCAGCAAGAGCAGTTCTAAGAGAGAAGTTTATAGCAATACAATCCTACCTCAAGAAACAAGAAATATCTCAAATAAACAAGTTAACCTTACACCTAAAGCAATTAGAGAAAAAAAAAAAAAAAAAAAAAAACAAAGTCAGCAGAGGAAAGACATCATAAAGATCAGACCAGAAATAAATGAAACAGAAATGAAGGAAACAACAGCAAAGATCAAAAAAACTAAAAGCTGGTTCTTTGAGAAGATAAACAAAATTGATAAACCATTAGCCAGACTCATCAAGAAAAAAAGGGAGACGACTCAAATCAATAGAATTACAAATGAAAAAGGAGAAGTAACAACTGACACTGCAGACATACAAAGGATCATGAGAGATTACTGCAAGCAACTATATGCCAATAAAATGGACAACCTGGAAGAAATGGACAAATTCTTAGAAAAGCACAACCTTCCAAGACTGAACCAGGAAGAAATAGAAACTACAAACAAACCAATCCCAAGTACTGAACTTGAGACTGTGATTAAAAATCTTCCAACAAACAAAAGCCCAGGACCAGATGGCTTCACAGGCAAATTCTATCAAACATTTAGAGAAGAGTTAACACCTATCCTTCTCAAACTCTTCCAAAATATAGCAGAGGGAGGAACTCTCCCAAACTTATTCTATGAGACCACCATCTCCCTGACACCAAAACCAGACAAAGATGTCACAAAGAAAGAAAACTACAGGTCAATATCACTGATGAACATAGCTGCAAAAATCCACTGCACAATACTAGCAAACAGAATCCAACAGCGCCTTAAAAGGATCATACACCATGATCAAGTGGGGTTTATCCCAGGGATGCAAGGATTCTTCAATACATGCAAATCAATGTGATACACCATATTAAAAAACTGAAGGATATAAACCATATGGTCATCTCAATAGATGCAGAAAATGCTTTCGACAATATTAAACACCCATTTATCATAAAAACCCTCCAGAAAGTAGGCATAGAGGGAACTTTCCTCAACATAATAAAGGCCATATATGACAAACCCACAGCCAGCATCGTTCTCAATGGTGAAAAAGTGAAATCATTTCCACCAAGATCAGGAACAAGACAAGGTTGCCCACTCTCACCACTATTATTCCACACACTTTTGGAATTTTTAGCTACAGCAATCAGAGAAGAAAAAGAAATAAAAGGAATCCAAATCGGAAAAGAAGAAGTTAAGCTCTCACTGTTTGCAGATGACATGATACTATACATAGAGAATCCTAAAGATGCTACCAGAAACCTACTAGAGTTAATCAACGAACTGGTAAGGTTGCAGGATACAAAATTAACGTACAGATATCTCTTTCATTCCTATACACTAAAGATGAAAATTCTGAAAGAAAAATTAGGGAAACACTCCCATTTACCACTGCAACACAAAGAATAAAATACCTAGGAATAAACCTACCTAAGGAGACAAAAGACGTTTACTCAACAAACTATAAGACACTGATGAAAGAAATCAAAGATGACACAAACAGATACAGAGATATACCATGTTCTTGGATCGGAAGAATCAACATTGTGAAAATGACTCTACTACCCAACGCAATCTACAGATTCAATGCAATCCCTATCAAACTACCAATGGAATTTTCCAGAGAACTAGAACAAAAATATTTCACAATTTGTATGGAAACACAAAAGACCCCGAACAGCCAAAGCAATCTTGAGAAGAAAAACAGAGCTGGAGGAATCAGGCTCCCTGACTTCAGACAATACTACAAAGCTACAGTAGTCAAGACAGTATGGTACTGGCACAAAAACAGAAATATAGAGCAATGGAACAGGAGAGAAAGCCCAGACGTAAACCCATACACATATGGTCCCCTTATTTTTGATAAAGGAGGCAAGAATATACAATGGAGAAATCACAGCCTCTTCAATAAGTGGTGCTGGGAAAACTGGACAGCTACCGGTAAAAGAATGAAATTAGAATACTCCCTAACACCATACACAAAAATAAACTCAAAATGGATTAGAGACCTGAATATAAGACTGGACACTATAAAACTCTTAGAGGAAAACATAGGAAGAACACTCTTTGACATAAATCACAGCAAGATCTTTTTTGATCCACCTCCTAGAATAATGGAAATAAAAACAAAAATAAACAAGTGGGACCTAATGAAACTTCAAAGCTTTTGCACAGCAAAGGAAACCATAAACAAGACGAAAAGACAACCCTCAGAATGGGAGAAAATATTTGCAAATGAATCAACGGACAAAGGATTAATCTCCAAAATATATAAACAGCTCATTCAGCTCAATATTAAAGAAACAAACACCCCAATCCAAAAATGGGCAGAAGACCTAAATAGACATTTCTCCAAAGAAGACATACAGACGGCCATGAAGCACATGAAAAGATGCTCAACATCACTAATTATTAGAGAAATGCAAATCAAAACTACAATGAGGTATCACCTCACTCCTGTTAGAATGGGCATCATCAGAAAATCTACAAACCACAAATGCTGGAGAGGGTGTGGAGAAAAGGGAAACCTCTTGCACTGTTGGTGGGAATGTAAATTGATACAGCCACTATGGAGAACAATATGGAGGTTCCTTAAAAAACTAAAAATAGAATTACCATATGACCCAGCAATCCCACTACTGGGCATATACCCAGAGAAAACCGTAATTCAAAAAGACACATGCACCCGAATGTTCATTGCAGCACTATTTACAATAGCCAGGTCATGGAAGCAACCTAAATGCCCATCAACAGACGAATGGATAAAGAAGATGTGGTACGTATATACAATGGAATATTACTCAGCCATAAAAAGGAACGAAATTGAGTCATTTGTTGAGACGTGGATGGATCTAGAGACTGTCATACAGAGTGAAGTAAGTCAGAAAGAGAAAAACAAATATCGTATATTAATGCATGCATGTGGAACCTAGAAAAATGGTACAGATGAGCCAGTTTGCAGGGCAGAAGTTGAGACACAGATGTAGAGAATGAACATATGGACACCAAGGGGGGAAAAGTGCGGTGGGGTGGGGATGGTGGTGTGCTGAATTGGGCGATTGGGATTGGCATGTATACACTGATGTGTATAAAAGTGATGCCTAATAAGAACCTGCAGTATAAAAAAACAAACAAAACAACTAAAACTAAACTTTCATTGGGTTATTTGTATGGAAATATGTTAATATAAATGTTTCAGACATTACACGAAATTTCTAAAAATCTTATATTTGTATTTGTATGGAAATATGTATGGAAATATGTTAATATAAATGTTTCAGACATTACATGAAATTTCTAAAAATCTTATATGTTCTGGTATAATGTTATAAGTAATAATCCTAGTTATTACTTTAAAATGTATATCTCAGAAATAACTAATTTTCTTGTCAACTGCATTATTATGAACTTTCATCAAATCTTTAACCGTGGTCATTTTTAAGTCTTTTGTCATTTACAGACAGTTCTGGGTGTACTCTGATGATTTTGCAAATATGTTCCTGTAAAAGGTTTACATCTTCAAGAAATTCATGGAAAAGACTCTGACAAGTACAGGTTTCTGGTAACTGACTGTACTGCTGAACTGAATGAATAAGCATTTTCAGAACTCTAATGAAAAACTGATGAACTCATAAAAGTGCTAACAAAAGATGAAGATGAAAAAAAAAATTAATTACATGGGACTGAGTGAACTGATGAGGATGAGTATAATTTTTGTGACTTTCTGTCTGAATTAAAAAAAAAAAAATCCCACAAGGACTCAGAGGCAAAGAATATACAAATCAATTTTCACTGCAAAGTAAAGGAGCTGTTACAGTGGAGGATTACTGGACTGAATGTCAATATTATGACATAGTATGAGTGTGTTTCATGTTTGGTAATTGCAATCACAATTTCACAATTTGTATGGAAACACAAAAGACCCCGAACAGCCAAAGCAATCTTGAGAAGAAAAACAGAGCTGGAGGAATCAGGCTCCCTGACTTCAGACAATACTACAAAGCTACAGTAGTCAAGACAGTACGGTACTGGCATAAAAACAGAAATATAGAGCAATGGAACAGGAGAGAAAGCCCAGACGTAAACCCATACACATATGGTCACCTTATTTTTGATAAAGGAGGCAAGAATATACAATGGAGAAATCACAGCCTCTTCAATAAGTGGTGCTGGGAAAACTGGACAGCTACCGGTAAAAGAATGAAATTAGAAGACTCCCTAACACCATACACAAAAATAAACTCAAAGTGGATTAAAGACCTAAATGTAAGGCCAGACACTATCAAACTCTTAGAGGAAAACATAGGCAGAACACTCTATGACATCAATCACAGCAAGATCCTTTTTGACCCACCTCCTAGAAAACGGAAATTAAAAAGAAACATAAACAAATGAGACCTAAGGAGACTTAAAAGCTTTTGCACAGCAAAGGAAAACGTAAACAAGACGAAAAGGCCACCCTCAGAAGGGGAGAAAATATTTGCCAATGAAGCAGCTGACAAAGGATTAATCTCCAAACTTTACAAGCAGCCCATGCAGCTCAATATCAAAAAAAAAAAAAAAAAAAAAACAAACAACCCAATCCATAAATGGGCAGAAGACCTAAATAGACATTTCTTCAAAGAAGATATACAGATTGCCAACAAACACATGAAAGAATGCTCAACACCACTGATCATTAGAGAAATGCAACTCGAAATTACAATGAGGTATCACCACACACAGGTAAGAATGGCCATCATCAAAAAAATCTACAACCAATAAATGCTGCAGAGGTGTGGAATAAAGGGAACCCTCTTGCACCGTTGGTGGGAGTGTAAATTGATACAGCCACTATCGAGAACGGTATTGAGGTTCCTTAAAAAACTAAAAATAGAACTACCATATGACACAGCAATCCCACTACTGGGCATATACCTGGAGAAAACCATAATTCAAAAAGAGTCATGTTCCACAATGTTCATTGCAGCTCTATTTGCAATAGCCAGGACATGGAAGCAACCTAAGTGTCCATCAACTGATGAATGGGTAAAAAAGATGTTGCACGTCTTCAATATAAAATGGAATATTCCTCAGCCATAAAAAGAAATGAAATTGAGTTATTTGTAGTGAGATGGATGGACCTAGAGTCTGTCATACACAGTGAAGTAAGTCAGAAAGAGAAAAACAAATACTGTATGCTAACACATATATGTGGAATCTAAAAAGAAAAGGAAAAGAAACCGTTGGGAAGAACCTAGGGACAGGACAGGAATAAAGACGCAGACATAGAGAATGGACTTGAGGACATGGGGAGGGGGAAGGGTAAGCTGGGACGAAGTGAGAGAGTGGCATGGACTTATATATACTACCAAATGTAAAATAGCTAGCTAGTAGGAAACAGCTGCATAGAAGAGGGAGATCAGCTCAGTGCTTTATGACCACTTAGAGGGGTGGGATAGGGAGGGCGGGAGGAAGACGCAACAGGGAGGAGATATGGGGATATATGGATATGTATAGCTGATTCACTTTGTTCTAAAGCAGAGACTAACACACCATTGTAAAGCAATTATAGTCCAATAAAGATGTTAACATTAAATAAATAAATGAATAATTTATGCCCCCCCCAAATTAAATCTTTTTTAAAAATAAATAAATAAAAAAGAGCACTCAATGACATGGAACGCTAAACCTAAGTATTTTCAGTACTATAGTAAATGTAAATGGATTAATATCTCCTATTAAAGTGTAATTTTTTATATTATGTGCAACTCAATTTTTTTCACAGTATACAGGTAAAATAAAAGAATTACATTAGAAAGGAGAAAACATTCCATGTATTTAAAAACAATAAAACAATAAGCATATAATAAGCATCTTAGATATATGTAGTCTTTAAGTTCAGAACAATTTGTCATTATTGTAATTAGTATTATTATACCAATTTCTTTAAAACATTTCAATACTTGTTGTATTTGAAAAAGTATTTTAATATTTTTTCTTCTCTCTTTTGTGGTCTAATACATGGTAAGTATTTAGCTGCTAACATAACTTAAAAATATATATATTTTTTACAGCCGAACAAAACTGAATCAAGAAGAAATAGATAACTTGAACATACTGATCACTAAAAGCAAAATAGAGGGCTTCCCTGGTGGCGCGGTGGTTGAGAATCTGCCTGCCAATGCAGGGGACACGGGTTCGAGCCCTGGTCTAGGAAGATCCCACATGCCGCGGAGCAACTGGGCCCGTGAGCCACAACTACTGAGCCTGAGCGTCTGGAGCCCGTGCTCCACAACAAGAGAGGCCACGATAGTGAGAGGCCCATGCACCGTGATGAAGAGTGGCCCCCGCTCGCTGCAACTAGAGAAAGCCCTCGCACAGAAATGAAGACCCAACACAGCCAAAATAAATAAATAAATAAATAGAATTTTTTAAAAAATAGAATCTGTAATTTAAAAAAACTCCCTACCAACAGAAGTCCAGGATCAGATGGTTTCACAGGCAAATTCTACCAAATATAAAAAGCAGAACTTACACAGATTCTTCTCAAACTCTTCGAAAAGACTGAAGAGTAAGGAATACTTCCAAAGACATTCTATGAAGCCACTATCACGCTGATATCAAAAACAGATGGGGAGGGGGGACTTCCCTGGTGGCACAGTGGTTAAGAATCTGTCTGCCACTGCAGGGGACATAGGTTCGAGACCTGGTCTGGAAAGATCCCACATGCCATGGAGCAACTAAGCCTGTGGGCCACAACTACTGAGCCTGCGCTCTACAGCCCACGAGCCACAACTACTGAGCCTGATAGCCACAACTGCTGAAGCCCACGCACCTAGAGCCCATGATGTGCAACAAAAGAAGCCACCACAATGAACAGCCTGCACACCACAACGAAGAGTAGCCCCCGCTCACCGCAACTAGAGAGAGCCCGAGCACAGCAACGAATGCCCAATGCATCCAAAAATAAATAAAGAAAGAAATTTACTTAAAAAAAAAAAACAAATAAAACAGATGGGGACTTTTCTGGTGGTCCAGCAGTTAAGATTTCGCTTTCCAGTGCAGGGGGTGCGGGTTCAAGCCCTGGGTTTGGAGCTAAGATCCCACATGCCTCACAAACAAGAAACCAAAACATAAAACAGAAGCAATATTGGAACAAATTCAATAAAGACTTTAAAAAAAAAACACAGAAGAAGACACTACCAAAAAAGAAAACTGCAGGCCAATATCGTTGATAAATATAGATGCAAAAATTCTCAACTGAATATTAGAAAACCGAATCCGACAACACATAAGAGGATCATACACCATGACCAAATTTGATTCACCCCAGTTTCACAAAGCTGTTTCAAACATATGCAAATCAATCAACATGATACACCCCATCGACAAAGGAAAAACAAGAAACAAACGATCATCTCAATAGATGGCGAAAAAGCATTTGAAAAGCTGCAACATCCATTCATGGTAAAAACACTTACCAACGTGGGTACAGAGGAAATATATCTCAACATACTAAAAGCTATTTATGACAAACCCACAGCCAATATAATACTCAACGTTCATAAGCTGAAAGCCTTCCCGCTAAAATCTGGAACAAGACAAGGATGCCCACTCTCACGTCTTCTCTTCAACATAGTATTGGAAGTCCTAGCCACAACAATCAGACAAGAAAAAGAAATAAAATCTAACCAAGTTGGAAGGGAAGAGGTAAAGTTGTCATTATATGCAGATGACATGATAATATATATAAAGGAAACCCTAAAAATTCCACACAAACACTACTAGAACTGATAAACAAATTCAGCAAAGTAGCAGGATACAAGATTAACATATATAAATTGGTTGCATTTCCTGGTTTTTCTTTCTTTTTTTTTTAAATTTATTTTGGCTGCATTGGGTCTTCATTGCTGTGCACGGGCTTTCTCTAGTTGTGGCCAGTGGGGACTAGACTTTCTTGTGGTGCGCAGGCTTCTCATTGCAGTGGCTTCTCTTGTTGTGGAGCACGGGCTCTAGGCATGCAGGCTTAAGTAGTTGTGGCACATGGGCTCAGTATTTGTGGCTCACTGGCTCTAGAGTGCAGGCCAAGTAGTTGTGGCACACAGGTTTAGTTGCTCCACGGCATGTGAGATCTTCCTGCATCAGGGCTCAAACCCATGTCCCCTGTATTGGCAGGCGGATTCTGAACCACGGAGCCACCAGGGAAGTCCCTGGTTGCATTTCTTTACACTAACAATGAAATATCAGAAAGGAAATGTAAACAAGCAATCCTTTTTTTAATGGCATCAAAAAAATTAAATGCTTAGGAATAAACCTCACCAAGGAGGTGAAAGACTTATATACTGAGAACTACAAAACATTAGTAAAGGAAGCTGAAGATGATTCAAAGAAATGGAAAGACATCCCACGCTCTTAGATGGGAGGAATTAATACTGTTAAAATGGCTACACTACCCAAAGCAATCTACAGATTTAATGTGATCCCTATCAAATTACCCATGACATTTTCCCCAGAACTAGAACAAATAATCCTAAAATGTATCTGGAACCATAAAAAGTCAGAAATGTGAACACAATCCCCAGGAAAAAGAACAAAGCAGGAGGCATAACCCTCCTAAACTTCAGAAAATACTACAAAGTTACAGTAATCAAAGCCGCATTGTATTGGCACAGAAAGAGATACATGGATCAATGGAATAGAATAGAGAGCTAAGAAATAAACCCACACACCTATGGGCAATTAACCTTTGACAAAGGAGGCAAGAATATACAATGGGGAAAAGACAGTCTCTTCAGCAAGTGGTGTTTTGAAAGTTGGAGAGCCGTATGCAAATCAGTGAAGTCAGAACATACCCTCACACCATACACAAAAATAAACTCAAAACGGCGTATATGCTTAAATATAAGATAGGACACCTTATAACTCCTAGAAGAGAGCATAAGCAAAACATTCTCTGACATAAGTCATACCAAAATTTTCCTAGGTAGTTCTCCCTAGGCAGTACAAATACAGTAAGTCACCTACATACGAACCTTCAAGTTGCAAACTTTCAAAGATGCAAACGTCCATTCGCGTGTCCAATCATGTAAGTTAGTTCACGTGTCTGACATACATTGTCACGTGCGTGCTTCCTCTCTATGTGGTTGTGCTTTTGTGTACTTTACAGTACTGTATGGAGTACAGTAGTACAGTACATTTATTTCAAGCCCAAGATGTCTGGAAGCAAGCGTAAAAGCAGAGGTGATGTAGCTGGTACTGTTAAGAAGCGCCGAGCGATAATGACGGAAACAAAAGTGAAAGTAATTGAGAGAGTGGAGCGAGGCAAAAAGATGTTAGACATCGCTCATTCTTACAACATGAATCATTCAATCATTGGCACGAATCTAAAGAACAAGGACAAGATCATGGAACATGTGAAGTCTGCTGTGCCGACAATGTTGACACAATATCCAAGAAGCATGGAAAAGTGATGGAGGAGATGGAGAAACTTCTCAGTGTGCGGATGCAGGATCAACATCAGCGCTGAGTCCTGCTCAACTTAACGCTGATTCAAGAGAAAGCTAAAAGCCTTTATGAAGACTTGAAGAAGAAACACGGCAAAGAATCAGAGGGCACATCTTTTAATGCCAGCCATGGCTGGTTTCATCGGTTCAAGGCTAGAGCCAGCCTTCACAATGTAAAAGTAAGTGGAGAGACAGCAAGTGCAGATAGGGTAGCTGTCCAGGAACTTCCAGAAACACTTTGAGAAATTATTGATGATGGTGTGTATTTACCCAACCAGGTTTTTAATGTGGATGAGACACAACTGTACTGGAAGAGGATGCCAGACCGAAGTTACGTCAGTGAGGAGGAAAAGTTGACGCCAGGCTGTAAAGCAGCAAAGGATAGGCTAACTGTTGTTTGGTGGCAATGCTTCCGGTGAATTGAAGCTGAAACCTCTCTTAGTTTATCATTCACAGAACCCAAGAACCCTTAAAACCATAGCCAAAGGCTCTCTTCCTGTTGTGTGGAAGCGTAACCCCAAATCCCGGATTACACAGGCCACGTTCCAGGACTGGTTTTGCCGCCACTTTATCCCAGATGTAGAGAAATATTGCTTGGAGAAAGACGTTCCAGCAAAACATTCTTTTGCTGCTCGACTATGCTCTGGGCCACCCCCCATTCATGGATGACTTTCATCCCAACGTCAAAGTACTGCATCTGTCACCAAATACTATGTTGCTCATCCAACCTATGGACCAGGGCGTTATAGCGACTTTCAAGAAATATTATTTATGTCACACTATTTGTCAGGCAGTAAAGGTAAGTGACAAATCAGGAACAACCTAGGGACAACTTTGGGAGGACTATAACATCTACAAGACCATAAAAAACATTGACTTTGCATGGTGTGAGGGTATGGCGGTCACGCTGAATGGGGTTTGGAAGAACCTTTGCCCACAGTTTGTTCATGATTTTTGTGGATTTGAGAAGGTAGATCAGAAGTCCGAAGAGGTCTTCAGCAACGTAGTGACCCTCAGCGAGAAGCTGGAGCTAGATCTGCAAGAGGACGATTTCGCTGAACTCCTTGCTGTGCAACATGAGGAGCTTACTGATGGAATTGGAGGCCCAGAGAAAGGATGAAGAGGGACAGGAGGAAGAAAAAGTAACTGAAGAACTGAAGAGATTCACGACACAGAAAATGGCAAGGGAATCTTCGTTACTTGAGGAAGCACTGTTAGTTTTTGAGGCACAGGACCCGAACCTAGAATGGGACCCAAAGGTGGCAGCAGCCATTCAGATTGCAATCCAGTGTTACCTTGTCATCTAAGATGAGAAAAACAGAGCTACTACCCAGACATCAATGGATCATTCTTTCAAGAGGGTAGATAGAATTAAATCCAGCAAGGAACCAGAACCTTTGCCATCAACGTCAGGTAGGAGTGAAATTGCAGCTTGCCCTCTGTCTCCTACTGCTGATAATCCTTCACCCCTACCATCTCCCACCTCCCCTCCCTCCTCCAATCAGTAACGCTGCTCGCCTGTTCCCTCGATGCCAGCCCGAGTATCCCAGCTGTTGTACTGTATTACTGTACTTTTCAAGTTACTGTACTGTAAGATTAAACATGCTTTCTTTGTTTTTGTGCTTGTTTTTTATGTATTGTTTGCGTGAAAAGTATTATAAACCTATTACGGTACAATACCATATAGCCGACTGTGTAAGTTGGGTACCTAGGCGAACTTTGTTGGACTTACAAACAAATTGAACTTACAAACGCACTCTTGGAACAGAACTTGTTCATATGTAGGGGACTTACTGTAAAAGCAAAAAAGAAACAGGAACTAATCAAACTTATAAGCTTTTGCACAGCAAAGGAAACCATAATCAAAATGAAAATACAACCTATGGACTGGGAGAAAATATTAGCAAATGATGAGACTGACAAGGGTTTAATTTCCAAACTATACAAACAGCTCATACAACTCAATAACAAAATAACAAATAACTCAATGGAAAAATGGGTAGAAGACCTAAATAAACATTTCTCCAAAGAAGACATACTGAGAGCCAATAGGCACATGAAAAGATGCTCATCATCACTAATTATTAGATAAATGCAAATCCAAATTACAATGAGGTATCACTTCACACTGATCAGAATGGCCATCATTAAAAAAAATCTACAATTAACAAATGCTGGAGGGGGTATGGAGAAAAGGGAACCCTTCTACACTGTCGGTGGCCATGTAAGTTGGTGCAGCCACTATGGAAAACAGTATGGAGGTTCCTCAAAAAAACTATAAAGAGAGTTGCCATATGATCTAGCAATCCCACTTGTGGACATATATCTAGACAAAACTATAATTCAAAAAGATACATGAAACCCTATGTTCATAGCAGCACTATTTATAACAGCCAAGACATGGAAACAACCTAAATGTTCATTGAAAAATGAGTGTATAAAGAAGGTGTGGTATACGTATACAAAAGATATTACTCAGACATAAAAAAGAATGAAATAATGCCATTTGCAGCAACATGGATGGACCTAGAGATAATGATACTAAGTGAAGTAAGTCAGAGAGAGAAAGACAAATACCATATAATATCACTTATATGTGGAATCGAAAACAGGACACAAATGAGCATGTCAGCGAAACAGAAACAAACACACAGATATAGAAAAGAGAGTTGTGGTTGCCAAGGAGAGAGTGAAGGCAAGATTGGGAGTTTTGGAATAGCAGAAGCAAACTATTCTACATAGGATGGACAACCCACCAAGACCTACTGTATAGCACAGGAAACTATATTCAATATCCTGTGATAAACCATAATGGAAAAGAATAGATATATAGATATATAGATATAGATATATAGATATAGATAGATAGATATATAGATAGATATATATAAAACTGAGTCACGTTGCTGCACAGCAGAAATTAATACAACAATGTATAAAGGCTGCAGAGGGTGTGGAGAAAAGTGAACCCTCCTGAACTGTCGGTGGGAATGTAAACTGATACAGCCACTATGGAGAACAGTAGGGAGATTCCTTAAAAGCTAAAAAATAGAACTACCATATGACCCAGCAATCCCACTACTGGGCATATACCCGGAGAAAACCATAATTCAAAAAGATACATGTACCACAATGTTCACTGTAGCACTATTTACAATAGCCAGGACATAGAAGCAACCTAAGTGTCCATCGACAGATTAATATATAAAGAAGATGTGGCACATCTATACAATGGAGTATTACTCAGCCATAAAAAGGAACAAAATTGAGTTATTTGCAGTGAGGTGGTTGGACCTAGAGTCTGTCATACAGAGTGAAGTAAGTCAGAAAGAGAAAAACAAATACCGTACGCTAACACATATATATGGAATCTAGAAAAATGGTACTGACGAACCTAGTGACAGGGCAGGAATAAAGACACAGATGTAGAGAACGGACTTAAGGACACAGGGGGCAAGGGGAGACAGGGACGTAGTGAGAGAGTAGCACTGACATATATAGAGTACGAAATGTAAAACAGCTAGTGGTAAGCTGCCGCATAGCACAGGGAGATCAGCTCGGTGCTTTATGTCCCCTAGAGGGCTGGGATAGGGAGTGTGGGAGGGAGCCTCAAGGGGGGAGGGTATGGGGAATATATGTATACATATAGCTGATTCACTTTGTTGTAAAGCAGAAACTAATACGGTGTTATAAAGTAAGTATACTCCAATAAACATGTATTTAAAAAACCCACAACATTGTAAATCACCTACACTTGAAAATATTTCTTAAGTGCAAACAATTTTCTGAATGTAAGTTTTACTGTGTGTGTGTGTACCACAGGTTCAATATATATGAATTATGTCAAATTGATTACATTGCTATTCAAAATAAAGAATTTTTGATATTTTACATCAGCCTCATGTTATAAATGCAGAAAAACTATATTATTTTTTTCTAAAGTTCAGAAATAGCCATTTTGCTCATTCGGTATGCTATAAACCATTAACTATTAAAAAGGGATTCGTGACCTCTTCCTTCCAAAGAAATATTTCTCCACTCACACAAGTTTAATAGAATGTTCCACCATGAACTGACTTCCCACCTTAGAGACACGAGATTTGCATCCTGAAATCTCTTTCTTGCAAAAATGTCCAATTATCATCCTAGCATTACAGAAAAGAAATGCTTTTTTCCAGATCTCAAATTCCATACAACTTTAGTCAAGACATCATGTATGTTTTTTTTTTTTTTTCACACACACACAGACTGTATTTTATTTTTACAAGAGATAAATCAACTGACACCAAGCACTGCAAATGGATGACCACAACAAAAGCAACAATGATTGCAATTACCAAACACGAAACACACTCATACTATGTCATAGTATTGACATTCAGTCCAGTAATCCTCCACTGTAACAGCTCCTTTACTTTGCAGTGAAAGACATCATGCATTTTTAAATAATCAGCACTCACCTGAGGTCTTTAAAAATCAACATAAACATAATTTTGTGTTCTCTTTCATTTACTCTGGTTCTAAGTGGTCATTTCTAAACGAAAGTATTTAAGTATGTTAACGTCATCTTATAACATCATATTTCAAATGACTACCGTGTCTCCAAAGATGAAATATGAGGAACTCACAACTAGGCTCTCCAAAGTTTTGCTCTCTGAATGTGTATGACCCTTCTGCTGAACTCCACACTGTTCATTATTCTCTGAGAATATTATTTTTCTTGTATGGCCATCTCACATGCTCTTTCATTTCATGAAGTTTTTTCCTACAATGTTATGCCTAGTTTATTTCTGAGAATATGCATTATTTCAGAATGATATTTATAGACACAAAGACTTCTCTATAATTCCCTGAGAGTTTCAAGAACTCCTTCTTTTTTTTTTTTTTTTTTAATACCTAGATTCTGAAGCTCTCCACAAAGCATTACTAAACTTGCATTTACATAAGTATCTACATATTAATCACATTAATGCATTCACAATTGCATTATGATTTATTGCTAATTTTGGAGCTGTCTTATTTACCACCCTCTTGGAAATCACTTTAATATTTGCACTTAGGACTTGAAAGAGAATGGATAAATAAAAACCTGAAAAATATGCAAATACAATTTATATATTACTCATAAAATTAGGTGATTATCTAACCTTTATCCAGAAAAAAAGAAGAGCCCAGATACTCTGCAGGCATGATCCTCGAGAATGTGTGGTCTTCCAGCAGGAAAACATGCAGTAATCCATGTGGCAGAGTTTACCTGTGACCAGCTGGGTTTAGTGACCTATGCATTCCTTACATGCAACATATCAGGAGTGGAAAAAGGGAATTTGCCCGTTGTGGCAATAAGTATAATGAAGATTTGTAGCAGGTCATGCTCATATGTTCAACACAGGTACAATCAAAAGTTTGCTCAATTCTGGTAGATTTAAGTCTGTATCTGTTACCTTGTCTTTAACGAGGAAATGTCAGAACTGACTTACCAAAAAAAAAAGTGTTTTGTTTGTTTGTTTGTTTTAATTAGAGTCACGGTGAGTAAGGCAGAGTTCAGAACAGCTAATGTGACTTAGTCATTCTCTCATCAGGAAATACAGTTTCTACTTCCCTGTTTATTCTCCACATCCTGTAGTAAGTAAAGTTTCAATGAAAGATAAATCTACAGCGTGAAAAGAAAAGAAAACTTACATGTGTTGATAAGGTCATTTTGACAGGTTTTACCACGTATGTCAGTGTTTCTGGGGATGGACACAAGCCAGAGCTCCCTACTCTGACATTTTCACTGATGTAATTCCCCTTGATCCTCAATTTGAAAGTGGATAAAAATGTTTTCTATGCTTTCTTCTTTAAGAAATTAAATAAAGAATGCTTTCTAGACATGATCCTCTAATGATTTGCAGTCAGTGGTCATCAACAGAGGAAAAGCACAGAATCTCATCCCCACAGAAGGGTGACATTCAGTCAGGTAAGAAAATTCTCCCCAAAATCAGAGCTTCATCTTTAACATGCAATCAAAGGCTTTCACAGGTTCTTCATCACTCTGCACTCAGCCCTACCATATGGGATTGGCTCTGAGAATCTCACATCAGATGACTGACAAACATGTCATAGTACACTGATCTGGTACCAGATCCTGCCTCTCTTAATGATCTCCCACAGGGACACTGGAATATTCTAGGATATTTCCTGGAGCCCTCTATTCTACACAGGTACACTTCCAAGTAGAAACAGAAGCTTGGATTCTCACTGGGACCCCTGCTCTGTCCAAGCAACCTCTCTAGAAATATGATGTTCTAATCTCTCCTGATTAGAACATTTCAAGGTCTCTCCCTGTGCTAATTTAGTAAAGGTAAAAGAGAAACAAGAAAGAGCAAACTATGCAGGGAGCAATATATAAGATTCCTTTACTTAACGTATTTATCTGATATACCCAAATACTGAGAAATATAGATTCATTTCATAATGTTCAAGAAAAGAGGAGGAGGAACCTCCATGCCAACAGTATATATAAAATGGAATCAATATTGCATAAGCTCCAGCTTAAGCTTAGCTACGAGGTACTAACCCTTCTCATAAAGAAGCAATAGTTCTCCATCATTTGAAGCACACTGAGGACTCAGACAGCTGGACACTGAAGGTGTAGCCTCCTCACTCGAATTCTGTACCTGCATCACAGAGCAGTGAAATATTCCCAAAGAATTATTAAGGATGAAGGGGGGAGGCAAAATAAAAAAAAGATGAATCCATAGTCTGTCCTACCGTCTGTTCTGTTGGATATTACCATCATCTTGGCCCAATATGACCTTCCCACTTTTCTCTGGGTCTCCCTACTTTCCACCTCCATCCTCTCATTATATCTTACCTACACTTGGGAACGACTCTAGTTTTTCCACTTATCTTTATCAACAAGTAATCCAAATAGCAACTGTGTATATAACTCCTTAGAAACCTCAGGTCTGACTCAGTAATAATACATGACCTTTGAAGTCCAAAGTTTTCCTAATTCCCTTTATTATTTTTTTTTTCTAATTTCCATGTACTTACACTCTTAAGACCTCCACTGTTCTCAGGTTCGTCTTCCCTGCAAAATCTGTCAACCTAGACATAGACTTAAGTACCACCCTCTAATTATCTCCTAGGGAATCCAGTTTTTAAAAAAGCCTCAGCAAGCTTTATGGACTTTATTAAAGACTCTTTAAGATAACCCATGGGAGATAGCAGCACACCCACAGGTATCTATCTAATACACCCTCAGAGTAATTTTTTTTTTCTCTTTTATAAAGTCTCTTCTGGCCAATGAAGACTCTCAGCTCTTCTTCTTCAACATATGCAGTGTCTCACCCTTCTGATTACTCTCTGCTCTATCCCAGGTCCACTCCCTTTCCTGATATTACATTCTTTCCCAATTTTGTATGTTGGTAAAATCAAATAACATAAAATATAACATGTTAGTTATTATAAAGTGCACCGTTCAGTGATACTAAATGCATTCATATTATTGGGCGATCAACATCACCATTTATCTTTCTAATCCTTTTCTACGTTTTAAAACTGTAACTCTATATCCTTTAAATATAACTTTCCTTTTTGTTCCATAACCACCTGAAAAGCGTCATTACCCTCCCAATTTCTATGGTTTTGACTACACTAAGTACCCCCATATAATTGAAATAAGTAGTTGTATTGTTATGACTCACTAAAAGTCACAAAAATGGCATTTTTGGTAGCTAAATTTCCTCAAGATTCATCCATGTTGTAACATATTCCTAGATCTTTTCCTTTTTAACACTGAATACTATTGTATTATATGGGTATACCACACTTTGTTTATCCAGGAACTAGTGGATGAACACTGAGGTTGCTTTCATATTTTAGCTACTGTGATTATTACTGCTCTAAACACTGGAGTACAAATATTTCTTTAAGACCCTGATTTCAATGCCTTTGGGTATACATCATAGTAAAATTCCTGGATCATGTAGTAATTCTATTTTTCAATATCTGAAAAATTGCCATACTCTTTTGCAAAGCAGCTGTATCATTCTGCATTCCCTCTGACATAGCACAATGGTTCCAACTCCCTCACATCCTCACCAATAGTTGTTTTCTGCTTGTGTATGTGTGTGTGTGCTTGTGTGTATATGCATGCACACAAACATATAAACATGCATTTAGTGATATGGAGCATCTATTCAAGTGCTTAGTCATTTGTACATCTTTTTGAAGAACCATCTATTCAAGTCTTTTATCCATTTTTGAATCAGGGTGTTTGTTTTTGTTCAGTTGCAGGAGTTCTCTGTATGTTCTGAATAGAAATCTCTTGTCAGATAGATGGCTCTGAAATATTTTCTCCCATCTTGTGGGTTGCCATTTTATTCTGTTTACATTTCTTTGATACACATTTTTTTTTAACTTATGTACTGCAAATTGTTTATTTTTTTGTTAGCTGTACCTTTGTTGTTCCTTCACTTCATATGGAGGAAAACACTGCCAAATCCAATATCATGAAGCTCTTGTCCTGTATCTTCTTCTAAGACGTTTTATATTATTAGGTCTTATATTTAGTTTCTTGATACGTTTTCATTAATTTTTACATATGATGTTAGGTAAGGGTCCATCTTCCTTCTTTTGCATGTTGCCCACAAGACTTCTCAGCACCATGTGTTGAAAATACTATCCTTTCTACTTTGAAAAGTCTTGGCAACTTGTCAAAAATCATTTGGCCATATATCAGGGTTTATTTCTGGGTGTTGTATTCTATTCTATTCTATTGGTCTTGAATAAGGGAGAAAATAGTATAACCTATCCAGGTTGATGAAGAACATAAAGAAAGACCAGGACTGAGAATGAAGAGGGCAATATAAAACAGCAGGGAGTAAAAGACAGTGTGAGAGAAGATCTTGTATTTGCGAGTTCATGGAAATAGGATCATGCTAAAACCACTAAACGCCTGACTTTGAACAATACGTTAAATGTGCCAGCAAGAAACATAACACTTACCCATCTCTGGGAAATATAGTATGGGCATAAAGATAAACTACACACAGATATATTAAAAAGGGAAGGGTTTTCATGGTGTGAGAATATTGTGGCATTTGAAATACAATTTACTTCTGTTCTACCATTGTCTATAAAATTTATCAAAGTGTATATACAAGCAATTCCAATTCTGGTAATGTGCTTGGCAGGTTTATATATGAACTTCAGTAGAGCAGTAAATGTACATTCATAGTAGGACTGTTCCCTAAACCAAAAAACAAAACACAAAAACTGCAAAGACTAGCGTTCACTTTGTCAACACACATACAGATGCAATGATGGTTAAAGGTCCGAAAACAGAAGGTGAGCATGGGTGCAAGAGGTTAATCCCCAGGCTGGGGTGGGTTGCAGAGTTTGAGGGTAACACAAGTAGAAAAGGCTTTTGTCCTATCCTTGATTTTTGAGGTATGGAAATTCACAGGTCACTACCTTCATTTCAAACTGAATGAATGCACTATTCAATTTTTTTAAACAGGCGAAGTAAACATGAGTGATAATAAATTTCAAACTGTCGCTAATCAAATAAGATACTAAGAAAACTTAAATAATATGATTTCAGAATGAAGTAGAGAGATTGTCCAACATGGTAGCATTCAAAGACCCAGAGCTTGATGCCTCTCAAGGGCACACCAAAGTCACAACTGTTTACAGAACAGCAATTGATGAAAAAGGCCGGGACCTACCATAAAAGATGTTTTACAGCTAAAGATATAAGGAAGGCAACTCGACAAGACAGAAAGGAAGGGCAAAATCTCAATAGAGTCAAGACCCATACCACCAAGTGGGTGGCCCACAAATGGGAGAATAATTACAATTTCAGAGGTGCTCCCAGGTAGCAAGGGGTATGAAGCCAACATCAGGCTCCCAAGCCCAGGGATCCTGTTGTGGAAAGAAGAGTTCCTAGAAAGCTGGGCTTTGAAGACCAGTAGTGCTTATTTTCCAGAGAGCCAGAGGGTTGTGGGAAATAGAGATTCCACTCTTAAAAGATGCTCACAAAATCCCACATGATCTGAGAATCAGAACAGAAGCAGTCATTTGAAAGGATCCCGGGTCACACCTACCTCCTGATCTTGGAGAGTCTCCCAGAGAGGCAAGAGGCAACTACAGCACAGCCTCAGGGACAGAGACACTGGCAGCAGCCATTCGTGGGAGCTCCTTCTACCTCGTGGACGCTGGTACCAGCAAGCATAATTTCAGAATCCTCCCTGTAGCTTATCGGCCTCAGGACCGAGCCCCACCCATTTCCACCAGACTACAGACACAAGTACTAGGATGCTGCAGGCCAAGCAACTAACTGAGCAGGGGCATAGCCCCATCCACCAGCAAACAGGCTGCCTTCAGGTCCTGTCAGTGCACAGCTGCCCCTGGACATGGGTCCAGCCACCAAAAGCCCCAGGACCAGCCTCCACACCTCAGTGGACAGGCACCAGGCCCAGAGTCCCTGGCCCCTCTGACAAGTGAGCCTGCTCTGTCCTTGGAGTCAGCCTCACCATCGGCAGGTGGTAACTGCACAGGGACTGGATGGAGCTTGGACCTACCCAACAGCAAACCTGCTTTAGCAGTGGGATCAGCCTCATACACCAACAGGCACACACCAGCTCCAGGAATACCACAGCCCAGCAGCCTGTGTAACCAGGCCACTTAATTGCAGGCCAGAAGCAGCCATGGACTCAGCTGGTCCTGACCCTGCCCATCAGAATGCCAACACAAGATTAGGGATACCCCCGGCCCTGCAGAGAGCTGTGTCAGGAACAGTGATCCAACACCAACTCTGTGGCTCCTGGGCCCTGCAGCCAGAACGCAGAACCTGTCTCTTCCTCCCAGTAGCCAGCATAGCCCCAAAACCAGTGACTGGGCACTAGCCCTGATATCACCTGGACTGCAATCCTACCCATAAGTGAACCAGCACCAGATTTGGTGTCCCCCAGAGTTGTGCAGCCAGCTGCCTTATGATTTAGTCTCACCAAGCAGCACAGACAGCCTCCATACAAGGCAGAGCCTGGCAAACAAGCAGTCTGGGGGCAGCCAAGCCTACCAGGCTACCCACAGTAGTCAGCCCACCACAGCAGAAGAGCCCAAGCAGCCCACATAGGGGGTACACCTAGAATATATAGCTCTAGTGACCAGGGGAGAGGGGGCTGCTGGGACCCATGGGACAGCTCCTACAAAAGGCCACTTCCCCAAGGTCAGGAAATGTAACGAACCTACTGCACACATAGCAATAAAAACAGGATGTTAAGAAAAATGAGGTGACACAGAAACACAATCCAAATGAAGGACCAAGATAAGAATTCAGAAGAAGATCTAAGTGAAGTGGAGATAGCCAATCTCCTCAACAAAGGGTTCAAGGTAATGACTGTAAAGATGATCAAAGAACTCAGGAGAAGAATGGACGACCAGAGCAAGAAGTTAGAAATTTTTTTTAAAAAGAGTTAGACCATTAAAGAACAACAAAACAGAGATGAGGAATACAATAACTGAAATGAAAAATACATTAAAGGAAACTACTGTAGACTAAACGATACAGAGGAATGAATCAGAAAACTGAAGGACAGAGTACTGGCAATCACTGAAGATGAACGGTAAAACAATAGATTAAAATGAAATGAGGAAAGTTGAACAGACTTGTGAAACAACATCAAGTCTACTAATATTTGCATTATACTGGTCCCAGAAGCAAAAAGGAAAGACAAAGCAGTGTAGAACATACCTGAAGACATAAGAGTTGAAAACTTCCCTAACCTGGGAAAGAAAACAGACATCCAAGTCCAGTAAACACAGTAAGGCCAAAACAGGATCAACCCAAAGAGGACCACACCAAGACTCATTGTAATTAAAATGGAAAAAAAAAAAATAAAGATAAAAAGACACTATTAAAAGGAGCAAAGGGAAAGCAACAAGTTACAAACATGGGAAATTGCATAAAGTTATCTGCTGACTTTTCAGGATAACCTCTGCATGCCAGAAGGGAGTGGCATGGTATATTTAAAGTCATGAAAGGGAAAAGCCTATAAGCAAAAATACTCTACCCAGCAAGGCTCTCCTTCAGATTTGATGGTGAGATCTAAAGTTTTACAGAGAAGCAAAACTAAAAGAGCTCAGCATCGCCAAACCAGCTTTATGAGAAATCTTAAAGGGGCTTTTCTAAGTGAAAAAGAAAAGGTCACGATTGAAATATAAAAATTAGGAAAGGAAACTTACTAAAGGAAAAACCTCATTGGTTAAGGCAAATATTCAACAAAGGTAGTAAATCAACCATGGACACAGCTAATAGGAAGGATGGGAAAAAAAAAAACAGTAATAAAATCATCTATATTCACAATAAGAAGTTAAGGGACACACAAAACAAGTAGATGTAAAATATAAGGTCAAATTCAGTAACTGTGGGGGAGCAGAGTAACAATGCAGGGTTTTCAGTGTCCATGTGAAATTAAGAGCTCAGCAACTTAAATAATCACACACACACACACACTCACACACACACACACACACATAAAAAAAACTGAAAGAAATCCAAACATAATGTCCTCACATCACAGATGAAGGGAATAAAAGGGGAAGAAAGGAACACTGAAGAAATTAAAGAGGGATTCTAAAAATACCCAAGACAAATGAAAATGAACACACAATGATCCAAAATCTATGGGACACAGCCAACGCAGTTCACAGGGGGAAGTTATAGTGATACAAGCTTATTCTTAGGAATCAAGAAAAATATCAAATAAACAACCTAACATTACACCTGAAGGAATTAGAAAAAGAAGAAAAAACAAAACTCAAAGCTGTCAGAAAGAAAAATTAAGAAAACTATACCATATGCAATGACATCAAAAAGAATAAGATACCTAGGAATAAACACACCTAAGCAGGTAAAAGACATGTGCTCAGAAATCTATCAGCCATTGGTGAAAGAAGTTGAAGACAACACAAAAAGATGGAAAAATATAGCATGCGCATCGACTGGAAGAATTAATACTGTTAAAATAACCATACTACCAAAGACAATCTACAGATTTAATGCAATCCCTATCAGAATACCAAAGCATTTTCACAGAACTTGAAAAAGTAATTTTAAAATTTGTATAGAAACACAAAGACCCCAAATAGCCAAACAATCTTGAGAAAGAACACAGCTGGAGGCATCACGCACCTTGACTTCAGACTATACTGCAAAGCGACAGTAATCAAAGAGAAAGGTACCAGAGCAAAAACAGACACAAAGATCACTGGAATAGAATAGAGATCCCAGAAATAAGCCCACACACTTATATTTAATTGATTTATGACAAAGCAGGCAATATGGAGAAAAAACTGTCTCTTCAATAAGTGGTACTGGGAAAACTGGTCAGCTACATGGAAAAGAATAAAATTAGATTATTTTAGCACACCATATATAAAATAAATGCAAAACTGAATAAAGACCTAAATGTAGGACCAGAAACCATAAAACCCCTAGAGGAAAATATAGAACATTCTTCAACATAAATGATAGCAACAGTTTTAGGTTCAGTCTACTAAGGCAAATGAAACAAAAGCAAAAATAAACAAATGGGACTTCACTAAACTTAAAAGATTTTGCACAGCAAAGGAAACCAAAGACAAAATGAAAAGACAACCTGCTGAGGGAGAGACAATATTTGCACATGATAAGAGGTTAACATCAAAAAAGATGACCAAGCAAGGGTTCATACCTAAACTACAGAAACAGCACATACAACTCAATATCAAAAAAACACCCAAAATCTTTTTTTAAAAAAATGAGAAGCCCTAAATAGACATTTTTTTTCCAAGGAAAAACTACATATAGACAGCCAGAACTCACAAAGATGCTAAACATAACTAATCGGCAGTAAAATGCAAATCAAAACTATGAGATATATCACCTCAGTCTTGTCAGAATGGCTGTCATCCAAAAGATCACAAATAACAAAGGTTAGTGAGGATGTGGAGAAAGGGAAACTCTTGTACACTCTTGATGTGAATGTGAAGTAGTGCAGCTACTGTGGAAAGCAGAATGGAGGTTCCACAAAAAACTAAAAATAGAACTACCATAATATCCAGCAATTTCACTGTTGGGTATATCAGAAGAAAACAAAAACACTATTTCAAAAAAAAAATAACTGCACACCAATGTTCATAACAGTGTTATTTGCCATAGCCAAGATATAGAGTCAAACTAAGTGTTCCTCAATAGCTTAGTGGATAAAAAAGATTTTTTATGATGACTTCAGCAAAAAATGAAATTTTGCCATTTGCAAGGACATGGATGGATTTGGAGGGTATTATGCTTAGTAAAATAAGCCGCAGAGAAAACAAGCATGGCATGTTATGAGAAAAAAAGCACGGTATGGTATGAGAAAACAAGCATGGCTATGTTATCACTTACACGTGGCATCTAAAAAATTGAATACAATAACAACAAAAAAACAGACTCACAGATTAAAGAACAGACTAGTGGTTACCAGCAGGGAGAGATAGGGTGGAGGAGCAAAATCGTGGTAGGAGATTTTGAGGTACAATCCACTATGTATAAAATCAATAATCTACAGTGATGTACTGTGTAGCATGGGGAATATAGCCACTCTTTTATAATAACTATAAATGGAGAAGAACCTAAACATTTATGAATCACTATGCTGTACCTCTGAAACTAATATAATAATGTAAATTAACTATAGATCAATAAAATATAAAGTAAGAAACAATAAAGGCGAGACACAGATTATTAGATAGAAATCAATTAAATAAACACAAGTTTTGGAAATCAAGGAATTAAAAAACAACACGTAAGACACAACATTGGCATTTAAAGTGTACAATCTATTTATTTAAAAGAAATCATTTAAGTGGTAAAAAAATGGTACCCATTCTCACAATTTTGTGTATCTAGGATAAATTATTATCTACAAAAATATGTTACAAATATTCACTCAAAAAGAAAGAGAAAATTGGGATAAACCCATTTTAGTATCCAAATTTAATATCAAAGTCTCTATGCAAAATTGATTTGAATAAGTTCTGTTAGCCACTTCTAGTTTCTTTGTGATGTAAAATCTTTTAAAGCATAAAAATCAGCCTTTCTACATTATTCCATTAGACACACATAGAAGTTAAAAGAAATGAGAAGACAGAACAATCAACCAGGAAGGTGAATTTACTGAGAAACAGTCATTTGTTCTCCCTCCTCCTTTTCTTTTCCTCCTTTTCCAGGTCTCTTTCGGTTCCGATCAAGAGAAATCTTGAGAGTTCTGAGAATATTTCTTTGAGGGCTTCAAATCACCATACCTACATCCTCTGCCACAACTACACACACGGGGACAAAAATAAACCTCTGCTATCTACTCACGTAGGAGGGCTTCATGCAAAATAAACTCCTACATGGAGACCAACAGGTGAGTTTTCTACCTGTTCTTTCTAATGTCCTTCCATTATAGTAAATCCCACACATTATGAGGAAGAAATGGTTATGTGAGCTTTTCCTTGAAGTCAAAAAACTTGCCTTCATTTCAAGTACCTGGTGATCATAGGGTACAGCCAGGGAAGGTGCCATCCCCCTTGGGGGGAGGGGCGGTGGATGGGCTCCCGCACCCATGCACCTCCTGATGCACAGATTCTGGAGAAACAAAGGGCGGTCACACCGCAGTTCAACCTGTCAGGCTGTCGGGCCACTGGGCAACCCGACCAGCCTGGAAGTGCCCCATCAGTTTGCTGAAAGCAAAACCCTGTCCCCCCTGTGAAGCCAGGCAATTTGGGTCAGAGAGTCAGAGGAGACCGGTAATCAACTCCTCCTCTCTGCTCACCTCCTTGGGGTTGCAGCAACCCTATCTCCAAACCCAAATCTGACCCTGGAGTGCCAAACTGGGAGTGGCAGGTGGGCTCTGCCGGTGCTTCAGCGCCCTCTGGAGGTTGTCTGCTCTAATGGCAACTCTCAGCCCTTCCTCCTCCTCCTTCCCTAGTCCTGGGGGCTGCCTTGGCCTCCTGCAGCTGCTGGCCTGAATTCATTCTTCTTTTTTCTCCAATTACAATGAAGTGTCTTACAGAGGTTTGGAATCTCTTGAAGAAGGAAGATCTTTTAGCCAATACACCTTAACCGTGAGAAGTTGGTTTCAAGAATGAACCTGAAATACTGTATTTTTCTCCTGATGATTCCAAGGAGAGACAGCTCAAGTTTTCTAAATCATAAGAAAAACCAAGGTAAATATGATATTCTGAGCCAGAGATGAAAAAGCAGTTTTTAGCACCCCCTCCTCATGTCATATGACCGGGATTTAAATCAATCAACTGCCACTGGTTTTTAAATCAAGTGACCCAACTTTAAATCCATCAGCTGCTTCCCTGTAACTCACGTGACTTGGCTTTGAATAGTAAGAAATGCAGAGGTATAAAAATGATGTTCTGAACAATAAATGGAAAGACAACATTTTAGAAAGTTTTTTCCTTTTCGAATGGACCATTCATTGCCTACAGAATAAAGGATTCCCTTGTGGATTTCTTGAACTGTAAACACATACATTGTCTCCGTTGGCTTGATTGACTTAGATTTTGGGTTTTGTTGTTGTTGTTGTTGTTGTTGTTGTTAACATTTTTATTGGAGTATAATTGCTTTACCTTGTTGTGTTAGCTTCTGCTGTATAACAAAGTGAATCAACTATTCATATACATATATCCCCATATCCTCTCCCTCTTGTGTCTCCCTCCCACCTTCCCTATCCCACCCCTCTAGGTGGTCACAAAGCACTGAGCTGATCTCCCTGTGCTATATGCAGCTGCTTCCCAATAGCTATCTATTTCACCTTTGGTAGTGTATATATGTCCATGCCACTCTCTCACTTCATCCCAGCTTACCCTTCCCCCTCCCTGTGTCCTCAGGTCCGTTCTCTACATCTACATCTTTATTCCTCTGCAGCGACTCCTGCTAGGGACGGATACTTCCTTTTATGCTCAGGGAAATCCCCTAGTTTGAATATGATTTGAGTTTGATCCTGTGAAACCATCAGAACTTCCCACCAGAGATAAATGAGGAGATTCTGGCCTTTATTAGTATGCATGATGAACACGGGTGTCCTGGCTGTACTTGCCAACCCTCCTATTTTATCCACCTATTTTTATCCACCTTCCTCCCTGTGAGTACCTTTGACCAACCCTGAGTTCAGACTCCTGACCTATTACAGTGACTTTGTCAGCCTTTCTTTAAAAATGGACAGGTAGGGCTTCCCTGGTGGTGCAGTGGTTAAGAATCCGCCTGCCAATTCAGGGGACACGGGTTCAATCCCTGGTCGGGGAGGATCCCACATGCCGTGGAGCGGCTGGGCCCGTGAGCCACAGTTGCTGAGCCTGCCTGCGCATCTGGAGTCTGTGCTCCGCAACAAGAGAGGCCGTGATAGTGAGAGGCCCGCACACCGCGATGAAGAGTGGCCCCCGCTTGCCACAACTAGAGAAAGCCCTCGCACAGAAACGAAGACACAACACAGCCATACATAAATAAATAAATAAATAAAAATATTAAAAAAAAAAAAAAAAAGGACAGGTAATAAAACGAATTTAACCTAGAAGCAGCAGCTCAGTAAGGGAAATAAAATCATCAGAAGTTATCTAATCACAGCCACAACCATCCAGGGCTCTGTCTTACCTGCTGGGTCATAAGAATGGGACCTTCCTAAACTTGAAGGGCATCCAATCAAATAAGTAAAGGTCTGCTCACCTCTGGCTCTTGGAGGGATTGCTAGGCACTCTACCCAGTGTATACTAACTGCAAAACACTGTCATGGTTGTGAAACACCTATGTTCCAGGAAAGCTTTTTGGGGTGCATGGGGAAGGTTTCTTTTTGACATCAAGCAAAAAATAAATCACCAAGCTCTTTGAGCACAGGGGTTCTTAAGAGGGCAGTAGAAGGAAGGAATGGGCAGAAAAGACGATCTCCGGTGAAGTGAAGGCCGTTTTTCCAAAAGAGTAGGATTTAGTCTCAGTTTAAGGAGAACACTTTTAAATAGCTGGGACAGCTCCAAACTGCAGTTTAGGGAACGAGTGCTTCAAAAGAACAGTGCTTTAAAAGTCCTGGCATGGCAGCAAGAGGATGAAGAGTTGGTTTTGCATAGTTTTGAACACAGGAGTAAAGAAGCAGAGGCATCTCTGACTAAAAGGCCCTGAGATCCTATGGCATCAATGGGTCAGTTGCAGGGGCAGGGGGTGTGGGGGGGCGATATTTCTCTCTCAACGTCTCCCAGGGCAGCCACCCCTCCCGACCCCACCCCCCCACTCCCTTCACCCTTCCTCCCTCCACTGTTGGGTCCCCAGGGACAGCACTTTTCAAGCTGGAGCCCTCAGGCACCATCTCTGCTGTCTGGATTCTTCCTGGAGCCTGGCAAGTTCTGGGGCAGGAAGGCGGGTCTGCAAGGCCGCTGCGGTGCAGTCGGACCTGGAGGCCTGGTGGGGAACTGGAGCCCTGAAGCCCACCCACGTCCTTGAAGCCGAGGGAGGAACACATCCTCCTAACAGTACTTCTCAGGGGTCAGCGTGCTCCCCACCCGACGGTGATCCATACTCACTTGAGGCAGCAAGGACTGCCTCTAACTGGCCCCCTCGATTCCGCCTTAAGGGTCCTCGCACATGTGTGATAGCGCAGGCCCCGGATCTCTTTAGTCAGCTGAGGCCAGTGCTGCCGGCATCCCTCCAGTCCCATCCCCCAGCCCCTCCCTCTGGGACTGTATCTAATAGAAGAAAGAGCACAGAGGAATTGGCTGAATCAAGGGACCTGGGAGCCTGGGGATGAGTTTGAAGACCGAGAACCTAAGGCGCAATTACATATTATTGGAAACTCTTGTGGAGTGTGTGGGGGGGGGAGGTTAGGAGGCTGAGAGGCTGAGTCGACCTGGTGAGTCCAGCCCCAGGACACCACACAGCCCTGTCCCCCTTTCCCTGCCATCAGACAAGCGGTGCCGCAACTCCAGCCGGGACTCTGCACTTCCCCCTCCCTGATTCTCCAGAAGAGCAGGTGGCCCCCCTCTGAGGGCAGGGGCAAGACAACGGACCAAGTCCCCCTGCACTAAGGCGCTACTGGAATCTCTTCCTGAACAGCAGTGCTGGCTTGGAGCAAACCCGTGCACCGCCAAAGTTGGTCTCGTCTTGCAGCTGAGGGACGCAGGCTTTAAGTCAGCTGCCTTGGCTTTAAATCAATCAGTCCCCCCTTTAAGTCAGGTGACCCGACTTTAAATCACTGTGTGCCCCTCAAGCCTGACACTTCAAAAGTTGGGAACTTCACTTTGATCCCAGCACCTCACACAGCTGAATGCTGTAGTCAGCACTGTAGTCACCCCCAAGCCTGGCTTAGAGGCAGGATATAAGGTAAGGGGATGGGCTGCACACCTGGTGAGGAGGGTGCACTTCATGTACCAGGAGGGTCCAGGTACTCTGGGTACAACAAGCAGTGCACGATACAGCATCTCCCTGGCAAAGCTGGTGATGCACAGGGTGAGCAGGCACACCCAGGCACGCAGAGGTTCCAGGCCGGGAGCTGGGGCACAGCCAGCTGGGAGGGTGTGAAAGCCGAGGATCTGAGCCTTCTTGAGAAAGGCAGACACAGAGGACGGATGAGAAACAAAGACCAGATGAAACGTGGATTTGAAAAGCACACCCTGCTCTTGAAATTGGAGTGGGGTCACCCCAGATTTGAATCTTCTTACGCCCCAGTACCTAGTGTTCTGGCATTTGCCCAATTACTTATAAAATGTGACTGATAATATCTAAACCATAGAATACTGCATTTGGAGTGGTTTTGCGTGTTTATGTTTCTAGAGTGGAATAATCTTTTCTACAAGAAAAATGTACACAATCTGAAATAAATTCAAACCCCTCTTTATAAAGTACTATATCGGACTTCCCTGGTGGCGCAGTGGTTAAGAATCTGCCTGCCAAGGCAGGGGACATGGGTTCGAGCCCTGGTCAGGGAAGATCCCACATGCCGCGGAGCAGCTAAGCCCATGGGCCACAACTACTGAGCCTGCAGACCACAACTACTGAAGCCCGCGCGCCTAGAACCGGTGCTCCACAACAAGCGCAGTAAGAGAAGCCACCGCAATGAGAAGCCCGCGCACCGCAACAAAGAGTAGCCCCCGCTTGCGGCAACTAGAGAAAGCCTGTGCATAGCAACGAAGACCCAGCGCAGCCAAAAACAAATTAATTAATTAATTAGTTAACTATTTTTAAAAAGTACTATATCCTTCTGTGCAGCTTCTCTGGGAAGAACAGAGAGATGGCGTAGGAGAGTGAGAAAGACCAATATTTAGTGCACATCTCTCATGCAGGTGATCTGCTGGCTCAGATAGATTTATCCCCACTTTACAAAGGAGGAAATAATCTCAGAGAGGTTTAGTAATTTTCCCAAAGCCAAACAGCTATGGAGTGGCAGAACCAAGATCTGAACCAAGTCTGTTACCTTCAAAGCCTAAGTCCTCATCACAACAAAACTCAATTAATATTTACATTTATCGAATTACATTGCAACCTGGGGAGTTCTTGGCACAATCCTGAATAAGAGTGAGAAAGAAAGAAATAGCATTGTTCCTACAGTCAACCCAAATTTTTGGAGCAGCTGCTAGATGCCTGGCCCTTTTTGGGGTTCAGCAGTGATCAAGACAGGAAGAGTCCTGCTTTCATGAACCACGTAGTGGGGAGGAGAGACGGGTGCAACTTGGGTGAGGGATTTCACCTTGCTGGACCTCTGTTTTCTCATCTGGAAAATGGGATGGGTGTTCCTCATTTTCTGGGACTGTCCAGCCCTCACATTCTCTGATTCCATAAGAAGCATTTGTTTTCCTGTTTCTTTAAAATTCATTCAGGCCGTGAGCTGTGATGAATGTTGTTAGCTGCTCCCAAAGCACTCTATTCCCACCCTTTTCCTGTGATCAGGTCTTTCCCGAAACATGACTCACAGTCAGTCACTCAGTCAAGTCACAGAACCTAAGGGGCACCCAGCAGAAAAATTCCAACCCTTGCTTCCCAGGAGCTCTGCGGTCTACCTTCCAGGTAAACTTAACTCACCTGGCACAAGGTGGCCATCCCTGGTTTCACATCAACATGATCTCAGGCACAAACCTCCTTGTTTTTCCATTTTGTCTTTAAGTTACTTGTTGAAACAACTGCACAAGTATGACACAGATATAAAATCAGGCATCTTCTGCCCCCAGTGCCTACTAATAAATGATTCTCTGCCACTTTAATGATAAAGATAGAACATTTCAACATTCTGCTACCCTTATTATTTGTCGTTTTTGTTGATATTTCTATTGACTACATCTTTCAATATTTTAACAATGGAACATTTATTTAGGTTGTTCGAGACCCAGCCTTTAGTGGTAAAGGTTTTGTTGTTATATTTCTATTATGTTTCCTTTAAAAATCATTATCCTATTTAAATGGATTAAGTCAATTCTATAGGCATTTATCTTATGATATTGATGAAATTGATACATAGAGGGCAGTAGTACAAGTTGATTGAACTTGAGAACATCTATTAGCACAGTTAAGTATAAATATTATCTATATGTAAACCAAAGTACAAGCCGAGTGAGATTCTCTGACTTTTTTTCACTGTCTGCCCCTCAAGCCTGTGAGAAATGGAATATTTCTTGCCCTATCAGTAAACAAAGGATGTCACAGTCTTCAGCACTTGCAGCCCTCCAATGTGAGCCGGCGGGCCCTGAGGCACTCAGGATATGCAAATACAGAATGCAGGCCCCAGAGAGCGGAGGTGCATATCAAAGGAAGGATTTCAGTGAGCCCAGGCCAAGAAAAGCGCCACATTCCTCACCTTGGGAGAGCTGGTTTTCCTTAGTTAACAATCACCTTTTGATGTTCCCCATTACCTGCGCCAGTCCCCCGCCCTGTCCCCTCCCCCCGGTACTTTAGCTCAGGGAGGAAGGAGCGCAGAGGGACGCGGCTGAATAAGGGGCCTGCGCGCCTCGGGAGGAGTTTTCAGCCGCTTTCCCCGCAGTCGGGAGGAGGGGCGCTGACGCTGCAGCCGGACCCTGCGCCTCCCTTGCCCCGTTTCCCCTCAGGACGCTCAGGCCGACCCCCTCCCCACGCCCACCAGGCCTCGCGAGCCAGGCCGAGGGCAGGGGCGAGAGGAGGGACCGAAGTTCCCGGGGACCAGACGCTGGAGGCCGCTCTTTCTGCACAGCAGCGGCGGGTGGCAGCGAACCCCTGCCCCTCAGAAGCTGGTCTTGTGCTGCCGCCCGGGCACCGGACCAGGCGGAGGGCCGGCGCCCACTTACCCGGCCCGCCGTCCCCGCGACTGTCACGGCTTCGGCCGCCGGGGCACCTCCAGAGCCGGCAGCCTCAGTGAGGTCGCCCTCCCCTCGGGCTCCGGGGCAGTTCCGTGAAGGCGGAGGGAAGAGACCCCGCCCGAGCCGGGAGTTCCAGCTCTGAGGAAACGCGGGCTCTGTTCAGCGCGCAGTGGGTGGGACCGCTCTGCCCCGAGGCCTTCCGGGAGGGAGCGCGGCGGCGGGGGAGGGAGCCGCCAGGAGCGCAGGGCCCCGTCGGGGGCCCTTGAGGGGCGGCCCGGCCTGGGGGCCACGCCCTCTGTGGCCGCAGCCCAGGTCTTTTTCCTGGAATCCTACACGAAAAAGTTAGAAAGATACACAGTCTATAGTAAATATTCACAAATGATTGTTGCTGCTGTGCTCACTATTCTATTAAAGGTGTAAAATCCATACAACACTTTAAGTTCAAAATTAAATATGAATTTTTACCTTTCTAATGATGTCTCTGATATTCACAGTTGTGGTTAATGAATCAGAGACTGTGGCATCACTAGTTAAAAATGAGCTTGTTAAAAAAATAGAACTCAGGCCCACCGGACCTACTGAATCACAATCTGCACTTTTACAATCTCCCCAGTGTACTTGTGTACCCATGAATAGTTGAAAGGTACATTTCTACCTCGACATGTCTTTTCTGTATGAGAAATACACACATTTTATCCAGTTTGATATAAATAAAACACTCAAAAATGCATATGCCTGTGTTGAAACCATCATTTTATCATTTCTTTTCCAGACAAGTATAGTCTCTATACTGGTTTTGTGGATCACATGCCATACTCTTTTCTTGTACTTAGAAATAAGGTAGAGAAAGTTACTTTGTAAATATATATATATATATATATATATATATATATATATATATATATATATATATGTATATATATTAGTGGATAATTGAAGACACTCTTCTAAATTAAAAGCAGTTCTCTTAACTTGCTCTTTTCTTCTTGGGTCACATTATGAACTCTTCCCGTGGCCACATGGCATGTGTACTTTTAATTTCAGGGACTGCTGACATTCCAGGATGTGGCCATAGATTTCTCTCAAGAGGAGTGAGAATGCCTGGACCAAGATCAATGGGAATTGTACAGGGATGTGATGTTAGAGAAGTATAGGAATCTGCTCTCCTTGGGTGAGGATACCTTCCTTCCAGAATTCCTTATCCAACCACAGGGTTTGGAGTCCTTCATTTGTAGAATGTCTCCTGAAATCTTCTGCTTCCTACAATAGGGTTTCAGATTGCAACGTTTCAGGAAAGATTGGGAGTTTGTGGGTATAAATTTTCTTATTCTTTTAAAATTGCAGCCTCCCTTTTAATATACTTTGTAACTTCTTGGGATGTGTCTATATGAACTGTGTACTATATGCTTCTGTTATAGTCCTTACAATATTTTATTGTCTTATTTTCTGTAACCATTTTCCATGGATTCTTTGGGCTTAAGGTATATTAAAAGGGAGACTGCGATTCTCCCTTTAAAAGGGGACTTATTAAAAGGGGACTTCCCTGGTGATGCAGTGATTAAGAATTCGCCTGCCAATGCAGGGCACCCGGTTCGATACCCGGCCCGGGAAGATCTCACCTGCCACGGAACAACTAAGCCAGTGGGCCACAACTACTGAGTCTGCACGCCACCACGACTGAAGCCGGTGTGCCTTGAGCCCGTGCACCATTTATTTTTTGGAGAATAAAACCACTTCTGAGTGATTAAAATTTAGGCCAGCTAGTCAAAATGCTTTATCACCTGTTCTTCTAAAACACTGATCAATGGAACAAGTTTTACTAGGGATAACAGTGTAATTGTATTCTGGAGTTCATATGGGCAATATGGTTTATGACCTTGATGCTGGATCACGACATTTCAATGGTATAACTGCTCTTAATTGTCTGTTTGTTCAACGATTAAGTCTCACGTGATCTGAGTTCAGACTGGAGTCATCCTGGTTGGTTTCTGTCTATTGCAGATTTCTTCCAGTATGAAAGAAAGGACAAGAGCAATACGGCTTACTTTACAAAATGTCTTCAAACTAAATGATGATATAATCTACATTCAATTAATTTATACATACCCTACTGTAGAACAGGGTTCGTTACGCGGGCAGAGCCCGGTAATTATGTAACACTGAAACTTTTTCTGCACTGGTTCAAGTCCTCTTCCTAAGAATATGTTTATAATCAACATTCTTTCACAAATTACCCAATTTAATTCACCATAACATTCCTCATATTAACTAAATGGAAAATCGTAGGCTATATACAAATCCAGAAAGGGCCAAAAATCATCAGCCCCCATGGATGATTACAATCCATTGCTGAGGCATTCAAATTACTTATTAAAGAACCACTATGTCCATCAATATCATCAATTTATATATTATTGCCCCAATGCTAGCCTTAACCCTGACTCTCACAACATGAATTCCTCTTCCCATATCTTATCCACTAATTAATATAAATGTCAGCATATTATTTCTATTAGCCATATCACACCTAGCCATTTATTCCATCCTCAGATCTGGATGAACTTCACATTCAGAATACTCACTCACTGGAGCTGTAGGAACAATAGCACAGACAGTCATCTCATATGAAGTAATGTAGCAGTTATTCTATTCTCAGTCTTATGGATAAATGGATCATTTACACTTTCAACAGTAATTATTACACAAGAACACCTATGACTAATTTTCTCCTGACCCCTACCCAGAATTTGATTATCTCCGCAGTAGCAGAAATCCAATGAAGCCCCACTTGATTTAACAGAAGTAGCATCAATCCTGTATATGTCTTCAATGTAGAAAATGTATCAGGCCCATTCACCCCGTCCCTCCTAGAGAATATGTCAATTTCCCTATGATAAACATTTCCACAGCAATCTATTTTTAGTAGCTTCCGACAATCTCTAGATGCCAGAATTATTTACAGCCCAAGTCATCATTAAAACACATCTAACAATCTCCTTTCTATGAATTTGAGCCTCCTACCTATAATTTTGATATGATCAACGCATACATCTCTTATAAAAAGTTTTTTTTTCGACTAAAATTAACCCTATATATATGAGAGTTTTCACTACTTGTCATCATACCAGGCAACCCACCACAAACTTAAGAAATATGTCTGACAAAAGAGTTACTTTGATAGAGTAAATCATAGAGTTTTCAATGCTCTTATTCCTGGAATTGAATTCTTCCTAATAATTTTACATTCTCCATGCTACCTACCACATTACACCACATGCTATATAGTAAAGTTCTCTAAGTAAGCTTCAGGCCCATACCCCCAAAATATTTTTGTATATCCTTCCTGTGCTGATAAACTCTCATTGTTTTTACCATCATTCTACTGACCGTTTTCTCAGGAAATATAATTGTATAACAAGCTCACACTGGTTAATGGTATCCCCATTCTAATAAAAAACATGAACCCATAAGCTACAGAAGCATCCAACAAATATTTCCTAAAACAGTCCACCACATCAATACTACTTATAATGGCTATTATCATTAATCTAATATACTCTGGTCAAAGAGCACCATGAATAACAAAAATCTTTAATCCAGCAGCATCCACCCTCATGACAATCGCCCTTGTCACAAAAGTAGGACTTTCCCCATTTCACTTCTGAGTGCCTGAAGTCACACAAGGCATCCCATGAACAGCAGACCTGATGCTATCAGCATGACAAAATTGCACCCCTATCAGTTTTATACCACATGTCACCATCCATCAACCTAAATATACTATTAATCATAGTGATATTATAAATCATAGCTGGAGGCTGAGGCAGACTTCGCCATACTCACCTGGAAAATATTACACCCTCCTCATCAATTGCCCATATAGGATGGATAACAGCTATTATAATGTATATTCAGATTATAACAATCCTAAACATACTAATTTATATCATAACAACACTATCTTCTTCTTATTTATGCCCAGATCATGTACTACAAGAGTATCATTATCACACACATGAGATAAAACACCTCCCATCACAATCATTTTCCTCACCATTATAGTATCATTAGGACATCGACCATCACTATCAGGGTTTCTACCCAAATGAATAATTATCCAAGAGATAACAAAAACGACAACATCATTCTACCAACACTAATAGCCATCATAGCAGGCCTCAACATATATTTCTACTTGCAGCTAACATACTCCACATCACTAACTATATTCCTTTCATTAAACAACACAAACACAAACCAATTTGAACATACAAAGAAATAACCTTCCTATCATAACCAATCATAATACCCACACGATTACAACACACAACACCCATTCTATCGGTGCTGGACTAGGAATTTAGGTTAGTTCAGACCAAGAGCTTTCAAAACCCTAAACAAGTGAAATTTACTTAATTCCTAAAAATAAGGATTGCAAGACTTTATCCTACATCAATTGAATGTAAAGCAAACACTGTATTTAATCCAAATCTTTACGAGATTGATGAGTTTTAACCCCAGGAAACTTTAGTTAACAGGCGAATCCTCTAGTCAACTGGCTTCAGTCTACTTCTCCTTCATTTGAGAAAGAAAAAAAGAAAAAAAAAAAAAAGGCAGGAAAATCACTGGCAGAATTGAAGCTGCTTCTCTGAAGTTACAATTCAATTTGTTGATTCACCACAGGGTTTGCCAGAAAGAGGGCTCAATCTCTGTCTTTAGATTTACAGTCTAATGCTAACTCAGTCATTTTACCTCTGTTCATACACTGCTGATTATTTTCAACAAATCACAAAGATATCGGCATTTTATATTTACTATTTGGTGCTTGAGCTGGAGTAGCAGGCAGCACCTTAATTGTATTAATCCAGGCTGAGCTATGCTGACCTGGACCGCTACTTGGAGATGCCCAAATCTGTAAGGTAGTCATAGCAGTCCCTGCACTTGTAATAATTGTCTTTATAGCTGTACCCGTTATGATTGCAGGCTTTGAAAACTGACTTGGGCCACTAATAACTCAGACACCTGAAGTAGCATTTCCCCCAATAAATCATATAAACTTTTGACTACTTCCCCCATCATTCTTACTCCTACTCATATCACCAATAGTAGAAGCTGGTTCTGGTACCAGTGGAACCGTGTATTCAGCTCTAGCCTGCAATCTGGCCCATGCAGGAGCCTCTGTCGACCTAACTGTTTTCTCCTTACATTTAGCAGGTGTCTCCTCAATTCTTGGTATTATTACTTTTATTACTATAGTCTTTAATACAAAAGCAGCAGTCATATCCCAATACCAAACACCATTATTTGTTTAATCTTCCCCAACTATAGCCATATTACTATAATTACCAATCTCAGTCCAAGCAGCCAGAATTGCCATGCTGTTAAGAGATAGAAATCTAAACACTACTTTCTTTGACCCTGCAGGAGGAGACCGAATCCTATACCAACACCTATTTTGATACTTTGCTCACCCTGAAGTCTGTATTCATGGCCTAACAGGGTTTGTTATAATCTCACATATCACTGCATACTATTTAGGACAAAAATTGCCTTTCAGCTATCTGGGAATAGTATGAGTCATGTCCACTGGTTTTTTAGGAGTTCTCTTGTGGGCCCATCATATGTTTACCATAGGGATAGCTGTGGACTCAGGAGCATACTTTGCATCAGCTACCGTAATTACTTCTATCCCTACAGGAGTAAAAGTATCTAGCTGATTAGCAACTCTTTATTTAATTTTTCTTTTTCTTTTCTTTTTTTTTTTTTTTTTTTTTTGGCTGAGTTGGGTCTTGGTTGCTGCGCATGGGCTTTCTCTGGTTGCGCTGAGCGGCAGCTACTCTTCGTTGCAGTGTGCGGCCCTATCATTGCAGTGGCTTCTCTTGTTGCAGAGCACGGCCTCTAGGCGCGTGGGCTTCAGTGGTTGTGGCTTGCGGGCTCTAGAGGACAGGCTCAGTAGTTGTGGCACACGGGCTTTTTGCTCCGCGGCATGCGGAATCTTCCCAGACAAGGGCTCGAACCCGTGTCCCCTGCATTGGCAGGCGAATTCTTAACCACTGTGTCACCAGGGAAGTCCCTGGTTAGCAACTGTTCACGGAGGTAATACTATATGACCTCCCACTATATTATGAGTTTTAGGCTTTAGTTTTTCTTTTTACAGTAGGTGGTTTGACAGGAATCATCTTAGCCAACTCATCCCCAGACATTGTCCTCCAGGATACATACTATGTAGTAGCACACTTCCATGACCTAATGTCCATGGGAGCAGTCTTCACTATTATAGGAGGCTTCCTACACTGATTCCCACTATTCTCAGGTTATACAGTTAACTCAGCATGAGCAAAAATTCACTTCACAAGTATATTTGTAGTAGTAAATATGACTTCCTGCAGCACTTTCGTGGCCTCTCAGGGATGTCACTACGTTAGTCTGTGTACCCTGAGGCACACACAACATGAAATATTTTGTCTTTAGGCTCATTCATCTCAGTAGCAGCAGTAATGCTAATAATCTTCATACTTTGAAAAGCACTTGTGTCTAAACAAGAAGTCTTAGCAGTGGAAATTGCTACTCCTAACCTAGAATGGTTACACGGATGTCCTCCACCATATCCTATGTTTCAAGATCCTACCTATGTAAATGTAAAATAAGGAAGGACTCAAGTCCTTTTCAACCAGTTTCAAGCCAACACCATAACAATTATGTCTTCCTCAATAAATGAGATAAAAGTAAAAAGTGATGTAGCTTTGTCAAAGTTAAATGATAGGCTAAAATCCTGTATATCACTAAGGCATATCAATTTCATCTAGGCTCTCAAGATACAACATCACCGATTATGGAAGAACTTTTACATTTTCTTCATCACACATTAATAGTGATTTTTAAAATAAGTTCTCTAGTCCTCTATATCATTTCACTAATATTGACATCTAAACTCATATGCATACAATAGATGCACAGGTAGAGAAAATGTGAACAATTTACTAGCTATTATTGTAATCTTAATTGCCCTATCATCATTGTGAATCCTTTACATGATACATGAAATCAATAACTCTTCCCAAACCATAAAATACTATGGGTCAGTAATGATACTGAAGCTACAAATACACAGATTATGAAGATTTAAATGTTGACTCCTCTGTAATCCCCACATCAGAGCTAAAACCAGGAGAATAATGACTAATAGAAGTCAACAACCGAGTAGTTAGGGATAGTCATTGAATATTAGTTTCATCTGAAATTGTTGTACACTCCGGAGTTGTTCCTTCTCAGGCCTAAAAAGAGCTGCTATCCCAGGACGCCTAACTTAAAGAATCCTAATATCAACAGGACCAGGCCTATGTTGTGGACAAGAGAGCTCGTTTTCCTGAGTTCAAAGACAGGACAGAGGGATATGGCTGAAGATATGGGGTGAATCTGGAGCCCATGGGGATGCACTCTCCAAGCTCCAGTATAGGAATGGGGCCTCTAGGGTCCCAGGCCACCCACCACGCCCTCTCGAGCAGGATCTGGGCAACATTCCCTGTCAGTGATGAGGCAGCCCTAGCACTTGTCACGCCCCGATGTCGTGTCCTATGTGGGCCCCATGCTCTTGGCACCACACCCCAAACTCTGCAGGTCCATGCTACAGGGTCCTTCATGCCTCAGGAGTAGAGACCACACAGCAAGCAGTTCCCTCCCCAACCAGCAGGAGGAGGGGAGGAGAGCAGGGGCACCAGCGGACTCTCACTCAGACAACAACACCCCAGCGGTGCCAGCGGGGACAGTGATGATGCAGATGAGGCACAGACCAAGAGATGGGACCAGAGGACCCAAAAGGCAGCTGGTCAGGTCCTGGCTCACCTGCACCCCGGACACCTTTGTCCCGCATACACCCCCTTCCTCATACACCCTCTCCTTAAATGCAGATTCTTCAGATGCAGACAGGCAGAGCTTCAGACTGAAAGTCAGCTCTTCCAAAATGACCCGTCAGCAAACACTGCAGGATTCCACTCCAGTGGGTGCCCTGGAGTCGACAACTCAGGGCCTGAAGTGGATATCGGTGCCAGGGGCAGTGGGAGGGAATGGGGAATGAGACTTTCATGGTTGTGGAATTTTGGTTTTGCAAGATGAAAAGTTCTAGGGATGGTGGTGATGGCTCCACGAGAAAGTGAATATATCTGATGCCTCAGAAACGTGCACTTAAAATGGTGATGATGGTAAAGGGTATGTGACGTGTGTTTTATTTCACTTAAAATAAATTCTTAAAATAATGTCTTGTTAATTGGGCTTCCATTTCGACTCCCCTTCATCACAAATGTCGGAGGCCCAGACACAGTCCCCTACCTTAGGGGCCATCACGGTACCCTCACAGAGCACGTGGGAGACCATTCTTAGGGGGGGCTAGTCTGTGCTCACCTGACCTCTGTCCAGGGGGACCCAGGCAGTGGTGACCCCCATAGATTAGACATATGATATGCTATAGTATTAATATGATACCACCAAGTGTTGTCACTCACCGGAACACAGAGCAGCAACCCACTCAAACATGCCTGACCTCATATGATTGTGACAAGATTAAGAGAAGAAAAGGAGCCACAGGTTCATCAGGACAACACCCTTAATGCAGAGGTTGGAAATCTCAAAGGGGACAGGACACACTGCAGGCAAAGAGCGCATATGCGGTCTCCCCATACATGTGATCCTGACGCATGCAGGTATGGTGAGACCCACACAGTCCCCGCACCCTATACCTGGGGCCACACATCCACACTCACCAGGGTGACCCACCTCCCCAGACCCCTCCACCTGGGTCACATGTCCACAGTCCCAGGGTGACCTCACCTCCCCAGACCCTGCACCTGGGGTCACACGTCCCCTTGGTCAGGACACCATGGCTCTGCAGGGGGCTCCCCCAATGTGGAAACAAGCTGGGTCCCTGGGACCTCCTGGGATGGGAAAAAGTGTCAGGTGGGTCTCCTTTCCTCACACTTGTCCCAGAGGAGTCCTCCTCTTCTCACTTTGGTTCTGTGTGATTTTAACTGTTTTTAAAGCTTTCATACTAGAGTTGAACACACGACCCTGGTGCTGGCATGCTCAGTCCTTTCTCGTCTCACTTACACGTTGAGAAAACTCACAGGACAGCAGGGCTGAAAGCCGAGGGGCAGCTCTGGACTCTGCTGAGTAGGGACGGTAGACTGGAGGGAGAGCTCCGCAGCAGCCTCAGCTCTCACCCATCGGCCTTTTGCCCGATCTGCGTGCCCTGCAATCAATTCACCAGCTAAACCTGCTTCCCTATGCACCATGCACGTGCTGGTAAATTGGAATTATTGCCAGGTAGTCCTCCTGAGGATTCTCCATGAGCCCCAGGGAAGGTGAACCTTGCAGGGATTAAGACTAAGGCCCCGACCATAGCACTGACCCTTGGGAGGACCAGGTCACCACACTCAGAAGAGAGGCTGTTACGTAGACAAGCCCACCTCAGCTCCAGACCCCAGACATCTAAGCACTGACATTCAGATGCAGGCACGGAGCTTCCCAGTACTGAGGCCAGGCCGGGTCTCTACCCAGGTCCCCATAGTCCTAGCGTACACAGAACATGGTCAGGTCTAAATCTTCTTATTATAGACAACGCATGGTCAGCTCTAAACATAATCAGGAGACAGGACATGCAGAGGTCGAAGTCTGCCATGTAGACACAACTTGATCATGTTTAAACTAGCTTAGGGCTGATCTCATAGGAGGTACAGATCACACACATGGGTCTCTCATCTTTGGACACCCACATCAGGAAACTGAACAAAATCTTTGTCATTAAACATTTCAACAGGCAAAACAGAAATGTCCCCAGTTTCTCTGGCCACCTGATGGTCAGGATCCACGGGCGAGCCACGAACTTCTTAGCGTGCAGCCCAGTCTGCTGCCAGGACAGACAAGAAGTGGCCTGACTCCAGCCTCCCAGGCTTCCAGAAGGAGGCGGCCACACTGGAAGCCCAGGCAGGAGAGTCCTGCATGGTCCGGGCCAGGAGATCCGGTCTGTCCATTCGGCTGTCCGATTCCGGGCGGGGCGCTCAGGGCCGCTGAGAGCCCTGCACTCAGGTCCTGCTTCCCTGCAGCGTGTGCGTGTGCGTGTGCGTGTGCGTGTGTGTGTGTGTGTAGAGGGGGCGGTGGCTGACGGCTCCCATGGCTCCCGTCCCGGGCACCGCGCTGTCTTCGAGGGGAGGCACGGGGAGAGGTAGGGGCACAGAAGCCGTTGGAGAGGAGAACCCACCGCGGAACTCCTTGCACACTGGCTCGCCCCACCCGGAGACCCGCCTGCCCATCGTGGGCCGCATGTCGCCCCCCAGCCCCCCACCCCCGAGGGCTGGGTGCCTGCTCTTTCAACAGCACAGGGTCTCACATGAAGGAGACCCAGTGGGGACTGTCACCCCCCCCCCACTCCTGATGCTGTGTTTGGGGAGAATGAACCCCCTTGACTGGGCGATGGGACCCTGTGTGGAAAGAGGTGGCGGCCCCATCCAAGTCGGGGCCAGGCTGAGAGATGGGAACACAGGAGCCAAGTGCAGGGCCTGGAGGCCAGGCCAACAGGAGGGGCACCCCCAGCCTTGGCCGGGCTCTCCAACGGTGACATTGTTGCTTTAGGGGACCTGGGGCAGGCGACTGAATGTAATGGGAGTCTAAACTGGACCCTGAATGGGGCTTAAAGAAGGTGTGAAGGATGTTACTGAGACAGTGACAGTCACTGGAAGACAAACTCTGTGTCAGGATATCCTGCTCCATCCATTTAAATCCCTGAGATCTGTGACCATTACGTGGCTACGCAGGATTGTTAGAGCAGCTGCGTGCGGATATATCTTGGGCACAATTCAGTCTGCAGCCAACTTGCAAGTGGTTCCAGCAAACACACAGGTGTGCGCACAGGCAGGCACAGCACACACACAAACATATGCACGTGCACAGCACAAATATATTCACACACTAGCATGAGAACACACATGCACGCATATGCCCATGCACACACTAATGTGTGCAAGTGCACATACCTATGCACATGCACAGCATATGTATGCAAACAGGCACATGCGCACGCATAGCACACACACAGGGAATAAAGTGAATCCGTAAAGCTTTAATTCCTGAACACAAGTGAAGCTGACATGTATTTTTCCCTTTTCTTAGCCTTGATGTTTTCCACAACAAAAAGTTTAAGAAAAAAGTTAATGGCAAATGACTTTTGATTCATAGGACTTTCTGATGTTATTCCACAAATATTATGACAGGAGAAATGAATGTAGATATTACATGTGTCCACTAATGGATGAATGGAGAAGAAAAACACGGTCCGTCAATACAAGGGGATGCTATTCAGCCTAAAAAGGAAGGCAATTCTGACACAGGCTGCAGCAGGGATGAACCTTGAGGGCATTATGCTCAGTGATGTAAGCTAGACACAAAAAAACAAACAGTGCTTGATCCACTCATACAAGGCCCCTAGAGCAGTCGGAAACATAGAGACATAAAGTAGGATGTTGAGTGCCAGGGGCTGAGGGAGGGACAATGGGGAGTGAGTGTTTAATGGGGACTGTTTCAATTTTGCAAGATGAAAAAGTTCTGGAGGATGATGGTGGTCAGGTTTGCACAACAGTGTGAATTACTTCTTGACCCTGAAATGTGCACTTAAAAATGGTTAAGATAGTAAATTTTGTGTTATGTATATCTGACCACAATTTTTAAAACTTTTTAAAAAAACAACAGGAAATAGTCCATGAATACCACAAGATGCACAACTTCACTAACAACAGAGGGATTAAAGCCATAAGAAAAATACTGTGCATACACCTACCAGAATGGCAGACATGAAAGACATAGTATCAAATATCAGCAGGATGTGGAGCAATGGAAAGCCTGGTACGCAACGGGGGGATGCAACCACTTCTGAAACAATCGGGCCTCAGATAGCGAAGTCCCTGCACAGAGACCCACAGTGCTCCTCCCAGTTGAACACAAACCCACCAGCCCTGCACCAGGACACACGGACATGGACTCGCAGCCACAGGAGCCAAACCTGAAAGAACCTGAAGGCCATCACAGGCGGATGCAGAAATGAACCATGCACGCCCCTATGAAGGAATATTCCACAGCAATGGAGTACATTTTGTTTAAAGGTAGTAAAACTAGGGCTTCCCTGGTGGCGCAGTGGTTGGGAATCTGCCTGCTAATGCAGGGGACACGGGTTCGCGCCCTGGTCTGGGAAGATCCCACATGCCACGGAGCAAGTAGGCCCGTGAGCCACAACTACTGAGCCTGCGCGTCTGGAGCCTGTGCTCCGCAACAAAAGAGGCCACAATAGTGAGAGGTCCGCGCACCGCGATGAAGAGTAGCCCCCGCTTGCCACAACTACAGGAAGCCCTAGCACAGAAAGGAAGACCCAACATAGTAATCAATCAATCAATAAATAAATCTTTAAAAAAAAATAAAGAGGACTATTAAAAAAAAAAAAAAAAGGTAGTAAAACTATAAAAATTATTTTTTGAAAAAAACTATATTTACAAGATGAAAGAATCTATAATTCTGGCACCTAGGGATTGTCGAATGCTCCTAAAAATAGATTGCTGTGGAAATGTTTATGATAGGGAAATTGACATATTCTCTAGGAGGGACGGGGTGAATGGGCCTGCTACGTTTTCTACACTGAAGACATATACAGGTTTTGATGCTACTTCTGTTAAATCAAGTGGGGCTTCATTGGATTTCTGCTACTGCGGAGATAATCAAATTCTGGGTAGGGGTCAGGAGAAAATTAGTCATAGGTGTTCTTGTGTAATAATTACTGTTGAAAGTGTAAATGATCCATTTATCCATAAGACTGAGAATAGAATAACTGCTACATTACTTCATATGAGATGATTGTCTGTGCTATTGTTCCTAGAGCTCCAGTGAGTGAGTATTTTGAATGTGAAGTTCATCCAGATCTGAGGATGGAATAAATGGCTAGGTGTGATATGGCTAATAGAAATAATATGCCTACATTTATACTAATTAGTGGATAAGATATGGGAAGAGGAATTCATGTTGTGAGAGCCAGGGTTAAGGCTAGCATTGGGGCAATAATATATAAATTGATGATGTTGATGGACATAGTGGTTCTTTAATAAGTAATTTGAATGCCTCAGCAATGGGTTGTAATCATCCATGGGGGCTGATGATTTTTGGCCCTTTCTGGATTTGTATATAGCCTAGGATTTTCCATTTAGTTAATATGAGGAATGCTATGGTGAATTAAATTGGGTAATTTGTGAAAGAATGTTGATTATAAACATATTCTTAGGAAGAGGACTTGAACCAGTGCAGAAAAAGTTTCAGTGTTACATAATTACCGGGCTCTGCCCGCGTAACGAACCCTGTTCTACAGTAGGGTATGTATAAATTAATTGAATGTAGATTATATCATCATTTAGTTTGAAGACATTTTGTAAAGTAAGCCGTATTGCTCTTGTCCTTTCTTTCATACTGGAAGAAATCTGCAATAGACAGAAACCAACCAGGATGACTCCAGTCTGAACTCAGATCACGTGAGACTTTAATCGTTGAACAAACAGACAATTAAGAGCAGTTATACCATTGAAATGTCGTGATCCAGCATCAAGGTCATAAACCATATTGCCCATATGAACTCCAGAATACAATTACACTGTTATCCCTAGTAAAACTTGTTCCATTGATCAGTGTTTTAGAAGAACAGGTGATAAAGCATTTTGACTAGCTGGCCTAAATTTTAATCACTCAGAAGTGGTTTTATTCTCCAAAAAATAAATGGCGCACGGGCTCAAGACACACCGGCTTCAGTCGTTGTGGCGTGCAGACTCAGTAGTTGTGGCCCACTGGCTTAGTTGTTCCGTGGCACGTGAGATCTTCCCGGGCCGGGGATCGAACCGGGTGCCCTGCATTGGCAGGCGAATTCTTAATCACTGCATCACCAGGGAAGTCCCCTTTTAATAAGTCCCCTTTTAAAGGGAGAATCGCAGTCTCCCTTTTAATATACCTTAAGCCCAAAGAATCCATGGAAAACGGTTACAGAAAATAAGACAATAAAATATTGTAAGGACTATAACAGAAGCATATAGTACACAGTTCATATAGACACATCCCAAGAAGTTACAAAGTATATTAAAAGGGAGGCTGCAATTTTAAAAGAATAAGAAAATTTATACCCACAAACTCCCAATCTTTCCTGAAACGTTGCAATCTGAAACCCTATTGTAGGAAGCAGAAGATTTCAGGAGACATTCTACAAATGAAGGACTCCAAACCCTGTGGTTGGATAAGGAATTCTGGAAGGAAGGTATCCTCACCCAAGGAGAGCAGATTCCTATACTTCTCTAACATCACATCCCTGTACAATTCCCATTGATCTTGGTCCAGGCATTCTCACTCCTCTTGAGAGAAATCTATGGCCACATCCTGGAATGTCAGCAGTCCCTGAAATTAAAAGTACACATGCCATGTGGCCACGGGAAGAGTTCATAATGTGACCCAAGAAGAAAAGAGCAAGTTAAGAGAACTGCTTTTAATTTAGAAGAGTGTCTTCAATTATCCACTAATATATATACATATATATATATATATATATATATATATATATATATATATATGTATATATATATATATATATATATATATTTACAAAGTAACTTTCTCTACCTTATTTCTAAGTACAAGAAAAGAGTATGGCATGTGATCCACAAAACCAGTATAGAGACTATACTTGTCTGGAAAAGAAATGATAAAATGATGGTTTCAACACAGGCATATGCATTTTTGAGTGTTTTATTTATATCAAACTGGATAAAATGTGTGTATTTCTCATACAGAAAAGACATGTCGAGGTAGAAATGTACCTTTCAACTATTCATGGGTACACAAGTACACTGGGGAGATTGTAAAAGTGCAGATTGTGATTCAGTAGGTCCGGTGGGCCTGAGTTCTATTTTTTTAACAAGCTCATTTTTAACTAGTGATGCCACAGTCTCTGATTCATTAACCACAACTGTGAATATCAGAGACATCATTAGAAAGGTAAAAATTCATATTTAATTTTGAACTTAAAGTGTTGTATGGATTTTACACCTTTAATAGAATAGTGAGCACAGCAGCAACAATCATTTGTGAATATTTACTATAGACTGTGTATCTTTCTAACTTTTTCGTGTAGGATTCCAGGAAAAAGACCTGGGCTGCGGCCACAGAGGGCGTGGCCCCCAGGCCGGGCCGCCCCTCAAGGGCCCCCGACGGGGCCCTGCGCTCCTGGCGGCTCCCTCCCCCGCCGCCGCGCTCCCTCCCGGAAGGCCTCGGGGCAGAGCGGTCCCACCCACTGCGCGCTGAACAGAGCCCGCGTTTCCTCAGAGCTGGAACTCCCGGCTCGGGCGGGGTCTCTTCCCTCCGCCTTCACGGAACTGCCCCGGAGCCCGAGGGGAGGGCGACCTCACTGAGGCTGCCGGCTCTGGAGGTGCCCCGGCGGCCGAAGCCGTGACAGTCGCGGGGACGGCGGGCCGGGTAAGTGGGCGCCGGCCCTCCGCCTGGTCCGGTGCCCGGGCGGCAGCACAAGACCAGCTTCTGAGGGGCAGGGGTTCGCTGCCACCCGCCGCTGCTGTGCAGAAAGAGCGGCCTCCAGCGTCTGGTCCCCGGGAACTTCGGTCCCTCCTCTCGCCCCTGCCCTCGGCCTGGCTCGCGAGGCCTGGTGGGCGTGGGGAGGGGGTCGGCCTGAGCGTCCTGAGGGGAAACGGGGCAAGGGAGGCGCAGGGTCCGGCTGCAGCGTCAGCGCCCCTCCTCCCGACTGCGGGGAAAGCGGCTGAAAACTCCTCCCGAGGCGCGCAGGCCCCTTATTCAGCCGCGTCCCTCTGCGCTCCTTCCTCCCTGAGCTAAAGTACCGGGGGGAGGGGACAGGGCGGGGGACTGGCGCAGGTAATGGGGAACATCAAAAGGTGATTGTTAACTAAGGAAAACCAGCTCTCCCAAGGTGAGGAATGTGGCGCTTTTCTTGGCCTGGGCTCACTGAAATCCTTCCTTTGATATGCACCTCCGCTCTCTGGGGCCTGCATTCTGTATTTGCATATCCTGAGTGCCTCAGGGCCCGCCGGCTCACATTGGAGGGCTGCAAGTGCTGAAGACTGTGACATCCTTTGTTTACTGATAGGGCAAGAAATATTCCATTTCTCACAGGCTTGAGGGGCAGACAGTGAAAAAAAGTCAGAGAATCTCACTCGGCTTGTACTTTGGTTTACATATAGATAATATTTATACTTAACTGTGCTAATAGATGTTCTCAAGTCCAATCAACTTGTACTACTGCCCTCTATGTATCAATTTCATCAATATCATAAGATAAATGCCTATAGAATTGACTTAATCCATTTAAATAGGATAATGATTTTTAAAGGAAACATAATAGAAATATAACAACAAAACCTTTACCACTAAAGGCTGGGTCTCGAACAACCTAAATAAATGTTCCATTGTTAAAATATTGAAAGATGTAGTCAATAGAAATATCAACAAAAACGACAAATAATAAGGGTAGCAGAATGTTGAAATGTTCTATCTTTATCATTAAAGTGGCAGAGAATCATTTATTAGTAGGCACTGGGGGCAGAAGATGCCTGATTTTATATCTGTGTCATACTTGTGCAGTTGTTTCAACAAGTAACTTAAAGACAAAATGGAAAAACAAGGAGGTTTGTGCCTGAGATCATGTTGATGTGAAACCAGGGATGGCCACCTTGTGCCAGGTGAGTTAAGTTTACCTGGAAGGTAGACCGCAGAGCTCCTGGGAAGCAAGGGTTGGAATTTTTCTGCTGGGTGCCCCTTAGGTTCTGTGACTTGACTGAGTGACTGACTGTGAGTCATGTTTCGGGAAAGACCTGATCACAGGAAAAGGGTGGGAATAGAGTGCTTTGGGGAGCAGCTAACAACATTCATCACAGCTCACGGCCTGAATGAATTTTAAAGAAACAGGAAAACAAATGCTTCTTATGGAATCAGAGAATGTGAGGGCTGGACAGTCCCAGAAAATGAGGAACACCCATCCCATTTTCCAGATGAGAAAACAGAGGTCCAGCAAGGTGAAATCCCTCACCCAAGTTGCACCCGTCTCTCCTCCCCACTACGTGGTTCATGAAAGCAGGACTCTTCCTGTCTTGATCACTGCTGAACCCCAAAAAGGGCCAGGCATCTAGCAGCTGCTCCAAAAATTTGGGTTGACTGTAGGAACAATGCTATTTCTTTCTTTCTCACTCTTATTCAGGATTGTGCCAAGAACTCCCCAGGTTGCAATGTAATTCGATAAATGTAAATATTAATTGAGTTTTGTTGTGATGAGGACTTAGGCTTTGAAGGTAACAGACTTGGTTCAGATCTTGGTTCTGCCACTCCATAGCTGTTTGGCTTTGGGAAAATTACTAAACCTCTCTGAGATTATTTCCTCCTTTGTAAAGTGGGGATAAATCTATCTGAGCCAGCAGATCACCTGCATGAGAGATGTGCACTAAATATTGGTCTTTCTCACTCTCCTACGCCATCTCTCTGTTCTTCCCAGAGAAGCTGCACAGAAGGATATAGTACTTTTTAAAAATAGTTAACTAATTAATTAATTAATTTGTTTTTGGCTGCGTTGGGTCTTCGTTGCTATGCACAGGCTTTCTCTAGTTGCCGCAAGCGGGGGCTACTCTTTGTTGCGGTGCGCGGGCTTCTCATTGCGGTGGCTTCTCTTGCTAGCCTTAACCCCAATGTTAGCCTTAACCCTGGCTCTCACAACATGAATTCCTCTTCCCATATCTTATCCACTAATTAATATAAATGTCGGCATATTATTTCTATTAGCCATATCACACCTAGCCATTTATTCCATCCTCAGATCTGGATGAACTTCACATTCAGAATACTCACTCACTGGAGCTCTAGGAACAGTAGCACAGACAATCATCTCATATGAAGTAATGTAGCAGTTATTCTATTTTTAGTCTTACTGATAAATGGATCATTTACACTTTCAACAGTAATTATTACACAAGAACACCTATGAGTAATTTTCTCCTGACCCCTACCCAGAATTTGATTATCTCTGCAGTAGCAGAAATCCAGTGAAGCCCCACTTGATTTAACAGAAGTAGCATCAAAACCTGTATATGTCTTCAATGTAGAAAATGTAGCAGGCCCATTCACCCCGTCCCTCCTAGAGAATATGTCAATTTCCCTATCATAAACATTTCCACAGCAATCTATTTTTAGGAGCATTCGACAATCCCTAGGTGCCAGAATTATATACAGCCCAAGTCATCATTAAAACACATCTAACAATCTCCTTTCTATGAATTTGAGCCTCCTACCTACAATTTTGATATGATCAACGCATACATCTCTTATAAATTTTTTTTTTTTACGATTAACATTAACCCTATGTATATGAGAGTTTTCACTACTTGTCATCATACCAGGCAACCCACCACAAATTTAAGAAATATGTCTGACAAAAGAGTTACTTTGATAGAGTAAATCATAGAGGTTTCAATGCTCTTATTCCTGGAATTGAATTCTTCCTAATAATTTTACATTCTCCATGCTACCTACCACATTACACCACATGCTATATAGTAAAGTTCTCTAAGTAAGCTTCAGGCCCATACCCCCAAAATATTTTTGTATATCCTTCCTGTGCTGATAAACTCTCATTGTTTTTACCATCATTCTACTGACCGTTTTCTCAGGAAATATAATTGTATAACAAGCTCACACTGGTTAATGGTATCCCCATTCTAATAAAAAACATGAACCCATAAGCTACAGAAGCATCCAACAAATATTTCCTAAAACAGTCCACCACATCAATACTACTTATAATGGCTATTATCATTAATCTAATATACTCTGGTCAAAGAGCACCATGAATAACAAAAATCTTTAATCCAGCAGCATCCACCCTCATGACAATCGCCCTTGTCACAAAAGTAGGACTTTCCCCATTTCACTTCTGAGTGCCTGAAGTCACACAAGGCATCCCATGAACAGCAGACCTGATGCTATCAGCATGACAAAATTGCACCCCTATCAGTTTTATACCACATGTCACCATCCATCAACCTAAATATACTATTAATCATAGTGATATTATAAATCATAGCTGGAGGCTGAGGCAGACTTCGCCATACTCACCTGGAAAATATTACACCCTCCTCATCAATTGCCCATATAGGATGGATAACAGCTATTATAATGTATATTCAGATTATAACAATCCTAAACATACTAATTTATATCATAACAACACTATCTTCTTCTTATTTATGCCCAGATCATGTACTACAAGAGTATCATTATCACACACATGAGATAAAACACCTCCCATCACAATCATTTTCCTCACCATTATAGTATCATTAGGACATCGACCATCACTATCAGGGTTTCTACCCAAATGAATAATTATCCAAGAGATAACAAAAACGACAACATCATTCTACCAACACTAATAGCCATCATAGCAGGCCTCAGCATATATTTCTACTTGCAGCTAACATACTCCACATCACTAACTATATTCCTTTCATTAAACAACACAAACACAAACCAATTTGAACATACAAAGAAATAACCTTCCTATCATAACCAATCATAATACCCACACGATTACAACACACAACACCCATTCTATCGGTGCTGGACTAGGAATTTAGGTTAGTTCAGACCAAGAGCTTTCAAAACCCTAAACAAGTGAAATTTACTTAATTCCTAAAAATAAGGATTGCAAGACTTTATCCTACATCAATTGAATGTAAAGCAAACACTGTATTTAATCCAAATCTTTACGAGATTGATGAGTTTTAACCCCAGGAAACTTTAGTTAACAGGCGAATCCTCTAGTCAACTGGCTTCAGTCTACTTCTCCTTCATTTGAGAAAGAAAAAAAGAAAAAAAAAAAAAAGGCAGGAAAATCACTGGCAGAATTGAAGCTGCTTCTCTGAAGTTACAATTCAATTTGTTGATTCACCACAGGGTTTGCCAGAAAGAGGGCTCAATCTCTGTCTTTAGATTTACAGTCTAATGCTAACTCAGTCATTTTACCTCTGTTCATACACTGCTGATTATTTTCAACAAATCACAAAGATATCGGCATTTTATATTTACTATTTGGTGCTTGAGCTGGAGTAGCAGGCAGCACCTTAATTGTATTAATCCAGGCTGAGCTATGCTGACCTGGACCGCTACTTGGAGATGCCCAAATCTGTAAGGTAGTCATAGCAGTCCCTGCACTTGTAATAATTGTCTTTATAGCTGTACCCGTTATGATTGCAGGCTTTGAAAACTGACTTGGGCCACTAATAACTCAGACACCTGAAGTAGCATTTCCCCCAATAAATCATATAAACTTTTGACTACTTCCCCCATCATTCTTACTCCTACTCATATCACCAATAGTAGAAGCTGGTTCTGGTACCAGTGGAACCGTGTATTCAGCTCTAGCCTGCAATCTGGCCCATGCAGGAGCCTCTGTCGACCTAACTGTTTTCTCCTTACATTTAGCAGGTGTCTCCTCAATTCTTGGTATTATTACTTTTATTACTATAGTCTTTAATACAAAAGCAGCAGTCATATCCCAATACCAAACACCATTATTTGTTTAATCTTCCCCAACTATAGCCATATTACTATAATTACCAATCTCAGTCCAAGCAGCCAGAATTGCCATGCTGTTAAGAGATAGAAATCTAAACACTACTTTCTTTGACCCTGCAGGAGGAGACCGAATCCTATACCAACACCTATTTTGATACTTTGCTCACCCTGAAGTCTGTATTCATGGCCTAACAGGGTTTGTTATAATCTCACATATCACTGCATACTATTTAGGACAAAAATTGCCTTTCAGCTATCTGGGAATAGTATGAGTCATGTCCACTGGTTTTTTAGGAGTTCTCTTGTGGGCCCATCATATGTTTACCATAGGGATAGCTGTGGACTCAGGAGCATACTTTGCATCAGCTACCGTAATTACTTCTATCCCTACAGGAGTAAAAGTATCTAGCTGATTAGCAACTCTTTATTTAATTTTTCTTTTTCTTTTCTTTTTTTTTTTTTTTTTTTTTTGGCTGAGTTGGGTCTTGGTTGCTGCGCATGGGCTTTCTCTGGTTGCGCTGAGCGGCAGCTACTCTTCGTTGCAGTGTGCGGCCCTATCATTGCAGTGGCTTCTCTTGTTGCAGAGCACGGCCTCTAGGCGCGTGGGCTTCAGTGGTTGTGGCTTGCGGGCTCTAGAGGACAGGCTCAGTAGTTGTGGCACACGGGCTTTTTGCTCCGCGGCATGCGGAATCTTCCCAGACAAGGGCTCGAACCCGTGTCCCCTGCATTGGCAGGCGAATTCTTAACCACTGTGTCACCAGGGAAGTCCCTGGTTAGCAACTGTTCACGGAGGTAATACTATATGACCTCCCACTATATTATGAGTTTTAGGCTTTAGTTTTTCTTTTTACAGTAGGTGGTTTGACAGGAATCATCTTAGCCAACTCATCCCCAGACATTGTCCTCCAGGATACATACTATGTAGTAGCACACTTCCATGACCTAATGTCCATGGGAGCAGTCTTCACTATTATAGGAGGCTTCCTACACTGATTCCCACTATTCTCAGGTTATACAGTTAACTCAGCATGAGCAAAAATTCACTTCACAAGTATATTTGTAGTAGTAAATATGACTTCCTGCAGCACTTTCGTGGCCTCTCAGGGATGTCACTACGTTAGTCTGTGTACCCTGAGGCACACACAACATGAAATATTTTGTCTTTAGGCTCATTCATCTCAGTAGCAGCAGTAATGCTAATAATCTTCATACTTTGAAAAGCACTTGTGTCTAAACAAGAAGTCTTAGCAGTGGAAATTGCTACTCCTAACCTAGAATGGTTACACGGATGTCCTCCACCATATCCTATGTTTCAAGATCCTACCTATGTAAATGTAAAATAAGGAAGGACTCAAGTCCTTTTCAACCAGTTTCAAGCCAACACCATAACAATTATGTCTTCCTCAATAAATGAGATAAAAGTAAAAAGTGATGTAGCTTTGTCAAAGTTAAATGATAGGCTAAAATCCTGTATATCACTAAGGCATATCAATTTCATCTAGGCTCTCAAGATACAACATCACCGATTATGGAAGAACTTTTACATTTTCTTCATCACACATTAATAGTGATTTTTAAAATAAGTTCTCTAGTCCTCTATATCATTTCACTAATATTGACATCTAAACTCATATGCATACAATAGATGCACAGGTAGAGAAAATGTGAACAATTTACTAGCTATTATTGTAATCTTAATTGCCCTATCATCATTGTGAATCCTTTACATGATACATGAAATCAATAACTCTTCCCAAACCATAAAATACTATGGGTCAGTAATGATACTGAAGCTACAAATACACAGATTATGAAGATTTAAATGTTGACTCCTCTGTAATCCCCACATCAGAGCTAAAACCAGGAGAATAATGACTAATAGAAGTCAACAACCGAGTAGTTAGGGATAGTCATTGAATATTAGTTTCATCTGAAATTGTTGTACACTCCGGAGTTGTTCCTTCTCAGGCCTAAAAAGAGCTGCTATCCCAGGACGCCTAACTTAAAGAATCCTAATATCAACAGGACCAGGCCTATGTTGTGGACAAGAGAGCTCGTTTTCCTGAGTTCAAAGACAGGACAGAGGGATATGGCTGAAGATATGGGGTGAATCTGGAGCCCATGGGGATGCACTCTCCAAGCTCCAGTATAGGAATGGGGCCTCTAGGGTCCCAGGCCACCCACCACGCCCTCTCGAGCAGGATCTGGGCAACATTCCCTGTCAGTGATGAGGCAGCCCTAGCACTTGTCACGCCCCGATGTCGTGTCCTATGTGGGCCCCATGCTCTTGGCACCACACCCCAAACTCTGCAGGTCCATGCTACAGGGTCCTTCATGCCTCAGGAGTAGAGACCACACAGCAAGCAGTTCCCTCCCCAACCAGCAGGAGGAGGGGAGGAGAGCAGGGGCACCAGCGGACTCTCACTCAGACAACAACACCCCAGCGGTGCCAGCGGGGACAGTGATGATGCAGATGAGGCACAGACCAAGAGATGGGACCAGAGGACCCAAAAGGCAGCTGGTCAGGTCCTGGCTCACCTGCACCCCGGACACCTTTGTCCCGCATACACCCCCTTCCTCATACACCCTCTCCTTAAATGCAGATTCTTCAGATGCAGACAGGCAGAGCTTCAGACTGAAAGTCAGCTCTTCCAAAATGACCCGTCAGCAAACACTGCAGGATTCCACTCCAGTGGGTGCCCTGGAGTCGACAACTCAGGGCCTGAAGTGGATATCGGTGCCAGGGGCAGTGGGAGGGAATGGGGAATGAGACTTTCATGGTTGTGGAATTTTGGTTTTGCAAGATGAAAAGTTCTAGGGATGGTGGTGATGGCTCCACGAGAAAGTGAATATATCTGATGCCTCAGAAACGTGCACTTAAAATGGTGATGATGGTAAAGGGTATGTGACGTGTGTTTTATTTCACTTAAAATAAATTCTTAAAATAATGTCTTGTTAATTGGGCTTCCATTTCGACTCCCCTTCATCACAAATGTCGGAGGCCCAGACACAGTCCCCTACCTTAGGGGCCATCACGGTACCCTCACAGAGCACGTGGGAGACCATTCTTAGGGGGGGCTAGTCTGTGCTCACCTGACCTCTGTCCAGGGGGACCCAGGCAGTGGTGACCCCCATAGATTAGACATATGATATGCTATAGTATTAATATGATACCACCAAGTGTTGTCACTCACCGGAACACAGAGCAGCAACCCACTCAAACATGCCTGACCTCATATGATTGTGACAAGATTAAGAGAAGAAAAGGAGCCACAGGTTCATCAGGACAACACCCTTAATGCAGAGGTTGGAAATCTCAAAGGGGACAGGACACACTGCAGGCAAAGAGCGCATATGCGGTCTCCCCATACATGTGATCCTGACGCATGCAGGTATGGTGAGACCCACACAGTCCCCGCACCCTATACCTGGGGCCACACATCCACACTCACCAGGGTGACCCACCTCCCCAGACCCCTCCACCTGGGTCACATGTCCACAGTCCCAGGGTGACCTCACCTCCCCAGACCCTGCACCTGGGGTCACACGTCCCCTTGGTCAGGACACCATGGCTCTGCAGGGGGCTCCCCCAATGTGGAAACAAGCTGGGTCCCTGGGACCTCCTGGGATGGGAAAAAGTGTCAGGTGGGTCTCCTTTCCTCACACTTGTCCCAGAGGAGTCCTCCTCTTCTCACTTTGGTTCTGTGTGATTTTAACTGTTTTTAAAGCTTTCATACTAGAGTTGAACACACGACCCTGGTGCTGGCATGCTCAGTCCTTTCTCGTCTCACTTACACGTTGAGAAAACTCACAGGACAGCAGGGCTGAAAGCCGAGGGGCAGCTCTGGACTCTGCTGAGTAGGGACGGTAGACTGGAGGGAGAGCTCCGCAGCAGCCTCAGCTCTCACCCATCGGCCTTTTGCCCGATCTGCGTGCCCTGCAATCAATTCACCAGCTAAACCTGCTTCCCTATGCACCATGCACGTGCTGGTAAATTGGAATTATTGCCAGGTAGTCCTCCTGAGGATTCTCCATGAGCCCCAGGGAAGGTGAACCTTGCAGGGATTAAGACTAAGGCCCCGACCATAGCACTGACCCTTGGGAGGACCAGGTCACCACACTCAGAAGAGAGGCTGTTACGTAGACAAGCCCACCTCAGCTCCAGACCCCAGACATCTAAGCACTGACATTCAGATGCAGGCACGGAGCTTCCCAGTACTGAGGCCAGGCCGGGTCTCTACCCAGGTCCCCATAGTCCTAGCGTACACAGAACATGGTCAGGTCTAAATCTTCTTATTATAGACAACGCATGGTCAGCTCTAAACATAATCAGGAGACAGGACATGCAGAGGTCGAAGTCTGCCATGTAGACACAACTTGATCATGTTTAAACTAGCTTAGGGCTGATCTCATAGGAGGTACAGATCACACACATGGGTCTCTCATCTTTGGACACCCACATCAGGAAACTGAACAAAATCTTTGTCATTAAACATTTCAACAGGCAAAACAGAAATGTCCCCAGTTTCTCTGGCCACCTGATGGTCAGGATCCACGGGCGAGCCACGAACTTCTTAGCGTGCAGCCCAGTCTGCTGCCAGGACAGACAAGAAGTGGCCTGACTCCAGCCTCCCAGGCTTCCAGAAGGAGGCGGCCACACTGGAAGCCCAGGCAGGAGAGTCCTGCATGGTCCGGGCCAGGAGATCCGGTCTGTCCATTCGGCTGTCCGATTCCGGGCGGGGCGCTCAGGGCCGCTGAGAGCCCTGCACTCAGGTCCTGCTTCCCTGCAGCGTGTGCGTGTGCGTGTGCGTGTGCGTGTGTGTGTGTGTGTAGAGGGGGCGGTGGCTGACGGCTCCCATGGCTCCCGTCCCGGGCACCGCGCTGTCTTCGAGGGGAGGCACGGGGAGAGGTAGGGGCACAGAAGCCGTTGGAGAGGAGAACCCACCGCGGAACTCCTTGCACACTGGCTCGCCCCACCCGGAGACCCGCCTGCCCATCGTGGGCCGCATGTCGCCCCCCAGCCCCCCACCCCCGAGGGCTGGGTGCCTGCTCTTTCAACAGCACAGGGTCTCACATGAAGGAGACCCAGTGGGGACTGTCACCCCCCCCCACTCCTGATGCTGTGTTTGGGGAGAATGAACCCCCTTGACTGGGCGATGGGACCCTGTGTGGAAAGAGGTGGCGGCCCCATCCAAGTCGGGGCCAGGCTGAGAGATGGGAACACAGGAGCCAAGTGCAGGGCCTGGAGGCCAGGCCAACAGGAGGGGCACCCCCAGCCTTGGCCGGGCTCTCCAACGGTGACATTGTTGCTTTAGGGGACCTGGGGCAGGCGACTGAATGTAATGGGAGTCTAAACTGGACCCTGAATGGGGCTTAAAGAAGGTGTGAAGGATGTTACTGAGACAGTGACAGTCACTGGAAGACAAACTCTGTGTCAGGATATCCTGCTCCATCCATTTAAATCCCTGAGATCTGTGACCATTACGTGGCTACGCAGGATTGTTAGAGCAGCTGCGTGCGGATATATCTTGGGCACAATTCAGTCTGCAGCCAACTTGCAAGTGGTTCCAGCAAACACACAGGTGTGCGCACAGGCAGGCACAGCACACACACAAACATATGCACGTGCACAGCACAAATATATTCACACACTAGCATGAGAACACACATGCACGCATATGCCCATGCACACACTAATGTGTGCAAGTGCACATACCTATGCACATGCACAGCATATGTATGCAAACAGGCACATGCGCACGCATAGCACACACACAGGGAATAAAGTGAATCCGTAAAGCTTTAATTCCTGAACACAAGTGAAGCTGACATGTATTTTTCCCTTTTCTTAGCCTTGATGTTTTCCACAACAAAAAGTTTAAGAAAAAAGTTAATGGCAAATGACTTTTGATTCATAGGACTTTCTGATGTTATTCCACAAATATTATGACAGGAGAAATGAATGTAGATATTACATGTGTCCACTAATGGATGAATGGAGAAGAAAAACACGGTCCGTCAATACAAGGGGATGCTATTCAGCCTAAAAAGGAAGGCAATTCTGACACAGGCTGCAGCAGGGATGAACCTTGAGGGCATTATGCTCAGTGATGTAAGCTAGACACAAAAAAACAAACAGTGCTTGATCCACTCATACAAGGCCCCTAGAGCAGTCGGAAACATAGAGACATAAAGTAGGATGTTGAGTGCCAGGGGCTGAGGGAGGGACAATGGGGAGTGAGTGTTTAATGGGGACTGTTTCAATTTTGCAAGATGAAAAAGTTCTGGAGGATGATGGTGGTCAGGTTTGCACAACAGTGTGAATTACTTCTTGACCCTGAAATGTGCACTTAAAAATGGTTAAGATAGTAAATTTTGTGTTATGTATATCTGACCACAATTTTTAAAACTTTTTAAAAAAACAACAGGAAATAGTCCATGAATACCACAAGATGCACAACTTCACTAACAACAGAGGGATTAAAGCCATAAGAAAAATACTGTGCATACACCTACCAGAATGGCAGACATGAAAGACATAGTATCAAATATCAGCAGGATGTGGAGCAATGGAAAGCCTGGTACGCAACGGGGGGATGCAACCACTTCTGAAACAATCGGGCCTCAGATAGCGAAGTCCCTGCACAGAGACCCACAGTGCTCCTCCCAGTTGAACACAAACCCACCAGCCCTGCACCAGGACACACGGACATGGACTCGCAGCCACAGGAGCCAAACCTGAAAGAACCTGAAGGCCATCACAGGCGGATGCAGAAATGAACCATGCACGCCCCTATGAAGGAATATTCCACAGCAATGGAGTACATTTTGTTTAAAGGTAGTAAAACTAGGGCTTCCCTGGTGGCGCAGTGGTTGGGAATCTGCCTGCTAATGCAGGGGACACGGGTTCGCGCCCTGGTCTGGGAAGATCCCACATGCCACGGAGCAAGTAGGCCCGTGAGCCACAACTACTGAGCCTGCGCGTCTGGAGCCTGTGCTCCGCAACAAAAGAGGCCACAATAGTGAGAGGTCCGCGCACCGCGATGAAGAGTAGCCCCCGCTTGCCACAACTACAGGAAGCCCTAGCACAGAAAGGAAGACCCAACATAGTAATCAATCAATCAATAAATAAATCTTTAAAAAAAAATAAAGAGGACTATTAAAAAAAAAAAAAAAAGGTAGTAAAACTATAAAAATTATTTTTTGAAAAAAACTATATTTACAAGATGAAAGAATCTATAATTCTGGCACCTAGGGATTGTCGAATGCTCCTAAAAATAGATTGCTGTGGAAATGTTTATGATAGGGAAATTGACATATTCTCTAGGAGGGACGGGGTGAATGGGCCTGCTACGTTTTCTACACTGAAGACATATACAGGTTTTGATGCTACTTCTGTTAAATCAAGTGGGGCTTCATTGGATTTCTGCTACTGCGGAGATAATCAAATTCTGGGTAGGGGTCAGGAGAAAATTAGTCATAGGTGTTCTTGTGTAATAATTACTGTTGAAAGTGTAAATGATCCATTTATCCATAAGACTGAGAATAGAATAACTGCTACATTACTTCATATGAGATGATTGTCTGTGCTATTGTTCCTAGAGCTCCAGTGAGTGAGTATTTTGAATGTGAAGTTCATCCAGATCTGAGGATGGAATAAATGGCTAGGTGTGATATGGCTAATAGAAATAATATGCCTACATTTATACTAATTAGTGGATAAGATATGGGAAGAGGAATTCATGTTGTGAGAGCCAGGGTTAAGGCTAGCATTGGGGCAATAATATATAAATTGATGATGTTGATGGACATAGTGGTTCTTTAATAAGTAATTTGAATGCCTCAGCAATGGGTTGTAATCATCCATGGGGGCTGATGATTTTTGGCCCTTTCTGGATTTGTATATAGCCTAGGATTTTCCATTTAGTTAATATGAGGAATGCTATGGTGAATTAAATTGGGTAATTTGTGAAAGAATGTTGATTATAAACATATTCTTAGGAAGAGGACTTGAACCAGTGCAGAAAAAGTTTCAGTGTTACATAATTACCGGGCTCTGCCCGCGTAACGAACCCTGTTCTACAGTAGGGTATGTATAAATTAATTGAATGTAGATTATATCATCATTTAGTTTGAAGACATTTTGTAAAGTAAGCCGTATTGCTCTTGTCCTTTCTTTCATACTGGAAGAAATCTGCAATAGACAGAAACCAACCAGGATGACTCCAGTCTGAACTCAGATCACGTGAGACTTTAATCGTTGAACAAACAGACAAATAAGAGCAGTTATACCATTGAAATGTCGTGATCCAGCATCAAGGTCATAAACCATATTGCCCATATGAACTCCAGAATACAATTACACTGTTATCCCTAGTAAAACTTGTTCCATTGATCAGTGTTTTAGAAGAACAGGTGATAAAGCATTTTGACTAGCTGGCCTAAATTTTAATCACTCAGAAGTGGTTTTATTCTCCAAAAAATAAATGGCGCACGGGCTCAAGACACACCGGCTTCAGTCGTTGTGGCGTGCAGACTCAGTAGTTGTGGCCCACTGGCTTAGTTGTTCCGTGGCACGTGAGATCTTCCCGGGCCGGGGATCGAACCGGGTGCCCTGCATTGGCAGGCGAATTCTTAATCACTGCATCACCAGGGAAGTCCCCTTTTAATAAGTCCCCTTTTAAAGGGAGAATCGCAGTCTCCCTTTTAATATACCTTAAGCCCAAAGAATCCATGGAAAACGGTTACAGAAAATAAGACAATAAAATATTGTAAGGACTATAACAGAAGCATATAGTACACAGTTCATATAGACACATCCCAAGAAGTTACAAAGTATATTAAAAGGGAGGCTGCAATTTTAAAAGAATAAGAAAATTTATACCCACAAACTCCCAATCTTTCCTGAAACGTTGCAATCTGAAACCCTATTGTAGGAAGCAGAAGATTTCAGGAGACATTCTACAAATGAAGGACTCCAAACCCTGTGGTTGGATAAGGAATTCTGGAAGGAAGGTATCCTCACCCAAGGAGAGCAGATTCCTATACTTCTCTAACATCACATCCCTGTACAATTCCCATTGATCTTGGTCCAGGCATTCTCACTCCTCTTGAGAGAAATCTATGGCCACATCCTGGAATGTCAGCAGTTCCCTGAAATTATAAGTACACATGCCATGTGGCCACGGGAAGAGTTCATAATGTGACCCAAGAAGAAAAGAGCAAGTTAAGAGAACTGCTTTTAATTTAGAAGAGTGTCTTCAATTATCCACTAATATATATACATGCATACATATATATATATATATATTTACAAAGTAACTTTCTCTACCTTATTTCTAAGTACAAGAAAAGAGTATGGCATGTGATCCACAAAACCAGTATAGAGACTATACTTGTCTGGAAAAGAAATGATAAAATGATGGTTTCAACACAGGCATATGCATTTTTGAGTGTTTTATTTATATCAAACTGGATAAAATGTGTGTATTTCTCATACAGAAAAGACATGTCGAGGTAGAAATGTACCTTTCAACTATTCATGGGTACACAAGTACACTGGGGAGATTGTAAAAGTGCAGATTGTGATTCAGTAGGTCCGGTGGGCCTGAGTTCTATTTTTTTAACAAGCTCATTTTTAACTAGTGATGCCACAGTCTCTGATTCATTAACCACAACTGTGAATATCAGAGACATCATTAGAAAGGTAAAAATTCATATTTAATTTTGAACTTAAAGTGTTGTATGGATTTTACACCTTTAATAGAATAGTGAGCACAGCAGCAACAATCATTTGTGAATATTTACTATAGACTGTGTATCTTTCTAACTTTTTCGTGTAGGATTCCAGGAAAAAGACCTGGGCTGCGGCCACAGAGGGCGTGGCCCCCAGGCCGGGCCGCCCCTCAAGGGCCCCCGACGGGGCCCTGCGCTCCTGGCGGCTCCCTCCCCCGCCGCCGCGCTCCCTCCCGGAAGGCCTCGGGGCAGAGCGGTCCCACCCACTGCGCGCTGAACAGAGCCCGCGTTTCCTCAGAGCTGGAACTCCCGGCTCGGGCGGGGTCTCTTCCCTCCGCCTTCACGGAACTGCCCCGGAGCCCGAGGGGAGGGCGACCTCACTGAGGCTGCCGGCTCTGGAGGTGCCCCGGCGGCCGAAGCCGTGACAGTCGCGGGGACGGCGGGCCGGGTAAGTGGGCGCCGGCCCTCCGCCTGGTCCGGTGCCCGGGCGGCAGCACAAGACCAGCTTCTGAGGGGCAGGGGTTCGCTGCCACCCGCCGCTGCTGTGCAGAAAGAGCGGCCTCCAGCGTCTGGTCCCCGGGAACTTCGGTCCCTCCTCTCGCCCCTGCCCTCGGCCTGGCTCGCGAGGCCTGGTGGGCGTGGGGAGGGGGTCGGCCTGAGCGTCCTGAGGGGAAACGGGGCAAGGGAGGCGCAGGGTCCGGCTGCAGCGTCAGCGCCCCTCCTCCCGACTGCGGGGAAAGCGGCTGAAAACTCCTCCCGAGGCGCGCAGGCCCCTTATTCAGCCGCGTCCCTCTGCGCTCCTTCCTCCCTGAGCTAAAGTACCGGGGGGAGGGGACAGGGCGGGGGACTGGCGCAGGTAATGGGGAACATCAAAAGGTGATTGTTAACTAAGGAAAACCAGCTCTCCCAAGGTGAGGAATGTGGCGCTTTTCTTGGCCTGGGCTCACTGAAATCCTTCCTTTGATATGCACCTCCGCTCTCTGGGGCCTGCATTCTGTATTTGCATATCCTGAGTGCCTCAGGGCCCGCCGGCTCACATTGGAGGGCTGCAAGTGCTGAAGACTGTGACATCCTTTGTTTACTGATAGGGCAAGAAATATTCCATTTCTCACAGGCTTGAGGGGCAGACAGTGAAAAAAAGTCAGAGAATCTCACTCGGCTTGTACTTTGGTTTACATATAGATAATATTTATACTTAACTGTGCTAATAGATGTTCTCAAGTCCAATCAACTTGTACTACTGCCCTCTATGTATCAATTTCATCAATATCATAAGATAAATGCCTATAGAATTGACTTAATCCATTTAAATAGGATAATGATTTTTAAAGGAAACATAATAGAAATATAACAACAAAACCTTTACCACTAAAGGCTGGGTCTCGAACAACCTAAATAAATGTTCCATTGTTAAAATATTGAAAGATGTAGTCAATAGAAATATCAACAAAAACGACAAATAATAAGGGTAGCAGAATGTTGAAATGTTCTATCTTTATCATTAAAGTGGCAGAGAATCATTTATTAGTAGGCACTGGGGGCAGAAGATGCCTGATTTTATATCTGTGTCATACTTGTGCAGTTGTTTCAACAAGTAACTTAAAGACAAAATGGAAAAACAAGGAGGTTTGTGCCTGAGATCATGTTGATGTGAAACCAGGGATGGCCACCTTGTGCCAGGTGAGTTAAGTTTACCTGGAAGGTAGACCGCAGAGCTCCTGGGAAGCAAGGGTTGGAATTTTTCTGCTGGGTGCCCCTTAGGTTCTGTGACTTGACTGAGTGACTGACTGTGAGTCATGTTTCGGGAAAGACCTGATCACAGGAAAAGGGTGGGAATAGAGTGCTTTGGGGAGCAGCTAACAACATTCATCACAGCTCACGGCCTGAATGAATTTTAAAGAAACAGGAAAACAAATGCTTCTTATGGAATCAGAGAATGTGAGGGCTGGACAGTCCCAGAAAATGAGGAACACCCATCCCATTTTCCAGATGAGAAAACAGAGGTCCAGCAAGGTGAAATCCCTCACCCAAGTTGCACCCGTCTCTCCTCCCCACTACGTGGTTCATGAAAGCAGGACTCTTCCTGTCTTGATCACTGCTGAACCCCAAAAAGGGCCAGGCATCTAGCAGCTGCTCCAAAAATTTGGGTTGACTGTAGGAACAATGCTATTTCTTTCTTTCTCACTCTTATTCAGGATTGTGCCAAGAACTCCCCAGGTTGCAATGTAATTCGATAAATGTAAATATTAATTGAGTTTTGTTGTGATGAGGACTTAGGCTTTGAAGGTAACAGACTTGGTTCAGATCTTGGTTCTGCCACTCCATAGCTGTTTGGCTTTGGGAAAATTACTAAACCTCTCTGAGATTATTTCCTCCTTTGTAAAGTGGGGATAAATCTATCTGAGCCAGCAGATCACCTGCATGAGAGATGTGCACTAAATATTGGTCTTTCTCACTCTCCTACGCCATCTCTCTGTTCTTCCCAGAGAAGCTGCACAGAAGGATATAGTACTTTTTAAAAATAGTTAACTAATTAATTAATTAATTTGTTTTTGGCTGCGTTGGGTCTTCGTTGCTATGCACAGGCTTTCTCTAGTTGCCGCAAGCGGGGGCTACTCTTTGTTGCGGTGCGCGGGCTTCTCATTGCGGTGGCTTCTCTTGCTAGCCTTAACCCCAATGTTAGCCTTAACCCTGGCTCTCACAACATGAATTCCTCTTCCCATATCTTATCCACTAATTAATATAAATGTCGGCATATTATTTCTATTAGCCATATCACACCTAGCCATTTATTCCATCCTCAGATCTGGATGAACTTCACATTCAGAATACTCACTCACTGGAGCTCTAGGAACAGTAGCACAGACAATCATCTCATATGAAGTAATGTAGCAGTTATTCTATTTTTAGTCTTACTGATAAATGGATCATTTACACTTTCAACAGTAATTATTACACAAGAACACCTATGAGTAATTTTCTCCTGACCCCTACCCAGAATTTGATTATCTCTGCAGTAGCAGAAATCCAGTGAAGCCCCACTTGATTTAACAGAAGTAGCATCAAAACCTGTATATGTCTTCAATGTAGAAAATGTAGCAGGCCCATTCACCCCGTCCCTCCTAGAGAATATGTCAATTTCCCTATCATAAACATTTCCACAGCAATCTATTTTTAGGAGCATTCGACAATCCCTAGGTGCCAGAATTATATACAGCCCAAGTCATCATTAAAACACATCTAACAATCTCCTTTCTATGAATTTGAGCCTCCTACCTACAATTTTGATATGATCAACGCATACATCTCTTATAAATTTTTTTTTTTTACGATTAACATTAACCCTATGTATATGAGAGTTTTCACTACTTGTCATCATACCAGGCAACCCACCACAAATTTAAGAAATATGTCTGACAAAAGAGTTACTTTGATAGAGTAAATCATAGAGGTTTCAATGCTCTTATTCCTGGAATTGAATTCTTCCTAATAATTTTACATTCTCCATGCTACCTACCACATTACACCACATGCTATATAGTAAAGTTCTCTAAGTAAGCTTCAGGCCCATACCCCCAAAATATTTTTGTATATCCTTCCTGTGCTGATAAACTCTCATTGTTTTTACCATCATTCTACTGACCGTTTTCTCAGGAAATATAATTGTATAACAAGCTCACACTGGTTAATGGTATCCCCATTCTAATAAAAAACATGAACCCATAAGCTACAGAAGCATCCAACAAATATTTCCTAAAACAGTCCACCACATCAATACTACTTATAATGGCTATTATCATTAATCTAATATACTCTGGTCAAAGAGCACCATGAATAACAAAAATCTTTAATCCAGCAGCATCCACCCTCATGACAATCGCCCTTGTCACAAAAGTAGGACTTTCCCCATTTCACTTCTGAGTGCCTGAAGTCACACAAGGCATCCCATGAACAGCAGACCTGATGCTATCAGCATGACAAAATTGCACCCCTATCAGTTTTATACCACATGTCACCATCCATCAACCTAAATATACTATTAATCATAGTGATATTATAAATCATAGCTGGAGGCTGAGGCAGACTTCGCCATACTCACCTGGAAAATATTACACCCTCCTCATCAATTGCCCATATAGGATGGATAACAGCTATTATAATGTATATTCAGATTATAACAATCCTAAACATACTAATTTATATCATAACAACACTATCTTCTTCTTATTTATGCCCAGATCATGTACTACAAGAGTATCATTATCACACACATGAGATAAAACACCTCCCATCACAATCATTTTCCTCACCATTATAGTATCATTAGGACATCGACCATCACTATCAGGGTTTCTACCCAAATGAATAATTATCCAAGAGATAACAAAAACGACAACATCATTCTACCAACACTAATAGCCATCATAGCAGGCCTCAGCATATATTTCTACTTGCAGCTAACATACTCCACATCACTAACTATATTCCTTTCATTAAACAACACAAACACAAACCAATTTGAACATACAAAGAAATAACCTTCCTATCATAACCAATCATAATACCCACACGATTACAACACACAACACCCATTCTATCGGTGCTGGACTAGGAATTTAGGTTAGTTCAGACCAAGAGCTTTCAAAACCCTAAACAAGTGAAATTTACTTAATTCCTAAAAATAAGGATTGCAAGACTTTATCCTACATCAATTGAATGTAAAGCAAACACTGTATTTAATCCAAATCTTTACGAGATTGATGAGTTTTAACCCCAGGAAACTTTAGTTAACAGGCGAATCCTCTAGTCAACTGGCTTCAGTCTACTTCTCCTTCATTTGAGAAAGAAAAAAAGAAAAAAAAAAAAAAGGCAGGAAAATCACTGGCAGAATTGAAGCTGCTTCTCTGAAGTTACAATTCAATTTGTTGATTCACCACAGGGTTTGCCAGAAAGAGGGCTCAATCTCTGTCTTTAGATTTACAGTCTAATGCTAACTCAGTCATTTTACCTCTGTTCATACACTGCTGATTATTTTCAACAAATCACAAAGATATCGGCATTTTATATTTACTATTTGGTGCTTGAGCTGGAGTAGCAGGCAGCACCTTAATTGTATTAATCCAGGCTGAGCTATGCTGACCTGGACCGCTACTTGGAGATGCCCAAATCTGTAAGGTAGTCATAGCAGTCCCTGCACTTGTAATAATTGTCTTTATAGCTGTACCCGTTATGATTGCAGGCTTTGAAAACTGACTTGGGCCACTAATAACTCAGACACCTGAAGTAGCATTTCCCCCAATAAATCATATAAACTTTTGACTACTTCCCCCATCATTCTTACTCCTACTCATATCACCAATAGTAGAAGCTGGTTCTGGTACCAGTGGAACCGTGTATTCAGCTCTAGCCTGCAATCTGGCCCATGCAGGAGCCTCTGTCGACCTAACTGTTTTCTCCTTACATTTAGCAGGTGTCTCCTCAATTCTTGGTATTATTACTTTTATTACTATAGTCTTTAATACAAAAGCAGCAGTCATATCCCAATACCAAACACCATTATTTGTTTAATCTTCCCCAACTATAGCCATATTACTATAATTACCAATCTCAGTCCAAGCAGCCAGAATTGCCATGCTGTTAAGAGATAGAAATCTAAACACTACTTTCTTTGACCCTGCAGGAGGAGACCGAATCCTATACCAACACCTATTTTGATACTTTGCTCACCCTGAAGTCTGTATTCATGGCCTAACAGGGTTTGTTATAATCTCACATATCACTGCATACTATTTAGGACAAAAATTGCCTTTCAGCTATCTGGGAATAGTATGAGTCATGTCCACTGGTTTTTTAGGAGTTCTCTTGTGGGCCCATCATATGTTTACCATAGGGATAGCTGTGGACTCAGGAGCATACTTTGCATCAGCTACCGTAATTACTTCTATCCCTACAGGAGTAAAAGTATCTAGCTGATTAGCAACTCTTTATTTAATTTTTCTTTTTCTTTTCTTTTTTTTTTTTTTTTTTTTTTGGCTGAGTTGGGTCTTGGTTGCTGCGCATGGGCTTTCTCTGGTTGCGCTGAGCGGCAGCTACTCTTCGTTGCAGTGTGCGGCCCTATCATTGCAGTGGCTTCTCTTGTTGCAGAGCACGGCCTCTAGGCGCGTGGGCTTCAGTGGTTGTGGCTTGCGGGCTCTAGAGGACAGGCTCAGTAGTTGTGGCACACGGGCTTTTTGCTCCGCGGCATGCGGAATCTTCCCAGACAAGGGCTCGAACCCGTGTCCCCTGCATTGGCAGGCGAATTCTTAACCACTGTGTCACCAGGGAAGTCCCTGGTTAGCAACTGTTCACGGAGGTAATACTATATGACCTCCCACTATATTATGAGTTTTAGGCTTTAGTTTTTCTTTTTACAGTAGGTGGTTTGACAGGAATCATCTTAGCCAACTCATCCCCAGACATTGTCCTCCAGGATACATACTATGTAGTAGCACACTTCCATGACCTAATGTCCATGGGAGCAGTCTTCACTATTATAGGAGGCTTCCTACACTGATTCCCACTATTCTCAGGTTATACAGTTAACTCAGCATGAGCAAAAATTCACTTCACAAGTATATTTGTAGTAGTAAATATGACTTCCTGCAGCACTTTCGTGGCCTCTCAGGGATGTCACTACGTTAGTCTGTGTACCCTGAGGCACACACAACATGAAATATTTTGTCTTTAGGCTCATTCATCTCAGTAGCAGCAGTAATGCTAATAATCTTCATACTTTGAAAAGCACTTGTGTCTAAACAAGAAGTCTTAGCAGTGGAAATTGCTACTCCTAACCTAGAATGGTTACACGGATGTCCTCCACCATATCCTATGTTTCAAGATCCTACCTATGTAAATGTAAAATAAGGAAGGACTCAAGTCCTTTTCAACCAGTTTCAAGCCAACACCATAACAATTATGTCTTCCTCAATAAATGAGATAAAAGTAAAAAGTGATGTAGCTTTGTCAAAGTTAAATGATAGGCTAAAATCCTGTATATCACTAAGGCATATCAATTTCATCTAGGCTCTCAAGATACAACATCACCGATTATGGAAGAACTTTTACATTTTCTTCATCACACATTAATAGTGATTTTTAAAATAAGTTCTCTAGTCCTCTATATCATTTCACTAATATTGACATCTAAACTCATATGCATACAATAGATGCACAGGTAGAGAAAATGTGAACAATTTACTAGCTATTATTGTAATCTTAATTGCCCTATCATCATTGTGAATCCTTTACATGATACATGAAATCAATAACTCTTCCCAAACCATAAAATACTATGGGTCAGTAATGATACTGAAGCTACAAATACACAGATTATGAAGATTTAAATGTTGACTCCTCTGTAATCCCCACATCAGAGCTAAAACCAGGAGAATAATGACTAATAGAAGTCAACAACCGAGTAGTTAGGGATAGTCATTGAATATTAGTTTCATCTGAAATTGTTGTACACTCCGGAGTTGTTCCTTCTCAGGCCTAAAAAGAGCTGCTATCCCAGGACGCCTAACTTAAAGAATCCTAATATCAACAGGACCAGGCCTATGTTGTGGACAAGAGAGCTCGTTTTCCTGAGTTCAAAGACAGGACAGAGGGATATGGCTGAAGATATGGGGTGAATCTGGAGCCCATGGGGATGCACTCTCCAAGCTCCAGTATAGGAATGGGGCCTCTAGGGTCCCAGGCCACCCACCACGCCCTCTCGAGCAGGATCTGGGCAACATTCCCTGTCAGTGATGAGGCAGCCCTAGCACTTGTCACGCCCCGATGTCGTGTCCTATGTGGGCCCCATGCTCTTGGCACCACACCCCAAACTCTGCAGGTCCATGCTACAGGGTCCTTCATGCCTCAGGAGTAGAGACCACACAGCAAGCAGTTCCCTCCCCAACCAGCAGGAGGAGGGGAGGAGAGCAGGGGCACCAGCGGACTCTCACTCAGACAACAACACCCCAGCGGTGCCAGCGGGGACAGTGATGATGCAGATGAGGCACAGACCAAGAGATGGGACCAGAGGACCCAAAAGGCAGCTGGTCAGGTCCTGGCTCACCTGCACCCCGGACACCTTTGTCCCGCATACACCCCCTTCCTCATACACCCTCTCCTTAAATGCAGATTCTTCAGATGCAGACAGGCAGAGCTTCAGACTGAAAGTCAGCTCTTCCAAAATGACCCGTCAGCAAACACTGCAGGATTCCACTCCAGTGGGTGCCCTGGAGTCGACAACTCAGGGCCTGAAGTGGATATCGGTGCCAGGGGCAGTGGGAGGGAATGGGGAATGAGACTTTCATGGTTGTGGAATTTTGGTTTTGCAAGATGAAAAGTTCTAGGGATGGTGGTGATGGCTCCACGAGAAAGTGAATATATCTGATGCCTCAGAAACGTGCACTTAAAATGGTGATGATGGTAAAGGGTATGTGACGTGTGTTTTATTTCACTTAAAATAAATTCTTAAAATAATGTCTTGTTAATTGGGCTTCCATTTCGACTCCCCTTCATCACAAATGTCGGAGGCCCAGACACAGTCCCCTACCTTAGGGGCCATCACGGTACCCTCACAGAGCACGTGGGAGACCATTCTTAGGGGGGGCTAGTCTGTGCTCACCTGACCTCTGTCCAGGGGGACCCAGGCAGTGGTGACCCCCATAGATTAGACATATGATATGCTATAGTATTAATATGATACCACCAAGTGTTGTCACTCACCGGAACACAGAGCAGCAACCCACTCAAACATGCCTGACCTCATATGATTGTGACAAGATTAAGAGAAGAAAAGGAGCCACAGGTTCATCAGGACAACACCCTTAATGCAGAGGTTGGAAATCTCAAAGGGGACAGGACACACTGCAGGCAAAGAGCGCATATGCGGTCTCCCCATACATGTGATCCTGACGCATGCAGGTATGGTGAGACCCACACAGTCCCCGCACCCTATACCTGGGGCCACACATCCACACTCACCAGGGTGACCCACCTCCCCAGACCCCTCCACCTGGGTCACATGTCCACAGTCCCAGGGTGACCTCACCTCCCCAGACCCTGCACCTGGGGTCACACGTCCCCTTGGTCAGGACACCATGGCTCTGCAGGGGGCTCCCCCAATGTGGAAACAAGCTGGGTCCCTGGGACCTCCTGGGATGGGAAAAAGTGTCAGGTGGGTCTCCTTTCCTCACACTTGTCCCAGAGGAGTCCTCCTCTTCTCACTTTGGTTCTGTGTGATTTTAACTGTTTTTAAAGCTTTCATACTAGAGTTGAACACACGACCCTGGTGCTGGCATGCTCAGTCCTTTCTCGTCTCACTTACACGTTGAGAAAACTCACAGGACAGCAGGGCTGAAAGCCGAGGGGCAGCTCTGGACTCTGCTGAGTAGGGACGGTAGACTGGAGGGAGAGCTCCGCAGCAGCCTCAGCTCTCACCCATCGGCCTTTTGCCCGATCTGCGTGCCCTGCAATCAATTCACCAGCTAAACCTGCTTCCCTATGCACCATGCACGTGCTGGTAAATTGGAATTATTGCCAGGTAGTCCTCCTGAGGATTCTCCATGAGCCCCAGGGAAGGTGAACCTTGCAGGGATTAAGACTAAGGCCCCGACCATAGCACTGACCCTTGGGAGGACCAGGTCACCACACTCAGAAGAGAGGCTGTTACGTAGACAAGCCCACCTCAGCTCCAGACCCCAGACATCTAAGCACTGACATTCAGATGCAGGCACGGAGCTTCCCAGTACTGAGGCCAGGCCGGGTCTCTACCCAGGTCCCCATAGTCCTAGCGTACACAGAACATGGTCAGGTCTAAATCTTCTTATTATAGACAACGCATGGTCAGCTCTAAACATAATCAGGAGACAGGACATGCAGAGGTCGAAGTCTGCCATGTAGACACAACTTGATCATGTTTAAACTAGCTTAGGGCTGATCTCATAGGAGGTACAGATCACACACATGGGTCTCTCATCTTTGGACACCCACATCAGGAAACTGAACAAAATCTTTGTCATTAAACATTTCAACAGGCAAAACAGAAATGTCCCCAGTTTCTCTGGCCACCTGATGGTCAGGATCCACGGGCGAGCCACGAACTTCTTAGCGTGCAGCCCAGTCTGCTGCCAGGACAGACAAGAAGTGGCCTGACTCCAGCCTCCCAGGCTTCCAGAAGGAGGCGGCCACACTGGAAGCCCAGGCAGGAGAGTCCTGCATGGTCCGGGCCAGGAGATCCGGTCTGTCCATTCGGCTGTCCGATTCCGGGCGGGGCGCTCAGGGCCGCTGAGAGCCCTGCACTCAGGTCCTGCTTCCCTGCAGCGTGTGCGTGTGCGTGTGCGTGTGCGTGTGTGTGTGTGTGTAGAGGGGGCGGTGGCTGACGGCTCCCATGGCTCCCGTCCCGGGCACCGCGCTGTCTTCGAGGGGAGGCACGGGGAGAGGTAGGGGCACAGAAGCCGTTGGAGAGGAGAACCCACCGCGGAACTCCTTGCACACTGGCTCGCCCCACCCGGAGACCCGCCTGCCCATCGTGGGCCGCATGTCGCCCCCCAGCCCCCCACCCCCGAGGGCTGGGTGCCTGCTCTTTCAACAGCACAGGGTCTCACATGAAGGAGACCCAGTGGGGACTGTCACCCCCCCCCCACTCCTGATGCTGTGTTTGGGGAGAATGAACCCCCTTGACTGGGCGATGGGACCCTGTGTGGAAAGAGGTGGCGGCCCCATCCAAGTCGGGGCCAGGCTGAGAGATGGGAACACAGGAGCCAAGTGCAGGGCCTGGAGGCCAGGCCAACAGGAGGGGCACCCCCAGCCTTGGCCGGGCTCTCCAACGGTGACATTGTTGCTTTAGGGGACCTGGGGCAGGCGACTGAATGTAATGGGAGTCTAAACTGGACCCTGAATGGGGCTTAAAGAAGGTGTGAAGGATGTTACTGAGACAGTGACAGTCACTGGAAGACAAACTCTGTGTCAGGATATCCTGCTCCATCCATTTAAATCCCTGAGATCTGTGACCATTACGTGGCTACGCAGGATTGTTAGAGCAGCTGCGTGCGGATATATCTTGGGCACAATTCAGTCTGCAGCCAACTTGCAAGTGGTTCCAGCAAACACACAGGTGTGCGCACAGGCAGGCACAGCACACACACAAACATATGCACGTGCACAGCACAAATATATTCACACACTAGCATGAGAACACACATGCACGCATATGCCCATGCACACACTAATGTGTGCAAGTGCACATACCTATGCACATGCACAGCATATGTATGCAAACAGGCACATGCGCACGCATAGCACACACACAGGGAATAAAGTGAATCCGTAAAGCTTTAATTCCTGAACACAAGTGAAGCTGACATGTATTTTTCCCTTTTCTTAGCCTTGATGTTTTCCACAACAAAAAGTTTAAGAAAAAAGTTAATGGCAAATGACTTTTGATTCATAGGACTTTCTGATGTTATTCCACAAATATTATGACAGGAGAAATGAATGTAGATATTACATGTGTCCACTAATGGATGAATGGAGAAGAAAAACACGGTCCGTCAATACAAGGGGATGCTATTCAGCCTAAAAAGGAAGGCAATTCTGACACAGGCTGCAGCAGGGATGAACCTTGAGGGCATTATGCTCAGTGATGTAAGCTAGACACAAAAAAACAAACAGTGCTTGATCCACTCATACAAGGCCCCTAGAGCAGTCGGAAACATAGAGACATAAAGTAGGATGTTGAGTGCCAGGGGCTGAGGGAGGGACAATGGGGAGTGAGTGTTTAATGGGGACTGTTTCAATTTTGCAAGATGAAAAAGTTCTGGAGGATGATGGTGGTCAGGTTTGCACAACAGTGTGAATTACTTCTTGACCCTGAAATGTGCACTTAAAAATGGTTAAGATAGTAAATTTTGTGTTATGTATATCTGACCACAATTTTTAAAACTTTTTAAAAAAACAACAGGAAATAGTCCATGAATACCACAAGATGCACAACTTCACTAACAACAGAGGGATTAAAGCCATAAGAAAAATACTGTGCATACACCTACCAGAATGGCAGACATGAAAGACATAGTATCAAATATCAGCAGGATGTGGAGCAATGGAAAGCCTGGTACGCAACGGGGGGATGCAACCACTTCTGAAACAATCGGGCCTCAGATAGCGAAGTCCCTGCACAGAGACCCACAGTGCTCCTCCCAGTTGAACACAAACCCACCAGCCCTGCACCAGGACACACGGACATGGACTCGCAGCCACAGGAGCCAAACCTGAAAGAACCTGAAGGCCATCACAGGCGGATGCAGAAATGAACCATGCACGCCCCTATGAAGGAATATTCCACAGCAATGGAGTACATTTTGTTTAAAGGTAGTAAAACTAGGGCTTCCCTGGTGGCGCAGTGGTTGGGAATCTGCCTGCTAATGCAGGGGACACGGGTTCGCGCCCTGGTCTGGGAAGATCCCACATGCCACGGAGCAAGTAGGCCCGTGAGCCACAACTACTGAGCCTGCGCGTCTGGAGCCTGTGCTCCGCAACAAAAGAGGCCACAATAGTGAGAGGTCCGCGCACCGCGATGAAGAGTAGCCCCCGCTTGCCACAACTACAGGAAGCCCTAGCACAGAAAGGAAGACCCAACATAGTAATCAATCAATCAATAAATAAATCTTTAAAAAAAAATAAAGAGGACTATTAAAAAAAAAAAAAAAAAGGTAGTAAAACTATAAAAATTATTTTTTGAAAAAAACTATATTTACAAGATGAAAGAATCTATAATTCTGGCACCTAGGGATTGTCGAATGCTCCTAAAAATAGATTGCTGTGGAAATGTTTATGATAGGGAAATTGACATATTCTCTAGGAGGGACGGGGTGAATGGGCCTGCTACGTTTTCTACACTGAAGACATATACAGGTTTTGATGCTACTTCTGTTAAATCAAGTGGGGCTTCATTGGATTTCTGCTACTGCGGAGATAATCAAATTCTGGGTAGGGGTCAGGAGAAAATTAGTCATAGGTGTTCTTGTGTAATAATTACTGTTGAAAGTGTAAATGATCCATTTATCCATAAGACTGAGAATAGAATAACTGCTACATTACTTCATATGAGATGATTGTCTGTGCTATTGTTCCTAGAGTTCCAGTGAGTGAGTATTTTGAATGTGAAGTTCATCCAGATCTGAGGATGGAATAAATGGCTAGGTGTGATATGGCTAATAGAAATAATATGCCTACATTTATACTAATTAGTGGATAAGATATGGGAAGAGGAATTCATGTTGTGAGAGCCAGGGTTAAGGCTAGCATTGGGGCAATAATATATAAATTGATGATGTTGATGGACATAGTGGTTCTTTAATAAGTAATTTGAATGCCTCAGCAATGGGTTGTAATCATCCATGGGGGCTGATGATTTTTGGCCCTTTCTGGATTTGTATATAGCCTAGGATTTTCCATTTAGTTAATATGAGGAATGCTATGGTGAATTAAATTGGGTAATTTGTGAAAGAATGTTGATTATAAACATATTCTTAGGAAGAGGACTTGAACCAGTGCAGAAAAAGTTTCAGTGTTACATAATTACCGGGCTCTGCCCGCGTAACGAACCCTGTTCTACAGTAGGGTATGTATAAATTAATTGAATGTAGATTATATCATCATTTAGTTTGAAGACATTTTGTAAAGTAAGCCGTATTGCTCTTGTCCTTTCTTTCATACTGGAAGAAATCTGCAATAGACAGAAACCAACCAGGATGACTCCAGTCTGAACTCAGATCACGTGAGACTTTAATCGTTGAACAAACAGACAAATAAGAGCAGTTATACCATTGAAATGTCGTGATCCAGCATCAAGGTCATAAACCATATTGCCCATATGAACTCCAGAATACAATTACACTGTTATCCCTAGTAAAACTTGTTCCATTGATCAGTGTTTTAGAAGAACAGGTGATAAAGCATTTTGACTAGCTGGCCTAAATTTTAATCACTCAGAAGTGGTTTTATTCTCCAAAAAATAAATGGCGCACGGGCTCAAGACACACCGGCTTCAGTCGTTGTGGCGTGCAGACTCAGTAGTTGTGGCCCACTGGCTTAGTTGTTCCGTGGCACGTGAGATCTTCCCGGGCCGGGGATCGAACCGGGTGCCCTGCATTGGCAGGCGAATTCTTAATCACTGCATCACCAGGGAAGTCCCCTTTTAATAAGTCCCCTTTTAAAGGGAGAATCGCAGTCTCCCTTTTAATATACCTTAAGCCCAAAGAATCCATGGAAAACGGTTACAGAAAATAAGACAATAAAATATTGTAAGGACTATAACAGAAGCATATAGTACACAGTTCATATAGACACATCCCAAGAAGTTACAAAGTATATTAAAAGGGAGGCTGCAATTTTAAAAGAATAAGAAAATTTATACCCACAAACTCCCAATCTTTCCTGAAACGTTGCAATCTGAAACCCTATTGTAGGAAGCAGAAGATTTCAGGAGACATTCTACAAATGAAGGACTCCAAACCCTGTGGTTGGATAAGGAATTCTGGAAGGAAGGTATCCTCACCCAAGGAGAGCAGATTCCTATACTTCTCTAACATCACATCCCTGTACAATTCCCATTGATCTTGGTCCAGGCATTCTCACTCCTCTTGAGAGAAATCTATGGCCACATCCTGGAATGTCAGCAGTCCCTGAAATTAAAAGTACACATGCCATGTGGCCACGGGAAGAGTTCATAATGTGACCCAAGAAGAAAAGAGCAAGTTAAGAGAACTGCTTTTAATTTAGAAGAGTGTCTTCAATTATCCACTAATATATATACATATATATATATATATATATATATATATATATATATATATGTATATATATATATATATATATATATATTTACAAAGTAACTTTCTCTACCTTATTTCTAAGTACAAGAAAAGAGTATGGCATGTGATCCACAAAACCAGTATAGAGACTATACTTGTCTGGAAAAGAAATGATAAAATGATGGTTTCAACACAGGCATATGCATTTTTGAGTGTTTTATTTATATCAAACTGGATAAAATGTGTGTATTTCTCATACAGAAAAGACATGTCGAGGTAGAAATGTACCTTTCAACTATTCATGGGTACACAAGTACACTGGGGAGATTGTAAAAGTGCAGATTGTGATTCAGTAGGTCCGGTGGGCCTGAGTTCTATTTTTTTAACAAGCTCATTTTTAACTAGTGATGCCACAGTCTCTGATTCATTAACCACAACTGTGAATATCAGAGACATCATTAGAAAGGTAAAAATTCATATTTAATTTTGAACTTAAAGTGTTGTATGGATTTTACACCTTTAATAGAATAGTGAGCACAGCAGCAACAATCATTTGTGAATATTTACTATAGACTGTGTATCTTTCTAACTTTTTCGTGTAGGATTCCAGGAAAAAGACCTGGGCTGCGGCCACAGAGGGCGTGGCCCCCAGGCCGGGCCGCCCCTCAAGGGCCCCCGACGGGGCCCTGCGCTCCTGGCGGCTCCCTCCCCCGCCGCCGCGCTCCCTCCCGGAAGGCCTCGGGGCAGAGCGGTCCCACCCACTGCGCGCTGAACAGAGCCCGCGTTTCCTCAGAGCTGGAACTCCCGGCTCGGGCGGGGTCTCTTCCCTCCGCCTTCACGGAACTGCCCCGGAGCCCGAGGGGAGGGCGACCTCACTGAGGCTGCCGGCTCTGGAGGTGCCCCGGCGGCCGAAGCCGTGACAGTCGCGGGGACGGCGGGCCGGGTAAGTGGGCGCCGGCCCTCCGCCTGGTCCGGTGCCCGGGCGGCAGCACAAGACCAGCTTCTGAGGGGCAGGGGTTCGCTGCCACCCGCCGCTGCTGTGCAGAAAGAGCGGCCTCCAGCGTCTGGTCCCCGGGAACTTCGGTCCCTCCTCTCGCCCCTGCCCTCGGCCTGGCTCGCGAGGCCTGGTGGGCGTGGGGAGGGGGTCGGCCTGAGCGTCCTGAGGGGAAACGGGGCAAGGGAGGCGCAGGGTCCGGCTGCAGCGTCAGCGCCCCTCCTCCCGACTGCGGGGAAAGCGGCTGAAAACTCCTCCCGAGGCGCGCAGGCCCCTTATTCAGCCGCGTCCCTCTGCGCTCCTTCCTCCCTGAGCTAAAGTACCGGGGGGAGGGGACAGGGCGGGGGACTGGCGCAGGTAATGGGGAACATCAAAAGGTGATTGTTAACTAAGGAAAACCAGCTCTCCCAAGGTGAGGAATGTGGCGCTTTTCTTGGCCTGGGCTCACTGAAATCCTTCCTTTGATATGCACCTCCGCTCTCTGGGGCCTGCATTCTGTATTTGCATATCCTGAGTGCCTCAGGGCCCGCCGGCTCACATTGGAGGGCTGCAAGTGCTGAAGACTGTGACATCCTTTGTTTACTGATAGGGCAAGAAATATTCCATTTCTCACAGGCTTGAGGGGCAGACAGTGAAAAAAAGTCAGAGAATCTCACTCGGCTTGTACTTTGGTTTACATATAGATAATATTTATACTTAACTGTGCTAATAGATGTTCTCAAGTCCAATCAACTTGTACTACTGCCCTCTATGTATCAATTTCATCAATATCATAAGATAAATGCCTATAGAATTGACTTAATCCATTTAAATAGGATAATGATTTTTAAAGGAAACATAATAGAAATATAACAACAAAACCTTTACCACTAAAGGCTGGGTCTCGAACAACCTAAATAAATGTTCCATTGTTAAAATATTGAAAGATGTAGTCAATAGAAATATCAACAAAAACGACAAATAATAAGGGTAGCAGAATGTTGAAATGTTCTATCTTTATCATTAAAGTGGCAGAGAATCATTTATTAGTAGGCACTGGGGGCAGAAGATGCCTGATTTTATATCTGTGTCATACTTGTGCAGTTGTTTCAACAAGTAACTTAAAGACAAAATGGAAAAACAAGGAGGTTTGTGCCTGAGATCATGTTGATGTGAAACCAGGGATGGCCACCTTGTGCCAGGTGAGTTAAGTTTACCTGGAAGGTAGACCGCAGAGCTCCTGGGAAGCAAGGGTTGGAATTTTTCTGCTGGGTGCCCCTTAGGTTCTGTGACTTGACTGAGTGACTGACTGTGAGTCATGTTTCGGGAAAGACCTGATCACAGGAAAAGGGTGGGAATAGAGTGCTTTGGGGAGCAGCTAACAACATTCATCACAGCTCACGGCCTGAATGAATTTTAAAGAAACAGGAAAACAAATGCTTCTTATGGAATCAGAGAATGTGAGGGCTGGACAGTCCCAGAAAATGAGGAACACCCATCCCATTTTCCAGATGAGAAAACAGAGGTCCAGCAAGGTGAAATCCCTCACCCAAGTTGCACCCGTCTCTCCTCCCCACTACGTGGTTCATGAAAGCAGGACTCTTCCTGTCTTGATCACTGCTGAACCCCAAAAAGGGCCAGGCATCTAGCAGCTGCTCCAAAAATTTGGGTTGACTGTAGGAACAATGCTATTTCTTTCTTTCTCACTCTTATTCAGGATTGTGCCAAGAACTCCCCAGGTTGCAATGTAATTCGATAAATGTAAATATTAATTGAGTTTTGTTGTGATGAGGACTTAGGCTTTGAAGGTAACAGACTTGGTTCAGATCTTGGTTCTGCCACTCCATAGCTGTTTGGCTTTGGGAAAATTACTAAACCTCTCTGAGATTATTTCCTCCTTTGTAAAGTGGGGATAAATCTATCTGAGCCAGCAGATCACCTGCATGAGAGATGTGCACTAAATATTGGTCTTTCTCACTCTCCTACGCCATCTCTCTGTTCTTCCCAGAGAAGCTGCACAGAAGGATATAGTACTTTTTAAAAATAGTTAACTAATTAATTAATTAATTTGTTTTTGGCTGCGTTGGGTCTTCGTTGCTATGCACAGGCTTTCTCTAGTTGCCGCAAGCGGGGGCTACTCTTTGTTGCGGTGCGCGGGCTTCTCATTGCGGTGGCTTCTCTTGCTAGCCTTAACCCCAATGTTAGCCTTAACCCTGGCTCTCACAACATGAATTCCTCTTCCCATATCTTATCCACTAATTAATATAAATGTCGGCATATTATTTCTATTAGCCATATCACACCTAGCCATTTATTCCATCCTCAGATCTGGATGAACTTCACATTCAGAATACTCACTCACTGGAGCTCTAGGAACAGTAGCACAGACAATCATCTCATATGAAGTAATGTAGCAGTTATTCTATTTTTAGTCTTACTGATAAATGGATCATTTACACTTTCAACAGTAATTATTACACAAGAACACCTATGAGTAATTTTCTCCTGACCCCTACCCAGAATTTGATTATCTCTGCAGTAGCAGAAATCCAGTGAAGCCCCACTTGATTTAACAGAAGTAGCATCAAAACCTGTATATGTCTTCAATGTAGAAAATGTAGCAGGCCCATTCACCCCGTCCCTCCTAGAGAATATGTCAATTTCCCTATCATAAACATTTCCACAGCAATCTATTTTTAGGAGCATTCGACAATCCCTAGGTGCCAGAATTATATACAGCCCAAGTCATCATTAAAACACATCTAACAATCTCCTTTCTATGAATTTGAGCCTCCTACCTACAATTTTGATATGATCAACGCATACATCTCTTATAAATTTTTTTTTTTTACGATTAACATTAACCCTATGTATATGAGAGTTTTCACTACTTGTCATCATACCAGGCAACCCACCACAAATTTAAGAAATATGTCTGACAAAAGAGTTACTTTGATAGAGTAAATCATAGAGGTTTCAATGCTCTTATTCCTGGAATTGAATTCTTCCTAATAATTTTACATTCTCCATGCTACCTACCACATTACACCACATGCTATATAGTAAAGTTCTCTAAGTAAGCTTCAGGCCCATACCCCCAAAATATTTTTGTATATCCTTCCTGTGCTGATAAACTCTCATTGTTTTTACCATCATTCTACTGACCGTTTTCTCAGGAAATATAATTGTATAACAAGCTCACACTGGTTAATGGTATCCCCATTCTAATAAAAAACATGAACCCATAAGCTACAGAAGCATCCAACAAATATTTCCTAAAACAGTCCACCACATCAATACTACTTATAATGGCTATTATCATTAATCTAATATACTCTGGTCAAAGAGCACCATGAATAACAAAAATCTTTAATCCAGCAGCATCCACCCTCATGACAATCGCCCTTGTCACAAAAGTAGGACTTTCCCCATTTCACTTCTGAGTGCCTGAAGTCACACAAGGCATCCCATGAACAGCAGACCTGATGCTATCAGCATGACAAAATTGCACCCCTATCAGTTTTATACCACATGTCACCATCCATCAACCTAAATATACTATTAATCATAGTGATATTATAAATCATAGCTGGAGGCTGAGGCAGACTTCGCCATACTCACCTGGAAAATATTACACCCTCCTCATCAATTGCCCATATAGGATGGATAACAGCTATTATAATGTATATTCAGATTATAACAATCCTAAACATACTAATTTATATCATAACAACACTATCTTCTTCTTATTTATGCCCAGATCATGTACTACAAGAGTATCATTATCACACACATGAGATAAAACACCTCCCATCACAATCATTTTCCTCACCATTATAGTATCATTAGGACATCGACCATCACTATCAGGGTTTCTACCCAAATGAATAATTATCCAAGAGATAACAAAAACGACAACATCATTCTACCAACACTAATAGCCATCATAGCAGGCCTCAGCATATATTTCTACTTGCAGCTAACATACTCCACATCACTAACTATATTCCTTTCATTAAACAACACAAACACAAACCAATTTGAACATACAAAGAAATAACCTTCCTATCATAACCAATCATAATACCCACACGATTACAACACACAACACCCATTCTATCGGTGCTGGACTAGGAATTTAGGTTAGTTCAGACCAAGAGCTTTCAAAACCCTAAACAAGTGAAATTTACTTAATTCCTAAAAATAAGGATTGCAAGACTTTATCCTACATCAATTGAATGTAAAGCAAACACTGTATTTAATCCAAATCTTTACGAGATTGATGAGTTTTAACCCCAGGAAACTTTAGTTAACAGGCGAATCCTCTAGTCAACTGGCTTCAGTCTACTTCTCCTTCATTTGAGAAAGAAAAAAAGAAAAAAAAAAAAAAGGCAGGAAAATCACTGGCAGAATTGAAGCTGCTTCTCTGAAGTTACAATTCAATTTGTTGATTCACCACAGGGTTTGCCAGAAAGAGGGCTCAATCTCTGTCTTTAGATTTACAGTCTAATGCTAACTCAGTCATTTTACCTCTGTTCATACACTGCTGATTATTTTCAACAAATCACAAAGATATCGGCATTTTATATTTACTATTTGGTGCTTGAGCTGGAGTAGCAGGCAGCACCTTAATTGTATTAATCCAGGCTGAGCTATGCTGACCTGGACCGCTACTTGGAGATGCCCAAATCTGTAAGGTAGTCATAGCAGTCCCTGCACTTGTAATAATTGTCTTTATAGCTGTACCCGTTATGATTGCAGGCTTTGAAAACTGACTTGGGCCACTAATAACTCAGACACCTGAAGTAGCATTTCCCCCAATAAATCATATAAACTTTTGACTACTTCCCCCATCATTCTTACTCCTACTCATATCACCAATAGTAGAAGCTGGTTCTGGTACCAGTGGAACCGTGTATTCAGCTCTAGCCTGCAATCTGGCCCATGCAGGAGCCTCTGTCGACCTAACTGTTTTCTCCTTACATTTAGCAGGTGTCTCCTCAATTCTTGGTATTATTACTTTTATTACTATAGTCTTTAATACAAAAGCAGCAGTCATATCCCAATACCAAACACCATTATTTGTTTAATCTTCCCCAACTATAGCCATATTACTATAATTACCAATCTCAGTCCAAGCAGCCAGAATTGCCATGCTGTTAAGAGATAGAAATCTAAACACTACTTTCTTTGACCCTGCAGGAGGAGACCGAATCCTATACCAACACCTATTTTGATACTTTGCTCACCCTGAAGTCTGTATTCATGGCCTAACAGGGTTTGTTATAATCTCACATATCACTGCATACTATTTAGGACAAAAATTGCCTTTCAGCTATCTGGGAATAGTATGAGTCATGTCCACTGGTTTTTTAGGAGTTCTCTTGTGGGCCCATCATATGTTTACCATAGGGATAGCTGTGGACTCAGGAGCATACTTTGCATCAGCTACCGTAATTACTTCTATCCCTACAGGAGTAAAAGTATCTAGCTGATTAGCAACTCTTTATTTAATTTTTCTTTTTCTTTTCTTTTTTTTTTTTTTTTTTTTTTGGCTGAGTTGGGTCTTGGTTGCTGCGCATGGGCTTTCTCTGGTTGCGCTGAGCGGCAGCTACTCTTCGTTGCAGTGTGCGGCCCTATCATTGCAGTGGCTTCTCTTGTTGCAGAGCACGGCCTCTAGGCGCGTGGGCTTCAGTGGTTGTGGCTTGCGGGCTCTAGAGGACAGGCTCAGTAGTTGTGGCACACGGGCTTTTTGCTCCGCGGCATGCGGAATCTTCCCAGACAAGGGCTCGAACCCGTGTCCCCTGCATTGGCAGGCGAATTCTTAACCACTGTGTCACCAGGGAAGTCCCTGGTTAGCAACTGTTCACGGAGGTAATACTATATGACCTCCCACTATATTATGAGTTTTAGGCTTTAGTTTTTCTTTTTACAGTAGGTGGTTTGACAGGAATCATCTTAGCCAACTCATCCCCAGACATTGTCCTCCAGGATACATACTATGTAGTAGCACACTTCCATGACCTAATGTCCATGGGAGCAGTCTTCACTATTATAGGAGGCTTCCTACACTGATTCCCACTATTCTCAGGTTATACAGTTAACTCAGCATGAGCAAAAATTCACTTCACAAGTATATTTGTAGTAGTAAATATGACTTCCTGCAGCACTTTCGTGGCCTCTCAGGGATGTCACTACGTTAGTCTGTGTACCCTGAGGCACACACAACATGAAATATTTTGTCTTTAGGCTCATTCATCTCAGTAGCAGCAGTAATGCTAATAATCTTCATACTTTGAAAAGCACTTGTGTCTAAACAAGAAGTCTTAGCAGTGGAAATTGCTACTCCTAACCTAGAATGGTTACACGGATGTCCTCCACCATATCCTATGTTTCAAGATCCTACCTATGTAAATGTAAAATAAGGAAGGACTCAAGTCCTTTTCAACCAGTTTCAAGCCAACACCATAACAATTATGTCTTCCTCAATAAATGAGATAAAAGTAAAAAGTGATGTAGCTTTGTCAAAGTTAAATGATAGGCTAAAATCCTGTATATCACTAAGGCATATCAATTTCATCTAGGCTCTCAAGATACAACATCACCGATTATGGAAGAACTTTTACATTTTCTTCATCACACATTAATAGTGATTTTTAAAATAAGTTCTCTAGTCCTCTATATCATTTCACTAATATTGACATCTAAACTCATATGCATACAATAGATGCACAGGTAGAGAAAATGTGAACAATTTACTAGCTATTATTGTAATCTTAATTGCCCTATCATCATTGTGAATCCTTTACATGATACATGAAATCAATAACTCTTCCCAAACCATAAAATACTATGGGTCAGTAATGATACTGAAGCTACAAATACACAGATTATGAAGATTTAAATGTTGACTCCTCTGTAATCCCCACATCAGAGCTAAAACCAGGAGAATAATGACTAATAGAAGTCAACAACCGAGTAGTTAGGGATAGTCATTGAATATTAGTTTCATCTGAAATTGTTGTACACTCCGGAGTTGTTCCTTCTCAGGCCTAAAAAGAGCTGCTATCCCAGGACGCCTAACTTAAAGAATCCTAATATCAACAGGACCAGGCCTATGTTGTGGACAAGAGAGCTCGTTTTCCTGAGTTCAAAGACAGGACAGAGGGATATGGCTGAAGATATGGGGTGAATCTGGAGCCCATGGGGATGCACTCTCCAAGCTCCAGTATAGGAATGGGGCCTCTAGGGTCCCAGGCCACCCACCACGCCCTCTCGAGCAGGATCTGGGCAACATTCCCTGTCAGTGATGAGGCAGCCCTAGCACTTGTCACGCCCCGATGTCGTGTCCTATGTGGGCCCCATGCTCTTGGCACCACACCCCAAACTCTGCAGGTCCATGCTACAGGGTCCTTCATGCCTCAGGAGTAGAGACCACACAGCAAGCAGTTCCCTCCCCAACCAGCAGGAGGAGGGGAGGAGAGCAGGGGCACCAGCGGACTCTCACTCAGACAACAACACCCCAGCGGTGCCAGCGGGGACAGTGATGATGCAGATGAGGCACAGACCAAGAGATGGGACCAGAGGACCCAAAAGGCAGCTGGTCAGGTCCTGGCTCACCTGCACCCCGGACACCTTTGTCCCGCATACACCCCCTTCCTCATACACCCTCTCCTTAAATGCAGATTCTTCAGATGCAGACAGGCAGAGCTTCAGACTGAAAGTCAGCTCTTCCAAAATGACCCGTCAGCAAACACTGCAGGATTCCACTCCAGTGGGTGCCCTGGAGTCGACAACTCAGGGCCTGAAGTGGATATCGGTGCCAGGGGCAGTGGGAGGGAATGGGGAATGAGACTTTCATGGTTGTGGAATTTTGGTTTTGCAAGATGAAAAGTTCTAGGGATGGTGGTGATGGCTCCACGAGAAAGTGAATATATCTGATGCCTCAGAAACGTGCACTTAAAATGGTGATGATGGTAAAGGGTATGTGACGTGTGTTTTATTTCACTTAAAATAAATTCTTAAAATAATGTCTTGTTAATTGGGCTTCCATTTCGACTCCCCTTCATCACAAATGTCGGAGGCCCAGACACAGTCCCCTACCTTAGGGGCCATCACGGTACCCTCACAGAGCACGTGGGAGACCATTCTTAGGGGGGGCTAGTCTGTGCTCACCTGACCTCTGTCCAGGGGGACCCAGGCAGTGGTGACCCCCATAGATTAGACATATGATATGCTATAGTATTAATATGATACCACCAAGTGTTGTCACTCACCGGAACACAGAGCAGCAACCCACTCAAACATGCCTGACCTCATATGATTGTGACAAGATTAAGAGAAGAAAAGGAGCCACAGGTTCATCAGGACAACACCCTTAATGCAGAGGTTGGAAATCTCAAAGGGGACAGGACACACTGCAGGCAAAGAGCGCATATGCGGTCTCCCCATACATGTGATCCTGACGCATGCAGGTATGGTGAGACCCACACAGTCCCCGCACCCTATACCTGGGGCCACACATCCACACTCACCAGGGTGACCCACCTCCCCAGACCCCTCCACCTGGGTCACATGTCCACAGTCCCAGGGTGACCTCACCTCCCCAGACCCTGCACCTGGGGTCACACGTCCCCTTGGTCAGGACACCATGGCTCTGCAGGGGGCTCCCCCAATGTGGAAACAAGCTGGGTCCCTGGGACCTCCTGGGATGGGAAAAAGTGTCAGGTGGGTCTCCTTTCCTCACACTTGTCCCAGAGGAGTCCTCCTCTTCTCACTTTGGTTCTGTGTGATTTTAACTGTTTTTAAAGCTTTCATACTAGAGTTGAACACACGACCCTGGTGCTGGCATGCTCAGTCCTTTCTCGTCTCACTTACACGTTGAGAAAACTCACAGGACAGCAGGGCTGAAAGCCGAGGGGCAGCTCTGGACTCTGCTGAGTAGGGACGGTAGACTGGAGGGAGAGCTCCGCAGCAGCCTCAGCTCTCACCCATCGGCCTTTTGCCCGATCTGCGTGCCCTGCAATCAATTCACCAGCTAAACCTGCTTCCCTATGCACCATGCACGTGCTGGTAAATTGGAATTATTGCCAGGTAGTCCTCCTGAGGATTCTCCATGAGCCCCAGGGAAGGTGAACCTTGCAGGGATTAAGACTAAGGCCCCGACCATAGCACTGACCCTTGGGAGGACCAGGTCACCACACTCAGAAGAGAGGCTGTTACGTAGACAAGCCCACCTCAGCTCCAGACCCCAGACATCTAAGCACTGACATTCAGATGCAGGCACGGAGCTTCCCAGTACTGAGGCCAGGCCGGGTCTCTACCCAGGTCCCCATAGTCCTAGCGTACACAGAACATGGTCAGGTCTAAATCTTCTTATTATAGACAACGCATGGTCAGCTCTAAACATAATCAGGAGACAGGACATGCAGAGGTCGAAGTCTGCCATGTAGACACAACTTGATCATGTTTAAACTAGCTTAGGGCTGATCTCATAGGAGGTACAGATCACACACATGGGTCTCTCATCTTTGGACACCCACATCAGGAAACTGAACAAAATCTTTGTCATTAAACATTTCAACAGGCAAAACAGAAATGTCCCCAGTTTCTCTGGCCACCTGATGGTCAGGATCCACGGGCGAGCCACGAACTTCTTAGCGTGCAGCCCAGTCTGCTGCCAGGACAGACAAGAAGTGGCCTGACTCCAGCCTCCCAGGCTTCCAGAAGGAGGCGGCCACACTGGAAGCCCAGGCAGGAGAGTCCTGCATGGTCCGGGCCAGGAGATCCGGTCTGTCCATTCGGCTGTCCGATTCCGGGCGGGGCGCTCAGGGCCGCTGAGAGCCCTGCACTCAGGTCCTGCTTCCCTGCAGCGTGTGCGTGTGCGTGTGCGTGTGCGTGTGTGTGTGTGTGTAGAGGGGGCGGTGGCTGACGGCTCCCATGGCTCCCGTCCCGGGCACCGCGCTGTCTTCGAGGGGAGGCACGGGGAGAGGTAGGGGCACAGAAGCCGTTGGAGAGGAGAACCCACCGCGGAACTCCTTGCACACTGGCTCGCCCCACCCGGAGACCCGCCTGCCCATCGTGGGCCGCATGTCGCCCCCCAGCCCCCCACCCCCGAGGGCTGGGTGCCTGCTCTTTCAACAGCACAGGGTCTCACATGAAGGAGACCCAGTGGGGACTGTCACCCCCCCCCCACTCCTGATGCTGTGTTTGGGGAGAATGAACCCCCTTGACTGGGCGATGGGACCCTGTGTGGAAAGAGGTGGCGGCCCCATCCAAGTCGGGGCCAGGCTGAGAGATGGGAACACAGGAGCCAAGTGCAGGGCCTGGAGGCCAGGCCAACAGGAGGGGCACCCCCAGCCTTGGCCGGGCTCTCCAACGGTGACATTGTTGCTTTAGGGGACCTGGGGCAGGCGACTGAATGTAATGGGAGTCTAAACTGGACCCTGAATGGGGCTTAAAGAAGGTGTGAAGGATGTTACTGAGACAGTGACAGTCACTGGAAGACAAACTCTGTGTCAGGATATCCTGCTCCATCCATTTAAATCCCTGAGATCTGTGACCATTACGTGGCTACGCAGGATTGTTAGAGCAGCTGCGTGCGGATATATCTTGGGCACAATTCAGTCTGCAGCCAACTTGCAAGTGGTTCCAGCAAACACACAGGTGTGCGCACAGGCAGGCACAGCACACACACAAACATATGCACGTGCACAGCACAAATATATTCACACACTAGCATGAGAACACACATGCACGCATATGCCCATGCACACACTAATGTGTGCAAGTGCACATACCTATGCACATGCACAGCATATGTATGCAAACAGGCACATGCGCACGCATAGCACACACACAGGGAATAAAGTGAATCCGTAAAGCTTTAATTCCTGAACACAAGTGAAGCTGACATGTATTTTTCCCTTTTCTTAGCCTTGATGTTTTCCACAACAAAAAGTTTAAGAAAAAAGTTAATGGCAAATGACTTTTGATTCATAGGACTTTCTGATGTTATTCCACAAATATTATGACAGGAGAAATGAATGTAGATATTACATGTGTCCACTAATGGATGAATGGAGAAGAAAAACACGGTCCGTCAATACAAGGGGATGCTATTCAGCCTAAAAAGGAAGGCAATTCTGACACAGGCTGCAGCAGGGATGAACCTTGAGGGCATTATGCTCAGTGATGTAAGCTAGACACAAAAAAACAAACAGTGCTTGATCCACTCATACAAGGCCCCTAGAGCAGTCGGAAACATAGAGACATAAAGTAGGATGTTGAGTGCCAGGGGCTGAGGGAGGGACAATGGGGAGTGAGTGTTTAATGGGGACTGTTTCAATTTTGCAAGATGAAAAAGTTCTGGAGGATGATGGTGGTCAGGTTTGCACAACAGTGTGAATTACTTCTTGACCCTGAAATGTGCACTTAAAAATGGTTAAGATAGTAAATTTTGTGTTATGTATATCTGACCACAATTTTTAAAACTTTTTAAAAAAACAACAGGAAATAGTCCATGAATACCACAAGATGCACAACTTCACTAACAACAGAGGGATTAAAGCCATAAGAAAAATACTGTGCATACACCTACCAGAATGGCAGACATGAAAGACATAGTATCAAATATCAGCAGGATGTGGAGCAATGGAAAGCCTGGTACGCAACGGGGGGATGCAACCACTTCTGAAACAATCGGGCCTCAGATAGCGAAGTCCCTGCACAGAGACCCACAGTGCTCCTCCCAGTTGAACACAAACCCACCAGCCCTGCACCAGGACACACGGACATGGACTCGCAGCCACAGGAGCCAAACCTGAAAGAACCTGAAGGCCATCACAGGCGGATGCAGAAATGAACCATGCACGCCCCTATGAAGGAATATTCCACAGCAATGGAGTACATTTTGTTTAAAGGTAGTAAAACTAGGGCTTCCCTGGTGGCGCAGTGGTTGGGAATCTGCCTGCTAATGCAGGGGACACGGGTTCGCGCCCTGGTCTGGGAAGATCCCACATGCCACGGAGCAAGTAGGCCCGTGAGCCACAACTACTGAGCCTGCGCGTCTGGAGCCTGTGCTCCGCAACAAAAGAGGCCACAATAGTGAGAGGTCCGCGCACCGCGATGAAGAGTAGCCCCCGCTTGCCACAACTACAGGAAGCCCTAGCACAGAAAGGAAGACCCAACATAGTAATCAATCAATCAATAAATAAATCTTTAAAAAAAAATAAAGAGGACTATTAAAAAAAAAAAAAAAAGGTAGTAAAACTATAAAAATTATTTTTTGAAAAAAACTATATTTACAAGATGAAAGAATCTATAATTCTGGCACCTAGGGATTGTCGAATGCTCCTAAAAATAGATTGCTGTGGAAATGTTTATGATAGGGAAATTGACATATTCTCTAGGAGGGACGGGGTGAATGGGCCTGCTACGTTTTCTACACTGAAGACATATACAGGTTTTGATGCTACTTCTGTTAAATCAAGTGGGGCTTCATTGGATTTCTGCTACTGCGGAGATAATCAAATTCTGGGTAGGGGTCAGGAGAAAATTAGTCATAGGTGTTCTTGTGTAATAATTACTGTTGAAAGTGTAAATGATCCATTTATCCATAAGACTGAGAATAGAATAACTGCTACATTACTTCATATGAGATGATTGTCTGTGCTATTGTTCCTAGAGTTCCAGTGAGTGAGTATTTTGAATGTGAAGTTCATCCAGATCTGAGGATGGAATAAATGGCTAGGTGTGATATGGCTAATAGAAATAATATGCCTACATTTATACTAATTAGTGGATAAGATATGGGAAGAGGAATTCATGTTGTGAGAGCCAGGGTTAAGGCTAGCATTGGGGCAATAATATATAAATTGATGATGTTGATGGACATAGTGGTTCTTTAATAAGTAATTTGAATGCCTCAGCAATGGGTTGTAATCATCCATGGGGGCTGATGATTTTTGGCCCTTTCTGGATTTGTATATAGCCTAGGATTTTCCATTTAGTTAATATGAGGAATGCTATGGTGAATTAAATTGGGTAATTTGTGAAAGAATGTTGATTATAAACATATTCTTAGGAAGAGGACTTGAACCAGTGCAGAAAAAGTTTCAGTGTTACATAATTACCGGGCTCTGCCCGCGTAACGAACCCTGTTCTACAGTAGGGTATGTATAAATTAATTGAATGTAGATTATATCATCATTTAGTTTGAAGACATTTTGTAAAGTAAGCCGTATTGCTCTTGTCCTTTCTTTCATACTGGAAGAAATCTGCAATAGACAGAAACCAACCAGGATGACTCCAGTCTGAACTCAGATCACGTGAGACTTTAATCGTTGAACAAACAGACAAATAAGAGCAGTTATACCATTGAAATGTCGTGATCCAGCATCAAGGTCATAAACCATATTGCCCATATGAACTCCAGAATACAATTACACTGTTATCCCTAGTAAAACTTGTTCCATTGATCAGTGTTTTAGAAGAACAGGTGATAAAGCATTTTGACTAGCTGGCCTAAATTTTAATCACTCAGAAGTGGTTTTATTCTCCAAAAAATAAATGGCGCACGGGCTCAAGACACACCGGCTTCAGTCGTTGTGGCGTGCAGACTCAGTAGTTGTGGCCCACTGGCTTAGTTGTTCCGTGGCACGTGAGATCTTCCCGGGCCGGGGATCGAACCGGGTGCCCTGCATTGGCAGGCGAATTCTTAATCACTGCATCACCAGGGAAGTCCCCTTTTAATAAGTCCCCTTTTAAAGGGAGAATCGCAGTCTCCCTTTTAATATACCTTAAGCCCAAAGAATCCATGGAAAACGGTTACAGAAAATAAGACAATAAAATATTGTAAGGACTATAACAGAAGCATATAGTACACAGTTCATATAGACACATCCCAAGAAGTTACAAAGTATATTAAAAGGGAGGCTGCAATTTTAAAAGAATAAGAAAATTTATACCCACAAACTCCCAATCTTTCCTGAAACGTTGCAATCTGAAACCCTATTGTAGGAAGCAGAAGATTTCAGGAGACATTCTACAAATGAAGGACTCCAAACCCTGTGGTTGGATAAGGAATTCTGGAAGGAAGGTATCCTCACCCAAGGAGAGCAGATTCCTATACTTCTCTAACATCACATCCCTGTACAATTCCCATTGATCTTGGTCCAGGCATTCTCACTCCTCTTGAGAGAAATCTATGGCCACATCCTGGAATGTCAGCAGTTCCCTGAAATTATAAGTACACATGCCATGTGGCCACGGGAAGAGTTCATAATGTGACCCAAGAAGAAAAGAGCAAGTTAAGAGAACTGCTTTTAATTTAGAAGAGTGTCTTCAATTATCCACTAATATATATACATGCATACATATATATATATATATATTTACAAAGTAACTTTCTCTACCTTATTTCTAAGTACAAGAAAAGAGTATGGCATGTGATCCACAAAACCAGTATAGAGACTATACTTGTCTGGAAAAGAAATGATAAAATGATGGTTTCAACACAGGCATATGCATTTTTGAGTGTTTTATTTATATCAAACTGGATAAAATGTGTGTATTTCTCATACAGAAAAGACATGTCGAGGTAGAAATGTACCTTTCAACTATTCATGGGTACACAAGTACACTGGGGAGATTGTAAAAGTGCAGATTGTGATTCAGTAGGTCCGGTGGGCCTGAGTTCTATTTTTTTAACAAGCTCATTTTTAACTAGTGATGCCACAGTCTCTGATTCATTAACCACAACTGTGAATATCAGAGACATCATTAGAAAGGTAAAAATTCATATTTAATTTTGAACTTAAAGTGTTGTATGGATTTTACACCTTTAATAGAATAGTGAGCACAGCAGCAACAATCATTTGTGAATATTTACTATAGACTGTGTATCTTTCTAACTTTTTCGTGTAGGATTCCAGGAAAAAGACCTGGGCTGCGGCCACAGAGGGCGTGGCCCCCAGGCCGGGCCGCCCCTCAAGGGCCCCCGACGGGGCCCTGCGCTCCTGGCGGCTCCCTCCCCCGCCGCCGCGCTCCCTCCCGGAAGGCCTCGGGGCAGAGCGGTCCCACCCACTGCGCGCTGAACAGAGCCCGCGTTTCCTCAGAGCTGGAACTCCCGGCTCGGGCGGGGTCTCTTCCCTCCGCCTTCACGGAACTGCCCCGGAGCCCGAGGGGAGGGCGACCTCACTGAGGCTGCCGGCTCTGGAGGTGCCCCGGCGGCCGAAGCCGTGACAGTCGCGGGGACGGCGGGCCGGGTAAGTGGGCGCCGGCCCTCCGCCTGGTCCGGTGCCCGGGCGGCAGCACAAGACCAGCTTCTGAGGGGCAGGGGTTCGCTGCCACCCGCCGCTGCTGTGCAGAAAGAGCGGCCTCCAGCGTCTGGTCCCCGGGAACTTCGGTCCCTCCTCTCGCCCCTGCCCTCGGCCTGGCTCGCGAGGCCTGGTGGGCGTGGGGAGGGGGTCGGCCTGAGCGTCCTGAGGGGAAACGGGGCAAGGGAGGCGCAGGGTCCGGCTGCAGCGTCAGCGCCCCTCCTCCCGACTGCGGGGAAAGCGGCTGAAAACTCCTCCCGAGGCGCGCAGGCCCCTTATTCAGCCGCGTCCCTCTGCGCTCCTTCCTCCCTGAGCTAAAGTACCGGGGGGAGGGGACAGGGCGGGGGACTGGCGCAGGTAATGGGGAACATCAAAAGGTGATTGTTAACTAAGGAAAACCAGCTCTCCCAAGGTGAGGAATGTGGCGCTTTTCTTGGCCTGGGCTCACTGAAATCCTTCCTTTGATATGCACCTCCGCTCTCTGGGGCCTGCATTCTGTATTTGCATATCCTGAGTGCCTCAGGGCCCGCCGGCTCACATTGGAGGGCTGCAAGTGCTGAAGACTGTGACATCCTTTGTTTACTGATAGGGCAAGAAATATTCCATTTCTCACAGGCTTGAGGGGCAGACAGTGAAAAAAAGTCAGAGAATCTCACTCGGCTTGTACTTTGGTTTACATATAGATAATATTTATACTTAACTGTGCTAATAGATGTTCTCAAGTCCAATCAACTTGTACTACTGCCCTCTATGTATCAATTTCATCAATATCATAAGATAAATGCCTATAGAATTGACTTAATCCATTTAAATAGGATAATGATTTTTAAAGGAAACATAATAGAAATATAACAACAAAACCTTTACCACTAAAGGCTGGGTCTCGAACAACCTAAATAAATGTTCCATTGTTAAAATATTGAAAGATGTAGTCAATAGAAATATCAACAAAAACGACAAATAATAAGGGTAGCAGAATGTTGAAATGTTCTATCTTTATCATTAAAGTGGCAGAGAATCATTTATTAGTAGGCACTGGGGGCAGAAGATGCCTGATTTTATATCTGTGTCATACTTGTGCAGTTGTTTCAACAAGTAACTTAAAGACAAAATGGAAAAACAAGGAGGTTTGTGCCTGAGATCATGTTGATGTGAAACCAGGGATGGCCACCTTGTGCCAGGTGAGTTAAGTTTACCTGGAAGGTAGACCGCAGAGCTCCTGGGAAGCAAGGGTTGGAATTTTTCTGCTGGGTGCCCCTTAGGTTCTGTGACTTGACTGAGTGACTGACTGTGAGTCATGTTTCGGGAAAGACCTGATCACAGGAAAAGGGTGGGAATAGAGTGCTTTGGGGAGCAGCTAACAACATTCATCACAGCTCACGGCCTGAATGAATTTTAAAGAAACAGGAAAACAAATGCTTCTTATGGAATCAGAGAATGTGAGGGCTGGACAGTCCCAGAAAATGAGGAACACCCATCCCATTTTCCAGATGAGAAAACAGAGGTCCAGCAAGGTGAAATCCCTCACCCAAGTTGCACCCGTCTCTCCTCCCCACTACGTGGTTCATGAAAGCAGGACTCTTCCTGTCTTGATCACTGCTGAACCCCAAAAAGGGCCAGGCATCTAGCAGCTGCTCCAAAAATTTGGGTTGACTGTAGGAACAATGCTATTTCTTTCTTTCTCACTCTTATTCAGGATTGTGCCAAGAACTCCCCAGGTTGCAATGTAATTCGATAAATGTAAATATTAATTGAGTTTTGTTGTGATGAGGACTTAGGCTTTGAAGGTAACAGACTTGGTTCAGATCTTGGTTCTGCCACTCCATAGCTGTTTGGCTTTGGGAAAATTACTAAACCTCTCTGAGATTATTTCCTCCTTTGTAAAGTGGGGATAAATCTATCTGAGCCAGCAGATCACCTGCATGAGAGATGTGCACTAAATATTGGTCTTTCTCACTCTCCTACGCCATCTCTCTGTTCTTCCCAGAGAAGCTGCACAGAAGGATATAGTACTTTTTAAAAATAGTTAACTAATTAATTAATTAATTTGTTTTTGGCTGCGTTGGGTCTTCGTTGCTATGCACAGGCTTTCTCTAGTTGCCGCAAGCGGGGGCTACTCTTTGTTGCGGTGCGCGGGCTTCTCATTGCGGTGGCTTCTCTTGCTAGCCTTAACCCCAATGCTAGCCTTAACCCTGGCTCTCACAACATGAATTCCTCTTCCCATATCTTATCCACTAATTAATATAAATGTCGGCATATTATTTCTATTAGCCATATCACACCTAGCCATTTATTCCATCCTCAGATCTGGATGAACTTCACATTCAGAATACTCACTCACTGGAGCTCTAGGAACAGTAGCACAGACAATCATCTCATATGAAGTAATGTAGCAGTTATTCTATTTTTAGTCTTACTGATAAATGGATCATTTACACTTTCAACAGTAATTATTACACAAGAACACCTATGAGTAATTTTCTCCTGACCCCTACCCAGAATTTGATTATCTCTGCAGTAGCAGAAATCCAGTGAAGCCCCACTTGATTTAACAGAAGTAGCATCAAAACCTGTATATGTCTTCAATGTAGAAAATGTAGCAGGCCCATTCACCCCGTCCCTCCTAGAGAATATGTCAATTTCCCTATCATAAACATTTCCACAGCAATCTATTTTTAGGAGCATTCGACAATCCCTAGGTGCCAGAATTATATACAGCCCAAGTCATCATTAAAACACATCTAACAATCTCCTTTCTATGAATTTGAGCCTCCTACCTACAATTTTGATATGATCAACGCATACATCTCTTATAAATTTTTTTTTTTTACGATTAACATTAACCCTATGTATATGAGAGTTTTCACTACTTGTCATCATACCAGGCAACCCACCACAAATTTAAGAAATATGTCTGACAAAAGAGTTACTTTGATAGAGTAAATCATAGAGGTTTCAATGCTCTTATTCCTGGAATTGAATTCTTCCTAATAATTTTACATTCTCCATGCTACCTACCACATTACACCACATGCTATATAGTAAAGTTCTCTAAGTAAGCTTCAGGCCCATACCCCCAAAATATTTTTGTATATCCTTCCTGTGCTGATAAACTCTCATTGTTTTTACCATCATTCTACTGACCGTTTTCTCAGGAAATATAATTGTATAACAAGCTCACACTGGTTAATGGTATCCCCATTCTAATAAAAAACATGAACCCATAAGCTACAGAAGCATCCAACAAATATTTCCTAAAACAGTCCACCACATCAATACTACTTATAATGGCTATTATCATTAATCTAATATACTCTGGTCAAAGAGCACCATGAATAACAAAAATCTTTAATCCAGCAGCATCCACCCTCATGACAATCGCCCTTGTCACAAAAGTAGGACTTTCCCCATTTCACTTCTGAGTGCCTGAAGTCACACAAGGCATCCCATGAACAGCAGACCTGATGCTATCAGCATGACAAAATTGCACCCCTATCAGTTTTATACCACATGTCACCATCCATCAACCTAAATATACTATTAATCATAGTGATATTATAAATCATAGCTGGAGGCTGAGGCAGACTTCGCCATACTCACCTGGAAAATATTACACCCTCCTCATCAATTGCCCATATAGGATGGATAACAGCTATTATAATGTATATTCAGATTATAACAATCCTAAACATACTAATTTATATCATAACAACACTATCTTCTTCTTATTTATGCCCAGATCATGTACTACAAGAGTATCATTATCACACACATGAGATAAAACACCTCCCATCACAATCATTTTCCTCACCATTATAGTATCATTAGGACATCGACCATCACTATCAGGGTTTCTACCCAAATGAATAATTATCCAAGAGATAACAAAAACGACAACATCATTCTACCAACACTAATAGCCATCATAGCAGGCCTCAGCATATATTTCTACTTGCAGCTAACATACTCCACATCACTAACTATATTCCTTTCATTAAACAACACAAACACAAACCAATTTGAACATACAAAGAAATAACCTTCCTATCATAACCAATCATAATACCCACACGATTACAACACACAACACCCATTCTATCGGTGCTGGACTAGGAATTTAGGTTAGTTCAGACCAAGAGCTTTCAAAACCCTAAACAAGTGAAATTTACTTAATTCCTAAAAATAAGGATTGCAAGACTTTATCCTACATCAATTGAATGTAAAGCAAACACTGTATTTAATCCAAATCTTTACGAGATTGATGAGTTTTAACCCCAGGAAACTTTAGTTAACAGGCGAATCCTCTAGTCAACTGGCTTCAGTCTACTTCTCCTTCATTTGAGAAAGAAAAAAAGAAAAAAAAAAAAAAGGCAGGAAAATCACTGGCAGAATTGAAGCTGCTTCTCTGAAGTTACAATTCAATTTGTTGATTCACCACAGGGTTTGCCAGAAAGAGGGCTCAATCTCTGTCTTTAGATTTACAGTCTAATGCTAACTCAGTCATTTTACCTCTGTTCATACACTGCTGATTATTTTCAACAAATCACAAAGATATCGGCATTTTATATTTACTATTTGGTGCTTGAGCTGGAGTAGCAGGCAGCACCTTAATTGTATTAATCCAGGCTGAGCTATGCTGACCTGGACCGCTACTTGGAGATGCCCAAATCTGTAAGGTAGTCATAGCAGTCCCTGCACTTGTAATAATTGTCTTTATAGCTGTACCCGTTATGATTGCAGGCTTTGAAAACTGACTTGGGCCACTAATAACTCAGACACCTGAAGTAGCATTTCCCCCAATAAATCATATAAACTTTTGACTACTTCCCCCATCATTCTTACTCCTACTCATATCACCAATAGTAGAAGCTGGTTCTGGTACCAGTGGAACCGTGTATTCAGCTCTAGCCTGCAATCTGGCCCATGCAGGAGCCTCTGTCGACCTAACTGTTTTCTCCTTACATTTAGCAGGTGTCTCCTCAATTCTTGGTATTATTACTTTTATTACTATAGTCTTTAATACAAAAGCAGCAGTCATATCCCAATACCAAACACCATTATTTGTTTAATCTTCCCCAACTATAGCCATATTACTATAATTACCAATCTCAGTCCAAGCAGCCAGAATTGCCATGCTGTTAAGAGATAGAAATCTAAACACTACTTTCTTTGACCCTGCAGGAGGAGACCGAATCCTATACCAACACCTATTTTGATACTTTGCTCACCCTGAAGTCTGTATTCATGGCCTAACAGGGTTTGTTATAATCTCACATATCACTGCATACTATTTAGGACAAAAATTGCCTTTCAGCTATCTGGGAATAGTATGAGTCATGTCCACTGGTTTTTTAGGAGTTCTCTTGTGGGCCCATCATATGTTTACCATAGGGATAGCTGTGGACTCAGGAGCATACTTTGCATCAGCTACCGTAATTACTTCTATCCCTACAGGAGTAAAAGTATCTAGCTGATTAGCAACTCTTTATTTAATTTTTCTTTTTCTTTTCTTTTTTTTTTTTTTTTTTTTTTGGCTGAGTTGGGTCTTGGTTGCTGCGCATGGGCTTTCTCTGGTTGCGCTGAGCGGCAGCTACTCTTCGTTGCAGTGTGCGGCCCTATCATTGCAGTGGCTTCTCTTGTTGCAGAGCACGGCCTCTAGGCGCGTGGGCTTCAGTGGTTGTGGCTTGCGGGCTCTAGAGGACAGGCTCAGTAGTTGTGGCACACGGGCTTTTTGCTCCGCGGCATGCGGAATCTTCCCAGACAAGGGCTCGAACCCGTGTCCCCTGCATTGGCAGGCGAATTCTTAACCACTGTGTCACCAGGGAAGTCCCTGGTTAGCAACTGTTCACGGAGGTAATACTATATGACCTCCCACTATATTATGAGTTTTAGGCTTTAGTTTTTCTTTTTACAGTAGGTGGTTTGACAGGAATCATCTTAGCCAACTCATCCCCAGACATTGTCCTCCAGGATACATACTATGTAGTAGCACACTTCCATGACCTAATGTCCATGGGAGCAGTCTTCACTATTATAGGAGGCTTCCTACACTGATTCCCACTATTCTCAGGTTATACAGTTAACTCAGCATGAGCAAAAATTCACTTCACAAGTATATTTGTAGTAGTAAATATGACTTCCTGCAGCACTTTCGTGGCCTCTCAGGGATGTCACTACGTTAGTCTGTGTACCCTGAGGCACACACAACATGAAATATTTTGTCTTTAGGCTCATTCATCTCAGTAGCAGCAGTAATGCTAATAATCTTCATACTTTGAAAAGCACTTGTGTCTAAACAAGAAGTCTTAGCAGTGGAAATTGCTACTCCTAACCTAGAATGGTTACACGGATGTCCTCCACCATATCCTATGTTTCAAGATCCTACCTATGTAAATGTAAAATAAGGAAGGACTCAAGTCCTTTTCAACCAGTTTCAAGCCAACACCATAACAATTATGTCTTCCTCAATAAATGAGATAAAAGTAAAAAGTGATGTAGCTTTGTCAAAGTTAAATGATAGGCTAAAATCCTGTATATCACTAAGGCATATCAATTTCATCTAGGCTCTCAAGATACAACATCACCGATTATGGAAGAACTTTTACATTTTCTTCATCACACATTAATAGTGATTTTTAAAATAAGTTCTCTAGTCCTCTATATCATTTCACTAATATTGACATCTAAACTCATATGCATACAATAGATGCACAGGTAGAGAAAATGTGAACAATTTACTAGCTATTATTGTAATCTTAATTGCCCTATCATCATTGTGAATCCTTTACATGATACATGAAATCAATAACTCTTCCCAAACCATAAAATACTATGGGTCAGTAATGATACTGAAGCTACAAATACACAGATTATGAAGATTTAAATGTTGACTCCTCTGTAATCCCCACATCAGAGCTAAAACCAGGAGAATAATGACTAATAGAAGTCAACAACCGAGTAGTTAGGGATAGTCATTGAATATTAGTTTCATCTGAAATTGTTGTACACTCCGGAGTTGTTCCTTCTCAGGCCTAAAAAGAGCTGCTATCCCAGGACGCCTAACTTAAAGAATCCTAATATCAACAGGACCAGGCCTATGTTGTGGACAAGAGAGCTCGTTTTCCTGAGTTCAAAGACAGGACAGAGGGATATGGCTGAAGATATGGGGTGAATCTGGAGCCCATGGGGATGCACTCTCCAAGCTCCAGTATAGGAATGGGGCCTCTAGGGTCCCAGGCCACCCACCACGCCCTCTCGAGCAGGATCTGGGCAACATTCCCTGTCAGTGATGAGGCAGCCCTAGCACTTGTCACGCCCCGATGTCGTGTCCTATGTGGGCCCCATGCTCTTGGCACCACACCCCAAACTCTGCAGGTCCATGCTACAGGGTCCTTCATGCCTCAGGAGTAGAGACCACACAGCAAGCAGTTCCCTCCCCAACCAGCAGGAGGAGGGGAGGAGAGCAGGGGCACCAGCGGACTCTCACTCAGACAACAACACCCCAGCGGTGCCAGCGGGGACAGTGATGATGCAGATGAGGCACAGACCAAGAGATGGGACCAGAGGACCCAAAAGGCAGCTGGTCAGGTCCTGGCTCACCTGCACCCCGGACACCTTTGTCCCGCATACACCCCCTTCCTCATACACCCTCTCCTTAAATGCAGATTCTTCAGATGCAGACAGGCAGAGCTTCAGACTGAAAGTCAGCTCTTCCAAAATGACCCGTCAGCAAACACTGCAGGATTCCACTCCAGTGGGTGCCCTGGAGTCGACAACTCAGGGCCTGAAGTGGATATCGGTGCCAGGGGCAGTGGGAGGGAATGGGGAATGAGACTTTCATGGTTGTGGAATTTTGGTTTTGCAAGATGAAAAGTTCTAGGGATGGTGGTGATGGCTCCACGAGAAAGTGAATATATCTGATGCCTCAGAAACGTGCACTTAAAATGGTGATGATGGTAAAGGGTATGTGACGTGTGTTTTATTTCACTTAAAATAAATTCTTAAAATAATGTCTTGTTAATTGGGCTTCCATTTCGACTCCCCTTCATCACAAATGTCGGAGGCCCAGACACAGTCCCCTACCTTAGGGGCCATCACGGTACCCTCACAGAGCACGTGGGAGACCATTCTTAGGGGGGGCTAGTCTGTGCTCACCTGACCTCTGTCCAGGGGGACCCAGGCAGTGGTGACCCCCATAGATTAGACATATGATATGCTATAGTATTAATATGATACCACCAAGTGTTGTCACTCACCGGAACACAGAGCAGCAACCCACTCAAACATGCCTGACCTCATATGATTGTGACAAGATTAAGAGAAGAAAAGGAGCCACAGGTTCATCAGGACAACACCCTTAATGCAGAGGTTGGAAATCTCAAAGGGGACAGGACACACTGCAGGCAAAGAGCGCATATGCGGTCTCCCCATACATGTGATCCTGACGCATGCAGGTATGGTGAGACCCACACAGTCCCCGCACCCTATACCTGGGGCCACACATCCACACTCACCAGGGTGACCCACCTCCCCAGACCCCTCCACCTGGGTCACATGTCCACAGTCCCAGGGTGACCTCACCTCCCCAGACCCTGCACCTGGGGTCACACGTCCCCTTGGTCAGGACACCATGGCTCTGCAGGGGGCTCCCCCAATGTGGAAACAAGCTGGGTCCCTGGGACCTCCTGGGATGGGAAAAAGTGTCAGGTGGGTCTCCTTTCCTCACACTTGTCCCAGAGGAGTCCTCCTCTTCTCACTTTGGTTCTGTGTGATTTTAACTGTTTTTAAAGCTTTCATACTAGAGTTGAACACACGACCCTGGTGCTGGCATGCTCAGTCCTTTCTCGTCTCACTTACACGTTGAGAAAACTCACAGGACAGCAGGGCTGAAAGCCGAGGGGCAGCTCTGGACTCTGCTGAGTAGGGACGGTAGACTGGAGGGAGAGCTCCGCAGCAGCCTCAGCTCTCACCCATCGGCCTTTTGCCCGATCTGCGTGCCCTGCAATCAATTCACCAGCTAAACCTGCTTCCCTATGCACCATGCACGTGCTGGTAAATTGGAATTATTGCCAGGTAGTCCTCCTGAGGATTCTCCATGAGCCCCAGGGAAGGTGAACCTTGCAGGGATTAAGACTAAGGCCCCGACCATAGCACTGACCCTTGGGAGGACCAGGTCACCACACTCAGAAGAGAGGCTGTTACGTAGACAAGCCCACCTCAGCTCCAGACCCCAGACATCTAAGCACTGACATTCAGATGCAGGCACGGAGCTTCCCAGTACTGAGGCCAGGCCGGGTCTCTACCCAGGTCCCCATAGTCCTAGCGTACACAGAACATGGTCAGGTCTAAATCTTCTTATTATAGACAACGCATGGTCAGCTCTAAACATAATCAGGAGACAGGACATGCAGAGGTCGAAGTCTGCCATGTAGACACAACTTGATCATGTTTAAACTAGCTTAGGGCTGATCTCATAGGAGGTACAGATCACACACATGGGTCTCTCATCTTTGGACACCCACATCAGGAAACTGAACAAAATCTTTGTCATTAAACATTTCAACAGGCAAAACAGAAATGTCCCCAGTTTCTCTGGCCACCTGATGGTCAGGATCCACGGGCGAGCCACGAACTTCTTAGCGTGCAGCCCAGTCTGCTGCCAGGACAGACAAGAAGTGGCCTGACTCCAGCCTCCCAGGCTTCCAGAAGGAGGCGGCCACACTGGAAGCCCAGGCAGGAGAGTCCTGCATGGTCCGGGCCAGGAGATCTGGTCTGTCCATTCGGCTGTCCGATTCCGGGCGGGGCGCTCAGGGCCGCTGAGAGCCCTGCACTCAGGTCCTGCTTCCCTGCAGCGTGTGCGTGTGCGTGTGCGTGTGCGTGTGTGTGTGTGTGTAGAGGGGGCGGTGGCTGACGGCTCCCATGGCTCCCGTCCCGGGCACCGCGCTGTCTTCGAGGGGAGGCACGGGGAGAGGTAGGGGCACAGAAGCCGTTGGAGAGGAGAACCCACCGCGGAACTCCTTGCACACTGGCTCGCCCCACCCGGAGACCCGCCTGCCCATCGTGGGCCGCATGTCGCCCCCCAGCCCCCCACCCCCGAGGGCTGGGTGCCTGCTCTTTCAACAGCACAGGGTCTCACATGAAGGAGACCCAGTGGGGACTGTCACCCCCCCCCCACTCCTGATGCTGTGTTTGGGGAGAATGAACCCCCTTGACTGGGCGATGGGACCCTGTGTGGAAAGAGGTGGCGGCCCCATCCAAGTCGGGGCCAGGCTGAGAGATGGGAACACAGGAGCCAAGTGCAGGGCCTGGAGGCCAGGCCAACAGGAGGGGCACCCCCAGCCTTGGCCGGGCTCTCCAACGGTGACATTGTTGCTTTAGGGGACCTGGGGCAGGCGACTGAATGTAATGGGAGTCTAAACTGGACCCTGAATGGGGCTTAAAGAAGGTGTGAAGGATGTTACTGAGACAGTGACAGTCACTGGAAGACAAACTCTGTGTCAGGATATCCTGCTCCATCCATTTAAATCCCTGAGATCTGTGACCATTACGTGGCTATGCAGGATTGTTAGAGCAGCTGCGTGCGGATATATCTTGGGCACAATTCAGTCTGCAGCCAACTTGCAAGTGGTTCCAGCAAACACACAGGTGTGCGCACAGGCAGGCACAGCACACACACAAACATATGCACGTGCACAGCACAAATATATTCACACACTAGCATGAGAACACACATGCACGCATATGCCCATGCACACACTAATGTGTGCAAGTGCACATACCTATGCACATGCACAGCATATGTATGCAAACAGGCACATGCGCACGCATAGCACACACACAGGGAATAAAGTGAATCCGTAAAGCTTTAATTCCTGAACACAAGTGAAGCTGACATGTATTTTTCCCTTTTCTTAGCCTTGATGTTTTCCACAACAAAAAGTTTAAGAAAAAAGTTAATGGCAAATGACTTTTGATTCATAGGACTTTCTGATGTTATTCCACAAATATTATGACAGGAGAAATGAATGTAGATATTACATGTGTCCACTAATGGATGAATGGAGAAGAAAAACACGGTCCGTCAATACAAGGGGATGCTATTCAGCCTAAAAAGGAAGGCAATTCTGACACAGGCTGCAGCAGGGATGAACCTTGAGGGCATTATGCTCAGTGATGTAAGCTAGACACAAAAAAACAAACAGTGCTTGATCCACTCATACAAGGCCCCTAGAGCAGTCGGAAACATAGAGACATAAAGTAGGATGTTGAGTGCCAGGGGCTGAGGGAGGGACAATGGGGAGTGAGTGTTTAATGGGGACTGTTTCAATTTTGCAAGATGAAAAAGTTCTGGAGGATGATGGTGGTCAGGTTTGCACAACAGTGTGAATTACTTCTTGACCCTGAAATGTGCACTTAAAAATGGTTAAGATAGTAAATTTTGTGTTATGTATATCTGACCACAATTTTTAAAACTTTTTAAAAAAACAACAGGAAATAGTCCATGAATACCACAAGATGCACAACTTCACTAACAACAGAGGGATTAAAGCCATAAGAAAAATACTGTGCATACACCTACCAGAATGGCAGACATGAAAGACATAGTATCAAATATCAGCAGGATGTGGAGCAATGGAAAGCCTGGTACGCAACGGGGGGATGCAACCACTTCTGAAACAATCGGGCCTCAGATAGCGAAGTCCCTGCACAGAGACCCACAGTGCTCCTCCCAGTTGAACACAAACCCACCAGCCCTGCACCAGGACACACGGACATGGACTCGCAGCCACAGGAGCCAAACCTGAAAGAACCTGAAGGCCATCACAGGCGGATGCAGAAATGAACCATGCACGCCCCTATGAAGGAATATTCCACAGCAATGGAGTACATTTTGTTTAAAGGTAGTAAAACTAGGGCTTCCCTGGTGGCGCAGTGGTTGGGAATCTGCCTGCTAATGCAGGGGACACGGGTTCGCGCCCTGGTCTGGGAAGATCCCACATGCCACGGAGCAAGTAGGCCCGTGAGCCACAACTACTGAGCCTGCGCGTCTGGAGCCTGTGCTCCGCAACAAAAGAGGCCACAATAGTGAGAGGTCCGCGCACCGCGATGAAGAGTAGCCCCCGCTTGCCACAACTACAGGAAGCCCTAGCACAGAAAGGAAGACCCAACATAGTAATCAATCAATCAATAAATAAATCTTTAAAAAAAAATAAAGAGGACTATTAAAAAAAAAAAAAAAAGGTAGTAAAACTATAAAAATTATTTTTTGAAAAAAACTATATTTACAAGATGAAAGAATCTATAATTCTGGCACCTAGGGATTGTCGAATGCTCCTAAAAATAGATTGCTGTGGAAATGTTTATGATAGGGAAATTGACATATTCTCTAGGAGGGACGGGGTGAATGGGCCTGCTACGTTTTCTACACTGAAGACATATACAGGTTTTGATGCTACTTCTGTTAAATCAAGTGGGGCTTCATTGGATTTCTGCTACTGCGGAGATAATCAAATTCTGGGTAGGGGTCAGGAGAAAATTAGTCATAGGTGTTCTTGTGTAATAATTACTGTTGAAAGTGTAAATGATCCATTTATCCATAAGACTGAGAATAGAATAACTGCTACATTACTTCATATGAGATGATTGTCTGTGCTATTGTTCCTAGAGCTCCAGTGAGTGAGTATTTTGAATGTGAAGTTCATCCAGATCTGAGGATGGAATAAATGGCTAGGTGTGATATGGCTAATAGAAATAATATGCCTACATTTATACTAATTAGTGGATAAGATATGGGAAGAGGAATTCATGTTGTGAGAGCCAGGGTTAAGGCTAGCATTGGGGCAATAATATATAAATTGATGATGTTGATGGACATAGTGGTTCTTTAATAAGTAATTTGAATGCCTCAGCAATGGGTTGTAATCATCCATGGGGGCTGATGATTTTTGGCCCTTTCTGGATTTGTATATAGCCTAGGATTTTCCATTTAGTTAATATGAGGAATGCTATGGTGAATTAAATTGGGTAATTTGTGAAAGAATGTTGATTATAAACATATTCTTAGGAAGAGGACTTGAACCAGTGCAGAAAAAGTTTCAGTGTTACATAATTACCGGGCTCTGCCCGCGTAACGAACCCTGTTCTACAGTAGGGTATGTATAAATTAATTGAATGTAGATTATATCATCATTTAGTTTGAAGACATTTTGTAAAGTAAGCCGTATTGCTCTTGTCCTTTCTTTCATACTGGAAGAAATCTGCAATAGACAGAAACCAACCAGGATGACTCCAGTCTGAACTCAGATCACGTGAGACTTTAATCGTTGAACAAACAGACAAATAAGAGCAGTTATACCATTGAAATGTCGTGATCCAGCATCAAGGTCATAAACCATATTGCCCATATGAACTCCAGAATACAATTACACTGTTATCCCTAGTAAAACTTGTTCCATTGATCAGTGTTTTAGAAGAACAGGTGATAAAGCATTTTGACTAGCTGGCCTAAATTTTAATCACTCAGAAGTGGTTTTATTCTCCAAAAAATAAATGGCGCACGGGCTCAAGACACACCGGCTTCAGTCGTTGTGGCGTGCAGACTCAGTAGTTGTGGCCCACTGGCTTAGTTGTTCCGTGGCACGTGAGATCTTCCCGGGCCGGGGATCGAACCGGGTGCCCTGCATTGGCAGGCGAATTCTTAATCACTGCATCACCAGGGAAGTCCCCTTTTAATAAGTCCCCTTTTAAAGGGAGAATCGCAGTCTCCCTTTTAATATACCTTAAGCCCAAAGAATCCATGGAAAACGGTTACAGAAAATAAGACAATAAAATATTGTAAGGACTATAACAGAAGCATATAGTACACAGTTCATATAGACACATCCCAAGAAGTTACAAAGTATATTAAAAGGGAGGCTGCAATTTTAAAAGAATAAGAAAATTTATACCCACAAACTCCCAATCTTTCCTGAAACGTTGCAATCTGAAACCCTATTGTAGGAAGCAGAAGATTTCAGGAGACATTCTACAAATGAAGGACTCCAAACCCTGTGGTTGGATAAGGAATTCTGGAAGGAAGGTATCCTCACCCAAGGAGAGCAGATTCCTATACTTCTCTAACATCACATCCCTGTACAATTCCCATTGATCTTGGTCCAGGCATTCTCACTCCTCTTGAGAGAAATCTATGGCCACATCCTGGAATGTCAGCAGTTCCCTGAAATTATAAGTACACATGCCATGTGGCCACGGGAAGAGTTCATAATGTGACCCAAGAAGAAAAGAGCAAGTTAAGAGAACTGCTTTTAATTTAGAAGAGTGTCTTCAATTATCCACTAATATATATACATGCATACATATATATATATATATATTTACAAAGTAACTTTCTCTACCTTATTTCTAAGTACAAGAAAAGAGTATGGCATGTGATCCACAAAACCAGTATAGAGACTATACTTGTCTGGAAAAGAAATGATAAAATGATGGTTTCAACACAGGCATATGCATTTTTGAGTGTTTTATTTATATCAAACTGGATAAAATGTGTGTATTTCTCATACAGAAAAGACATGTCGAGGTAGAAATGTACCTTTCAACTATTCATGGGTACACAAGTACACTGGGGAGATTGTAAAAGTGCAGATTGTGATTCAGTAGGTCCGGTGGTCCTGAGTTCTATTTTTTTAACAAGCTCATTTTTAACTAGTGATGCCACAGTCTCTGATTCATTAACCACAACTGTGAATATCAGAGACATCATTAGAAAGGTAAAAATTCATATTTAATTTTGAACTTAAAGTGTTGTATGGATTTTACACCTTTAATAGAATAGTGAGCACAGCAGCAACAATCATTTGTGAATATTTACTATAGACTGTGTATCTTTCTAACTTTTTCGTGTAGGATTCCAGGAAAAAGACCTGGGCTGCGGCCACAGAGGGCGTGGCCCCCAGGCCGGGCCGCCCCTCAAGGGCCCCCGACGGGGCCCTGCGCTCCTGGCGGCTCCCTCCCCCGCCGCCGCGCTCCCTCCCGGAAGGCCTCGGGGCAGAGCGGTCCCACCCACTGCGCGCTGAACAGAGCCCGCGTTTCCTCAGAGCTGGAACTCCCGGCTCGGGCGGGGTCTCTTCCCTCCGCCTTCACGGAACTGCCCCGGAGCCCGAGGGGAGGGCGACCTCACTGAGGCTGCCGGCTCTGGAGGTGCCCCGGCGGCCGAAGCCGTGACAGTCGCGGGGACGGCGGGCCGGGTAAGTGGGCGCCGGCCCTCCGCCTGGTCCGGTGCCCGGGCGGCAGCACAAGACCAGCTTCTGAGGGGCAGGGGTTCGCTGCCACCCGCCGCTGCTGTGCAGAAAGAGCGGCCTCCAGCGTCTGGTCCCCGGGAACTTCGGTCCCTCCTCTCGCCCCTGCCCTCGGCCTGGCTCGCGAGGCCTGGTGGGCGTGGGGAGGGGGTTGGCCTGAGCGTCCTGAGGGGAAACGGGGCAAGGGAGGCGAAGGGTCCGGCTGCAGCGTCAGCGCCCCTCCTCCCGACTGCGGGGAAAGCGGCTGAAAACTCCTCCCGAGGCGCGCAGGCCCCTTATTCAGCCGAGTCCCTCTGCGCTCCTTCCTCCCTGAGCTAAAGTACCGGGGGGAGGGGACAGGGCGGGGGACTGGCGCAGGTAATGGGGAACATCAAAAGGTGATTGTTAACTAAGGAAAACCAGCTCTCCCAAGGTGAGGAATGTGGCGCTTTTCTTGGCCTGGGCTCACTGAAATCCTTCCTTTGATATGCACCTCCGCTCTCTGGGGCCTGCATTCTGTATTTGCATATCCTGAGTGCCTCAGGGCCCGCCGGCTCACATTGGAGGGCTGCAAGTGCTGAAGACTGTGACATCCTTTGTTTACTGATAGGGCAAGAAATATTCCATTTCTCACAGGCTTGAGGGGCAGACAGTGAAAAAAAGTCAGAGAATCTCACTCGGCTTGTACTTTGGTTTACATATAGATAATATTTATACTTAACTGTGCTAATAGATGTTCTCAAGTCCAATCAACTTGTACTACTGCCCTCTATGTATCAATTTCATCAATATCATAAGATAAATGCCTATAGAAGTGACTTAATCCATTTAAATAGGATAATGATTTTTAAAGGAAACATAATAGAAATATAACAACAAAACCTTTACCACTAAAGGCTGGGTCTGAAACAACCTAAATAAATGTTCCTTTGTTAAAATATTGAAAGATGTAGTCAATAGAAATATCAAGAAAAATGACAAATAATAAGGGTAGCAGAATGTTGAAATGTTGTATCTTTATTATTAAAGTGGCAGAAAATCATTTATTAGTAGGCACTGGGGGTAGAAGATGCCTGATTTTATATCTGTGTCATATTTGTGCAGTTGTTTCAACAAGTAACTTAAAGACAAAATGGAAAAACAAGGAGGTTTGTGCCTGAGATCATGTTGATGTGAAACCAGGGATGGCCACCTTGTGCCAGGTGAGTTAAGTTTACCTGGCAGGTAGACCGCAGAGCTCCTGGGAAGCAAGGGTTGGAATTTTTCTGCTGGGTGCCCCTTAGGTTCTGTGACTTGACTGACTGTGAGTCATGTTTCGGGAAAGACCTGATCACAGGAAAAGGGTGGGAATAGAGTGCTTTGGGGAGCAGCTAACAACATTCATCACAGCTCACGGCCTGAATGAATTCTAAAGAAACAGGAAAACAAATGCTTCTTATGGAATCAGAGAATGTGAGGGCTGGACAGTCCCAGAAAATGAGGAACACCCATCCCGTTTTCCAGATGAGAAAACAGAGGTCCAGCAAGGTGAAATCCCTCACCCAAGTTGCACCCATCTCTCCTCCCCAATACGTGGTTCATGAAAGCAGGACTCTTCCTGTCTTGATCACTGCTGAACCCCAAAAAGGGCCAGGCATCTAGTAGCTGCTCCAAAATTTGGGTTGACTATAGGAACAATGCTATTTCTTTCTTTCTCACTCTTATTCAGGATTGCGCCAAGAACTCCCCAGGTTGCAATGTAATTCGATAAATGTAAATATTAATTGAGTTTTGTTGTGATGAGGACTTAAGCTTTGAAGGTAACAGACTTGGTTCAGATCTTGGTTCTGCCACTCCATAGCTGTTTGGCTTTGGGAAAATTACTAAACCTCTCTGAGACTATTTCCTCCTTTGTAAAGTGGGGATAAATCTATCTGAGCCAGCAGAGCACCTGCATGAGAGATGCGCACTAAATATTGGTCTTTCTCACTCTCCTACACCATCTCTCAGTTCTTCCCAGAGAAGCTGTACAGAAGGATACAGTACCTTTTTAAAATAGTTAACTAATTAATTAATTAATTTGTTTTTGGCTGCGTTGGGTCTTCGTTGCTATGCACAGGCTTTCTCTAGTTGCCGCAAGCTGGGGCTACTCTTTGTTGCGGTGCGCGGGCTTCTCATTGCAGTGGCTTCTCTTACTGCGCTTGTTGTGGAGCACCGGTTCTAGGCGCGCGGGCTTCAGTAGTTGTGGTCTGCAGGCTCAGTAGTTGTGGCCCATGGGCTTAGCTGCTCCGCGGCATGTGGGATCTTCCCTGACCAGGGCTCGAACTCATGTCCCCTGCCTTGGCAGGCAGATTCTTAACCACTGCGCCACCAGGGAAGTCCGATATAGTACTTTATAAAGAGGGGTTTGAATTTATTTCAGATTGTGTACATTTTTCTTGTAGAAAAGATTATTCCACTCTAGAAACATAAACACGCAAAACCACTCCAAATGCAGTATTCTATGGTTTAGATATTATCAGTCACATTTTATAAGTAATTGGGCAAATGCCAGAACACTAGGTACTGGGGCGTAAGAAGACTCAAATCTGGGGTGACCCCACTCCAATTTCAAGAGCAGGGTGTGCTTTTCAAATCCACGTTTCATCTGGTCTTTGTTTCTCATCCGTCCTCTGTGTCTGCCTTTCTCAAGAAGGCTCAGATCCTCGGCTTTCACACCCTCCCAGCTGGCTGTGCCCCAGCTCCCGGCCTGGAACCTCTGCGTGCCTGGGTGTGCCTGCTCACCCTGTGCATCACCAGCTTTGCCAGGGAGATGCTGTATCGTGCACTGCTTGTTGTACCCAGAGTACCTGGACCCTCCTGGTACATGAAGTGCACCCTCCTCACCAGGTGTGCAGCCCATCCCCTTACCTTATATCCTGCCTCTAAGCCAGGCTTGGGGGTGACTACAGTGCTGACTACAGCATTCAGCTGTGTGAGGTGCTGGGATCAAAGTGAAGTTCCCAAATTTTGAAGTGGCAGGCTTGAGGGGCACACAGTGATTTAAAGTCGGGTCACCTGACTTAAAGGGGGGACTGATTGATTTAAAGCCAAGGCAGCTGACTTAAAGCCTGCGTCCCTCAGCTGCAAGACGAGACCAACTTTGGCGGTGCACGGGTTTGCTCCAAGCCAGCACTGCTGTTCAGGAAGAGATTCCAGTAGCGCCTTAGTGCAGGGGGACTTGGTCCGTTGTCTTGCCCCTGCCCTCAGAGGGGGGCCACCTGCTCTTCTGGAGAATCAGGGAGGGGGAAGTGCAGAGTCCCTGCTGGAGTTGCGGCACTGCTTGTCTGATGGCAGGGAAAGGGGGACAGGGCTGTGTGGTGTCCTGGGGCTGGACTCACCAGGTCGACTCAGCCTCTCAGCCTCCTAACCTCCCCCCCCACACACTCCACAAGAGTTTCCAATAATATGTAATTGCGCCTTAGGTTCTCGGTCTTCAAACTCATCCCCAGGCTCCCAGGTCCCTTGATTCAGCCAATTCCTCTGTGCTCTTTCTTCTATTAGATACAGTCCCAGAGGGAGGGGCTGGGGGATGGGACTGGAGGGATGCCGGCAGCACTGGCCTCAGCTGACTAAAGAGATCCGGGGCCTGCGCTATCACACATGTGCGAGGACCCTTAAGGCGGAATCGAGGGGGCCAGTTAGAGTCAGTCCTTGCTGCCTCAAGTGAGTATGGATCACCGTCGGGTGGGGAGCACGCTGTCCCCTGAGAAGTACTGTTAGGAGGATGTGTTCCTCCCTCGGCTTCAAGGACGTGGGTGGGCTTCAGGGCTCCAGTTCCCCTCCAGGCCTCCAGGTCCGACTGCACCGCAGCGGCCTTGCAGACCCGCCTTCCTGTCCCAGAACTTGCCAGGCTCCAGGAAGAATCCAGACAGCAGAGATGGTGCCTGAGGGCTCCAGCTTGAAAAGTGCTGTCCCTGGGGACCCAACAGTGGAGGGAGGAAGGGTGAAGGGAGTGGGGGGGTGGGGTCGGGAGGGGTGGCTGCCCTGGGAGACGTTGAGAGAGAAATATCGCCCCCCCACACCCCCTGCCCCTGCAACTGACCCATTGATGCCATAGGATCTCAGGGCCTTTTAGTCAGAGATGCCTCTGCTTCTTTACTCCTGTGTTCAAAACTATGCAAAACCAACTCTTCATCCTCTTGCTGCCATGCCAGGACTTTTAAAGCACTGTTCTTTTGAAGCACTCGTTCCCTAAACTGCAGTTTGGAGCTGTCCCAGCTATTTAAAAGTGTTCTCCTTAAACTGAGACTAAATCCTACTCTTTTGGAAAAACGGCCTTCACTTCACCGGAGATCGTCTTTTCTGCCCATTCCTTCCTTCTACTGCCCTCTTAAGAACCCCTGTGCTCAAAGAGCTTGGTGATTTATTTTTTGCTTGATGTCAAAAAGAAACCTTCCCCATGCACCCCAAAAAGCTTTCCTGGAACATAGGTGTTTCACAACCATGACAGTGTTTTGCAGTTAGTATACACTGGGTAGAGTGCCTAGCAATCCCTCCAAGAGCCAGAGGTGAGCAGACCTTTACTTATTTGATTGGATGCCCTTCAAGTTTAGGAAGGTCCCATTCTTATGACCCAGCAGGTAAGACAGAGCCCTGGATGGTTGTGGCTGTGATTAGATAACTTCTGATGATTTTATTTCCCTTACTGAGCTGCTGCTTCTAGGTTAAATTCGTTTTATTACCTGTCCTTTTTTTTTTTTTTTTTAATATTTTTATTTATTTATTTATTTATTTATTTATGGCTGTGTTGTGTCTTCGTTTCTGTGCGAGGGCTTTCTCTAGTTGTGGCAAGCGGGGGCCACTCTTCATCGCGGTGTGCGGGCCTCTCACTATCACGGCCTCTCTTGTTGCGGAGCACAGACTCCAGATGCGCAGGCAGGCTCAGCAACTGTGGCTCACGGGCCCAGCCACTCCGCGGCATGTGGGATCCTCCCAGACCAGGGATTGAACCCGTGTCCCCTGAATTGGCAGGCGGATTCTTAACCACTGCACCACCAGGGAAGCCCTACCTGTCCATTTTTAAAGAAAGGCTGACAAAGTCACTGTAATAGGTCAGGAGTCTGAACTCAGGGTTGGTCAAAGGTACTCACAGGGAGGAAGGTGGATAAAAATAGGTGGATAAAATAGGAGGGTTGGCAAGTACAGCCAGGACACCCGTGTTCATCATGCATACTAATAAAGGCCAGAATCTCCTCATTTATCTCTGGTGGGAAGTTCTGATGGTTTCACAGGATCAAACTCAAATCATATTCAAACTAGGGGATTTCCCTGAGCATAAAAGGAAGTATCCGTCCCTAGCAGGAGTCTCTGCAGAGGAATAAAGATGTAGATGTAGAGAACGGACCTGAGGACACAGGGAGGGGGAAGGGTAAGCTGGGATGAAGTGAGAGAGTGGCATGGACATATATACACTACCAAAGGTGAAATAGATAGCTATTGGGAAGCAGCTGCATATAGCACAGGGAGATCAGCTCAGTGCTTTGTGATCACCTAGAGGGGTGGGATAGGGAAGGTGGGAGGGAGACACAAGAGGGAGAGGATATGGGGATATATGTATACGAATAGTTGATTCACTTTGTTATACAGCAGAAGCTAACACAACAAGGTAAAGCAATTATACTCCAATAAAGATGTTAACAACAACAACAACAACAACAACAACAAAACCCAAAATCTAAGTCAATCAAGCCAACGGAGACAATGTATGTGTTTACAGTTCAAGAAATCCACAAGGGAATCCTTTATTCTGTAGGCAATGAATGGTCCATTCGAAAAGGAAAAAACTTTCTAAAATGTTGTCTTTCCATTTATTGTTCAGAACATCATTTTTATACCTCTGCATTTCTTACTATTCAAAGCCAAGTCACGTGAGTTACAGGGAAGCAGCTGATGGATTTAAAGTTGGGTCACTTGATTTAAAAACCAGTGGCAGTTGATTGATTTAAATCCCGGTCATATGACATGAGGAGGGGGTGCTAAAAACTGCTTTTTCATCTCTGGCTCAGAATATCATATTTACCTTGGTTTTTCTTATGATTTAGAAAACTTGAGCTGTCTCTCCTTGGAATCATCAGGAGAAAAATACAGTATTTCAGGTTCATTCTTGAAACCAACTTCTCACGGTTAAGGTGTATTGGCTAAAAGATCTTCCTTCTTCAAGAGATTCCAAACCTCTGTAAGACACTTCATTGTAATTGGAGAAAAAAGAAGAATGAATTCAGGCCAGCAGCTGCAGGAGGCCAAGGCAGCCCCCAGGACTAGGGAAGGAGGAGGAGGAAGGGCTGAGAGTTGCCATTAGAGCAGACAACCTCCAGAGGGCGCTGAAGCACCGGCAGAGCCCACCTGCCACTCCCAGTTTGGCACTCCAGGGTCAGATTTGGGTTTGGAGATAGGGTTGCTGCAACCCCAAGGAGGTGAGCAGAGAGGAGGAGTTGATTACCGGTCTCCTCTGACTCTCTGACCCAAATTGCCTGGCTTCACAGGGGGGACAGGGTTTTGCTTTCAGCAAACTGATGGGGCACTTCCAGGCTGGTCGGGTTGCCCAGTGGCCCGACAGCCTGACAGGTTGAACTGCGGTGTGACCGCCCTTTGTTTCTCCAGAATCTGTGCATCAGGAGGTGCATGGGTGCGGGAGCCCATCCACCGCCCCTCCCCCCAAGGGGGATGGCACCTTCCCTGGCTGTACCCTATGATCACCAGGTACTTGAAATGAAGGCAAGTTTTTTGACTTCAAGGAAAAGCTCACATAACCATTTCTTCCTCATAATGTGTGGGATTTACTATAATGGAAGGACATTAGAAAGAACAGGTAGAAAACTCACCTGTTGGTCTCCATGTAGGAGTTTATTTTGCATGAAGCCCTCCTACGTGAGTAGATAGCAGAGGTTTATTTTTGTCCCCGTGTGTGTAGTTGTGGCAGAGGATGTAGGTATGGTGATTTGAAGCCCTCAAAGAAATATTCTCAGAACTCTCAAGATTTCTCTTGATCGGAACCGAAAGAGACCTGGAAAAGGAGGAAAAGAAAAGGAGGAGGGAGAACGAATGACTGTTTCTCAGTAAATTCACCTTCCTGGTTGATTGTTCTGTCTTCTCATTTCTTTTAACTTCTATGTGTGTCTAATGGAATAATGTAGAAAGGCTGATTTTTATGCTTTAAAAGATTTTACATCACAAAGAAACTAGAAGTGGCTAACAGAACTTATTCAAATCAATTTTGCATAGAGACTTTGATATTAAATTTGGATACTAAAATGGGTTTATCCCAATTTTCTCTTTCTTTTTGAGTGAATATTTGTAACATATTTTTGTAGATAATAATTTATCCTAGATACACAAAATTGTGAGAATGGGTACCATTTTTTACCACTTAAATGATTTCTTTTAAATAAATAGATTGTACACTTTAAATTCCAATGTTGTGTCTTACGTGTTGTTTTTTAATTCCTTGATTTCCAAAACTTGTGTTTATTTAATTGATTTCTATCTAATAATCTGTGTCTCGCCTTTATTGTTTCTTACTTTATATTTTATTGATCTATAGTTAATTTACATTATTATATTAGTTTCAGAGGTACAGCATAGTGATTCATAAATGTTTAGGTTCTTCTCCATTTATAGTTATTATAAAAGAGTGGCTATATTCCCCATGCTACACAGTACATCACTGTAGATTATTGATTTTATACATAGTGGATTGTACCTCAAAATCTCCTACCACGATTTTGCTCCTCCACCCTATCTCTCCCTGCTGGTAACCACTAGTCTGTTCTTTAATCTGTGAGTCTGTTTTTTTGTTGTTATTGTATTCAATTTTTTAGATGCCACGTGTAAGTGATAACATAGCCATGCTTGTTTTCTCATACCATACCGTGCTTTTTTTCTCATAACATGCCATGCTTGTTTTCTCTGCGGCTTATTTTACTAAGCATAATACCCTCCAAATCCATCCATGTCCTTGCAAATGGCAAAATTTCATTTTTTGCTGAAGTCATCATAAAAAATCTTTTTTATCCACTAAGCTATTGAGGAACACTTAGTTTGACTCTATATCTTGGCTATGGCAAATAACACTGTTATGAACATTGGTGTGCAGTTATTTTTTTTTTTGAAATAGTGTTTTTGTTTTCTTCTGATATACCCAACAGTGAAATTGCTGGATATTATGGTAGTTCTATTTTTAGTTTTTTGTGGAACCTCCATTCTGCTCTCCACAGTAGCTGCACTACTTCACATTCACATCAAGAGTGTACAAGAGTTTCCCTTTCTCCACATCCTCACTAACCTTTGTTATTTGTGATCTTTTGGATGACAGCCATTCTGACAAGACTGAGGTGATATATCTCATAGTTTTGATTTGCATTTTACTGCCGATTAGTTATGTTTAGCATCTTTGTGAGTTCTGGCTGTCTATATGTAGTTTTTCCTTGGAAAAAAATGTCTATTTAGGGCTTCTCATTTTTTTAAAAAAAGATTTTGGGTGTTTTTTTGATATTGAGTTGTATGTGCTGTTTCTGTAGTTTAGGTATGAACCCTTGCTTGGTCATCTTTTTTGAATGTTAACCTCTTATCATGTGCAAATATTGTCTCTCCCTCAGCAGGTTGTCTTTTCATTTTGTCTTTGGTTTCCTTTGCTGTGCAAAATCTTTTAAGTTTAGTGAAGTCCCATTTGTTTATTTTTGCTTTTGTTTCATTTGCCTTAGTAGACTGAACCTAAAACTGTTGCTATCATTTATGTTGAAGAATGTTCTATATTTTCCTCTAGGGGTTTTATGGTTTCTGGTCCTACATTTAGGTCTTTATTCAGTTTTGCATTTATTTTATATATGGTGTGCTAAAATAATCTAATTTTATTCTTTTCCATGTAGCTGACCAGTTTTCCCAGTACCACTTATTGAAGAGACAGTTTTTTCTCCATATTGCCTGCTTTGTCATAAATCAATTAAATATAAGTGTGTGGGCTTATTTCTGGGATCTCTATTCTATTCCAGTGATCTTTGTGTCTGTTTTTGCTCTGGTACCTTTCTCTTTGATTACTGTCGCTTTGCAGTATAGTCTGAAGTCAAGGTGCGTGATGCCTCCAGCTGTGTTCTTTCTCAAGATTGTTTGGCTATTTGGGGTCTTTGTGTTTCTATACAAATTTTAAAATTACTTTTTCAAGTTCTGTGAAAATGCTTTGGTATTCTGATAGGGATTGCATTAAATCTGTAGATTGTCTTTGGTAGTATGGTTATTTTAACAGTATTAATTCTTCCAGTCGATGCACATGCTATATTTTTCCATCTTTTTGTGTTGTCTTCAACTTCTTTCACCAATGGCTGATAGATTTCTGAGCACATGTCTTTTACCTGCTTAGGTGTGTTTATTCCTAGGTATCTTATTCTTTTTGATGTCATTGCATATGGTATAGTTTTCTTAATTTTTCTTTCTGACAGCTTTGAGTTTTGTTTTTTCTTCTTTTTCTAATTCCTTCAGGTGTAATGTTAGGTTGTTTATTTGATATTTTTCTTGATTCCTAAGAATAAGCTTGTATCACTATAACTTCCCCCTGTGAACTGCGTTGGCTGTGTCCCATAGATTTTGGATCATTGTGTGTTCATTTTCATTTGTCTTGGGTATTTTTAGAATCCCTCTTTAATTTCTTCAGTGTTCCTTTCTTCCCCTTTTATTCCCTTCATCTGTGATGTGAGGACTATCTTTAATATTATGTTTGGATTTCTTTCAGTTTTGTTTATGTGTGTGTGTGTGTGTGTGAGTGTGTGTGTGTGTGTGATTATTTAAGTTGCTGAGCTCTTAATTTCACATGGACACTGAAAACCCTGCATTGTTACTCTGCTCCCCCACAGTTACTGAATTTGACCTTATATTTTACATCTACTTGTTTTGTGTGTCCCTTAACTTCTTATTGTGAATATAGATGATTTTATTACTGTTTTTTTTTTTCCCATCCTTCCTATTAGCTGTGTCCATGGTTGATTTACTACCTTTGTTGAATATTTGCCTTAACCAATGAGGTTTTTCCTTTAGTAAGTTTCCTTTCCTAATTTTTATATTTCAATCGTGACCTTTTCTTTTTCACTTAGAAAAGCCCCTTTAAGATTTCTCATAAAGCTGGTTTGGCGATGCTGAGCTCTTTTAGTTTTGGTTCTCTGTAAAACTTTAGATCTCACCATCAAATCTGAAGGAGAGCCTTGCTGGGTAGAGTATTTTTGCTTATAGGCTTTTCCCTTTCATGACTTTAAATATACCATGCCACTCCCTTCTGGCATGCAGAGGTTATCCTGAAAAGTCAGCAGATAACTTTATGCAATTTCCCATGTTTGTAACTTGTTGCTTTTCCTTTGCTCCTTTTAATAGTGTCTTTTTATCTTTATTTTTTTTTTCCATTTTAATTACAATGAGTCTTGGTGTGGTCCTCTTTGGGTTGATCCTGTTTTGGCCTTACTGTGTTTACTGGACTTGGATGTCTGTTTTCTTTCCCAGGTTAGGGAAGTTTTCAACTCTTATGTCTTCAGGTATGTTCTACACTGCTTTGTCTTTCCTTTTTGCTTCTGGGACCAGTATAATGCAAATATTAGTAGACTTGATGTTGTTTCACAAGTCTGTTCAACTTTCCTCATTTCATTTTAATCTATTGTTTTACCGTTCATCTTCAGTGATTGCCAGTACTCTGTCCTTCAGTTTTCTGATTCATTCCTCTGTATCGTTTAGTCTACAGTAGTTTCCTTTAATGTACTTTTCATTTCAGTTATTGTATTCCTCATCTCTGTTTTGTTGTTCTTTAATGGTCTAACTCTTTTTAAAAAAAATTTCTAACTTCTTGCTCTGGTCGTCCATTCTTCTCCTGAGTTCTTTGATCATCTTTACAGTCATTACCTTGAACCCTTTTTTGAGGAGACTGGCTATCTCCACCTCACTTAGATCTTCTTCTGAATTCTTATCTTGGTCCTTCATTTGGATTGTGTTTCTGTGTCACCTCATTTTTCTTAACATCCTGTTTTTATTGCTATGTGTGCAGTAGGTTCGTTACATTTCCTGACCTTGGGGAAGTGGCCTTTTGTAGGAGCTGTCCCATGGGTCCCAGCAGCCCCCTCTCCCCTGGTCACTAGAGCTATATATTCTAGGTGTACCCCCTATGTGGGCTGCTTGGGCTCTTCTGCTGTGGTGGGCTGACTACTGTGGGTAGCCTGGTAGGCTTGGCTGCCCCCAGACTGCTTGTTTGCCAGGCTCTGCCTTGTATGGAGGCTGTCTGTGCTGCTTGGTGAGACTAAATCATAAGGCAGCTGGCTGCACAACTCTGGGGGACACCAAATCTGGTGCTGGTTCACTTATGGGTAGGATTGCAGTCCAGGTGATATCAGGGCTAGTGCCCAGTCACTGGTTTTGGGGCTATGCTGGCTACTGGGAGGAAGAGACAGGTTCTGCGTTCTGGCTGCAGGGCCCAGGAGCCACAGAGTTGGTGTTGGATCACTGTTCCTGACACAGCTCTCTGCAGGGCCGGGGGTATCCCTAATCTTGTGTTGGCATTCTGATGGGCAGGGTCAGGACCCAGCTGAGTCCATGGCTGCTTCTGGCCTGCAATTAAGTGGCCTGGTTACACAGGCTGCTGGGCTGTGGTATTCCTGGAGCTGGTGTGTGCCTGTTGGTGTATGAGGCTGATCCCACTGCTAAAGCAGGTTTGCTGTTGGGTAGGTCCAAGCTCCATCCAGTCCCTGTGCAGTTACCACCTGCCGATGGTGAGGCTGACTCCAAGGACAGAGCAGGCTCACTTGTCAGAGGGGCCAGGGACTCTGGGGCTGGTGCCTGTCCACTGAGGTGTGGAGGCTGGTCCTGGGGCTTTTGGTGGCTGGACCCATGTCCAGGGGCAGCTGTGCACTGACAGGACCTGAAGGCAGCCTGTTTGCTGGTGGATGGGGCTATGCCCCTGCTCAGTTAGTTGCTTGGCCTGCAACATCCTAGTACTTGTGTCTGTAGTCTGGTGGAAATGGGTGGGGCTCGGTCCTGAGGCCGATAAGCTACAGGGAGGATTCTGAAATTATGCTTGCTGGTACCAGCGTCCACGAGGTAGAAGGAGCTCCCACGAATGGCTGCTGCCAGTGTCTCTGTCCCTGAGGCTGTGCTGTAGTTGCCTCTTGCCTCTCTGGGAGACTCTCCAAGATCAGGAGGTAGGTGTGACCCGGGATCCTTTCAAATGACTGCTTCTGTTCTGATTCTCAGATCATGTGGGATTTTGTGAGCATCTTTTAAGAGTGGAATCTCTATTTCCCACAACCCTCTGGCTCTCTGGAAAATAAGCACTACTTGTCTTCAAAGCCCAACTTTCTAGGAACTCTTCTTTCCACAACAGGATCCCTGGGCTTGGGAGCCTGATGTTGGCTTCATACCCCTTGCTACCTGGGAGCACCTCTGAAATTGTAATTATTCTCCCATTTGTGGGCCACCCACTTGGTGGTATGGGTCTTGACTCTATTGAGATTTTGCCCTTCCTTTCTGTCTTGTCGAGGTGCCTTCCTTATATCTTTAACTGTAAAACATCTTTTATGGTAGGTCCCGGCCTTTTTCATCAATTGCTGTTCTGTAAACAGTTGTGACTTTGGTGTGCCCATGAGAGGCATCAAGCTCTGGGTCTTTGAATGCTACCATGTTGGACAATCTCTCTACTTCATTCTGAAATCATATTATTTAAGTTTTCTTAGTATCTTATTTGATTAGCGACAGTTTGAAATTTATTATCACTCATGTTTACTTCGCCTGTTTAAAAAAATTGAATAGTGCATTCATTCAGTTTGAAATGAAGGTAGTGACCTGTGAATTTCCATACCTCAAAAATCAAGGATAGGACAAAAGCCTTTTCTACTTGTGTTACCCTCAAACTCTGCACCCCACCCCAGCCTGGGGATTAACCTCTTGCACCCATGCTCACCTTCTGTTTTCGGACCTTTAACCATCATTGCATCTGTATGTGTGTTGACAAAGTGAACTCTAGTCTTTGCAGTTTTTGTGTTTTGTTTTTTGGTTTAGGGAACAGTCCTACTATGAATGTACATTTACTGCTCTACTGAAGTTCATATATAAACCTGCCAAGCACATTACCAGAATTGGAATTGCTTGTATATACACTTTGATAAATTTTAGAGACAATGGTAGAACAGAAGTAAATTGTATTTCAAATGCCACAATATTCTCACACCATGAAAACCCTTCCCTTTTTAATATATCTGTGTGTAGTTTATCTTTATGCCCATACTATATTTCCCAGAGATGGGTAAGTGTTATGTTTCTTGCTGGCACATTTAACGTATTGTTCAAAGTCAGGCGTTTAGTGGTTTTAGCATGATCCTATTTCCATGAACTCGCAAATACAAGATCTTCTCTCACACTGTCTTTTACTCCCTGCTGTTTTATATTGCCCTCTTCATTCTCAGTCCTGGTCTTTCTTTATGTTCTTCATCAACCTGGATAGGTTATACTATTTTCTCCCTTATTCAAGACCAATAGAATAGAATAGAATACAACACCCAGAAATAAACCCTGATATATGGCCAAATGATTTTTGACAAGTTGCCAAGACTTTTCAAAGTAGAAAGGATAGTATTTTCAACACATGGTGCTGAGAAGTCTTGTGGGCAACATGCAAAAGAAGGAAGATGGACCCTTACCTAACATCATATGTAAAAATTAATGAAAACGTATCAAGAAACTAAATATAAGACCTAATAATATAAAACGTCTTAGAAGAAGATACAGGACAAGAGCTTCATGATATTGGATTTGGCAGTGTTTTCCTCCATATGAAGTGAAGGAACAACAAAGGTACAGCTAACAAAAAAATAAACAATTTGCAGTACATAAGTTAAAAAAAAATGTGTATCAAAGAAATGTAAACAGAATAAAATGGCAACCCACAAGATGGGAGAAAATATTTCAGAGCCATCTATCTGACAAGAGATTTCTATTCAGAACATACAGAGAACTCCTGCAACTGAACAAAAACAAACACCCTGATTCAAAAATGGATAAAAGACTTGAATAGATGGTTCTTCAAAAAGATGTACAAATGACTAAGCACTTGAATAGATGCTCCATATCACTAAATGCATGTTTATATGTTTGTGTGCATGCATATACACACAAGCACACACACACATACACAAGCAGAAAACAACTATTGGTGAGGATGTGAGGGAGTTGGAACCATTGTGCTATGTCAGAGGGAATGCAGAATGATACAGCTGCTTTGCAAAAGAGTATGGCAATTTTTCAGATATTGAAAAATAGAATTACTACATGATCCAGGAATTTTACTATGATGTATACCCAAAGGCATTGAAATCAGGGTCTTAAAGAAATATTTGTACTCCAGTGTTTAGAGCAGTAATAATCACAGTAGCTAAAATATGAAAGCAACCTCAGTGTTCATCCACTAGTTCCTGGATAAACAAAGTGTGGTATACCCATATAATACAATAGTATTCAGTGTTAAAAAGGAAAAGATCTAGGAATATGTTACAACATGGATGAATCTTGAGGAAATTTAGCTACCAAAAATGCCATTTTTGTGACTTTTAGTGAGTCATAACAATACAACTACTTATTTCAATTATATGGGGGTACTTAGTGTAGTCAAAACCATAGAAATTGGGAGGGTAATGACGCTTTTCAGGTGGTTATGGAACAAAAAGGAAAGTTATATTTAAAGGATATAGAGTTACAGTTTTAAAACGTAGAAAAGAATTAGAAAGATAAATGGTGATGTTGATCGCCCAATAATATGAATGCATTTAGTATCACTGAACGGTGCACTTTATAATAACTAACATGTTATATTTTATGTTATTTGATTTTACCAACATACAAAATTGGGAAAGAATGTAATATCAGGAAAGGGAGTGGACCTGGGATAGAGCAGAGAGTAATCAGAAGGGTGAGACACTGCATATGTTGAAGAAGAAGAGCTGAGAGTCTTCATTGGCCAGAAGAGACTTTATAAAAGAGAAAAAAAAAATTACTCTGAGGGTGTATTAGATAGATATCTGTGGGTGTGCTGCTATCTCCCATGGGTTATCTTAAAGAGTCTTTAATAAAGTCCATAAGGCTTGCTGAGGCTTTTTTAAAAACTGGATTCCCTAGGAGATAATTAGAGGGTGGTACTTAAGTCTATGTCTAGGTTGACAGATTTTGCAGGGAAGACGAACCTGAGAACAGTGGAGGTCTTAAGAGTGTAAGTACATGGAAATTAGAAAAAAAAAATAATAAAGGGAATTAGGAAAACTTTGGACTTCAAAGGTCATGTATTATTACTGAGTCAGACCTGAGGTTTCTAAGGAGTTATATACACAGTTGCTATTTGGATTACTTGTTGATAAAGATAAGTGGAAAAACTAGAGTCGTTCCCAAGTGTAGGTAAGATATAATGAGAGGATGGAGGTGGAAAGTAGGGAGACCCAGAGAAAAGTGGGAAGGTCATATTGGGCCAAGATGGTGGTAATATCCAACAGAACAGACGGTAGGACAGACTATGGATTCATCTTTTTTTATTTTGCCTCCCCCCTTCATCCTTAATAATTCTTTGGGAATATTTCACTGCTCTGTGATGCAGGTACAGAATTCGAGTGAGGAGGCTACACCTTCAGTGTCCAGCTGTCTGAGTCCTCAGTGTGCTTCAAATGATGGAGAACTATTGCTTCTTTATGAGAAGGGTTAGTACCTCGTAGCTAAGCTTAAGCTGGAGCTTATGCAATATTGATTCCATTTTATATATACTGTTGGCATGGAGGTTCCTCCTCCTCTTTTCTTGAACATTATGAAATGAATCTATATTTCTCAGTATTTGGGTATATCAGATAAATACGTTAAGTAAAGGAATCTTATATATTGCTCCCTGCATAGTTTGCTCTTTCTTGTTTCTCTTTTACCTTTACTAAATTAGCACAGGGAGAGACCTTGAAATGTTCTAATCAGGAGAGATTAGAACATCATATTTCTAGAGAGGTTGCTTGGACAGAGCAGGGGTCCCAGTGAGAATCCAAGCTTCTGTTTCTACTTGGAAGTGTACCTGTGTAGAATAGAGGGCTCCAGGAAATATCCTAGAATATTCCAGTGTCCCTGTGGGAGATCATTAAGAGAGGCAGGATCTGGTACCAGATCAGTGTACTATGACATGTTTGTCAGTCATCTGATGTGAGATTCTCAGAGCCAATCCCATATGGTAGGGCTGAGTGCAGAGTGATGAAGAACCTGTGAAAGCCTTTGATTGCATGTTAAAGATGAAGCTCTGATTTCGGGGAGAATTTTCTTACCTGACTGAATGTCACCCTTCTGTGGGGATGAGATTCTGTGCTTTTCCTCTGTTGATGACCACTGACTGCAAATCATTAGAGGATCATGTCTAGAAAGCATTCTTTATTTAATTTCTTAAAGAAGAAAGCATAGAAAACATTTTTATCCACTTTCAAATTGAGGATCAAGGGGAATTACATCAGTGAAAATGTCAGAGTAGGGAGCTCTGGCTTGTGTCCATCCCCAGAAACACTGACATACGTGGTAAAACCTGTCAAAATGACCTTATCAACACATGTAAGTTTTCTTTTCTTTTCACGCTGTAGATTTATCTTTCTTGAAACTTTACTTACTACAGGATGTGGAGAATAAACAGGGAAGTAGAAACTGTATTTCCTGATGAGAGAATCACTAATTCACATTAGCTGTTCTGAACTCTGCCTTACTCACCGTGACTCTAATTAAAACAAACAAACAAACAAAACACTTTTTTTTTTGGTAAGTCAGTTCTGACATTTCCTCGTTAAAGACAAGGTAACAGATACAGACTTAGATCTACCAGAATTGAGCAAACTTTTGATTGTACCTGTGTTGAACATATGAGCATGACCTGCTACAAATCTTCATTATACTTATTGCCACAACGGGCAAATTCCCTTTTTCCACTCCTGATATGTTGCATGTAAGGAATGCATAGGTCACTAAACCCAGCTGGTCACAGGTAAACTCTGCCACATGGATTACTGCATGTTTTCCTGCTGGAAGACCACACATTCTCGAGGATCATGCCTGCAGAGTATCTGGGCTCTTCTTTTTTTCTGGATAAAGGTTAGATAATCACCTAATTTTATGAGAAATATATAAATTGTATTTGCATATTTTTCAGGTTTTTATTTATCCATTCTCTTTCAAGTCCTAAGTGCAAATATTAAAGTGATTTCCAAGAGGGTGGTAAATAAGACAGCTCCAAAATTAGCAATAAATCATAATGCAATTGTGAATGCATTAATGTGATTAATATGTAGATACTTATGTAAATGCAAGTTTAGTAATGCTTTGTGGAGAGCTTCAGAATCTAGGTATTAAAAAAAAAAAAAAAAAAGAAGGAGTTCTTGAAACTCTCAGGGAATTATAGAGAAGTCTTTGTGTCTATAAATATCATTCTGAAATAATGCATATTCTCAGAAATAAACTAGGCATAACATTGTAGGAAAAAACTTCATGAAATGAAAGAGCATGTGAGATGGCCATACAAGAAAAATAATATTCTCAGAGAATAATGAACAGTGTGGAGTTCAGCAGAAGGGTCATACACATTCAGAGAGCAAAACTTTGGAGAGCCTAGTTGTGAGTTCCTCATATTTCATCTTTGGAGACACGGTAGTCATTTGAAATATGATGTTATAAGATGACGTTAACATACTTAAATACTTTCGTTTAGAAATGACCACTTAGAACCAGAGTAAATGAAAGAGAACACAAAATTATGTTTATGTTGATTTTTAAAGACCTCAGGTGAGTGCTGATTATTTAAAAATGCATGATGTCTTTCACTGCAAAGTAAAGGAGCTGTTACAGTGGAGGATTACTGGACTGAATGTCAATACTATGACATAGTATGAGTGTGTTTCGTGTTTGGTAATTGCAATCATTGTTGCTTTTGTTGTGGTCATCCATTTGCAGTGCTTGGTGTCAGTTGATTTATCTCTTGTAAAAATAAAATACAGTCTGTGTGTGTGTGAAAAAAAAAACATACATGATGTCTTGACTAAAGTTGTATGGAATTTGAGATCTGGAAAAAAGCATTTCTTTTCTGTAATGCTAGGATGATAATTGGACATTTTTGCAAGAAAGAGATTTCAGGATGCAAATCTCATGTCTCTAAGGTGGGAAGTCAGTTCATGGTGGAACATTCTATTAAACTTGTGTGAGTGGAGAAATATTTCTTTGGAAGGAAGAGGTCACGAATCCCTTTTTAATAGTTAATGGTTTATAGCATACCGAATGAGCAAAATGGCTATTTCTGAACTTTAGAAAAAAATAATATAGTTTTTCTGCATTTATAACATGAGGCTGATGTAAAATATCAAAAATTCTTTATTTTGAAAAGCAATGTAATCAATTTGACATAATTCATATATATTGAACCTGTGGTACACACACACACAGTAAAACTTACATTCAGAAAATTGTTTGCACTTAAGAAATATTTTCAAGTGTAGGTGATTTACAATGTTGTGGGTTTTTTAAATACATGTTTATTGGAGTATACTTACTTTATAACACCGTATTAGTTTCTGCTTTACAACAAAGTGAATCAGCTATATGTATACATATATTCCCCATACCCCCCCCCCCCTTGAGGCTCCCTCCCACACTCCCTATCCCACCCCTCTGGGGGACATAAAGCACCGAGCTGATCTCCCTGTGCTATGCGGCAGCTTACCACTAGCTGTTTTACATTTCGTACTCTATATATGTCAGTGCTACTCTCTCACTACGTCCCTGTCTCCCCTTGCCCCCTGTGTCCTTAAGTCCGTTCTCTACATCTGTGTCTTTATTCCTGCCCTGTCACTAGGTTCGTCAGTACCATTTTTCTAGATTCCATATATATGTGTTAGCGTACGGTATTTGTTTTTCTCTTTCTGACTTACTTCACTCTGTATGACAGACTCTAGGTCCAACCACCTCACTGCAAATAACTCAATTTTGTTCCTTTTTATGGCTGAGTAATACTCCATTGTATAGATGTGCCACATCTTCTTTATATATTAATCTGTCGATGGACACTTAGGTTGCTTCTATGTCCTGGCTATTGTAAATAGTGCTACAGTGAACATTGTGGTACATGTATCTTTTTGAATTATGGTTTTCTCCGGGTATATGCCCAGTAGTGGGATTGCTGGGTCATATGGTAGTTCTATTTTTTAGCTTTTAAGGAATCTCCCTACTGTTCTCCATAGTGGCTGTATCAGTTTACATTCCCACCGACAGTTCAGGAGGGTTCACTTTTCTCCACACCCTCTGCAGCCTTTATACATTGTTGTATTAATTTCTGCTGTGCAGCAACGTGACTCAGTTTTATATATATCTATCTATATATCTATCTATCTATATCTATATATCTATATCTATATATCTATATATCTATTCTTTTCCATTATGGTTTATCACAGGATATTGAATATAGTTTCCTGTGCTATACAGTAGGTCTTGGTGGGTTGTCCATCCTATGTAGAATAGTTTGCTTCTGCTATTCCAAAACTCCCAATCTTGCCTTCACTCTCTCCTTGGCAACCACAACTCTCTTTTCTATATCTGTGTGTTTGTTTCTGTTTCGCTGACATGCTCATTTGTGTCCTGTTTTCGATTCCACATATAAGTGATATTATATGGTATTTGTCTTTCTCTCTCTGACTTACTTCACTTAGTATCATTATCTCTAGGTCCATCCATGTTGCTGCAAATGGCATTATTTCATTCTTTTTTATGTCTGAGTAATATCTTTTGTATACGTATACCACACCTTCTTTATACACTCATTTTTCAATGAACATTTAGGTTGTTTCCATGTCCTGGCTGTTATAAATAGTGCTGCTATGAACATAGGGTTTCATGTATCTTTTTGAATTATAGTTTTGTCTAGATATATGTCCACAAGTGGGATTGCTAGATCATATGGCAACTCTCTTTATAGTTTTTTTGAGGAACCTCCATACTGTTTTCCATAGTGGCTGCACCAACTTACATGGCCACCGACAGTGTAGAAGGGTTCCCTTTTCTCCATACCCCCTCCAGCATTTGTTAATTGTAGATTTTTTTTAATGATGGCCATTCTGATCAGTGTGAAGTGATACCTCATTGTAATTTGGATTTGCATTTATCTAATAATTAGTGATGATGAGCATCTTTTCATGTGCCTATTGGCTCTCAGTATGTCTTCTTTGGAGAAATGTTTATTTAGGTCTTCTACCCATTTTTCCATTGAGTTATTTGTTATTTTGTTATTGAGTTGTATGAGCTGTTTGTATAGTTTGGAAATTAAACCCTTGTCAGTCTCATCATTTGCTAATATTTTCTCCCAGTCCATAGGTTGTATTTTCATTTTGATTATGGTTTCCTTTGCTGTGCAAAAGCTTATAAGTTTGATTAGTTCCTGTTTCTTTTTTGCTTTTACAGTAAGTCCCCTACATATGAACAAGTTCTGTTCCAAGAGTGCGTTTGTAAGTTCAATTTGTTTGTAAGTCCAACAAAGTTCGCCTAGGTACCCAACTTACACAGTCGGCTATATGGTATTGTACCGTAATAGGTTTATAATACTTTTCACGCAAACAATACATAAAAAACAAGCACAAAAACAAAGAAAGCATGTTTAATCTTACAGTACAGTAACTTGAAAAGTACAGTAATACAGTACAACAGCTGGGATACTCGGGCTGGCATCGAGGGAACAGGCGAGCAGAGTTACTGATTGGAGGAGGGAGGGGAGGTGGGAGATGGTAGGGGTGAAGGATTATCAGCAGTAGGAGACAGAGGGCAAGCTGCAATTTCACTCCTACCTGACGTTGATGGCAAAGGTTCTGGTTCCTTGCTGGATTTAATTCTATCTACCCTCTTGAAAGAATGATCCATTGATGTCTGGGTAGTAGCTCTGTTTTTCTCATCTTAGATGACAAGGTAACACTGGATTGCAATCTGAATGGCTGCTGCCACCTTTGGGTCCCATTCTAGGTTCGGGTCCTGTGCCTCAAAAACTAACAGTGCTTCCTCAAGTAACGAAGATTCCCTTGCCATTTTCTGTGTCGTGAATCTCTTCAGTTCTTCAGTTACTTTTTCTTCCTCCTGTCCCTCTTCATCCTTTCTCTGGGCCTCCAATTCCATCAGTAAGCTCCTCATGTTGCACAGCAAGGAGTTCAGCGAAATCATCCTCTTGCAGATCTAGCTCCAGCTTCTCGCTGAGGGTCACTACGTTGCTGAAGACCTCTTCGGACTTCTGATCTACCTTCTCAAATCCACAAAAATCATGAACAAACTGTGGGCAAAGGTTCTTCCAAACCCCATTCAGCGTGACCGCCATACCCTCACACCATGCAAAGTCAATGTTTTTTATGGTCTTGTAGATGTTATAGTCCTCCCAAAGTTGTCCCTAGGTTGTTCCTGATTTGTCACTTACCTTTACTGCCTGACAAATAGTGTGACATAAATAATATTTCTTGAAAGTCGCTATAACGCCCTGGTCCATAGGTTGGATGAGCAACATAGTATTTGGTGACAGATGCAGTACTTTGACGTTGGGATGAAAGTCATCCATGAATGGGGGGTGGCCCAGAGCATAGTCGAGCAGCAAAAGAATGTTTTGCTGGAACGTCTTTCTCCAAGCAATATTTCTCTACATCTGGGATAAAGTGGTGGCAAAACCAGTCCTGGAACGTGGCCTGTGTAATCCGGGATTTGGGGTTACGCTTCCACACAACAGGAAGAGAGCCCTTGGCTATGGTTTTAAGGGTTCTTGGGTTCTGTGAATGATAAACTAAGAGAGGTTTCAGCTTCAATTCACCGGAAGCATTGCCACCAAACAACAGTTAGCCTATCCTTTGCTGCTTTACAGCCCGGCATCAACTTTTCCTCCTCACTGACGTAACTTCGGTCTGGCATCCTCTTCCAGTACAGTTGTGTCTCATCCACATTAAAAACCTGGTTGGGTAAATACACACCATCATCAATAATTTCTCAAAGTGTTTCTGGAAGTTCCTGGACAGCTACCCTATCTGCACTTGCTGTCTCTCCACTTACTTTTACATTGTGAAGGCTGGCTCTAGCCTTGAACCGATGAAACCAGCCATGGCTGGCATTAAAAGATGTGCCCTCTGATTCTTTGCCGTGTTTCTTCTTCAAGTCTTCATAAAGGCTTTTAGCTTTCTCTTGAATCAGCGTTAAGTTGAGCAGGACTCAGCGCTGATGTTGATCCTGCATCCGCACACTGAGAAGTTTCTCCATCTCCTCCATCACTTTTCCATGCTTCTTGGATATTGTGTCAACATTGTCGGCACAGCAGACTTCACATGTTCCATGATCTTGTCCTTGTTCTTTAGATTCGTGCCAATGATTGAATGATTCATGTTGTAAGAATGAGCGATGTCTAACGTCTTTTTGCCTCGCTCCACTCTCTCAATTACTTTCACTTTTGTTTCCGTCATTATCGCTCGGCGCTTCTTAACAGTACCAGCTACATCACCTCTGCTTTTACGCTTGCTTCCAGACATCTTGGGCTTGAAATAAATGTACTGTACTACTGTACTCCATACAGTACTGTAAAGTACACAAAAGCACAACCACATAGAGAGGAAGCACGCACGTGACAATGTATGCCAGACACGTGAACTAACTTACATGATTGGACACGCGAATGGACGTTTGCATCTTTGAAAGTTTGCAACTTGAAGGTTCGTATGTAGGTGACTTACTGTATTTGTACTGCCTAGGGAGAACTACCTAGGAAAATTTTGGTATGACTTATGTCAGAGAATGTTTTGCTTATGCTCTCTTCTAGGAGTTATAAGGTGTCCTATCTTATATTTAAGCATATACGCCGTTTTGAGTTTATTTTTGTGTATGGTGTGAGGGTATGTTCTGACTTCACTGATTTGCATACGGCTCTCCAACTTTCAAAACACCACTTGCTGAAGAGACTGTCTTTTCCCCATTGTATATTCTTGCCTCCTTTGTCAAAGGTTAATTGCCCATAGGTGTGTGGGTTTATTTCTTAGCTCTCTATTCTATTCCATTGATCCATGTATCTCTTTCTGTGCCAATACAATGCGGCTTTGATTACTGTAACTTTGTAGTATTTTCTGAAGTTTAGGAGGGTTATGCCTCCTGCTTTGTTCTTTTTCCTGGGGATTGTGTTCACATTTCTGACTTTTTATGGTTCCAGATACATTTTAGGATTATTTGTTCTAGTTCTGGGGAAAATGTCATGGGTAATTTGATAGGGATCACATTAAATCTGTAGATTGCTTTGGGTAGTGTAGCCATTTTAACAGTATTAATTCCTCCCATCTAAGAGCGTGGGATGTCTTTCCATTTCTTTGAATCATCTTCAGCTTCCTTTACTAATGTTTTGTAGTTCTCAGTATATAAGTCTTTCACCTCCTTGGTGAGGTTTATTCCTAAGCATTTAATTTTTTTGATGCCATTAAAAAAAGGATTGCTTGTTTACATTTCCTTTCTGATATTTCATTGTTAGTGTAAAGAAATGCAACCAGGGACTTCCCTGGTGGCTCCGTGGTTCAGAATCCGCCTGCCAATACAGGGGACACGGGTTTGAGCCCTGATGCAGGAAGATCTCACATGCCGTGGAGCAACTAAACCTGTGTGCCACAACTACTTGGCCTGCACTCTAGAGCCAGTGAGCCACAAATACTGAGCCCATGTGCCACAACTACTTAAGCCTGCATGCCTAGAGCCCGTGCTCCACAACAAGAGAAGCCACTGCAATGAGAAGCCTGCACACCACAAGAAAGTCTAGTCCCCACTGGCCACAACTAGAGAAAGCCCGTGCACAGCAATGAAGACCCAATGCAGCCAAAATAAATTTAAAAAAAAAAGAAAGAAAAACCAGGAAATGCAACCAATTTATATATGTTAATCTTGTATCCTGCTACTTTGCTGAATTTGTTTATCAGTTCTAGTAGTGTTTGTGTGGAATTTTTAGGGTTTCCTTTATATATATTATCATGTCATCTGCATATAATGACAACTTTACCTCTTCCCTTCCAACTTGGTTAGATTTTATTTCTTTTTCTTGTCTGATTGTTGTGGCTAGGACTTCCAATACTATGTTGAAGAGAAGACGTGAGAGTGGGCATCCTTGTCTTGTTCCAGATTTTAGCGGGAAGGCTTTCAGCTTATGAACGTTGAGTATTATATTGGCTGTGGGTTTGTCATAAATAGCTTTTAGTATGTTGAGATATATTTCCTCTGTACCCACGTTGGTAAGTGTTTTTACCATGAATGGATGTTGCAGCTTTTCAAATGCTTTTTCGCCATCTATTGAGATGATCGTTTGTTTCTTGTTTTTCCTTTGTCGATGGGGTGTATCATGTTGATTGATTTGCATATGTTTGAAACAGCTTTGTGAAACTGGGGTGAATCAAATTTGGTCATGGTGTATGATCCTCTTATGTGTTGTCGGATTCGGTTTTCTAATATTCAGTTGAGAATTTTTGCATCTATATTTATCAACGATATTGGCCTGCAGTTTTCTTTTTTGGTAGTGTCTTTTTCTGTGTTTTTTTTTTAAAGTCTTTATTGAATTTGTTCCAATATTGCTTCTGTTTTATGTTTTGGTTTCTTGTTTGTGAGGCATGTGGGATCTTAGCTCCAAACCCAGGGCTTGAACCCGCACCCCCTGCACTGGAAAGCGAAATCTTAACTGCTGGACCACCAGAAAAGTCCCCATCTGTTTTATTTGTTTTTTTTTTTTTTTAAGTAAATTTCTTTCTTTATTTATTTTTGGATGCATTGGGCATTCGTTGCTGTGCTCGGGCTCTCTCTAGTTGCGGTGAGCGGGGGCTACTCTTCGTTGTGGTGTGCAGGCTGTTCATTGTGGTGGCTTCTTTTGTTGCACATCATGGGCTCTAGGTGCGTGGGCTTCAGCAGTTGTGGCTATCAGGCTCAGTAGTTGTGGCTCGTGGGCTGTAGAGCGCAGGCTCAGTAGTTGTGGCCCACAGGCTTAGTTGCTCCATGGCATGTGGGATCTTTCCAGACCAGGTCTCGAACCTATGTCCCCTGCAGTGGCAGACAGATTCTTAACCACTGTGCCACCAGGGAAGTCCCCCCTCCCCATCTGTTTTTGATATCAGCGTGATAGTGGCTTCATAGAATGTCTTTGGAAGTATTCCTTACTCTTCAATCTTTTCGAAGAGTTTGAGAAGAATCTGTGTAAGTTCTGCTTTTTATATTTGGTAGAATTTGCCTGTGAAACCATCTGATCCTGGACTTCTGTTGGTAGGGAGTTTTTTTAAATTACAGATTCTATTTTTTAAAAAATTCTATTTATTTATTTATTTATTTTGGCTGTGTTGGGTCTTCATTTCTGTGCGAGGGCTTTCTCTAGTTGCAGCGAGCGGGGGCCACTCTTCATCACGGTGCATGGGCCTCTCACTATCGTGGCCTCTCTTGTTGTGGAGCACGGGCTCCAGACGCTCAGGCTCAGTAGTTGTGGCTCACGGGCCCAGTTGCTCCGCGGCATGTGGGATCTTCCTAGACCAGGGCTCGAACCCGTGTCCCCTGCATTGGCAGGCAGATTCTCAACCACCGCGCCACCAGGGAAGCCCTCTATTTTGCTTTTAGTGATCAGTATGTTCAAGTTATCTATTTCTTCTTGATTCAGTTTTGTTCGGCTGTAAAAAATATATATATTTTTAAGTTATGTTAGCAGCTAAATACTTACCATGTATTAGACCACAAAAGAGAGAAGAAAAAATATTAAAATACTTTTTCAAATACAACAAGTATTGAAATGTTTTAAAGAAATTGGTATAATAATACTAATTACAATAATGACAAATTGTTCTGAACTTAAAGACTACATATATCTAAGATGCTTATTATATGCTTATTGTTTTATTGTTTTTAAATACATGGAATGTTTTCTCCTTTCTAATGTAATTCTTTTATTTTACCTGTATACTGTGAAAAAAATTGAGTTGCACATAATATAAAAAATTACACTTTAATAGGAGATATTAATCCATTTACATTTACTATAGTACTGAAAATACTTAGGTTTAGCGTTCCATGTCATTGAGTGCTCTTTTTTTATTTATTTATTTTTAAAAAAGATTTAATTTGGGGGGGGCATAAATTATTCATTTTTTATTTATTTAATGTTAACATCTTTATTGGACTATAATTGCTTTACAATGGTGTGTTAGTCTCTGCTTTAGAACAAAGTGAATCAGCTATACATATCCATATATCCCCATATCTCCTCCCTGTTGCGTCTTCCTCCCGCCCTCCCTATCCCACCCCTCTAAGTGGTCATAAAGCACTGAGCTGATCTCCCTCTTCTATGCAGCTGTTTCCTACTAGCTAGCTATTTTACATTTGGTAGTATATATAAGTCCATGCCACTCTCTCACTTCGTCCCAGCTTACCCTTCCCCCTCCCCATGTCCTCAAGTCCATTCTCTATGTCTGCGTCTTTATTCCTGTCCTGTCCCTAGGTTCTTCCCAACGGTTTCTTTTCCTTTTCTTTTTAGATTCCACATATATGTGTTAGCATACAGTATTTGTTTTTCTCTTTCTGACTTACTTCACTGTGTATGACAGACTCTAGGTCCATCCATCTCACTACAAATAACTCAATTTCATTTCTTTTTATGGCTGAGGAATATTCCATTTTATATTGGAAGACGTGCAACATCTTTTTTACCCATTCATCAGTTGATGGACACTTAGGTTGCTTCCATGTCCTGGCTATTGAAAATAGAGCTGCAATGAACATTGTGGAACATGACTCTTTTTGAATTATGGTTTTCTCCAGGTATATGCCCAGTAGTGGGATTGTTGTGTCATATGGTAGTTCTATTTTTAGTTTTTTAAGGAACCTCAATACCGTTCTCGATAGTGGCTGTATCAATTTACACTCCCACCAACGGTGCAAGGGGGTTCCCTTTTTTCCACACCTCTGCAGCATTTATTGGTTGTAGATTTTTTTGATGATGGCCATTCTTACCTGTGTGTGGTGATACCTCATTGTAATTTCGAGTTGCATTTCTCTAATGATCAGTGGTGTTGAGCATTCTTTCATGTGTTTGTTGGCAATCTGTATATCTTCTTTGAAGAAATGTCTATTTAGGTCTTCTGCCCATTTATGGATTGGGTTGTTGTTTTTTTTTTTTTTTTTTTGATATTGAGCTGCATGGGCTGCTTGTAAAGTTTGGAGATTAATCCTTTGTCAGCTGCTTCATTGGCAAATATTTTCTCCCCTTCTGAGGGTGGCCTTTTCGTCTTGTTTACGTTTTCCTTTGCTGTGCAAAAGCTTTTAAGTCTCCTTAGGTCTCATTTGTTTATGTTTCTTTTTAATTTCCGTTTTCTAGGAGGTGAGTCAAAAAGGATCTTGCTGTGATTGATGTCATAGAGTATTCTGCCTATGTTTTCCTCTAAGAGTTTGATAGTGTCTGGCCTTACATTTAGGTCTTTAATCCACTTTGAGTTTATTTTTGTGTATGGTGTTAGGGAGTCTTCTAATTTCATTCTTTTACCGGTAGCTGTCCAGTTTTCCCAGCACCACTTATTGAAGAGCCTGTGATTTCTCCATTGTATATTCTTGCCTCCTTTATCAAAAATAAGGGGACCATATGTGTATGGGTTTACGTCTGGGCTTTCTCTCCTGTTCCATTGCTCTATATTTCTGTTTTTGTGCCAGTACCGTACTGTCTTGACTACTGTAGCTTTGTAGTATTGTCTGAAGTCAGGGAGCCTGATTCCTCCAGCTCTGTTTTTCTTCTCAAGATTGCTTTGGCTGTTCGGGGTCTTTTGTGTTTCCATACAAATTGTGAAATTGTGATTGCAATTACCAAACATGAAACACACTCATACTATGTCATAATATTGACATTCAGTCCAGTAATCCTCCACTGTAACAGCTCCTTTACTTTGCAGTGAAAATTGATTTGTATATTCTTTGCCTCTGAGTCCTTGTGGGATTTTTTTTTTTTTAATTCAGACAGAAAGTCACAAAAATTATACTCATCCTCATCAGTTCACTCAGTCCCATGTAATTAATTTTTTTTTTTCATCTTCATCTTTTGTTAGCACTTTTATGAGTTCATCAGTTTTTCATTAGAGTTCTGAAAATGCTTATTCATTCAGTTCAGCAGTACAGTCAGTTACCAGAAACCTGTACTTGTCAGAGTCTTTTCCATGAATTTCTTGAAGATGTAAACCTTTTACAGGAACATATTTGCAAAATCATCAGAGTACACCCAGAACTGTCTGTAAATGACAAAAGACTTAAAAATGACCACGGTTAAAGATTTGATGAAAGTTCATAATAATGCAGTTGACAAGAAAATTAGTTATTTCTGAGATATACATTTTAAAGTAATAACTAGGATTATTACTTATAACATTATACCAGAACATATAAGATTTTTAGAAATTTCATGTAATGTCTGAAACATTTATATTAACATATTTCCATACATATTTCCATACAAATACAAATATAAGATTTTTAGAAATTTCGTGTAATGTCTGAAACATTTATATTAACATATTTCCATACAAATAACCCAATGAAAGTTTAGTTTTAGTTGTTTTGTTTGTTTTTTTATACTGCAGGTTCTTATTAGGCATCACTTTTATACACATCAGTGTATACATGCCAATCCCAATCGCCCAATTCAGCACACCACCATCCCCACCCCACCGCACTTTTCCCCCCTTGGTGTCCATATGTTCATTCTCTACATCTGTGTCTCAACTTCTGCCCTGCAAACTGGCTCATCTGTACCATTTTTCTAGGTTCCACATGCATGCATTAATATACGATATTTGTTTTTCTCTTTCTGACTTACTTCACTCTGTATGACAGTCTCTAGATCCATCCACGTCTCAACAAATGACTCAATTTCGTTCCTTTTTATGGCTGAGTAATATTCCATTGTATATACGTACCACATCTTCTTTATCCATTCGTCTGTTGATGGGCATTTAGGTTGCTTCCATGACCTGGCTATTGTAAATAGTGCTGCAATGAACATTCGGGTGCGTGTGTCTTTTTGAATTACGGTTTTCTCTGGGTATATGCCCAGTAGTGGGATTGCTGTGTCATATGGTAATTCTATTTTTAGTTTTTTAAGGAACCTCCATATTGTTCTCCATAGTGGCTGTATCAATTTACATTCCCACCAACAGTGCAAGAGGTTTCCCTTTTCTCCACACCCTCTCCAGCATTTGTGGTTTGTAGATTTTCTGATGATGCCCATTCTAACAGGAGTGAGGTGATACCTCATTGTAGTTTTGATTTGCATTTCTCTAATAATTAGTGATGTTGAGCATCTTTTCATGTGCTTCATGGCCGTCTGTATGTCTTCTTTGGAGAAATGTCTATTTAGGTCTTCTGCCCATTTTTGGATTGGGGTGTTTGTTTCTTTAATATTGAGCTGAATGAGCTGTTTATATATTTTGGAGATTAATCCTTTGTCCGTTGATTCATTTGCAAATATTTTCTCCCATTCTGAGGGTTGTCTTTTCGTCTTGTTTATGGTTTCCTTTGCTGTGCAAAAGCTTTGAAGTTTCATTAGGTCCCACTTGTTTATTTTTGTTTTTATTTCCATTATTCTAGGAGGTGGATCAAAAAAGATCTTGCTGTGATTTATGTCAAAGAGTGTTCTTCCTATGTTTTCCTCTAAGAGTTTTATAGTGTCCAGTCTTATATTTAGGTCTCTAATCCATTTTGAGTTTATTTTTGTGTATGGTGTTAGGGAGTATTCTAATTTCATTCTTTTACCGGTAGCTGTCCAGTTTTCCCAGCACCACTTATTGAAGAGGCTGTGATTTCTCCATTGTATATTCTTGCCTCCTTTATCAAAAATAAGGGGACCATATGTGTATGGGTTTACGTCTGGGCTTTCTCTCCTGTTCCATTGCTCTATATTTCTGTTTTTGTGCCAGTACCATACTGTCTTGACTACTGTAGCTTTGTAGTATTGTCTGAAGTCAGGGAGCCTGATTCCTCCAGCTCTGTTTTTCTTCTCAAGATTGCTTTGGCTGTTCGGGGTCTTTTGTGTTTCCATACAAATTGTGAAATATTTTTGTTCTAGTTCTCTGGAAAATTCCATTGGTAGTTTGATAGGGATTGCATTGAATCTGTAGATTGCGTTGGGTAGTAGAGTCATTTTCACAATGTTGATTCTTCCAATCCAAGAACATGGTATATCTCTGTATCTGTTTGTGTCATCTTTGATTTCTTTCATCAGTGTCTTATAGTTTGTTGAGTAAACGTCTTTTGTCTCCTTAGGTAGGTTTATTCCTAGGTATTTTATTCTTTGTGTTGCAGTGGTAAATGGGAGTGTTTCCCTAATTTTTCTTTCAGAATTTTCATCTTTAGTGTATAGGAATGAAAGAGATATCTGTACGTTAATTTTGTATCCTGCAACCTTACCAGTTCGTTGATTAACTCTAGTAGGTTTCTGGTAGCATCTTTAGGATTCTCTATGTATAGTATCATGTCATCTGCAAACAGTGAGAGCTTAACTTCTTCTTTTCCGATTTGGATTCCTTTTATTTCTTTTTCTTCTCTGATTGCTGTAGCTAAAAATTCCAAAAGTGTGTGGAATAATAGTGGTGAGAGTGGGCAACCTTGTCTTGTTCCTGATCTTGGTGGAAATGATTTCACTTTTTCACCATTGAGAACGATGCTGGCTGTGGGTTTGTCATATATGGCCTTTATTATGTTGAGGAAAGTTCCCTCTATGCCTACTTTCTGGAGGGTTTTTATGATAAATGGGTGTTTAATATTGTCGAAAGCATTTTCTGCATCTATTGAGATGACCATATGGTTTATATCCTTCAGTTTTTTAATATGGTGTATCACATTGATTTGCATGTATTGAAGAATCCTTGCATCCCTGGGATAAACCCCACTTGATCATGGTGTATGATCCTTTTAAGGCGCTGTTGGATTCTGTTTGCTAGTATTGTGCAGTGGATTTTTGCAGCTATGTTCATCAGTGATATTGACCTGTAGTTTTCTTTCTTTGTGACATCTTTGTCTGGTTTTGGTGTCAGGGAGATGGTGGTCTCATAGAATAAGTTTGGGAGAGTTCCTCCCTCTGCTATATTTTGGAAGAGTTTGAGAAGGATAGGTGTTAACTCTTCTCTAAATGTTTGATAGAATTTGCCTGTGAAGCCATCTGGTCCTGGGCTTTTGTTTGTTGGAAGATTTTTAATCACAGTCTCAAGTTCAGTACTTGGGATTGGTTTGTTTGTAGTTTCTATTTCTTCCTGGTTCAGTCTTGGAAGGTTGTGCTTTTCTAAGAATTTGTCCATTTCTTCCAGGTTGTCCATTTTATTGGCATATAGTTGCTTGCAGTAATCTCTCATGATCCTTTGTATGTCTGCAGTGTCAGTTGTTACTTCTCCTTTTTCATTTGTAATTCTATTGATTTGAGTCGTCTCCCTTTTTTTCTTGATGAGTCTGGCTAATGGTTTATCAATTTTGTTTATCTTCTCAAAGAACCAGCTTTTAGTTTTTTTGATCTTTGCTGTTGTTTCCTTCATTTCTGTTTCATTTATTTCTGGTCTGATCTTTATGATGTCTTTCCTCTGCTGACTTTGTTTTTTTTTTTTTTTTTTTTTTTTTCTCTAATTGCTTTAGGTGTAAGGTTAACTTGTTTATTTGAGATATTTCTTGTTTCTTGAGGTAGGATTGTATTGCTATAAACTTCTCTCTTAGAACTGCTCTTGCTGCATCCCATAGGTTTTGGGTCTTCATGTTTTCATTGTCATTTGTTTCTAGGTATTTTTTTATTTCCTCTTTGATTTCTTCAGTGATGTCTTGGTTATTAAGTAGTGTATTGTTGAGCGTCCATGTGTTTCTATTTTTTACAGATTTTTTTCCTGTAATTGATATCTAGTCTGATAGCATTGTTGTCAGAAAAGATACTTGATACGATTTCAATTTTCTTATATTTACCAAGGCTTGATTTGTGACCCAAGGTATGATCTATCCTGGAGAATGTTCCAGGAGCACTTGAGAAAAAGTGTATTCTGTTGTTTTTGGATGGAATGTCCTCTAAATATCAATTAAGTTCATCTTGTTTAATGTAACATTTAAAGCTTGTGTTTCCTTATTTATTTTCATTGTGGATGATCTGTTCATTGGTGAAAGAGGGGTGCTAAAGTCCCCTACTAGGATTCTGTTACTGTCGATTTCCCCTTTTATGGCTGTTAGCATTTGCCTTATGTATTGAGGTGCTCCTATGTTGGGTGCATAAATATATACAATTGTTATATCTTCTTCTTGGATTGATCCCTTGATCATTATGTAGTGTCCTTCTTTGTCTCCTGTAATAGTCTTTATTTTAAAGTCTTTTTTGTCTGATATGAGAATTGCTACTCTAGCTTTCTTTTGATTTCCATTTGCATGGAATATCTTATTCCATCCCCTCACTTTCCATCTGTATGTGTCCCTATGTCTGAAGTGGGTCTCTTGTAGACCACATACATACCGGTCGTGTTTTCGGATCCATTCAGCCAGTCTATGTCTTTTGGTTGGAGCATTTAATCCATTTACATTTAAGGTAATTATTGATATGTATGTTCTTATTACCATTTTCTTAATTGTTTTGAGTTTCTTATTGTAGGTCTTTTCCTTCTCTTGTGTTTCCTGCCTAGAGAAGTTCCTTTAGCATTTGTTGTAAAGCGGGTTTGGTGGTGCTGAATTCTCTTAGCTTTTGCTTGTCTGTAAAGGTTTTAATTTCTCTGTCGAATCTGAACGAGATCCTTGGTGGGTCGAGTAATCTTGGTTGTAGCTTTTCCCCTTTCATTACTTTAAATATGTCCTGCCAGTCCCTTCTGGCTTGCAGAGTTTCTGCTGAAAGTTAAGCTGTTAACCTTATGGGGATTGCCTTGTATGTTATTTGTTGTTTTTCCCTTGCTGCTTTTAATATTTTTTCTTTGTATTTAATATTTGATAGTTTGATTAATATATGTTTTGGCATGTTTCTCCTTGGGTTTATCTTGTATGGGACTCCCTGCGCTTCCCGGACTTGATTAACAATATCCTTTCCCATATTAGGGAAGTTTTCAACTAAAATCTCTTTAAATATTTTCTCAGTGTCTTTCTTCTTCTCTTCTGCTTCTGGGACCCCTATATTCGAATGTTGGTGTGTTTAATGTTTTCCCAGAGATGTCTCAGATTGTCCTCAATTCTTTTCATTCTTTTTTCTTTATTTTGCTTTGCAGTAGTTATTTCCACTATTTTATCTTCCAGGTCATTTATCCATTCTTCTGCCTCAGTTATTCTGCTATTGTTTCCTTCTAGAGAATTTTTAATTCCATTTATTGTGTTGTTCATCATTGTTTGTTTGCTCTTTAGTTCTTGTAGGTCCTTGTTAAACGTTTCTTGTCTATTCTCCATTCCAGTTCCAAGATTTGGGATCATCATTACTCTGAATTCTTCTTCAGGTAGACTGCCTATTTCCTCCACATTTGTTTGGTCTGGTGGGTTTTTACCTTGCTCCTTCATCTGCTGTGTGTTTCTGTGTCTTCTCATTTGGCTTTGGGGACTGTGTTTGGGGTCTCCTTTTCAGAGGCTGCAGATTCGTAGTTCGCGTTGTATTTGGTGTCTGCCCCCAGTGGCTAAGTTTGGTTCAGTGGGTTGTGTAGGCTTTCTGATGGAGGGGACTGGTGCCTGTGTTCTGGTGGGTGTGTCTGGATCTTGTCTTTCTGGTGGACAGATCCGCATCTGGTGGTGTGTTTTGGGGTGTCTGTGACCTTATTGTGATTTTTGGCAGCCTCTCTGCTAATGGGTGGGCCTGCATTCCTGTCTTGCTAGTTGTTTGGCATGGGATGTCCAGCACTGGATCTTGCTGGTCTCTGAGTGGAGCTGGTTCTTAGCGTTGAGACGGATATCTCTGGGAGAGCTTTCGCTATTTGATATTACAAGGTGCCAGAGGTCTCTGGTAGACCAATGTCCTGAACTCGGCTCTCCCACCTCAGAGGCACAGGCTTGACACCCGGCTGGAGCACCAAGACCCTGTCAGCCACACAGCTGGGGGTGAGAGCAAGAGGTAGCTTTGGTACATCTCAAAGACCACCCATGAGGTGCACTGACCACTTTCTCTCCAGAAGTGAAGAAAACAAAATTCAGACTTTGGCTAGTCAGCCACTTTGGTAGCCAGCCTCCAAGATGGACCTAATTATCCCCTAATTATCTCCCAGTCTCCATGTACCAGTGTGGCTCCTCGCACTTGAAAAGGGTTGACTGTTTAACTAATAAGAAATTGCAGAAATGACAAAGTGCAGCTTCCAAAGTTATAAAAGACATTGCAGCTTCTGCTTTGGTTTCTGCTAGATCACTCATCCTGGGGTAAGCCAGCTGCCATGTCATGAGGACACTCAAGCAGCCCTAAGGAGAGATCCATGTGGCAAGGAACTGAGGCCTCTTACCTACAGCCACGTGAGTGAGTCATCTCAGAAGTCAAAAGATTTAATTTTTTAAATTTTTGGTTGTGTTGGGTCTTCGTTGCTGCACAGGGTTTCTCCAGTTGTTACTAGAGAAGCAGGGGTTACTCTTCGTTGTGGTGCACGGGCTTCTCCTTGCAGTGGTTTCTCTTGTTGTGGAGTATGGGCTCTAGGTGCATGGGCTTCAATAGTTGTGTCATGCAGGCTCAATAGTTGTTGCTTGCAGGCTCTAGAGCACAGGCTCAGTACTTGTGGCACACGGGCTTAGTTGCACTGCGGCATGTGGGATCTTCCCAGACCAGGGATGGAACCCCTGTTCCCTGCATTGGCAGGCAAATTCTTACCCACTGTGCCACCAGGGAAGTCCAGTGTGCTCTTTTTTAAACCTAGTCTGTTTTCATTATTTTCTATCTTAACGATTCTGTATTAAAGAAAAAAAAAATAATACTCCTTTCTACCCCTCCTCTTTGAGGATTAAATATGAAGAAGTATGTCTTATTTATTAACCTCAAATTTTCACCTTACTTTTAAGAAGTAATCACAATGTCAAGTATTTAATACTTTTCACTTCCACCTTGAAAAGCATGGCTATTAAAGTGCTAATACAATTACCTTCCCTCGTCTATCTTTTTTAGTTTTTGTTATGTATAAAAAACAACGAAAAACATGCATGGTTTGTAAGGAAATGACAAATTTCAGAAAATTCAGCATCTGAATACACTCTAAACATAGCTTCTAGATAAAGACACAGAAAATTGCCAGATACTCAGAGGCCCCCTGGTCCCATTCTAGTGACTCCCCTTAAGGTTTAATATTGTTCTGGTATCTAACAAAAAGATAACTTTACCTGTATTTTGTATTTTATATAAATGTTATGGCACAGTAAAATCACTTTTGGATTGGGCTTTTTTTATTTTATGTTGTTTGTGAATATGCCTATATGGTTGCCTGTTGTTGTGATCATGCATTGCCACTGTTGCATAGGATTCCATAATGTAAATATTTAACTATTAATTAATTTATTCCAATGTGTATTACAATATGAGTGATTTTCAGTTTGTGTCTATTGAGAACAGCACTGGTATATAAATTCTAGAACTTGAGCTTTGGTGGTGTGTGTATAAATTATTGTTCAGTATACACGTAGTAGTAAAATTTTCGAGTCATAGCTTTCTTGTGTTTATCTTTTTAGATATTTCTAAATATTTTCAAAACATTTGTATGATTTTTCATCTTCAGCAGCAGTGAATGAGATTCAAGGATTATACACATTCTTGTCAAACTTGATAATACCTGTCATTTTCATTTGAACTTTCTGGTTGGTGAGTGATAATTCCAGGTATCACGCTTTTGCATTTAATTGACTACTAAGAAGCCAAGCATCTTTTGATATGATTACTTAACATTCTGTACTCTCTTTTTTGAAATATCTTTTGGTATATTTCCCCCATTTTGCTATTCCATTATCTTCTTATTGAAGACTTCCTTTTTTTTAACATCTGAAGACTTCTTATTTAGGAGTTTTTAATACATGCTTGAGATGAGTTCTTCTCTCTTTCTGTCTCTCCTTCTCTTTCTTTAGATGAGTGTCAGTTTTTAATGTTAATAACATCTAATTTGTTATTTTCCTCTTTATTTATTTAGTCTTATTTCTATTTATTTATGTAGTCTTCTTACCTGTAGCAGAACACATTATTTATTCTAAACCACAAATATGTTTTCATTTCTTCAATAAATGTAATTATTAAGCTTTAAATTTAAGTTAACTTTCTAAACTAAATATGTTGTATCATAGTGAGCATTAATTTTTCTATGACAGCTGAAAGGTTACATTTATTCAGAAAATGTTGTATCAGCTTTCTTTTCATTTGCTCCTACTTCTCATTGATTCACAGTGGTAAACATCACTTCATCCATGGATCTGACTTTTCTCTGATTTCTCATGGTCATTCTCACTAATTCGTCTTGCCTCCTGAAATCTTTAGCAATCCCATTATTCCACAGAAGGAAAAACCTTCCTTGGGCCTTTTTCCTCAGAAGATTGATTATTCCCACATTTTAAATGGAGGATTGCAATAAGTTAGGAGAAAATGCCACAAGGGTCTCTCATTTTTTTTTTTTTCACATCCTGTATCAGCCTCTGCTTGCACTCTCTGTTCAAAGATATTTGTGCAACACATTGATGGAAGATGCCACTTGTTTCTCTCCTTGGGGAAAAGACAGATTAATTACCTAACAAATAAAATAAAGAGAGTGTCTTGCTCTTTTCAAATGTTGGACAGGATTGCTTGCATCCTAATTTAAATATTTCAGGTGACTGAAGCTTAAGATTCCTAAGCTTTAATCCATACTTGCACCATGCACAGCACCCAACAGGAGAGCTTTACATAACACCATGAGACACTTGTGTGCAAGTGGAACAGATACAAATATAAAACTATTGCTGTCTTCTTGTGTCATAAAAATGATTTTTTGTCTCATTTAAAATATTTTTTTCTAAAATCCAAAAAACGTCTCAGGCTAAAATATTGTTATTTCAAATATGGTAAAATCAAAGACCCTTCAAATTTCTTTCCAGTTTTGTTGATGATGGGATGCCGTCAGAGATATGACTTCATTAAACACAATAGGTAAGATTCCTTCATAGGCCTGATTGGGGAATATGAAAATAAACCCCAGAAAAATCTGGACATTTTCTAGTTCTCAAATATTGGTTAAGATGGTAGAAAGGGCCCTTCATTGTCCTATATGTTAATGCAGATCAATTGTGAGAGGTGGGGATAAAACAAGCAGCCTAAATATCCTTTATGTTTGTTGTACTACTAGTAGAAAGAGGAAGGGTCAACATGTCACCATGGTTGATATAGCAAATAAGCTGCTTGAAACTACACAGAAATGTACCTGCTTGTATTTTCTGTGCAGTTACCCTCTCTTTTGGTGTGCCCTGATACCTCCCTCAACTTATGTACCAACTCCAGCAGCATTAAGCAGAAATCCAAAGAAATCTATTCTTTGGAATTATGAGGAAGGGAAGAGTCAAACATTTTATAACATGCTCTATACAAGGATACACGTCACCATCCTTATCTATGCCATGCCATGCATGGAGGGTCAGTAGGTTCAGGGGATTCTGGAAGCACCAAGTTCTGTGGGGTTAATCACAGTTGCATTCATGGGCAGTAAAAGAGAAGGGCCTTATCTTGGTCACTTTCTCAATGCTAGTAGCTACAAAAAGAAGAGGATAGCAGACATCTTAGGGAGAAGAACCAACATTAAATGAAATGTCCTAATTACTCTAGGCAACCTCTCATGGTGGCCTCCCATAACTCCTCAAATCCCTACATACTTGCACAAGGGATAGTGTAATATTACTGGAGTGTCTGACTGCAGATTAACATTATTTTTGTTGAAAAAAATAAAAATAGGTTCAAGTGATAGGGTTTGAAAAGTGTTCACAGTGTGAGGGAAACTATTGTAACAGTGTGGACAGAACCCTTTGGATGGATTCATCATGTTTTTTTTTGTTTGTTTGTTTGTTTGTTTGTTTTTTGCTGCTTCAGAATCTGTAGTAGCGATTGGTGTGTTCCATGATACATCCCCGCTTCTTATAAGTTTTAGATGGAATACCCCATTAGGAAGAAGTGCACGTAAGGAAGATTAGTGAGTCAAACTCCTCTGCCCTCTGTCAGCAGTGGGTGCAAAGGGATTTAGACCAAGTGCTTTCATCCTTTGATTTGCAAAGTTTTCACTATATGAATGATGTTTTGTTTGTTTGCAGGTCAGGAGCCTTGGTCTCAATATCCCTGTTTAAAAAGTGTTATCACGTGTCTGCCAGAAAGAATTGCTGATGATACTGGGAAAAATTGAGAGTTATCCTTAACAATTAAGGGTTTTGTAGCAACATGGATGGACCTAGAGATTGTTATACTGAGTGAAGCAAGTCAGACACAGAAAGACAGATATCATATGATATTGCTTATATGAGGAATCTAAAAAAGAAAAAAAAAGGTACAAATGAACTTATTTACACAACAGAAATAGAATCATGGATATAGAAAACAAACTTATGGTTACCAGGGGATAAGTGGGGAAGGGATAAATTGGGAGATTGGGACTGACTTATACACACTACTATATATAAAATAGATAAAGACCTGCTTTATAGCACAGGGAACTCTACTCAGTGGTCTGTACTGGCGTATACGGAAAAAGAATCTTATAAAAAAAAAAAAAACAAGGGTTTTGGGATTATATAATAAATATAAATGTGCAAACCTTTAACATGAAAGGAAAAATCAGTTAACTCTGTGGTCCCTGTTATGGTGTAAATATTTTGTACCTCTAATTTTAAACTTTTGAAACCCAGCTCCCATGTTGATGGTATTAGGAGGTGGGGCTTTTGGGAGGTGATTAGGTTATGAGGCCAGAGACCTCAAACATGGGATTAGTGACCTAATAAATGTAGCACACAGAAGACCTTATGCCCATTCCATGATTTCATTGCCGAGCGAGAAGACCCACACTATGAACCAGAAATTGGTCCCTCGTCAGACACTAAGTCAGCTGGCAACTTGTTCTTTTTTTAAAAAAATTAATTAGATAATTAATTAATTAATTTTTTGGCTGTGTTGGGTCTTTGGTGCGGTGCGCGGGCTTCTCATTGAGTGGCTTCTCTTGTTGTGGAGCACGGGCTCTAGGCGTGTGGGTTTCAGTAGTTGTGGCTCACGGGCTCAGTAGTTGTGGCCTGTGGACTCTAGAGCACAGGCTCAGTATTTGTGGTGCACGGGCTTAGTTGTTCCATGGCATGTGGGATCTTCCTGGACCAGGGCTCGAACCCTTGTCCCCTTTATTGGTAGGCAGATTCTTAACCACTGCACCTCCAGGGAAGCCCCTGGTTACTTGTTCTTGAACTTTTCAGCCTCAGCAATTATGAGAAAACAAAAATATTCTGTTGTTTATAAAATACCAAGTCTCTCGTATTTTGTTTTAGCAGTCAAAGAGCTGGCTGAGGAGAAATATCTGTGAGCTTGAAGACATATCAGGAGAAACCTTTAAATCTCAAAAGAAAAGAGAAAATGGGCAGGAAAGAAATCAACAGAACAGAGTAATCAATAATTGTGGAACAATGAAAAATGCTGTGACCTATACATAATGGGTATAGCAGGAGGAGAATAAAGATAATAAAGAACAGAAAATATTTTTTTTAAAAATGACTGAGAATCTCCCCAAATGAATGTCTGACACTAAATCCACAACATCCAAACTTAGAAGAACATATGAATAGTAAAGAAAACTGACCAATATCTCTCAGGAACATCAATGCAAAAATCCTCAACAAAATATTACCAAATCGAATCCAACAATATTTTGAGAGAATTTTATATCATGAATGAGAGGAAATAATCCCAGGTATGAAAGGCTTGCTCAACATTCTAGAATCAAATAATTATATCCATCACATCAACACCTTAAAGACAATCATTAGCATATCAATAGATTCAGAAGAACTTTGAAAAAATCTAACACCCATTCTTCATAAAAAACTCTCAGTTAAAGAAATAGACTGGAGCTTTCTCAAGTTGATAACAAAGATTTACAGGAAACTTTTATCTTACATCATGATTAATGGTCAAAACCATGAAGCTTTTCCACTAAGTTCAGGTAAAAGCAAGGATGTCCCCTTTCATGACTCCTTTTCCATATTTTACTCCAAGTCCTTGCTAATGCAATAAGGCACGAAAATAAATAAAACAAATACAGATTGGGTAGAAAAAAATGAAAGCAACCTAAATAAAATGTGGACCAATATACTTTATGGACACCTCACCAAAGAAAATAGACACTAAGCATATAAGTATACAGAAGAATAATCCAGATTACATGCTGCCATGAAAAAGCAAATTAAAAATACAATTACATACCACTATGTAACACTTAGAATGGCTAAAATGTGAACAATGACAAGAACAAATTCTGTAGGAGATGTGGAACAATAGGAAATGTCATTTGTCATTGGTGGAAATGAAAAATAATACAGCTACTTTGGTAGTCTGATTGACACTTGCTAGAATATTGAGCATTCCCTTACTGTACAATCCGTCAAGTGTTCTCATGGATATTTACTGAAAGTAGTTTAAAAAACATACTTCCAGAGGAAAACCTGCATATGGATATTTATAGCACCTAATTCAATATTGCCAAAATGTGAATGAAACTAAGGTGTCCTCCAATAGGTGAATGAAATGATATAGTATTAATATATTCTGGGAATGGGATAATATTGAGCACTAAAAAAGTAAGCTATCAAGCCATATAAAGAGATGGGAATTCTTTTTTTTTTTTTTTCTTTTGAAATATAGGTGATTTTCTTTATTTTGAAATTTAAATTTTATTGGAGTATAGTTGATTTACAGTGTTGTGTTCATTTCAGCTGCACAGCAAGTGATTCAGTTACACATATGCATATATTCATTCTTTTTCAGATTCTTTTCTGATAACGGTATTCCCAGAATACTGAGTAGAGCTCCCTGTGCTATACAGTAGGTCCTTGTTGATTATCTGTTATATATAGTCATATTCGTATGTTTACCCCAAGCTCCTGATTTATCCCTACCCCCCACCTCTCCCCTTTGGTAACCATAAGTTTGTTTTCCAAGTCTGTGAGTCTGCCTCTGTTTTGTAAGTTAGTTCATTTGTATCAATTTTTAGCTTCCACCTAGAAGTGATATCACCCAATATTTGTCTTACTCTGTCTGACTTACTTCACTTAGTACAATCATCTCTAGGTCCATCCATGTTACTGCAACTGGCATTATTTTCTTCTATTTTATGGCTGAGTCATATTCTTTTATATATATGTATCACATATTCTTTATCTATATTCATATGTTGATGGACATTTTGGTTGCTTCCATGTCTTCGCTATTGTAAAGAGTGTTGCAGTGAACATTGGGGAAGATGTGTCTTTTCGATTTATGCTTTCCTCCAGATATGCACACAGGAGTGAACTTGCTGGATCATCTGGTAGCTCTATTTTATTTTATTTTATTTTACTTCATTTCATTTAAGTTTCAATTTTGTTAGAATAGAGTTGATTTACAATGTTGTGTTACTTTCTGCTGCACAGCACAGTGAAGCAGTTATACATATGTCCAATCCTTTTTGGATTCCTTTCCCATACAGGTCATTACAGAGTATTGAGTAGAGTTCCCTGTGCTATACAGTAAGCCCTTATTTGTTATCTCTTTTATATATAGTGGTGTGTATATGTCAATCCCAATTTCCAATTTATCCCTCCCACCTCCTCTTACTCTGGTAACCTTCATTCTGTGCTCCATAGTGGCTGTTACCAATTGGCATTGCCACCGATAGCATAGAATTGGTGGCGCAGTGGTTAAGAATCTGCCTGCCAGTTCAGGGGACACAGGTTCGAGCCCTGGCCCGGGAAGATCTCACATGCCACAGAACAAGTAAGCCCGTGCACCACAACTACTCAGTCTGCGCTCTAGAGCCCACGAGCCACAACTACTGAAGCCTGTGTGCCTACAGCTTGTGCTCCACAACAAGAGAAGCCACCACAAAGAGAAGGCTTCGTACCACAACGATGAGTAGCCCCCGCTTGCTGCAACTATAGAAATGCCACGCGCAGCAACGAAGACCCAACGCAGATTAAAAAAAAAAATAAGTAGTAGATTTCTCTTTTTTCCACACCCTCTGAAGCATTTCTTGTTTGTAGACATTGTGATAATGGCTATTCTGAGTGGTTCCAGGTGATACTTCTTTGTACATCTGATTTGCATTTGTCTAACATAAAGCAATGGTGAGTATCTTCATATGTGGTTTTTTTTTTTTTTTTGAACAGTGTCAGTAAGATTGATCCCTTGAAAAAGGGTTATTGAAAGGTTGCCTTGTTTTGAAGTCTACTTCGATTACCTACCCCAAGACATTTTTTGAGGGCTGTTGTCATTTACAGCTCCCCAGGCGTTGTGAATATGAAGTGCGTATAAGGTCCAGTTTTAGAATTGTTGTTATGGGAAACAGAAGGCGGCAGGATTTCTACTGTCCCTCTCTGGTTACTGACACAACCTTAGATGAAGGGCAAGTCCTGTTCTTGGGTATTAAATTAGAGTGGAATGTGCCTGACCAAACATGTAAGGGCTCCTGTCCCATTCCTTCTTCCCCCTTACCCTTCATCCCCCGAACAAGTATAAACCCCTGCAAAATCACCTGTTGAGGGTGCTGTCTTGTAGAGTGGGATGACCCTTACGAAGGAGTCGGGAGGTCGGAACCCAAACACCAGGATATGTTGAGAGCAGGTGATTTTCCAAATGTCATCCAGCCCAGAGAGTCCACCATCCTTTGGGTGTCAGAGGGTTGGTTTAGTAGTATGAGGGCACACTTAGACCTGGAGATAGTGATCCCATGCAGAGGGGACCAGGTACTACATGTTCAAGGGGGGCGAATTAGCTGGCATATCCTCCCGAGGTCCTCAGGCCCACAACAGTCCAGCCTTGGGACCAAATTGTGTCTGTGTCCAGGGATGTGACACTAGTACATTCACTGCGACTAAACAAATTTAGTGATCATTTTTCTTTTCTTTAATTTAATTTTAAATTTATAATGGAGTATATAGTTGATTTATCATGTTGTGTTCATTTTTGACATACACCAACATGATTCATTTATACAGAGATAACTATGTATTCTTTTTAGAATTATTTTCCCATTGAGGTTACTAAAGGGTGTTGAGAAGAGTTCCAAGTGCTCTACAGCAGGTCCATGTTGATTACAAGTTTTCTCTCTGTAAATATGTATATACTAACTCCAACCTCATGATTTATACCTCCAACACACCTTTCCAGTTTGGTAACCAGAAGTTTGTGTTCTAAGTCTGGGACTCTGTTTCGGTGTTGTAAGATAGTACCTTTCTATCAATTTTTAGATTCCACCGATAAGTAATATCATATGATATTTTTCATTGCCTGATTTATGACACTTAGTATGAATGTATGTAGGTCCTTCTGAGTGGCCCTAAATGGCCTTATTTCATTCACTTCATGGCTGAGTAATATTCCATTGTACATATCTACCATAATTTCTTTATCCATTCTTCCTTCCAAGGACTTTTAGGTCGCTTCCGAGTAGAGGCTCTTGTAAACAGGGCTGCATAAATTTTAGAGTGCCTGGGTCCTGTCAATTTACGTTTTTTCCAAGATACAGGCCCAGGAGTGGAAGCGCCATATGCTCTGAAGCTCTGGTTTTTAGATTTTTAAGGAATCACCACCCACTTCTCCAGAGTGGCTGTTAGCAATTTACATTCCCACCATCAGCTTGTCAGGGTTCCCTTTTCTCCACGCCCTGTCCTGCATTTCAGGTTTTACAGTTTGTGAGGTTGGCCATTCTGACTGGTGTGAAGTGATATCTCTTTGTAGTATTAATTTACATTGCCCGCCTGTTTTGTTGGTCAAAAATGGAGTAAGGGTTTTTCCTGAATATATTAAGGAATAACGCATACGGCCTTTTCGGCAAACTGCATCACTGGGGATGTTCAGCAGCTTTGCATGTGCTTTAATGACGAGTGCAAACTACCCCTTGAAATCCCTTTCCTGCAATTCTGCCTTGCTTACAAGGCCTTTACGAATACTTGGCTCAAGAAATGACTCCATTAGAGGTGTCCATTACAACCCTGCATGTTTGTGAATTGCAGTGCCCCTGAGCACCGGTTTTCAACTTGTTTAGGGAAGCAGACACAAAGGGGCAGGATTTCTACAGACCCATTCCAGTTACTGGGGCACCTGAAGGATAGGGAAATTCTTCTTCCATGTAGGAAACTAGAGTAGCATATGCCTGTCCAAACATCTAAGGCTTGTGTCTCATTCCATCCCGCCATTCCCCTTCTTCACCGGAAAATTCCAAGCCGTGCAGAACCGGCTGTTGAGTGTGCTGCCTTCCCAAAGTGGGGAGACTCTAAGGAAAGGAGCTGGGGAACCCGAATACCAGGAGACGTGGAGATGAGGTGACTTTTCCAAAGTCTTCCCGATCAGACGGTGTACCATCCTCTGGATGTGCCATGCATGTTTTAGCTGTAGGAAGGGTCCCCTGCACCTGGAGGTATGGGACCCATGGAATGGGGGCCAGGCAGTATTACTCTAAAAGTGCTGCATTTGCTGTCCCATCCTCACGAAGCCTCTCAGACCAACGAGTGTAGAGCCTTAGGTCCCATCCAGCTCTGTGTCTAGATATGGTCAGTCCAGGTTGCATCACAGCCCTTGAACAAATTTTGTAAGAATTTCTCTCTCTCTCTCACTGTCTTTATTTTGTTCTTGTTATTTAATTTTATAATGGGGTATAGCTGATTTTCAATACTGTGTTTCTTCCTGCTCTACATCTATCCACTTGATTCACTTAAAGAGAGACATCAATACATTCTTTTACAGATTCTTACCAGTCTTATATATCCTTTTCTGGTGATAACAGTGTGCTGAGTCCATCTCTTTGAGCTATAGAGTAGGTGCTGTCGAATACCTATTTTGTTTATGGAACCGTATCTGTGCTAATTTCAACCTCCTGGTTTATGCATCACCCTGCCCCACCTTTCTCCTTTAGCAGCAATAAGTGTGTTTTCTAAATGTGTGACTCCGTTTCTGTTTTGTAATTGCGTTCATGTGTAGGCATTTTTAGATACTATCTATAAGTGATACCTTATGATAAGTCTCTTTTTATGTCTGACTTATGTCACTTAGGATGATCGTACCTCAGTCTCCACGAGTTGCTGCCACTGGCCTTATTTCATTGATTTAATTGCTGAGTAATATTCCATTGTACATAAGTACCACATCTTCTTTATCCATTTTTTCCTTCCAAGGACATGTAAGTTGTACGCAAATCGAGGCGTTTCTAAACAGAGCAGCCCTAAACTTTGGGGTGCCTGTGTCTTGTCGATTTTTTGGTTTTCCCAAGATATACGTCCATGAGGGGAAGTGCTGTATGCTCTGTACCTCTGTGTTTTAGAAGTTTTAAGATACAGCATACACTTCTCAAGAGTGGCCGGTGGCAATTTACATACCGCCGATCAGCATAACAAGGCTCCCTTTTCTCCATGGCCTGTCCTGCATTTCTGGGTTTTACACTTTTTCAGCATGGGCCTTTTGACCAATGCGAAGTGAGACATTTTTGTAATGCTGATTTGCATTGCCCGCTTGTTTAGTTGGCCAAAAAGAGCATCTGCGTTTTTTCCAAAATTTATTCAGGAAAGAACGCAGACGCCCTTTTTGGCAAACTGCATCATTGTCGAAGATCTGCAGAATTTCATGTGCTTTAAAGGCGAGTCCAATCTACCTGTGAAAAACTGTTTCCTGCAATTCTGTCTTGCTTTAAAATCCTCTTCATTGCCTTACCTCAATATATTTTTGGACGAGAGTGATCATTTATAACTCTGCAGGTTTGTGAATTGCAGTGCCCCTGAGTTCCATTTTTCAACTCGCTTTCTTGGGAGCTGGCCGCAAAAGCGCAGGATGGCTTCAGGACCTATTCTGGTTCCCTGGGGCAGGCTGAGCCTTTGGTTAATTCTTCTTCCTGATGGAAATTAGAGTGACCTGTGCCTTTCCCAACACCTAGAGCTAGTCTCTCATTGGTTCCCCCTCTTCCCGTTCATCCTCAAGACAAACTGCCACCTGTATGGAACAGGAGGTTAAAGGTGCTGATTCTCCAAGGAGGGAGATTGCTAGTAAAGCGGCTGGAATGGCGAACCCGAGCACAAGGAGATGAGAAATGAGGTGCGTTTTAGAAACCTTTCCCGATCACTTGGTGTACCATCTTCTGGGTTTCTCATGCATGTTTTCGATGTAGGAAGATGCCCTTGAACCTGGAGATTTGGGACCCATGGGATGGGTAAAACGCAGTATTACTTTAAAGCGTCTGCGTTTGCTCACCCAACCTCACCAAACCTCTCAGCCCCAAGAGTGTCCACCCTTATGTCTCAATCAGCTGCGGGTCTAGATATGGTCAATCCAGGTGGCATCACAGCCCCTGAACGAATTTTGTAAGAATTTCTCTCTCTTTCACTGTCTTTGTTTCACTGGTTTTTAAAATTAATTGAGTTTTATAATGGGGTTTAGCTGCTTTTCACTGCTGTGTTTATGCAGCTTTACACCCACTTGACTCACTTACAGAGAGATATCAATACATAAGTTTTAAGATTCTTAGTAGTCAGATATATTCTTGGGCGGTGAATAGGGGGTGTTGAGTCCAGTTCCCTGAGCAAGGAGTAGGACTTGTCTATTACATATTGGGTTTATGGAACGGTATCTGAGCTAATTTGAAACCCTTGTTTTATGCATCACCTCACCTCACCTTTCCCGTTAGGCAGCCATAGTGTGATTTCTAAACGTGTGACTCTGTTCTGTTTTGTAATTCAGTTCAAGGGTAGAGGTTTTTACATTCCCTCTATAAGTGATATCTTATGATAAGTGTCCTTTTCTGTGTGACTTATTGCACTTAGAATCGTCGTACCTAAATCCACTCATCATGCTGCTACTAGCCTTATGACGTTGATTTCATGGCTGAGTGATATTCCATTGTACATAAGGAGCACAACTTCTTTATCCATTTTTCTCTTTCCTGGGATATTTAAGGTGTAACGAAGTGGAGGTTCTTGTCAACAGAGCAGCCCTAAACTTTGGGGTGCTTGTGTCTTGCTGATTTTTAGTTTTCCCAATTTATACGCCCATGAGTGGAAGTGCCCTATGCTCTCTAAGCTGAGTTTTGTAGATGTTTCAGGACACACCGTACACTTCTCCAGAGTGGCTGTTGGCAATTTACATCCTGCCCATCAGCGTAGCAAGGCTTCCGTTTCTCCATGGCCTGTCCTGCGTTTTTGGTTTTGACACTTTATTCAGCATGTCCCTTTTGACCGATGGGAAGCGAGACTTCTTTGTACCGCTGATTTGCCTTTCCAGGATGCTTGGACGGCCAAACAGGGCGTGTACGTTTTTTCCTGAATATATTCAGGAAAAAACGCATACGCTCTTTTTGGTCAAGGGCATCATTGTCGAGGTTTTGCCGCTTTTCCTGTGCTTTAAAGGCGATTCGAATCTGCCTCCTGAAATCTGTTTCCTGCAATTCTGCCTTGCTTTCAAATCCTCTTCGTTGCCTTCCCTCAATATATTTGTAGACGAGAGTTATCATTTATAAGTCTGCAGGTTTGTGAATTGCAGTGACCCTGAGCTCCATTTTTCAACTCGGTTTCTTGGGAGCTGGCCGCAGAAGCGCAGGATTTCTTTAGGCCCTATTCTGCTTCCGGGCGGCACTCTGAGCCTGTGGTTAATTCTTCTTCCTGATGGGAAAATAGAGTGACCTGTGCGTGTCCCAACACCTAGAGCTAGTCTCTCATTGGTTCCCCCTCTTCCCGTTCATCCTCAAGACAAACTGCCACCTGTATGGAACAGGAGGTTAAAGGTGCTGATTCTCCAAGGAGGGAGATTGCTAGTAAAGCGGCTGGAATGGCGAACCCGAGCACAAGGAGATGAGAAATGAGGTGCGTTTTAGAAACCTTTCCCGATCACTCGGTGTACCATCTTCTGGGTTTCTCATGCATGTTTTCGATGTAGGAAGATGCCCTTGAACCTGGAGATTTGGCACCCATGGGATGGGTACCACGCAGTATTACTTTAATGGGTCTGCGTTTGCTCACCCAACCTCACCAAACCTCTCAGCCCCAAGAGTGTCCACCCTTGTGTCTCAATCAGCTGCGGGTCTAGATATGGTGAATCCAGGTGGCATCAGAGCCCCTTAACGAATTTTGTAAGAATTTCTCTCTCTTTCACTGTCTTTGCTTCACGGGTTTTTAAAATTAATTGAGTTTTATAATGGGGTTTAGCTGCTTTTTTACTGCTGTGTTTATGCAGCTTTACACCCACTTGACTCACTTACAGAGAGATATCAATACATAGGTTTTAAGATTCTTACTAGTCAGATATATTCTTGGGCGGTGAATAGAGGGTGTTGAGTCTAGTTCACTGAGCAAGGAGTAGGTCTTGTCTATTACGTATTGGGTTTATGGAACGGTATCTGAGCTAATTTGAAACCCTTGTTTTATGCGTCACCCCACCTCACCTTTCCCGTTAGGCAGCCATAGTGTGTTTTCTAACTGTGTGAATCCGTTCTGTTTTGTAATTCAGTTCAAGGGTAGCGGTTTTTACATTCCCTCTATAGGTGATAACTTATGATAAGTGTCTTTTTCTGTGTGACTTATTGCACTTAGAATCGTCGTACCTAAATCCACTCATCATGCTGCTACTAGCCTTATGACGTTGATTTCATGGCTGAGTGATATTCCATTGTACATAAGGACCACAACTTCTTTATCCATTTTTCTCTTTCCTGGGATATTTAAGGTGTAACGAAGTGGAGGTTCTTGTCAACAGAGCAGCCCTAAACTTTGGGGTGCTTGGGTCTTGCTGATTTTTAGTTTTCCTAAATTATACGCCCATGAGTGAAAGTGCCCTATGCTCTCTAAGCTGAGTTTTGTAAATGTTTCAGGACACACCGTACACTTCTCCAGAGTGGCTGTTGGCAATTTACATCCCGCCCATCAGCGTAGCAAGGCTCCCGTTTCTCCGTGGCCTGTCCTGCATTTCTGGTTTTGACACTTTACTCAGCATGGCCCTTTTGACCGATGGGAAGCGAGACTTCTTTGTAGCGCTGATTTGCCTTTCCAGGTTGCTTGGTTGGCCAAAAAGGGCGTATGCGTTTTTTCCTGAATATATTCAGGAAAAAACGCATACGCCCTTTTTGGCCAAGGGCATCATTGTCGAGGTTTTGCCGCTTTTCCTGTGCTTTAAAGGCGATTCGAATCTGCCTCCTGAAATCTGTTTCCTGCAATTCTGCCTTGCTTTCAAATCCTCTTTGTTGCCTTCCCTCAATATATTTGTAGACGAGAGTTATCATTTATAAGTCTGCAGGTTTGTGAATTGCAGTGCCCCCGAGCTCCATTTTTCAACTCGCTCTCTTGGGAGCTGGCCGCAAAAGCGCAGGATTGCTTTAGGCCCTATTCTGCTTCCGGGCGGCAGACTGAGCCTGTGGTTAATTCTTCTTCCTGATGGGAAAATAGAGTGACCTGTGCCTGTCCCAACACCTAGAGCTAGTCTCTCATTGGTTCCCCGTCTTCCCGTTCACCCTCAGTTCAAATTGCCACCTGTATGGAACAGGAGGTTAAAGGTGCTGATTCTCCAAGGAGGGAGATTGCTAGTAAAGCGGCTGGAATGGCGAACCCGAGCACAAGGAGACGAGAAATGAGGTGCGTTTTAGAAACCTTTCCCAATCACTCGGTGGACCGTCTTCTGGGTTTCTCATGCATGTTTTCGATGTAGGAAGATGCCCTTGAACCTGGAGATTTGGGACCCATGGGATGGGTACCACGCAGTATTACTTTAAAGCGTCTGCGTTTGCTCACCGAACCTCACCAAACCCCTCAGCCCCAAGAGTGTCCACCCTTATGTCTCAATCAGCTGCGGGTCTAGATATGGTCAATCCAGGTGGCATCACAGCGCCTGAACGAATTTTGTAAGAATTTCTCTCCCTTTCACTGTCTTTGTTTCACGGGTTTTTAAAATTAATTGAGTTTTATAATGGGGTTTAGCTGCTTTTCACTGCTGTGTTTATGCAGCTTTACACCCACTTGACTCACTTACAGAGAGATATCAATACATAGGTTTTAAGATTCTTACTAGTCAGATATAATCTTGGGCGGTGAATAGGGGGTGTTGAGTCCAGTTCCCTGAGCAAGGAGTAGGTCTTGTCTATTACGTATTGGGTTTATGGAACGGTATCTGAGCTAATTTGAAACCCTTGTTTTATGCATCACCCCACCTCACCTTTGCCGTTAGGCAGCCATAGTGTGTTTTCTAACCGTGTGAATCTGTTCTGTTTTGTAATTCAGTTCAAGGGTAGCAGTTTTTACATTCCCTCTATAGGTGATAACTTATGATAAGTGTCTTTTTCTGTGTGACTTATTGCACTTAGAATCGTCGTACCTAAATCCACTCATCATGCTGCTACTAGCCTTATGACGTTGATTTCATGGCTGAGTGATATTCCATTGTACATAAGGACCACAACTTCTTTATCCATTTTTCTCTTTCCTGGGATATTTAAGGTGTAACGAAGTGGAGGTTCTTGTCAACAGAGCAGCCCTAAACTTTGGGGTGCTTGTGTCTTGCTGATTTTTAGTTTTCCCAATTTATATGCCCATGAGTGGAAGTGCCCTATGCTCTCTAAGCTGAGTTTTGTAAATGTTTCAGGACACACCGTACACTTCTCCAGAGTGGCTGTTGGCAATTTACATCCCGCCCATCAGCGTAGCAAGGCTCCCGTTTCTCCGTGGCCTGTCCTGCATTTCTGGTTTTGACACTTTATTCAGCATGGCCCTTTTGACCCATGGGAAGCGAGACTTCTTTGTAGCGCTGATTTGCCTTTCCAGGTTGCTTGGTTGGCCAAAAAGGGCGTATGCGTTTTTTCCTGAATATATTCAGGAAAAAACGCATACGCCCTTTTTGGCCAAGGGCATCATTGTCGAGGTTTTGCCACTTTTCCTGTGCTTTAAAGGCGATTCGAATATTCCTCCTGAAATCTGTTTCCTGCAATTCTGCCTTGCTTTCAAATCCTCTTTGTTGCCTTCCCTCAATATATTTGTAGACGAGAGTTATCATTTATAAGTCTGCAGGTTTGTGAATTGCAGTGCCCCTGAGCTCCATTTTTCAACTCGCTCTCTTGGGAGCTGGCCGCAAAAGCGCAGGATTGCTTTAGGCCCTATTCTGCTTCCGGGCGGCAGACTGAGCCTGTGGTTAATTCTTCTTCCTGATGGGAAAATAGAGTGACCTGTGCCTGTCCCAAAACCTAGAGCTAGTCTCTCATTGGTTCCCCGTCTTCCCGTTCACCGTCAGTTCAAATTGCCACCTGTATGGAACAGGAGGTTAAAGGTGCTGATTCTCCAAGGAGGGAGATTGCTAGTAAAGCGGCTGGAATGGCAAACCCGAGCACAAGGAGACGAGAAATGAGGTGCGTTTTAGAAACCTTTCCCAATCACTCGGTGGACCGTCTTCTGGGTTTCTCATGCATGTTTTCGATGTAGGAAGATGCCCTTGAACCTGGAGATTTGGGACCCATGGGACGGGTACCATGCAGTATTACTTTAAAGCGTCTGCGTTTGCTCACCGAACCTCACCAAACCCCTCAGCCCCAAGAGTGTCCACCCTTATGTCTCAATCAGTTGCGGGTCTAGATATGGTCAATCCAGGTGGCATCACAGCGCCTGAACGAATTTTGTAAGAATTTCTCTCCCTTTCACTGTCTTTGTTTCACGGGTTTTTAAAATTAATTGAGTTTTATAATGGGGTTTAGCTGCTTTTCACTGCTGTGTTTATGCAGCTTTACACCCATTTGACTCACTTACAGAGAAATATCAATACATAGGTTTTAAGATTCTTACTAGTCAGATATAATCTTGGGCGGTGAATAGGGGGTGTTGAGTCCAGTTCCCTGAGCAAGGAGTAGGTCTTGTCTATTACGTATTGGGTTTATGGAACGGTATCTGAGCTAATTTGAAACCCTTGTTTTATGCATCACCCCACCTCACCTTTCCCGTTAGGCAGCCATAGTGTGTTTTCTAACCGTGTGAATCTGTTCTGTTTTGTAATTCAGTTTAAGGGTAGCGGTTTTTACATTCCCTCTATAGGTGATAACTTATGATAAGTGTCTTTTTCTGTGTGACTTATTGCACTTAGAATCGTCGTACCTAAATCCACTCATCATGCTGCTACTAGCCTTATGACGTTGATTTCATGGCTGAGTGATATTCCATTGTACATAAGGACCACAACTTCTTTATCCATTTTTCTCTTTCCTGGGATATTTAAGGTGTAACGAAGTGGAGGTTCTTGTCAACAGAGCAGCCCTAAACTTTGGGGTGCTTGTGTCTTGCTGATTTTTAGTTTTCCCAATTTATACGCCCATGAGTGGAAGTGCCCTATGCTCTCTAAGCTGAGTTTTGTAAATGTTTCAGGACACACCGTACACTTCTCCAGAGTGGCTGTTGGCAATTTACATCCCGCCCATCAGCGTAGCAAGGCTCCCGTTTCTCCGTGGCCTGTCCTTCATTTCTGGTTTTGACACTTTACTCAGCATGGCCCTTTTGACCGATGGGAAGCGAGACTTCTTTGTAGCGCTGATTTGCCTTTCCAGGTTGCTTGGTTGGCCAAAAAGGGCGTATGCGTTTTTTCCTGAATATATTCAGGAAAAAACGCATACGCCCTTTTTGGCCAAGGGCATCATTGTCGAGGTTTTGCCGCTTTTCCTGTGCTTTAAAGGCGATTCGAATCTGCCTCCTGAAATCTGTTTCCTGCAATTCTGCCTTGCTTTCAAATCCTCTTTGTTGCATTCCCTCAATATATTTGTAGACGAGAGTTATCATTTATAAGTCTGCAGGTTTGTGAATTGCAGTGCCCCCGAGCTCCATTTTTCAACTCGCTCTCTTGGGAGCTGGCCGCAAAAGCGCAGGATTGCTTTAGGCCCTATTCTGCTTCCGGGCGGCAGACTGAGCCTGTGGTTAATTCTTCTTCCTGATGGGAAAATAGAGTGACCTGTGCCTGTCCCAACACCTAGAGCTAGTCTCTCATTGGTTCCCCGTCTTCCCGTTCACCCTCAGTTCAAATTGCCACCTGTATGGAACAGGAGGTTAAAGGTGCTGATTCTCCAAGGAGGGAGATTGCTAGTAAAGCGGCTGGAATGGCGAACCCGAGCACAAGGAGACGAGAAATGAGGTGCGTTTTAGAAACCTTTCCCAATCACTCGGTGGACCGTCTTCTAGGTTTCTCATGCATGTTTTCGATGTAGGAAGATGCCCTTGAACCTGGAGATTTGGGACCCATGGGATGGGTACCACGCAGTATTACTTTAAAGCGTCTGCGTTTGCTCACCGAACCTCACCAAACCCCTCAGCCCCAAGAGTGTCCACCCTTATGTCTCAATCAGCTGCGGGTCTAGATATGGTCAATCCAGGTGGCATCACAGCGCCTGAACGAATTTTGTAAGAATTTCTCTCCCTTTCACTGTCTTTGTTTCATGGGTTTTTAAAATTAATTGAGTTTTATAATGGGGTTTAGCTGCTTTTCACTGCTGTGTTTATGCAGCTTTACACCCACTTGACTCACTTACAGAGAGATGTCAATACATAGGTTTTAAGATTCTTACTAGTCAGATATACTCTTGGGCGGTGAATAGGGGGTGTTGAGTCCAGTTCCCTGAGCAAGGAGTAGGTCTTGTCTATTACGTATTGGGTTTATGGAACGGTATCTGAGCTAATTTGAAACCCTTGTTTTATGCATCACCCCACCTCACCTTTCCCGTTAGGCAGCCATAGTGTGTTTTCTAACCGTGTGAATCTGTTCTGTTTTGTAATTCAGTTCAAGGGCAGCGGTTTTTACATTCCCTCTATAGGTGATATCTTATGATAAGTGTCTTTTTCTGTGTGACTTATTTGACTTAGAATCGTCGTACCTAAATCCACTCATCATGCTGCTACTAGCCTTATGACGTTGATTTCATGGCTGAGTGATATTCCATTGTACATAAGGACCACAACTTCTTTATCCATTTTTCTCTTTCCTGGGATATTTAAGGTGTAACGAAGTGGAGGTTCTTGTCAACAGAGCAGCCCTAAACTTTGGGGTGCTTGTGTCTTGCTGATTTTTAGTTTTCCCAATTTATACGCCCATGAGTGGAAGTGCCCTATGCTCTCTAAGCTGAGTTTTGTAAATGTTTCAGGACACACCGTACACTTCTCCAGAGTGGCTGTTGGCAATTTACATCACGTCCATCAGCGTAGCAAGGCTCCCGTTTCTCCGTGGCCTGTCCTGCATTTCTGGTTTTGACACTTTATTCAGCATGGCCCTTTTGACCGATGGGAAGCGAGACTTCTTTGTAGCGCTGATTTGCCTTTCCAGGTTGCTTGGTTGGCCAAAAAGGGCGTATGCGTTTTTTCCTGAATATATTCAGGAAAAAACGCATACGCACTTTTTGGCCAAGGGCATCATTGTCGAGGTTTTGCCGCTTTTCCTGTGCTTTAAAGGCGATTCGAATCTGCCTCCTGAAATCTGTTTCCTGCAATTCTGCCTTGCTTTCAAATCCTCTTTGTTGCCTTCCCTCAATATATTTGTAGACGAGAGTTATCATTTATAAGTCTGCAGGTTTGTGAATTGCAGTGCCCCTGAGCTCCATTTTTCAACTCGCTCTCTTGGGAGCTGGCCGCAAAAGCGCAGGATTGCTTTAGGCCCTATTCTGCTTCCGGGCGGCAGACTGAGCCTGTGGTTAATTCTTCTTCCTGATGGGAAAATAGAGTGACCTGTGCCTGTCCCAACACCTAGAGCTAGTCTCTCATTGGTTCCCCCTCTTCCCGTTCACCCTCAGGACAAATTGCAACCTGTATGGAACAGGAGGTTAAAGGTGCTGATTCTCCAAGGAGGGAGATTGCTAGTAAAGCGGCTGGAATGGCGAACCCGAGCACAAGGAGACGAGAAATGAGGTGCCTTTTAGAAACCTTTCCCAATCACTCGGTGGACCGTCTTCTGGGTTTCTCATGCATGTTTTCGATGTAGGAAGATGCCCTTGAACCTGGAGATTTGGGACCCATGGGATGGGTACCACGCAGTATTACTTTAAAGCGTCTGCGTTTGCTCACCGAACCTCACCAAACCCCTCAGCCCCAAGAGTGTCCACCCTTATGTCTCAATCAGCTGCGGGTCTAGATATGGTCAATCCAGGTGGCATCACAGCGCCTGAACGAATTTTGTAAGAATTTCTCTCCCTTTCACTGTCTTTGTTTCACGGGTTTTTAAAATTAATTGAGTTTTATAATGGGGTTTAGCTGCTTTTCACTGCTGTGTTTATGCAGCTTTACACCCACTTGACTCACTTACAGAGAGATATCAATACATAGGTTGTAAGATTCTTACTAGTCAGATATAATCTTGGGCGGTGAATAGGGGGTGTTGAGTCCAGTTCCCTGAGCAAGGAGTAGGTCTTGTCTATTACGTATTGGGTTTATGGAACGGTATCTGAGCTAATTTGAAACCCTTGTTTTATGCATCACCCCACCTCACCTTTCCCGTTAGCCAGCCATAGTGTGTTTTCTAACTGTGTGAATCCGTTCTGTTTTGTAATTCAGTTCAAGGGTAGCGGTTTTTACATTCCCTCTATAGGTGATAACTTATGATAAGTGTCTTTTTCTGTGTGACTTATTGCACTTAGAATCGTCGTACCTAAATCCACTCATCATGCTGCTACTAGCCTTATGACGTTGATTTCATGGCTGAGTGATATTCCATTGTACATAAGGACCACAACTTCTTTATCCATTTTTCTCTTTCCTGGGATATTTAAGGTGTAACGAAGTGGAGGTTCTTGTCAACAGAGCAGCCCTAAACTTTGGGGTGCTTGGGTCTTGCTGATTTTTAGTTTTCCCAAATTATACGCCCATGAGTGAAAGTGCCCTATGCTCTCTAAGCTGAGTTTTGTAAATGTTTCAGGACACACCGTACACTTCTCCAGAGTGGCTGTTGGCAATTTACATCCCGCCCATCAGCGTAGCAAGGCTCCCGTTTCTCCGTGGCCTGTCCTGCATTTCTGGTTTTGACACTTTACTCAGCATGGCCCTTTTGACCGATGGGAAGCGAGACTTCTTTGTAGCGCTGATTTGCCTTTCCAGGTTGCTTGGTTGGCCAAAAAGGGCGTATGCGTTTTTTCCTGAATATATTCAGGAAAAAACGCATACGCCCTTTTTGGCCAAGGGCATCATTGTCGAGGTTTTGCCGCTTTTCCTGTGCTTTAAAGGCGATTCGAATCTGCCTCCTGAAATCTGTTTCCTGCAATTCTGCCTTGCTTTCAAATCCTCTTTGTTGCCTTCCCTCAATATATTTGTAGACGAGAGTTATCATTTATAAGTCTGCAGGTTTGTGAATTGCAGTGCCCCCGAGCTCCATTTTTCAACTCGCTCTCTTGGGAGCTGGCCGCAAAAGCGCAGGATTGCTTTAGGCCCTATTCTGCTTCCGGGCGGCAGACTGAGCCTGTGGTTAATTCTTCTTCCTGATGGGAAAATAGAGTGACCTGTGCCTGTCCCAACACCTAGAGCTAGTCTCTCATTGGTTCCCCGTCTTCCCGTTCACCCTCAGTTCAAATTGCCACCTGTATGGAACAGGAGGTTAAAGGTGCTGATTCTCCAAGGAGGGAGATTGCTAGTAAAGCGGCTGGAATGGCGAACCCGAGCACAAGGAGACGAGAAATGAGGTGCGTTTTAGAAACCTTTCCCAATCACTCGGTGGACCGTCTTCTGGGTTTCTCATGCATGTTTTCGATGTAGGAAGATGCCCTTGAACCTGGAGATTTGGGACCCATGGGATGGGTACCACGCAGTATTACTTTAAAGCGTCTGCGTTTGCTCACCGAACCTCACCAAACCCCTCAGCCCCAAGAGTGTCCACCCTTATGTCTCAATCAGCTGCGGGTCTAGATATGGTCAATCCAGGTGGCATCACAGCGCCTGAACGAATTTTGTAAGAATTTCTCTCCCTTTCACTGTCTTTGTTTCACGGGTTTTTAAAATTAATTGAGTTTTATAATGGGGTTTAGCTGCTTTTCACTGCTGTGTTTATGCAGCTTTACACCCACTTGACTCACTTACAGAGAGATATCAATACATAGGTTTTAAGATTCTTACTAGTCAGATATAATCTTGGGCGGTGAATAGGGGGTGTTGAGTCCAGTTCCCTGAGCAAGGAGTAGGTCTTGTCTATTACGTATTGGGTTTATGGAACGGTATCTGAGCTAATTTGAAACCCTTGTTTTATGCATCACCCCACCTCACCTTTGCCGTTAGGCAGCCATAGTGTGTTTTCTAACCGTGTGAATCTGTTCTGTTTTGTAATTCAGTTCAAGGGTAGCAGTTTTTACATTCCCTCTATAGGTGATAACTTATGATAAGTGTCTTTTTCTGTGTGACTTATTGCACTTAGAATCGTCGTACCTAAATCCACTCATCATGCTGCTACTAGCCTTATGACGTTGATTTCATGGCTGAGTGATATTCCATTGTACATAAGGACCACAACTTCTTTATCCATTTTTCTCTTTCCTGGGATATTTAAGGTGTAACGAAGTGGAGGTTCTTGTCAACAGAGCAGCCCTAAACTTTGGGGTGCTTGTGTCTTGCTGATTTTTAGTTTTCCCAATTTATATGCCCATGAGTGGAAGTGCCCTATGCTCTCTAAGCTGAGTTTTGTAAATGTTTCAGGACACACCGTACACTTCTCCAGAGTGGCTGTTGGCAATTTACATCCCGCCCATCAGCGTAGCAAGGCTCCCGTTTCTCCGTGGCCTGTCCTGCATTTCTGGTTTTGACACTTTATTCAGCATGGCCCTTTTGACCCATGGGAAGCGAGACTTCTTTGTAGCGCTGATTTGCCTTTCCAGGTTGCTTGGTTGGCCAAAAAGGGCGTATGCGTTTTTTCCTGAATATATTCAGGAAAAAACGCATACGCCCTTTTTGGCCAAGGGCATCATTGTCGAGGTTTTGCCACTTTTCCTGTGCTTTAAAGGCGATTCGAATATTCCTCCTGAAATCTGTTTCCTGCAATTCTGCCTTGCTTTCAAATCCTCTTTGTTGCCTTCCCTCAATATATTTGTAGACGAGAGTTATCATTTATAAGTCTGCAGGTTTGTGAATTGCAGTGCCCCTGAGCTCCATTTTTCAACTCGCTCTCTTGGGAGCTGGCCGCAAAAGCGCAGGATTGCTTTAGGCCCTATTCTGCTTCCGGGCGGCAGACTGAGCCTGTGGTTAATTCTTCTTCCTGATGGGAAAATAGAGTGACCTGTGCCTGTCCCAAAACCTAGAGCTAGTCTCTCATTGGTTCCCCGTCTTCCCGTTCACCGTCAGTTCAAATTGCCACCTGTATGGAACAGGAGGTTAAAGGTGCTGATTCTCCAAGGAGGGAGATTGCTAGTAAAGCGGCTGGAATGGCAAACCCGAGCACAAGGAGACGAGAAATGAGGTGCGTTTTAGAAACCTTTCCCAATCACTCGGTGGACCGTCTTCTGGGTTTCTCATGCATGTTTTCGATGTAGGAAGATGCCCTTGAACCTGGAGATTTGGGACCCATGGGACGGGTACCATGCAGTATTACTTTAAAGCGTCTGCGTTTGCTCACCGAACCTCACCAAACCCCTCAGCCCCAAGAGTGTCCACCCTTATGTCTCAATCAGTTGCGGGTCTAGATATGGTCAATCCAGGTGGCATCACAGCGCCTGAACGAATTTTGTAAGAATTTCTCTCCCTTTCACTGTCTTTGTTTCACGGGTTTTTAAAATTAATTGAGTTTTATAATGGGGTTTAGCTGCTTTTCACTGCTGTGTTTATGCAGCTTTACACCCATTTGACTCACTTACAGAGAAATATCAATACATAGGTTTTAAGATTCTTACTAGTCAGATATAATCTTGGGCGGTGAATAGGGGGTGTTGAGTCCAGTTCCCTGAGCAAGGAGTAGGTCTTGTCTATTACGTATTGGGTTTATGGAACGGTATCTGAGCTAATTTGAAACCCTTGTTTTATGCATCACCCCACCTCACCTTTCCCGTTAGGCAGCCATAGTGTGTTTTCTAACCGTGTGAATCTGTTCTGTTTTGTAATTCAGTTTAAGGGTAGCGGTTTTTACATTCCCTCTATAGGTGATAACTTATGATAAGTGTCTTTTTCTGTGTGACTTATTGCACTTAGAATCGTCGTACCTAAATCCACTCATCATGCTGCTACTAGCCTTATGACGTTGATTTCATGGCTGAGTGATATTCCATTGTACATAAGGACCACAACTTCTTTATCCATTTTTCTCTTTCCTGGGATATTTAAGGTGTAACGAAGTGGAGGTTCTTGTCAACAGAGCAGCCCTAAACTTTGGGGTGCTTGTGTCTTGCTGATTTTTAGTTTTCCCAATTTATACGCCCATGAGTGGAAGTGCCCTATGCTCTCTAAGCTGAGTTTTGTAAATGTTTCAGGACACACCGTACACTTCTCCAGAGTGGCTGTTGGCAATTTACATCCCGCCCATCAGCGTAGCAAGGCTCCCGTTTCTCCGTGGCCTGTCCTTCATTTCTGGTTTTGACACTTTACTCAGCATGGCCCTTTTGACCGATGGGAAGCGAGACTTCTTTGTAGCGCTGATTTGCCTTTCCAGGTTGCTTGGTTGGCCAAAAAGGGCGTATGCGTTTTTTCCTGAATATATTCAGGAAAAAACGCATACGCCCTTTTTGGCCAAGGGCATCATTGTCGAGGTTTTGCCGCTTTTCCTGTGCTTTAAAGGCGATTCGAATCTGCCTCCTGAAATCTGTTTCCTGCAATTCTGCCTTGCTTTCAAATCCTCTTTGTTGCATTCCCTCAATATATTTGTAGACGAGAGTTATCATTTATAAGTCTGCAGGTTTGTGAATTGCAGTGCCCCCGAGCTCCATTTTTCAACTCGCTCTCTTGGGAGCTGGCCGCAAAAGCGCAGGATTGCTTTAGGCCCTATTCTGCTTCCGGGCGGCAGACTGAGCCTGTGGTTAATTCTTCTTCCTGATGGGAAAATAGAGTGACCTGTGCCTGTCCCAACACCTAGAGCTAGTCTCTCATTGGTTCCCCGTCTTCCCGTTCACCCTCAGTTCAAATTGCCACCTGTATGGAACAGGAGGTTAAAGGTGCTGATTCTCCAAGGAGGGAGATTGCTAGTAAAGCGGAGGGAATGGCGAACCCGAGCACAAGGAGACGAGAAATGAGGTGCGTTTTAGAAACCTTTCCCAATCACTCGGTGGACCGTCTTCTGGGTTTCTCATGCATGTTTTCGATGTAGGAAGATGCCCTTGAACCTGGAGATTTGGGACCCATGGGATGGGTACCACGCAGTATTACTTTAAAGCGTCTGCGTTTGCTCACCGAACCTCACCAAACCCCTCAGCCCCAAGAGTGTCCACCCTTATGTCTCAATCAGCTGCGGGTCTAGATATGGTCAATCCAGGTGGCATCACAGCGCCTGAACGAATTTTGTAAGAATTTCTCTCCCTTTCACTGTCTTTGTTTCATGGGTTTTTAAAATTAATTGAGTTTTATAATGGGGTTTAGCTGCTTTTCACTGCTGTGTTTATGCAGCTTTACACCCACTTGACTCACTTACAGAGAGATGTCAATACATAGGTTTTAAGATTCTTACTAGTCAGATATACTCTTGGGCGGTGAATAGGGGGTGTTGAGTCCAGTTCCCTGAGCAAGGAGTAGGTCTTGTCTATTACGTATTGGGTTTATGGAACGGTATCTGAGCTAATTTGAAACCCTTGTTTTATGCATCACCCCACCTCACCTTTCCCGTTAGGCAGCCATAGTGTGTTTTCTAACCGTGTGAATCTGTTCTGTTTTGTAATTCAGTTCAAGGGCAGCGGTTTTTACATTCCCTCTATAGGTGATATCTTATGATAAGTGTCTTTTTCTGTGTGACTTATTTGACTTAGAATCGTCGTACCTAAATCCACTCATCATGCTGCTACTAGCCTTATGACGTTGATTTCATGGCTGAGTGATATTCCATTGTACATAAGGACCACAACTTCTTTATCCATTTTTCTCTTTCCTGGGATATTTAAGGTGTAACGAAGTGGAGGTTCTTGTCAACAGAGCAGCCCTAAACTTTGGGGTGCTTGTGTCTTGCTGATTTTTAGTTTTCCCAATTTATACGCCCATGAGTGGAAGTGCCCTATGCTCTCTAAGCTGAGTTTTGTAAATGTTTCAGGACACACCGTACACTTCTCCAGAGTGGCTGTTGGCAATTTACATCACGTCCATCAGCGTAGCAAGGCTCCCGTTTCTCCGTGGCCTGTCCTGCATTTCTGGTTTTGACACTTTATTCAGCATGGCCCTTTTGACCGATGGGAAGCGAGACTTCTTTGTAGCGCTGATTTGCCTTTCCAGGTTGCTTGGTTGGCCAAAAAGGGCGTATGCGTTTTTTCCTGAATATATTCAGGAAAAAACGCATACGCCCTTTTTGGCCAAGGGCATCATTGTCGAGGTTTTGCCGCTTTTCCTGTGCTTTAAAGGCGATTCGAATCTGCCTCCTGAAATCTGTTTCCTGCAATTCTGCCTTGCTTTCAAATCCTCTTTGTTGCCTTCCCTCAATATATTTGTAGACGAGAGTTATCATTTATAAGTCTGCAGGTTTGTGAATTGCAGTGCCCCTGAGCTCCATTTTTCAACTCGCTCTCTTGGGAGCTGGCCGCAAAAGCGCAGGATTGCTTTAGGCCCTATTCTGCTTCCGGGCGGCAGACTGAGCCTGTGGTTAATTCTTCTTCCTGATGGGAAAATAGAGTGACCTGTGCCTGTCCCAACACCTAGAGCTAGTCTCTCATTGGTTCCCCCTCTTCCCGTTCACCCTCAGGACAAATTGCAACCTGTATGGAACAGGAGGTTAAAGGTGCTGATTCTCCAAGGAGGGAGATTGCTAGTAAAGCGGCTGGAATGGCGAACCCGAGCACAAGGAGACGAGAAATGAGGTGCCTTTTAGAAACCTTTCCCAATCACTCGGTGGACCGTCTTCTGGGTTTCTCATGCATGTTTTCGATGTAGGAAGATGCCCTTGAACCTGGAGATTTGGGACCCATGGGATGGGTACCACGCAGTATTACTTTAAAGCGTCTGCGTTTGCTCACCGAACCTCACCAAACCCCTCAGCCCCAAGAGTGTCCAACCTTATGTCTCAATCAGCTGCGGGTCTAGATATGGTCAATCCAGGTGGCATCACAGCGCCTGAACGAATTTTGTAAGAATTTCTCTCCCTTTCACTGTCTTTGTTTCACGGGTTTTTAAAATTAATTGAGTTTTATAATGGGATTTAGCTGCTTTTCACTGCTGTGTTTATGCAGCTTTACACCCACTTGACTCACTTACAGAGAGATGTCAATACATAGGTTTTAAGATTCTTACTAGTCAGATATAATCTTGGGCGGTGAATACGGGGTGTTGAGTCCAGTTCCCTGAGCAAGGAGTAGGTCTTGTCTATTACGTATTGGGTTTATGGAACGGTATCTGAGCTAATTTGAAACCCTTGTTTTATGCATCACCCCACCTCACCTTTCCCGTTAGGCAGCCATAGTGTGTTTTCTAACCGTGTGAATCTGTTCTGTTTTGTAATTCAGTTCAAGGGTAGCGGTGTTTACATTCCCTCTATAGGTGATAACTTATGATAAGTGTCTTTTTCTGTGTGACTTATTGCACTTAGAATCGTCGTACCTAAATCCACTCATCATGCTGCTACTAGCCTTATGACGTTGATTTCATGGCTGAGTGATATTCCATTGTACATAAGGACCACAACTTCTTTATCCATTTTTCTCTTTCCTGGGATATTTAAGGTGTAACGAAGTGGAGGTTCTTGTCAACAGAGCAGCCCTAAACTTTGGGGTGCTTGTGTCTTGCTGATTTTTAGTTTTCCCAATTTATACGCCCATGAGTGGAAGTGCCCTATGCTCTCTAAGCTGAGTTTTGTAAATGTTTCAGGACACACCGTACACTTCTCCAGAGTGGCTGTTGGCAATTTACATCCCGCCCATCAGCGTAGCAAGGCTCCCGTTTCTCCGTGGCCTGTCCTGCATTTCTGGTTTTGACACTTTATTCAGCATGGCCCTTTTGACCGATGGGAAGCGAGACTTCTTTGTAGCGCTGATTTGCCTTTCCAGGTTGCTTGGTTGGCCAAAAAGGGCGTATGGGTTTTTTCCTGAATATATTCAGGAAAAAACGCATACGCCCTTTTTGGCCAAGGGCATCATTGTCGAGGTTTTGCCGCTTTTCCTGTGCTTTAAAGGCGATTCGAATCTGCCTCCTGAAATCTGTTTCCTGCAATTCTGCCTTGCTTTCAAATCCTCTTTGTTGCCTTCCCTCAATATATTTGTAGACGAGAGTTATCATTTATAAGTCTGCAGGTTTGTGAATTGCAGTGCCCCTGAGCTCCATTTTTCAACTCGCTCTCTTGGGAGCTGGCCGCAAAAGCGCAGGATTGCTTTAGGCCCTATTCTGCTTCCGGGCGGCAGACTGAGCCTGTGGTTAATTCTTCTTCCTGATGGGAAAATAGAGTGACCTGTGCCTGTCCCAACACGTAGAGCTAGTCTCTCATTGGTTCCCCCTCTTCCCGTTCACCCTCAGGACAAATTGCAACCTGTATGGAACAGGAGGTTAAAGGTGCTGATTCTCCAAGGAGGGAGATTGCTAGTAAAGCGGCTGGAATGGCGAACCCGAGCACAAGGAGATGAGAAATGAGGTGCGTTTTAGAAACCTTTCCCGTTCACTCGGTGGACCGTCTTCTAGGTTTCTCATGCATGTTTTCGATGTAGGAAGATGCCCTTGAACCTTGAGATTTGGGACCCATGGGATGGGTACCACGCAGTATTACTTTAAAGCGTCTGCGTTTGCTCACCCAACCTCACCAAACCTCTCAGCCCCAAGAGTGTCCACCCTTATGTCTCAATCAGCTGCGGGTCTAGATACGGTCAATCCAGGTGGCATCACAGCCCCTGAACGAATTTTGTAAGAATTTCTCTCCCTTTCACTGTCTTTGTTTCACGCGTTTTTAAAATTAATTGAGTTTTATAATGGGGTTTAGCTGCTTTTCACTGCTGTGTTTATGCAGCTTTACACCCACTTGACTCACTTACAGAGAGATATCAATACATAGGTTTTAAGATTCTTACTAGTCAGATATACTCTTGGGCGGTGAATAGGGGGTGTTGAGTCCAGTTCCCTGAGCAAGGAGTAGGTCTTGTCTATTACGTATTGGGTTCATGGAACGGTATCTGAGCTAATTTGAAACCCTTGTTTTATGCATCACCCCACCTCACCTTTCCCGTTAGGCAGCCATAGTGTGTTTTCTAACCGAGTGACTCTGTTCTGTTTTGTAATTCAGTTTAAGGGCAGCGGTTTTTACATTCCCTCTATAAGTGATATCTTATGATAAGTGTCTTTTTCTGTGTGACTTATTGCACTTAGAATCGTCGTACCTAAATCCACTCATCATGCTGCTACTAGCCTTATGACGTTGATTTCATGGCTGAGTGATATTCCATTGTACATAAGGACCACAACTTCTTTATCCATTTTTCTCTTTCCTGGGATATTTAAGGTGTAACGAAGTGGAGGTTCTTGTCAACAGAGCAGCCCTAAACTTTGGGGTGCTTGTGTCTTGCTGATTTTTAATTTTCCCAATTTATACGCCCATGAGTGGAAGTGCCCTATGCTCTCTAAGCTGAGTTTTGTAAATGTTTCAGGACACACCGTACACTTCTCCAGAGTGGCTGTTGGCAATTTACATCCCGCCCATCAGCGTAGCAAGGCTCCCGTTTCTCCGTGGCCTGTCCTGCATTTCTGGATTTGACACTTTATTCAGCATGGCCCTTTTGACCGATGGGAAGCGAGACTTCTTTGTAGCGCTGATTTGCCTTTCCAGGTTGCTTGGTTGGCCAAAAAGGGCGTATGCGTTTTTTCCTGAATATATTCAGGAAAAAACGCATACGCCCTTTTTGGCCAAGGGCATCATTGTCGAGGTTTTGCCGCTTTTCCTGTGCTTTAAAGGCGATTCGAATCTGCCTCCTGAAATCTGTTTCCTGCAATTCTGCCTTGCTTTCAAATCCTCTTTGTTGCCTTCCCTCAATATATTTGTAGACGAGAGTTATCATTTATAAGTCTGCAGGTTTGTGAATTGCAGTGCCCCTGAGCTCCATTTTTCAACTCGCTCTCTTGGGAGCTGGCCGCAAAAGCGCAGGATTGCTTTAGGCCCTATTCTGCTTCCGGGCGGCAGACTGAGCCTGTGGTTAATCCTTCTTCCTGATGGGAAAATAGAGTGGCCTGTGCCTGTCCCAACACCTAGAGCTAGTCTCTCATTGGTTCCCCGTCTTCCCGTTCACCCTCAGTTCAAATTGCCACCTGTATGGAACAGGAGGTTAAAGGTGCTGATTCTCCAAGGAGGGAGATTGCTAGTAAAGCGGCTGGAATGGCGAACCCGAGCACAAGGAGACGAGAAATGAGGTGCGTTTTAGAAACCTTTCCCGATCACTCGGTGGACCATCTTCTGGGTTTCTCATGCATGTTTTCGATGTAGGAAGATGCCCTTGAACCTGGAGATTTGGGACCCATGGGATGGGTACCACACAGTATTACTTTAAAGCGTCTGCGTTTGCTCACCGAACCTCACCAAATCCCTCAGCCCCAAGAGTGTCCACCCTTATGTCTCAATCAGCTGCGGGTCTAGATATGGTCAATCCAGGTGGCATCACAGCGCCTGAACGAATTTTGTAAGAATTTCTCTCCCTTTCACTGTCTTTGTTTCACGGGTTTTTAAAATTAATTGAGTTTTATAATGGGGTTTAGCTGCTTTTCACTGCTGTGTTTATGCAGCTTTACACCCACTTGACTCACTTACAGAGAGATATCAATACATAGGTTTTAAGATTCTTACTAGTCAGATATAATCTTGGGCGGTGAATAGGGGGTGTTGAGTCCAGTTCCCTGAGCAAGGAGTAGGTCTTGTCTATTACGTATTGGGTTTATGGAACGGTATCTGAGCTAATTTGAAACCCTTGTTTTATGCATCACCCCACCTCACCTTTCCCGTTAGGCAGCCATAGTGTGTTTTCTAACCGTGTGAATCTGTTCTGTTTTGTAATTCAGTTCAAGGGTAGCAATTTTTACATTCCCTCTATAGGTGATAACTTATGATAAGTGTCTTTTTCTGTGTGACTTATTGCACTTAGAATCGTCGTACCTAAATCCACTCATCATGCTGCTAGTAGCCTTATGACGTTGATTTCATGGCTGAGTGATATTCCATTGTACATAAGGACCACAACTTCTTTATCCATTTTTCTCTTTCCTGGGATATTTAAGGTGTAACGAAGTGGAGGTTCTTGTCAACAGAGCAGCCCTAAACTTTGGGGTGCTTGTGTCTTGCTGATTTTTAGTTTTCCCAATTTATACGCCCATGAGTGGAAGTGCCCTATGCTCTCTAAGCTGAGTTTTGTAAATGTTTCAGGACACACCGTACAGTTCTCCAGAGTGGCTGTTGGCAATTTACATCCCGCCCATCAGCGTAGCAAGGCTCCCGTTTCTCCGTGGCCTGTCCTGCATTTCTGGTTTTGACACTTTATTCAGCATGGCCCTTTTGACCCATGGGAAGCGAGACTTCTTTGTAGCGCTGATTTGCCTTTCCAGGTTGCTTGGTTGGCCAAAAAGGGCGTATGCGTTTTTTCCTGAATATATTCAGGAAAAAACGCATACGCCCTTTTTGGCCAAGGGCATCATTGTCGAGGTTTTGCCACTTTTCCTGTGCTTTAAAGGCGATTCGAATATTCCTCCTGAAATCTGTTTCCTGCAATTCTGCCTTGCTTTCAAATCCTCTTTGTTGCCTTCCCTCAATATATTTGTAGACGAGAGTTATCATTTATAAGTCTGCAGGTTTGTGAATTGCAGTGCCCCTGAGCTCCATTTTTCAACTCGCTCTCTTGGGAGCTGGCCGCAAAAGCGCAGGATTGCTTTAGGCCCTATTCTGCTTCCGGGCGGCAGACTGAGCCTGTGGTTAATTCTTCTTCCTGATGGGAAAATAGAGTGACCTGTGCCTGTCCCAACACCTAGAGCTAGTCTCTCATTGGTTCCCCGTCTTCCCGTTCACCGTCAGTTCAAATTGCCACCTGTATGGAACAGGAGGTTATAGGTGCTGATTCTCCAAGGAGGGAGATTGCTAGTAAAGCGGCTGGAATGGCGAACCCGAGCACAAGGAGACGAGAAATGAGGTGCGTTTTAGAAACCTTTCCCAATCACTCGGTGGACCGTCTTCTGGGTTTCTCATGCATGTTTTCGATGTAGGAAGATGCCCTTGAACCTGGAGATTTGGGACCCATGGGATGGGTACCACGCAGTATTACTTTAAAGCGTCTGCGTTTGCTCACCGAACCTCACCAAACCCCTCAGCCCCAAGAGTGTCCACCCTTATGTCTCAATCAGCTGCGGGTCTAGATATGGTCAATCCAGGTGGCATCACAGCGCCTGAACGAATTTTGTAAGAATTTCTCTCCCTTTCACTGTCTTTGTTTCACGGGTTTTTAAAATTAATTGAGTTTTATAATGGGGTTTAGCTGCTTTTCACTGCTGTGTTTATGCAGCTTTACACCCACTTGACTCACTTACAGAGAGATATCAATACATAGGTTGTAAGATTCTTACTAGTCAGATATAATCTTGGGCGGTGAATAGGGGGTGTTGAGTCCAGTTCCCTGAGCAAGGAGTAGGTCTTGTCTATTACGTATTGGGTTTATGGAACGGTATCTGAGCTAATTTGAAACCCTTGTTTTATGCATCACCCCACCTCACCTTTCCCGTTAGCCAGCCATAGTGTGTTTTCTAACTGTGTGAATCCGTTCTGTTTTGTAATTCAGTTCAAGGGTAGCGGTTTTTACATTCCCTCTATAGGTGATAACTTATGATAAGTGTCTTTTTCTGTGTGACTTATTGCACTTAGAATCGTCGTACCTAAATCCACTCATCATGCTGCTACTAGCCTTATGACGTTGATTTCATGGCTGAGTGATATTCCATTGTACATAAGGACCACAACTTCTTTATCCATTTTTCTCTTTCCTGGGATATTTAAGGTGTAACGAAGTGGAGGTTCTTGTCAACAGAGCAGCCCTAAACTTTGGGGTGCTTGTGTCTTGCTGATTTTTAGTTTTCCCAATTTATATGCCCATGAGTGGAAGTGCCCTATGCTCTCTAAGCTGAGTTTTGTAAATGTTTCAGGACACACCGTACACTTCTCCAGAGTGGCTGTTGGCAATTTACATCCCGCCCATAGGCGTAGCAAGGCTCCCGTTTCTCCGTGGCCTGTCCTGCATTTCTGGTTTTGACACTTTATTCAGCATGGCCCTTTTGACCCATGGGAAGCGAGACTTCTTTGTAGCGCTGATTTGCCTTTCCAGGTTGCTTGGTTGGCCAAAAAGGGCGTATGCGTTTTTTCCTGAATATATTCAGGAAAAAACGCATACGCCCTTTTTGGCCAAGGGCATCATTGTCGAGGTTTTGCCACTTTTCCTGTGCTTTAAAGGCAATTCGAATATTCCTCCTGAAATCTGTTTCCTGCAATTCTGCCTTGCTTTCAAATCCTCTTTGTTGCCTTCCCTCAATATATTTGTAGACGAGAGTTATCATTTATAAGTCTGCAGGTTTGTGAATTGCAGTGCCCCTGAGCTCCATTTTTCAACTCGCTCTCTTGGGAGCTGGCCGCAAAAGCGCAGGATTGCTTTAGGCCCTATTCTGCTTCCGGGCGGCAGACTGAGCCTGTGGTTAATTCTTCTTCCAGATGGGAAAATAGAGTGACCTGTGCCTGTCCCAAAACCTAGAGCTAGTCTCTCATTGGTTCCCCGTCTTCCCGTTCACCGTCAGTTCAAATTGCCACCTGTATGGAACAGGAGGTTAAAGGTGCTGATTCTCCAAGGAGGGAGATTGCTAGTAAAGCGGCTGGAATGGCAAACCCGAGCACAAGGAGACGAGAAATGAGGTGCGTTTTAGAAACCTTTCCCAATCACTCGGTGGACCGTCTTCTGGGTTTCTCATGCATGTTTTCGATGTAGGAAGATGCCCTTGAACCTGGAGATTTGGGACCCATGGGACGGGTACCATGCAGTATTACTTTAAAGCGTCTGCGTTTGCTCACCGAACCTCACCAAACCCCTCAGCCCCAAGAGTGTCCACCCTTATGTCTCAATCAGTTGCGGGTCTAGATATGGTCAATCCAGGTGGCATCACAGCGCCTGAACGAATTTTGTAAGAATTTCTCTCCCTTTCACTGTCTTTGTTTCACGGGTTTTTAAAATTAATTGAGTTTTATAATGGGGTTTAGCTGCTTTTCACTGCTGTGTTTATGCAGCTTTACACCCATTTGACTCACTTACAGAGAAATATCAATACATAGGTTTTAAGATTCTTACTAGTCAGATATAATCTTGGGCGGTGAATAGGGGGTGTTGAGTCCAGTTCCCTGAGCAAGGAGTAGGTCTTGTCTATTACGTATTGGGTTTATGGAACGGTATCTGAGCTAATTTGAAACCCTTGTTTTATGCATCACCCCACCTCACCTTTCCCGTTAGGCAGCCATAGTGTGTTTTCTAACCGTGTGAATCTGTTCTGTTTTGTAATTCAGTTTAAGGGTAGCGGTTTTTACATTCCCTCTATAGGTGATAACTTATGATAAGTGTCTTTTTCTGTGTGACTTATTGCACTTAGAATCGTCGTACCTAAATCCACTCATCATGCTGCTACTAGCCTTATGACGTTGATTTCATGGCTGAGTGATATTCCATTGTACATAAGGACCACAACTTCTTTATCCATTTTTCTCTTTCCTGGGATATTTAAGGTGTAACGAAGTGGAGGTTCTTGTCAACAGAGCAGCCCTAAACTTTGGGGTGCTTGTGTCTTGCTGATTTTTAGTTTTCCCAATTTATACGCCCATGAGTGGAAGTGCCCTATGCTCTCTAAGCTGAGTTTTGTAAATGTTTCAGGACACACCGTACACTTCTCCAGAGTGGCTGTTGGCAATTTACATCCCGCCCATCAGCGTAGCAAGGCTCCCGTTTCTCCGTGGCCTGTCCTTCATTTCTGGTTTTGACACTTTACTCAGCATGGCCCTTTTGACCGATGGGAAGCGAGACTTCTTTGTAGCGCTGATTTGCCTTTCCAGGTTGCTTGGTTGGCCAAAAAGGGCGTATGCGTTTTTTCCTGAATATATTCAGGAAAAAACGCATACGCCCTTTTTGGCCAAGGGCATCATTGTCGAGGTTTTGCCGCTTTTCCTGTGCTTTAAAGGCGATTCGAATCTGCCTCCTGAAATCTGTTTCCTGCAATTCTGCCTTGCTTTCAAATCCTCTTTGTTGCATTCCCTCAATATATTTGTAGACGAGAGTTATCATTTATAAGTCTGCAGGTTTGTGAATTGCAGTGCCCCCGAGCTCCATTTTTCAACTCGCTCTCTTGGGAGCTGGCCGCAAAAGCGCAGGATTGCTTTAGGCCCTATTCTGCTTCCGGGCGGCAGACTGAGCCTGTGGTTAATTCTTCTTCCTGATGGGAAAATAGAGTGACCTGTGCCTGTCCCAACACCTAGAGCTAGTCTCTCATTGGTTCCCCGTCTTCCCGTTCACCCTCAGTTCAAATTGCCACCTGTATGGAACAGGAGGTTAAAGGTGCTGATTCTCCAAGGAGGGAGATTGCTAGTAAAGCGGAGGGAATGGCGAACCCGAGCACAAGGAGACGAGAAATGAGGTGCGTTTTAGAAACCTTTCCCAATCACTCGGTGGACCGTCTTCTGGGTTTCTCATGCATGTTTTCGATGTAGGAAGATGCCCTTGAACCTGGAGATTTGGGACCCATGGGATGGGTACCACGCAGTATTACTTTAAAGCGTCTGCGTTTGCTCACCGAACCTCACCAAACCCCTCAGCCCCAAGAGTGTCCACCCTTATGTCTCAATCAGCTGCGGGTCTAGATATGGTCAATCCAGGTGGCATCACAGCGCCTGAACGAATTTTGTAAGAATTTCTCTCCCTTTCACTGTCTTTGTTTCATGGGTTTTTAAAATTAATTGAGTTTTATAATGGGGTTTAGCTGCTTTTCACTGCTGTGTTTATGCAGCTTTACACCCACTTGACTCACTTACAGAGAGATATCAATACATAGGTTTTAAGATTCTTACTAGTCAGATATAATCTTGGGCGGTGAATAGGGGGTGTTAAGTCCAGTTCCCTGAGCAAGGTGTAGGTCTTGTCTATTACGTATTGGGTTTATGGAACGGTATCTGAGCTAATTTGAAACCCTTGTTTTATGCATCACCCCACCTCACCTTTCCCGTTAGGCAGCCATAGTGTGTTTTCTAACCGTGTGAATCTGTTCTGTTTTGTAATTCAGTTCAAGGGTAGCGGTTTTTACATTCCCTCTATAGGTGATATCTTATGATAAGTGTCTTTTTCTGTGTGACTAATTTGACTTAGAATCGTCGTACCTAAATCCACTCATCATGCTGCTACTAGCCTTATGACGTTGATTTCATGGCTGAGTGATATTCCATTGTACATAAGGACCACAACTTCTTTATCCATTTTTATCTTTCCTGGGATATTTAAGGTGTAACGAAGTGGAGGTTCTTGTCAACAGAGCAGCCCTAAACTTTGGGGTGCTTTTGTCTTGCTGATTTTTAGTTTTCCCAATTTATACGCCCATGAGTGGAAGTGCCCTATGCTCTCTAAGCTGAGTTTTGTAAATGTTTCAGGACACACCGTACACTTCTCCAGAGTGGCTGTTGGCAATTTACATCCCGCCCATCAGCGTAGCAAGGCTCCCGTTTCTCCGTGGCCTGTCCTGCATTTCTGGTTTTGACACTTTACTCAGCATGGCCCTTTTGACCGATGGGAAGCGAGACTTCTTTGTAGCGCTGATTTGCCTTTCCAGGTTGCTTGGTTGGCCAAAAAGGGCGTATGCGTTTTTTCCTGAATATATTCAGGAAAAAACGCATACGCCCTTTTTGGCCAAGGGCATCATTGTCGAGGTTTTGCCGCTTTTCCTGTGCTTTAAAGGCGATTCGAATCTGCCTCCTGAAATCTGTTTCCTGCAATTCTGCCTTGCTTTCAAATCCTCTTTGTTGCCTTCCCTCAATATATTTGTAGACGAGAGTTATCATTTATAAGTCTGCAGGTTTGTGAATTGCAGTGCCCCTGAGCTCCATTTTTCAACTCGCTCTCTTGGGAGCTGGCCGCAAAAGCGCAGGATTGCTTTAGGCCCTATTCTGCTTCCGGGCGGCAGACTGGGCCTGTGGTTAATTCTTCTTCCTGATGGGAAAATAGAGTGACCTGTGCCTGTCCCAACAACTAGAGCTAGTCTCTCATTGGTTCCCCCTCTTCCCGTTCACCCTCAGGACAAATTGCAACCTGTATGGAACAGGAGGTTAAAGGTGCTGATTCTCCAAGGAGGGAGATTGCTAGTAAAGCGGCTGGAATGGCGAACCCGAGCACAAGGAGACGAGAAATGAGGTGCCTTTTAGAAACCTTTCCCAATCACTCGGTGGACCGTCTTCTGGGTTTCTCATGCATGTTTTCGATGTAGGAAGATGCCCTTGAACCTGGAGATTTGGGACCCATGGGATGGGTACCACGCAGTATTACTTTAAAGCGTCTGCGTTTGCTCACCGAACCTCACCAAACCCCTCAGCCCCAAGAGTGTCCAACCTTATGTCTCAATCAGCTGCGGGTCTAGATATGGTCAATCCAGGTGGCATCACAGCGCCTGAACGAATTTTGTAAGAATTTCTCTCCCTTTCACTGTCTTTGTTTCACGGGTTTTTAAAATTAATTGAGTTTTATAATGGGATTTAGCTGCTTTTCACTGCTGTGTTTATGCAGCTTTACACCCACTTGACTCACTTACAGAGAGATATCAATACATAGGTTTTAAGATTCTTACTAGTCAGATATAATCTTGGGCGGTGAATAGGGGGTGTTAAGTCCAGTTCCCTGAGCAAGGTGTAGGTCTTGTCTATTACGTATTGGGTTTATGGAACGGTATCTGAGCTAATTTGAAACCCTTGTTTTATGCATCACCCCACCTCACCTTTCCCGTTAGGCAGCCATAGTGTGTTTTCTAACCGTGTGAATCTGTTCTGTTTTGTAATTCAGTTCAAGGGTAGCGGTTTTTACATTCCCTCTATAGGTGATATCTTATGATAAGTGTCTTTTTCTGTGTGACTAATTTGACTTAGAATCGTCGTACCTAAATCCACTCATCATGCTGCTACTAGCCTTATGACGTTGATTTCATGGCTGAGTGATATTCCATTGTACATAAGGACCACAACTTCTTTATCCATTTTTATCTTTCCTGGGATATTTAAGGTGTAACGAAGTGGAGGTTCTTGTCAACAGAGCAGCCCTAAACTTTGGGGTGCTTTTGTCTTGCTGATTTTTAGTTTTCCCAATTTATACGCCCATGAGTGGAAGTGCCCTATGCTCTCTAAGCTGAGTTTTGTAAATGTTTCAGGACACACCGTACACTTCTCCAGAGTGGCTGTTGGCAATTTACATCCCGCCCATCAGCGTAGCAAGGCTCCCGTTTCTCCGTGGCCTGTCCTGCATTTCTGGTTTTGACACTTTACTCAGCATGGCCCTTTTGACCGATGGGAAGCGAGACTTCTTTGTAGCGCTGATTTGCCTTTCCAGGTTGCTTGGTTGGCCAAAAAGGGCGTATGCGTTTTTTCCTGAATATATTCAGGAAAAAACGCATACGCCCTTTTTGGCCAAGGGCATCATTGTCGAGGTTTTGCCGCTTTTCCTGTGCTTTAAAGGCGATTCGAATCTGCCTCCTGAAATCTGTTTCCTGCAATTCTGCCTTGCTTTCAAATCCTCTTTGTTGCCTTCCCTCAATATATTTGTAGACGAGAGTTATCATTTATAAGTCTGCAGGTTTGTGAATTGCAGTGCCCCTGAGCTCCATTTTTCAACTCGCTCTCTTGGGAGCTGGCCGCAAAAGCGCAGGATTGCTTTAGGCCCTATTCTGCTTCCGGGCGGCAGACTGGGCCTGTGGTTAATTCTTCTTCCTGATGGGAAAATAGAGTGACCTGTGCCTGTCCCAACAACTAGAGCTAGTCTCTCATTGGTTCCCCCTCTTCCCGTTCACCCTCAGGACAAATTGCAACCTGTATGGAACAGGAGGTTAAAGGTGCTGATTCTCCAAGGAGGGAGATTGCTAGTAAAGCGGCTGGAATGGCGAACCCGAGCACAAGGAGACGAGAAATGAGGTGCCTTTTAGAAACCTTTCCCAATCACTCGGTGGACCGTCTTCTGGGTTTCTCATGCATGTTTTCGATGTAGGCAGATGCCCTTGAACCTGGAGATTTGGGACCCATGGGATGGGTACCACGCAGTATTACTTTAAAGCGTCTGCGTTTGCTCACCCAACCTCACCAAACCTCTCAGCCCCAAGAGTGTCCACCCTTATGTCTCAATCAGCTGCGGGTCTAGATATGGTCAATCCAGGTGGCATCACAGCGCCTGAACGAATTTTGTAAGAATTTCTCTCCCTTTCACTGTCTTTGTTTCACGGGTTTTTAAAATTAATTGAGTTTTATAATGGGATTTAGCTGCTTTTCACTGCTGTGTTTATGCAGCTTTACACCCACTTGACTCACTTACAGAGAGATGTCAATACATAGGTTTTAAGATTCTTACTAGTCAGATATAATCTTGGGCGGTGAATACGGGGTGTTGAGTCCAGTTCCCTGAGCAAGGAGTAGGTCTTGTCTATTACGTATTGGGTTTATGGAACGGTATCTGAGCTAATTTGAAACCCTTGTTTTATGCATCACCCCACCTCACCTTTCCCGTTAGGCAGCCATAGTGTGTTTTCTAACCGTGTGAATCTGTTCTGTTTTGTAATTCAGTTCAAGGGTAGCGGTGTTTACATTCCCTCTATAGGTGATAACTTATGATAAGTGTCTTTTTCTGTGTGACTTATTGCACTTAGAATCGTCGTACCTAAATCCACTCATCATGCTGCTACTAGCATTATGACGTTGATTTCATGGCTGAGTGATATTCCATTGTACATAAGGACCACAACTTCTGTATCCATTTTTCTCTTTCCTGGGATATTTAAGGTGTAACGAAGTGGAGGTTCTTGTCAACAGAGCAGCTCTAAATTTTGGGGTGCTTGTGTCTTGCTGATTTTTAGTTTTCCCAATTTATACGCCCATGAGTGGAAGTGCCCTATGCTCTCTAAGCTGAGTTTTGTAAATGTTTCAGGACACACCGTACACTTCTCCAGAGTGGCTGTTGGCAATTTACATCCCGCCCATCAGCGTAGAAAGGCTCCCGTTTCTCCGTGGCCTGTCCTGCATTTCTGGTTTTGACACTTTATTCAGCATGGCCCTTTTGACCGATGGGAAGCGAGACTTCTTTGTAGCGCTGATTTGCCTTTCCAGGTTGCTTGGTTGGCCAAAAAGGGCGTATGCGTTTTTTCCTGAATATATTCAGGAAAAAACGCATACGCCCTTTTTGGCCAAGGGCATCATTGTCGAGGTTTTGCCGCTTTTCCTGTGCTTTAAAGGCGATTCGAATCTGCCTCCTGAAATCTGTTTCCGGCAATTCTGCCTTGCTTTCAAATCCTCTTCGTTGCCTTCCCTCAATATATTTGTAGACGAGAGTTATCATTTATAAGTCTGCAGGTTTGTGAATTGCAGTGCCCCTGAGCTCCATTTTTCAACTCGCTCTCTTGGGAGCTGGCCGCAAAAGCGCAGGATTGCTTTAGGCCCTATTCTGCTTCCGGGCGGCAGACTGAGCCTGTGGTTAATTCTTCTTCCTGATGGGAAAATAGAGTGACCTGTGCCTGTCCCAACACCTAGAGCTAGTCTCTCATTGGTTCCCCCTCTTCCCGTTCACCCTCAGGACAAATTGCAACCTGTATGGAACAGGAGGTTAAAGGTGCTGATTCTCCAAGGAGGGAGATTGCTAGTAAAGCGGCTGGAATGGCGAACCCGAGCACAAGGAGATGAGAAATGAGGTGCGTTTTAGAAACCTTTCCCGTTCACTCGGTGGACCGTCTTCTGGGTTTCTCATGCATGTTTTCGATGTAGGAAGATGCCCTTGAACCTGGAGATTTGGGACCCATGGGATGGGTACCACGCAGTATTACTTTAAAGCGTCTGCGTTTGCTCACCCAACCTCACCAAACCTCTCAGCCCCAAGAGTGTCCACCCTTATGTCTCAATCAGCTGCGGGTCTAGATATGGTCAATCCAGGTGGCATCACAGCCCCTGAACGAATTTTGTAAGAATTTCTCTCCCTTTCACTGTCTTTGTTTCACGGGTTTTTAAAATTAATTGAGTTTTATAATGGGGTTTAGCTGCTTTTCACTGCTGTGTTTATGCAGCTTTACACCCACTTGACTCACTTACAGAGAGATATCAATACATAGGTTTTAAGATTCTTACTAGTCAGATATACTCTTGGGCGGTGAATAGGGGGTGTTGAGTTCAGTTCCCTGAGCAAGGAGTAGGTCTTGTCTATTACGTATTGGGTTCATGGAACGGTATCTGAGCTAATTTGAAACCCTTGTTTTATGCATCACCCCACCTCACCTTTCCCGTTAGGCAGCCATAGTGTGTTTTCTAACCGAGTGACTCTGTTCTGTTTTGTAATTCAGTTCAAGGGCAGCGGTTTTTACATTCCCTCTATAGGTGATATCTTATGATAAGTGTCTTTTTCTGTGTGACTTATTTGACTTAGAATCGTCGTACCTAAATCCACTCATCATGCTGCTACTAGCCTTATGACGTTGATTTCATGGCTGAGTGATATTCCATAGTACATAAGGACCACAACTTCTTTATCCATTTTTATCTTTCCTGGGATATTTAAGGTGTAACGAAGTGGAGGTTCTTGTCAACAGAGCAGCCCTAAACTTTGGGGTGCTTGTGTCTTGCTGATTTTTAGTTTTCCCAATTTATACGCCCATGAGTGGAAGTGCCCTATGCTCTCTAAGCTGAGTTTTGTAAATGTTTCAGGACACACCGTACACTTCTCCAGAGTGGCTGTTGGCAATTTACATCCCGCCCATCAGCGTAGCAAGGCTCCCGTTTCTCCGTGGCCTGTCCTGCATTTCTGGTTTTGACACTTTATTCAGCATGGCCCTTTTGACCGATGGGAAGCGAGACTTCTTTGTAGCGCTGATTTGCCTTTCCAGGTTGCTTGGTTGGCCAAAAAGGGCGTATGCGTTTTTTCCTGAATATATTCAGGAAAAAAGGCATACGCCCTTTTTGGCCAAGGGCATCATTGTCGAGGTTTTGCCGCTTTTCCTGTGCTTTAAAGGCGATTCGAATCTGCCTCCTGAAATCTGTTTCCTGCAATTCTGCCTTGCTTTCAAATCCTCTTTGTTGCCTTCCCTCAATATATTTGTAGACGAGAGTTATCATTTATAAGTCTGCAGGTTTGTGAATTGCAGTGCCCCTGAGCTCCATTTTTCAACTCGCTCTCTTGGGAGCTGGCCGCAAAAGCGCAGGATTGCTTTAGGCCCTATTCTGCTTCCGGGCGGCAGACTGAGCCTGTGGTTAATTCTTCTTCCTGATGGGAAAATAGAGTGACCTGTGCCTGTCCCAACACCTAGAGCTAGTCTCTCATTGGTTCCCCGTCTTCCCGTTCACCCTCAGGACAAATTGCAACCTGTATGGAACAGGAGGTTAAAGGTGCTGATTCTCCAAGGAGGGAGATTGCTAGTAAAGCGGCTGGAATGGCGAACCCGAGCACAAGGAGATGAGAAATGAGGTGCGTTTTAGAAACCTTTCCCGATCACTCGGTGGACCATCTTCTGGGTTTCTCATGCATGTTTTCAATGTAGGAAGATGCCCTTGAACCTGGAGATTTGGGACCCATGGGATGGGTACCACGCAGTATTACTTTAAAGCGTCTGCGTTTGCTCACCCAACCTCACCAAACCTCTCAGCCCCAAGAGTGTCCACCCTTATGTCTCAATCAGCTGCGGGTCTAGATTTGGTCAATCCAGGTGGCATCACAGCCCCTGAACGAATTTTGTAAGAATTTCTCTCTCTTTCACTGTCTTTGTTTCACGGGTTTTTAAAATTAATTGAGTTTTATAATGGGGTTTAGCTGCTTTTCACTGCTGTGTTTATGCAGCTTTACACCCACGTGACTCACTTACAGAGAGATATCAATAGATAGGTTTTAAGATTCTTACTAGTCAGATATATTCTTGGGCGGTGAATAGGGGGTGTTGAGTCCAGTTCCCTGAGCAAGGAGTAGGTCTTGTCTATTACGTATTGGGTTTATGGAACGGTATCTGAGCTAATTTGAAACCCTTGTTTTATGCATCACCCCACCTCACCTTTCCCGTTAGGCAGCCATAGTGTGTTTTCTAACCGTGTGACTCTGTTCTGTTTTGTAATTCAGTCCAAGGGTAGCGGTTTTTACATTCCCTCTATAAGTGATATCTTATGATAAGTGTCTTTTTCTGTGTGACTTATTGCACTTAGAATCGTCGTACCTAAATCCACTCATCATGCTGCTACTAGCCTTATGACGTTGATTTCATGGCTGAGTGATATTCCATTGTACATAAGGACCACAACTTCTTTATCCATTTTTCTCTTTCCTGGGATATTTAAGGTGTAACGAAGTGGAGGTTCTTGTCAACAGAGCAGCCCTAAACTTTGGGGTGCTTGTGTCTTGCTGATTTTTAGTTTTCCCAATTTATACGCCCATGAGTGGAAGTGCCCTATGCTCTCTAAGCTGAGTTTTGTAAATGTTTCAGGACACACCGTACACTTCTCCAGAGTGGCTGTTGGCAATTTACATCCCGCCCATCAGCGTAGCAAGGCTCCCGTTTCTCCGTGGCCTGTCCTGCATTTCTGGTTTTGACACTTTATTCAGCATGGCCCTTTTGACCGATGGGAAGCGAGACTTCTTTGTAGCGCTGATTTGCCTTTCCAGGTTGCTTGGTTGGCCAAAAAGGGCGTATGCGTTTTTTCCTGAATATATTCAGGAAAAAACGCATACGCCCTTTTTGGCCAAGGGCATCATTGTCGAGGTTTTGCCGCTTTTCCTGTGCTTTAAAGGCGATTCGAATCTGCCTCCTGAAATCTGTTTCCTGCAATTCTGCCTTGCTTTCAAATCCTCTTTGTTGCCTTCCCTCAATATATTTGTAGACGAGAGTTATCATTTATAAGTCTGCAGGTTTGTGAATTGCAGTGCCCCTGAGCTCCATTTTTCAACTCGCTCTCTTGGGAGCTGGCCGCAAAAGCGCAGGATTGCTTTAGGCCCTATTCTGCTTCCGGGCGGCAGACTGAGCCTGTGGTTAATTCTTCTTCCTGATGGGAAAATAGAGTGACCTGTGCCTGTCCCAACACCTAGAGCTAGTCTCTCATTGGTTCCCCGTCTTCCCGTTCACCCTCAGTTCAAATTGCCACCTGTATGGAACAGGAGGTTAAAGGTGCTGATTCTCCAAGGAGGGAGATTGCTAGTAAAGCGGCTGGAATGGCGAACCCGAGCACAAGGAGACGAGAAATGAGGTGCGTTTTAGAAACCTTTCCCGATCACTCGGTGGACCATCTTCTGGGTTTCTCATGCATGTTTTCGATGTAGGAAGATGCCCTTGAACCTGGAGATTTGGGACCCATGGGATGGGTACCACGCAGTATTACTTTAAAGCGTCTGCGTTTGCTCACCGAACCTCACCAAACCCCTCAGCCCCAAGAGTGTCCACCCTTATGTCTCAATCAGCTGCGGGTCTAGATATGGTCAATCCAGGTGGCATCACAGCGCCTGAACGAATTTTGTAAGAATTTCTCTCCCTTTCACTGTCTTTGTTTCACGGGTTTTTAAAATTAATTGAGTTTTATAATGGGATTTAGCTGCTTTTCACTGCTGTGTTTATGCAGCTTTACACCCACTTGACTCACTTACAGAGAGATGTCAATACATAGGTTTTAAGATTCTTACTAGTCAGATATAATCTTGGGCGGTGAATACGGGGTGTTGAGTCCAGTTCCCTGAGCAAGGAGTAGGTCTTGTCTATTACGTATTGGGTTTATGGAACGGTATCTGAGCTAATTTGAAACCCTTGTTTTATGCATCACCCCACCTCACCTTTCCCGTTAGGCAGCCATAGTGTGTTTTCTAACCGTGTGAATCTGTTCTGTTTTGTAATTCAGTTCAAGGGTAGCGGTGTTTACATTCCCTCTATAGGTGATAACTTATGATAAGTGTCTTTTTCTGTGTGACTTATTGCACTTAGAATCGTCGTACCTAAATCCACTCATCATGCTGCTACTAGCATTATGACGTTGATTTCATGGCTGAGTGATATTCCATTGTACATAAGGACCACAACTTCTGTATCCATTTTTCTCTTTCCTGGGATATTTAAGGTGTAACGAAGTGGAGGTTCTTGTCAACAGAGCAGCTCTAAATTTTGGGGTGCTTGTGTCTTGCTGATTTTTAGTTTTCCCAATTTATACGCCCATGAGTGGAAGTGCCCTATGCTCTCTAAGCTGAGTTTTGTAAATGTTTCAGGACACACCGTACACTTCTCCAGAGTGGCTGTTGGCAATTTACATCCCGCCCATCAGCGTAGAAAGGCTCCCGTTTCTCCGTGGCCTGTCCTGCATTTCTGGTTTTGACACTTTATTCAGCATGGCCCTTTTGACCGATGGGAAGCGAGACTTCTTTGTAGCGCTGATTTGCCTTTCCAGGTTGCTTGGTTGGCCAAAAAGGGCGTATGCGTTTTTTCCTGAATATATTCAGGAAAAAACGCATACGCCCTTTTTGGCCAAGGGCATCATTGTCGAGGTTTTGCCGCTTTTCCTGTGCTTTAAAGGCGATTCGAATCTGCCTCCTGAAATCTGTTTCCGGCAATTCTGCCTTGCTTTCAAATCCTCTTCGTTGCCTTCCCTCAATATATTTGTAGACGAGAGTTATCATTTATAAGTCTGCAGGTTTGTGAATTGCAGTGCCCCTGAGCTCCATTTTTCAACTCGCTCTCTTGGGAGCTGGCCGCAAAAGCGCAGGATTGCTTTAGGCCCTATTCTGCTTCCGGGCGGCAGACTGAGCCTGTGGTTAATTCTTCTTCCTGATGGGAAAATAGAGTGACCTGTGCCTGTCCCAACACCTAGAGCTAGTCTCTCATTGGTTCCCCCTCTTCCCGTTCACCCTCAGGACAAATTGCAACCTGTATGGAACAGGAGGTTAAAGGTGCTGATTCTCCAAGGAGGGAGATTGCTAGTAAAGCGGCTGGAATGGCGAACCCGAGCACAAGGAGATGAGAAATGAGGTGCGTTTTAGAAACCTTTCCCGTTCACTCGGTGGACCGTCTTCTGGGTTTCTCATGCATGTTTTCGATGTAGGAAGATGCCCTTGAACCTGGAGATTTGGGACCCATGGGATGGGTACCACGCAGTATTACTTTAAAGCGTCTGCGTTTGCTCACCCAACCTCACCAAACCTCTCAGCCCCAAGAGTGTCCACCCTTATGTCTCAATCAGCTGCGGGTCTAGATATGGTCAATCCAGGTGGCATCACAGCCCCTGAACGAATTTTGTAAGAATTTCTCTCCCTTTCACTGTCTTTGTTTCACGGGTTTTTAAAATTAATTGAGTTTTATAATGGGGTTTAGCTGCTTTTCACTGCTGTGTTTATGCAGCTTTACACCCACTTGACTCACTTACAGAGAGATATCAATACATAGGTTTTAAGATTCTTACTAGTCAGATATACTCTTGGGCGGTGAATAGGGGGTGTTGAGTTCAGTTCCCTGAGCAAGGAGTAGGTCTTGTCTATTACGTATTGGGTTCATGGAACGGTATCTGAGCTAATTTGAAACCCTTGTTTTATGCATCACCCCACCTCACCTTTCCCGTTAGGCAGCCATAGTGTGTTTTCTAACCGAGTGACTCTGTTCTGTTTTGTAATTCAGTTCAAGGGCAGCGGTTTTTACATTCCCTCTATAGGTGATATCTTATGATAAGTGTCTTTTTCTGTGTGACTTATTTGACTTAGAATCGTCGTACCTAAATCCACTCATCATGCTGCTACTAGCCTTATGACGTTGATTTCATGGCTGAGTGATATTCCATAGTACATAAGGACCACAACTTCTTTATCCATTTTTATCTTTCCTGGGATATTTAAGGTGTAACGAAGTGGAGGTTCTTGTCAACAGAGCAGCCCTAAACTTTGGGGTGCTTGTGTCTTGCTGATTTTTAGTTTTCCCAATTTATACGCCCATGAGTGGAAGTGCCCTATGCTCTCTAAGCTGAGTTTTGTAAATGTTTCAGGACACACCGTACACTTCTCCAGAGTGGCTGTTGGCAATTTACATCCCGCCCATCAGCGTAGCAAGGCTCCCGTTTCTCCGTGGCCTGTCCTGCATTTCTGGTTTTGACACTTTATTCAGCATGGCCCTTTTGACCGATGGGAAGCGAGACTTCTTTGTAGCGCTGATTTGCCTTTCCAGGTTGCTTGGTTGGCCAAAAAGGGCGTATGCGTTTTTTCCTGAATATATTCAGGAAAAAAGGCATACGCCCTTTTTGGCCAAGGGCATCATTGTCGAGGTTTTGCCGCTTTTCCTGTGCTTTAAAGGCGATTCGAATCTGCCTCCTGAAATCTGTTTCCTGCAATTCTGCCTTGCTTTCAAATCCTCTTTGTTGCCTTCCCTCAATATATTTGTAGACGAGAGTTATCATTTATAAGTCTGCAGGTTTGTGAATTGCAGTGCCCCTGAGCTCCATTTTTCAACTCGCTCTCTTGGGAGCTGGCCGCAAAAGCGCAGGATTGCTTTAGGCCCTATTCTGCTTCCGGGCGGCAGACTGAGCCTGTGGTTAATTCTTCTTCCTGATGGGAAAATAGAGTGACCTGTGCCTGTCCCAACACCTAGAGCTAGTCTCTCATTGGTTCCCCGTCTTCCCGTTCACCCTCAGGACAAATTGCAACCTGTATGGAACAGGAGGTTAAAGGTGCTGATTCTCCAAGGAGGGAGATTGCTAGTAAAGCGGCTGGAATGGCGAACCCGAGCACAAGGAGATGAGAAATGAGGTGCGTTTTAGAAACCTTTCCCGATCACTCGGTGGACCATCTTCTGGGTTTCTCATGCATGTTTTCAATGTAGGAAGATGCCCTTGAACCTGGAGATTTGGGACCCATGGGATGGGTACCACGCAGTATTACTTTAAAGCGTCTGCGTTTGCTCACCCAACCTCACCAAACCTCTCAGCCCCAAGAGTGTCCACCCTTATGTCTCAATCAGCTGCGGGTCTAGATTTGGTCAATCCAGGTGGCATCACAGCCCCTGAACGAATTTTGTAAGAATTTCTCTCTCTTTCACTGTCTTTGTTTCACGGGTTTTTAAAATTAATTGAGTTTTATAATGGGGTTTAGCTGCTTTTCACTGCTGTGTTTATGCAGCTTTACACCCACGTGACTCACTTACAGAGAGATATCAATAGATAGGTTTTAAGATTCTTACTAGTCAGATATATTCTTGGGCGGTGAATAGGGGGTGTTGAGTCCAGTTCCCTGAGCAAGGAGTAGGTCTTGTCTATTACGTATTGGGTTTATGGAACGGTATCTGAGCTAATTTGAAACCCTTGTTTTATGCATCACCCCACCTCACCTTTCCCGTTAGGCAGCCATAGTGTGTTTTCTAACCGTGTGACTCTGTTCTGTTTTGTAATTCAGTCCAAGGGTAGCGGTTTTTACATTCCCTCTATAAGTGATATCTTATGATAAGTGTCTTTTTCTGTGTGACTTATTGCACTTAGAATCGTCGTACCTAAATCCACTCATCATGCTGCTACTAGCCTTATGACGTTGATTTCATGGCTGAGTGATATTCCATTGTACATAAGGACCACAACTTCTTTATCCATTTTTCTCTTTCCTGGGATATTTAAGGTGTAACGAAGTGGAGGTTCTTGTCAACAGAGCAGCCCTAAACTTTGGGGTGCTTGTGTCTTGCTGATTTTTAGTTTTCCCAATTTATACGCCCATGAGTGGAAGTGCCCTATGCTCTCTAAGCTGAGTTTTGTAAATGTTTCAGGACACACCGTACACTTCTCCAGAGTGGCTGTTGGCAATTTACATCCCGCCCATCAGCGTAGCAAGGCTCCCGTTTCTCCGTGGCCTGTCCTGCATTTCTGGTTTTGACACTTTATTCAGCATGGCCCTTTTGACCGATGGGAAGCGAGACTTCTTTGTAGCGCTGATTTGCCTTTCCAGGTTGCTTGGTTGGCCAAAAAGGGCGTATGCGTTTTTTCCTGAATATATTCAGGAAAAAACGCATACGCCCTTTTTGGCCAAGGGCATCATTGTCGAGGTTTTGCCGCTTTTCCTGTGCTTTAAAGGCGATTCGAATCTGCCTCCTGAAATCTGTTTCCTGCAATTCTGCCTTGCTTTCAAATCCTCTTTGTTGCCTTCCCTCAATATATTTGTAGACGAGAGTTATCATTTATAAGTCTGCAGGTTTGTGAATTGCAGTGCCCCTGAGCTCCATTTTTCAACTCGCTCTCTTGGGAGCTGGCCGCAAAAGCGCAGGATTGCTTTAGGCCCTATTCTGCTTCCGGGCGGCAGACTGAGCCTGTGGTTAATTCTTCTTCCTGATGGGAAAATAGAGTGACCTGTGCCTGTCCCAACACCTAGAGCTAGTCTCTCATTGGTTCCCCGTCTTCCCGTTCACCCTCAGTTCAAATTGCCACCTGTATGGAACAGGAGGTTAAAGGTGCTGATTCTCCAAGGAGGGAGATTGCTAGTAAAGCGGCTGGAATGGCGAACCCGAGCACAAGGAGACGAGAAATGAGGTGCGTTTTAGAAACCTTTCCCGATCACTCGGTGGACCATCTTCTGGGTTTCTCATGCATGTTTTCGATGTAGGAAGATGCCCTTGAACCTGGAGATTTGGGACCCATGGGATGGGTACCACGCAGTATTACTTTAAAGCGTCTGCGTTTGCTCACCGAACCTCACCAAACCCCTCAGCCCCAAGAGTGTCCACCCTTATGTCTCAATCAGCTGCGGGTCTAGATATGGTCAATCCAGGTGGCATCACAGCGCCTGAACGAATTTTGTAAGAATTTCTCTCCCTTTCACTGTCTTTGTTTCACGGGTTTTTAAAATTAATTGAGTTTTATAATGGGGTTTAGCTGCTTTTCACTGCTGTGTTTATGCAGCTTTACACCCACTTGACTCACTTACAGAGAGATATCAATACATAGGTTTTAAGATTCTTACTAGTCAGATATACTCTTGGGCGGTGAATAGGGGGTGTTGAGTCCAGTTCCCTGAGCAAGGAGTAGGTCTTGTCTATTACGTATTGGGTTTATGGAACGGTATCTGAGCTAATTTGAAACCCTTGTTTTATGCATCACCCCACCTCACCTTTGCCGTTAGGCAGCCATAGTGTGTTTTCTAACCGTATGACTCTGTTCTGTTTTGTAATTCAGTTCAAGGGCAGCGGTTTTTACATTCCCTCTATAGGTGATATCTTATGATAAGTGTCTTTTTCTGTGTGACTTATTTGACTTAGAATCGTCGTACCTAAATCCACTCATCATGCTGCTACTAGCCTTATGACGTTGATTTCATGGCTGAGTGATATTCCATTGTACATAAGGACCACAACTTCTTTATCCATTTTTCTCTTTCCTGGGTTATTTAAGGTGTAACGAAGTGGAGGTTCTTGTCAACAGAGCAGCCCTAAACTTTGGGGTGCTTGTGTCTTGCTGATTTTTAGTTTTCCCAATTTATACGCCCATGAGTGGAAGTGCCCTATGCTCTCTAAGCTGAGTTTTGTAAATGTTTCAGGACACACCGTACACTTCTCCAGAGTGGCTGTTGGCAATTTACATCCCGCCCATCAGCGTAGCAAGGCTCCCGTTTCTCCGTGGCCTGTCCTGCATTTCTGGTTTTGACACTTTATTCAGCATGGCCCTTTTGACCGATGGGAAGCGAGACTTCTTTGTAGCGCTGATTTGCCTTTCCAGGTTGCTTGGTTGGCCAAAAAGGGCGTATGCGTTTTTTCCTGAATATATTCAGGAAAAAACGCATACGCCCTTTTTGGCCAAGGGCATCATTGTCGAGGTTTTGCCGCTTTTCCTGTGCTTTAAAGGCGATTCGAATCTGCCTCCTGAAATCTGTTTCCTGCAATTCTGCCTTGCTTTCAAATCCTCTTTGTTGCCTTCCCTCAATATATTTGTAGACGAGAGTTATCATTTATAAGTCTGCAGGTTTGTGAATTGCAGTGCCCCTGAGCTCCATTTTTCAACTCGCTCTCTTGGGAGCTGGCCGCAAAAGCGCAGGATTGCTTTAGGCCCTATTCTGCTTCCGGGCGGCAGACTGAGCCTGTGGTTAATTCTTCTTCCTGATGGGAAAATAGAGTGACCTGTGCCTGTCCCAACACCTAGAGCTAGTCTCTCATTGGTTCCCCCTCTTCCCGTTCAGCCTCAGGACAAATTGCAACCTGTATGGAACAGGAGGTTAAAGGTGCTGATTCTCCAAGGAGGGAGATTGCTAGTAAAGCGGCTGGAATGGCGAACCCGAGCACAAGGAGATGAGAAATGAGGTGCGTTTTAGAAACCTTTCCCGTTCACTCGGTGGACCGTCTTCTGGGTTTCTCATGCATGTTTTCGATGTAGGAAGATGCCCTTGAACCTGGAGATTTGGGACCCATGGGATGGGTACCACGCAGTATTACTTTAAAGCGTCTGCGTTTGCTCACCCAACCTCACCAAACCTCTCAGCCCCAAGAGTGTCCACCCTTATGTCTCAATCAGCTGCGGGTCTAGATATGGTCAATCCAGGTGGCATCACAGCCCCTGAACGAATTTTGTAAGAATTTCTCTCCCTTTCACTGTCTTTGTTTCACGGGTTTTTAAAATTAATTGAGTTTTATAATGGGGTTTAGCTGCTTTTCACTGCTGTGTTTATGCATCTTTACACCCACTTGACTCACTTACAGAGAGATATCAATACATAGGTTTTAAGATTCTTACTAGTCAGATATACTCTTGGGCGGTGAATAGGGGGTGTTGAGTCCAGTTCCCTGAGCAAGGAGTAGGTCTTGTCTATTACGTATTGGGTTCATGGAACGGTATCTGAGCTAATTTGAAACCCTTGTTTTATGCATCACCCCACCTCACCTTTCCCGTTAGGCAGCCATAGTGTGTTTTCTAACCGTGTGACTCTGTTCTGTTTTGTAATTCAGTTCAAGGGTAGCGGTTTTTACATTCCCTCTATAAGTGATATCTTATGATAAGTGTCTTTTTCTGTGTGACTTATTGCACTTAGAATCGTCGTACCTAAATCCACTCATCATGCTGCTACTAGCCTTATGACGTTGATTTCATGGCTGAGTGATATTCCATTGTACATAAGGACCACAACTTCTTTATCCATTTTTCTCTTTCCTGGGATATTTAAGGTGTAACGAAGTGGAGGTTCTTGTCAACAGAGCAGCCCTAAACTTTGGGGTGCTTGTGTCTTGCTGATTTTTAGTTTTCCCAATTTATACGCCCATGAGTGGAAGTGCCCTATGCTCTCTAAGCTGAGTTTTGTAAATGTTTCAGGACACACCGTACACTTCTCCAGAGTGGCTGTTGGCAATTTACATCCCGCCCATCAGCGTAGCAAGGCTCCCGTTTCTCCGTGGCCTGTCCTGCATTTCTGGTTTTGACACTTTATTCAGCATGGCCCTTTTGACCGATGGGAAGCGAGACTTCTTTGTAGCGCTGATTTGCCTTTCCAGGTTGCTTGGTTGGCCAAAAAGGGCGTATGCGTTTTTTCCTGAATATATTCAGGAAAAAACGCATACGCCCTTTTTGGCCAAGGGCATCATTGTCGAGGTTTTGCCGCTTTTCCTGTGCTTTAAAGGCGATTCGAATCTGCCTCCTGAAATCTGTTTCCTGCAATTCTGCCTTGCTTTCAAATCCTCTTTGTTGCCTTCCCTCAATATATTTGTAGACGAGAGTTATCATTTATAAGTCTGCAGGTTTGTGAATTGCAGTGCCCCTGAGCTCCATTTTTCAACTCGCTCTCTTGGGAGCTGGCCGCAAAAGCGCAGGATTGCTTTAGGCCCTATTCTGCTTCCGGGCGGCAGACTGAGCCTGTGGTTAATTCTTCTTCCTGATGGGAAAATAGAGTGACCTGTGCCTGTCCCAACACCTAGAGCTAGTCTCTCATTGGTTCCCCGTCTTCCCGTTCACCCTCAGTTCAAATTGCCACCTGTATGGAACAGGAGGTTAAAGGTGCTGATTCTCCAAGGAGGGAGATTGCTAGTAAAGCGGCTGGAATGGCGAACCCGAGCACAAGGAGACGAGAAATGAGGTGCGTTTTAGAAACCTTTCCCGATCACTCGGTGGACCATCTTCTGGGTTTCTCATGCATGTTTTCGATGTAGGAAGATGCCCTTGAACCTGGAGATTTGGGACCCATGGGATGGGTACCACGCAGTATTACTTTAAAGCGTCTGCGTTTGCTCACCGAACCTCACCAAACCCCTCAGCCCCAAGAGTGTCCACCCTTATGTCTCAATCAGCTGCGGGTCTAGATATGGTCAATCCAGGTGGCATCACAGCGCCTGAACGAATTTTGTAAGAATTTCTCTCCCTTTCACTGTCTTTGTTTCACGGGTTTTTAAAATTAATTGAGTTTTATAATGGGGTTTAGCTGCTTTTCACTGCTGTGTTTATGCAGCTTTACACCCACTTGACTCACTTACAGAGAGATATCAATACATAGGTTTTAAGATTCTTACTAGTCAGATATACTCTTGGGCGGTGAATAGGGGGTGTTGAGTCCAGTTCCCTGAGCAAGGAGTAGGTCTTGTCTATTACGTATTGGGTTTATGGAACGGTATCTGAGCTAATTTGAAACCCTTGTTTTATGCATCACCCCACCTCACCTTTGCCGTTAGGCAGCCATAGTGTGTTTTCTAACCGTATGACTCTGTTCTGTTTTGTAATTCAGTTCAAGGGCAGCGGTTTTTACATTCCCTCTATAGGTGATATCTTATGATAAGTGTCTTTTTCTGTGTGACTTATTTGACTTAGAATCGTCGTACCTAAATCCACTCATCATGCTGCTACTAGCCTTATGACGTTGATTTCATGGCTGAGTGATATTCCATTGTACATAAGGACCACAACTTCTTTATCCATTTTTCTCTTTCCTGGGATATTTAAGGTGTAACGAAGTGGAGGTTCTTGTCAACAGAGCAGCCCTAAACTTTGGGGTGCTTGTGTCTTGCTGATTTTTAGTTTTCCCAATTTATACGCCCATGAGTGGAAGTGCCCTATGCTCTCTAAGCTGAGTTTTGTAAATGTTTCAGGACACACCGTACACTTCTCCAGAGTGGCTGTTGGCAATTTACATCCCGCCCATCAGCGTAGCAAGGCTCCCGTTTCTCCGTGGCCTGTCCTGCATTTCTGGTTTTGACACTTTATTCAGCATGGCCCTTTTGACCGATGGGAAGCGAGACTTCTTTGTAGCGCTGATTTGCCTTTCCAGGTTGCTTGGTTGGCCAAAAGGGCGTATGCGTTTTTTCCTGAATATATTCAGGAAAAAACGCATACGCCCTTTTTGGCCAAGGGCATCATTGTCGAGGTTTTGCCGCTTTTCCTGTGCTTTAAAGGCGATTCGAATCTGCCTCCTGAAATCTGTTTCCTGCAATTCTGCCTTGCTTTCAAATCCTCTTTGTTGCCTTCCCTCAATATATTTGTAGACGAGAGTTATCATTTATAAGTCTGCAGGTTTGTGAATTGCAGTGCCCCTGAGCTCCATTTTTCAACTCGCTCTCTTGGGAGCTGGCCGCAAAAGCGCAGGATTGCTTTAGGCCCTATTCTGCTTCCGGGCGGCAGACTGAGCCTGTGGTTAATTCTTCTTCCTGATGGGAAAATAGAGTGACCTGTGCCTGTCCCAACACCTAGAGCTAGTCTCTCATTGTTCCCCGTCTTCCCGTTCACCCTCAGTTCAAATTGCCACCTGTATGGAACAGGAGGTTAAAGGTGCTGATTCTCCAAGGAGGGAGATTGCTAGTAAAGCGGCTGGAATGGCGAACCCGAGCACAAGGGAGACGAGAAATGAGGTGCGTTTTAGAAACCTTTCCCGATCACTCGGTGGACCATCTTCTGGGTTTCTCATGCATGTTTTCGATGTAGGAAGATGCCCTTGAACCTGGAGATTTGGGACCCATGGGATGGGTACCACGCAGTATTACTTTAAAGCGTCTGCGTTTGCTCACCGAACCTCACCAAACCCCTCAGCCCCAAGAGTGTCCACCCTTATGTCTCAATCAGCTGCGGGTCTAGATATGGTCAATCCAGGTGGCATCACAGCGCCTGAACGAATTTTGTAAGAATTTCTCTCCCTTTCACTGTCTTTGTTTCACGGGTTTTTAAAATTAATTGAGTTTTATAATGGGGTTTAGCTGCTTTTCACTGCTGTGTTTATGCAGCTTTACACCCACTTGACTCACTTACAGAGAGATATCAATACATAGGTTTTAAGATTCTTACTAGTCAGATATACTCTTGGGCGGTGAATAGGGGGTGTTGAGTCCAGTTCCCTGAGCAAGGAGTAGGTCTTGTCTATTACGTATTGGGTTTATGGAACGGTATCTGAGCTAATTTGAAACCCTTGTTTTATGCATCACCCCACCTCACCTTTGCCGTTAGGCAGCCATAGTGTGTTTTCTAACCGTATGACTCTGTTCTGTTTTGTAATTCAGTTCAAGGGCAGCGGTTTTTACATTCCCTCTATAGGTGATATCTTATGATAAGTGTCTTTTTCTGTGTGACTTATTTGACTTAGAATCGTCGTACCTAAATCCACTCATCATGCTGCTACTAGCCTTATGACGTTGATTTCATGGCTGAGTGATATTCCATTGTACATAAGGACCACAACTTCTTTATCCATTTTTCTCTTTCCTGGGATATTTAAGGTGTAACGAAGTGGAGGTTCTTGTCAACAGAGCAGCCCTAAACTTTGGGGTGCTTGTGTCTTGCTGATTTTTAGTTTTCCCAATTTATACGCCCATGAGTGGAAGTGCCCTATGCTCTCTAAGCTGAGTTTTGTAAATGTTTCAGGACACACCGTACACTTCTCCAGAGTGGCTGTTGGCAATTTACATCCCGCCCATCAGCGTAGCAAGGCTCCCGTTTCTCCGTGGCCTGTCCTGCATTTCTGGTTTTGACACTTTATTCAGCATGGCCCTTTTGACCGATGGGAAGCGAGACTTCTTTGTAGCGCTGATTTGCCTTTCCAGGTTGCTTGGTTGGCCAAAAAGGGCGTATGCGTTTTTTCCTGAATATATTCAGGAAAAAACGCATACGCCCTTTTTGGCCAAGGGCATCATTGTCGAGGTTTTGCCGCTTTTCCTGTGCTTTAAAGGCGATTCGAATCTGCCTCCTGAAATCTGTTTCCTGCAATTCTGCCTTGCTTTCAAATCCTCTTTGTTGCCTTCCCTCAATATATTTGTAGACGAGAGTTATCATTTATAAGTCTGCAGGTTTGTGAATTGCAGTGCCCCTGAGCTCCATTTTTCAACTCGCTCTCTTGGGAGCTGGCCGCAAAAGCGCAGGATTGCTTTAGGCCCTATTCTGCTTCCGGGCGGCAGACTGAGCCTGTGGTTAATTCTTCTTCCTGATGGGAAAATAGAGTGACCTGTGCCTGTCCCAACACCTAGAGCTAGTCTCTCATTGGTTCCCCGTCTTCCCGTTCACCCTCAGTTCAAATTGCCACCTGTATGGAACAGGAGGTTAAAGGTGCTGATTCTCCAAGGAGGGAGATTGCTAGTAAAGCGGCTGGAATGGCGAACCCGAGCACAAGGAGACGAGAAATGAGGTGCGTTTTAGAAACCTTTCCCAATCACTCGGTGGACCGTCTTCTGGGTTTCTCATGCATGTTTTCGATGTAGGAAGATGCCCTTGAACCTGGAGATTTGGGACCCATGGGATGGGTACCACGCAGTATTACTTTAAAGCGTCTGCGTTTGCTCACCGAACCTCACCAAACCCCTCAGCCCCAAGAGTGTCCACCCTTATGTCTCAATCAGCTGCGGGTCTAGATATGGTCAATCCAGGTGGCATCACAGCGCCTGAACGAATTTTGTAAGAATTTCTCTCCCTTTCACTGTCTTTGTTTCACGGGTTTTTAAAATTAATTGAGTTTTATAATGGGGTTTAGCTGCTTTTCACTGCTGTGTTTATGCAGCTTTACACCCACTTGACTCACTTACAGAGAGATATCAATACATAGGTTTTAAGATTCTTACTAGTCAGATATACTCTTGGGCGGTGAATAGGGGGTGTTGAGTCCAGTTCCCTGAGCAAGGAGTAGGTCTTGTCTATTACGTATTGGGTTTATGGAACGGTATCTGAGCTAATTTGAAACCCTTGTTTTATGCATCACCCCACCTCACCTTTGCCGTTAGGCAGCCATAGTGTGTTTTCTAACCGTATGACTCTGTTCTGTTTTGTAATTCAGTTCAAGGGCAGCGGTTTTTACATTCCCTCTATAGGTGATATCTTATGATAAGTGTCTTTTTCTGTGTGACTTATTTGACTTAGAATCGTCGTACCTAAATCCACTCATCATGCTGCTACTAGCCTTATGACGTTGATTTCATGGCTGAGTGATATTCCATTGTACATAAGGACCACAACTTCTTTATCCATTTTTCTCTTTCCTGGGATATTTAAGGTGTAACGAAGTGGAGGTTCTTGTCAACAGAGCAGCCCTAAACTTTGGGGTGCTTGTGTCTTGCTGATTTTTAGTTTTCCCAATTTATACGCCCATGAGTGGAAGTGCCCTATGCTCTCTAAGCTGAGTTTTGTAAATGTTTCAGGACACACCGTACACTTCTCCAGAGTGGCTGTTGGCAATTTACATCCCGCCCATCAGCGTAGCAAGGCTCCCGTTTCTCCGTGGCCTGTCCTGCATTTCTGGTTTTGACACTTTATTCAGCATGGCCCTTTTGACCGATGGGAAGCGAGACTTCTTTGTAGCGCTGATTTGCCTTTCCAGGTTGCTTGGTTGGCCAAAAAGGGCGTATGCGTTTTTTCCTGAATATATTCAGGAAAAAACGCATACGCCCTTTTTGGCCAAGGGCATCATTGTCGAGGTTTTGCCGCTTTTCCTGTGCTTTAAAGGCGATTCGAATCTGCCTCCTGAAATCTGTTTCCTGCAATTCTGCCTTGCTTTCAAATCCTCTTTGTTGCCTTCCCTCAATATATTTGTAGACGAGAGTTATCATTTATAAGTCTGCAGGTTTGTGAATTGCAGTGCCCCTGAGCTCCATTTTTCAACTCGCTCTCTTGGGAGCTGGCCGCAAAAGCGCAGGATTGCTTTAGGCCCTATTCTGCTTCCGGGCGGCAGACTGAGCCTGTGGTTAATTCTTCTTCCTGATGGGAAAATAGAGTGACCTGTGCCTGTCCCAACACCTAGAGCTAGTCTCTCATTGGTTCCCCTCTTCCCGTTCAGCCTCAGGACAAATTGCCACCTGTATGGAACAGGAGGTTAAAGGTGCTGATTCTCCAAGGAGGGAGATTGCTAGTAAAGCGGCTGGAATGGCGAACCCGAGCACAAGGAGATGAGAAATGAGGTGCGTTTTAGAAACCTTTCCCGTTCACTCGGTGGACCGTCTTCTGGGTTTCTAATGCATGTTTTCGATGTAGGAAGATGCCCTTGAACCTGGAGATTTGGGACCCATGGGATGGGTACCACGCAGTATTACTTTAAAGCGTCTGCGTTTGCTCACCCAACCTCACCAAACCTCTCAGCCCCAAGAGTGTCCACCCTTATGTCTCAATCAGCTGCGGGTCTAGATACGGTCAATCCAGGTGGCATCACAGCCCCTGAACGAATTTTGTAAGAATTTCTCTCCCTTTCACTGTCTTTGTTTCACGGGTTTTTAAAATTAATTGAGTTTTATAATGGGGTTTAGCTGCTTTTCACTGCTGTGTTTATGCAGCTTTACACCCACTTGACTCACTTACAGAGAGATATCAATACATAGGTTTTAAGATTCTTACTAGTCAGATATACTCTTGGGCGGTGAATAGGGGGTGTTGAGTCCAGTTCCCTGAGCAAGGAGTAGGTCTTGTCTATTACGTATTGGGTTCATGGAACGGTATCTGAGCTAATTTGAAACCCTTGTTTTATGCATCACCCCACCTCACCTTTCCCGTTAGGCAGCCATAGTGTGTTTTCTAACCGAGTGACTCTGTTCTGTTTTGTAATTCAGTTCAAGGGCAGCGGTTTTTACATTCCCTCTATAGGTGATATCTTATGATAAGTGTCTTTTTCTGTGTGACTTATTTGACTTAGAATCGTCGTACCTAAATCCACTCATCATGCTGCTACTAGCCTTATGACGTTGATTTCATGGCTGAGTGATATTCCATTGTACATAAGGACCACAACTTCTTTATCCATTTTTCTCTTTCCTGGGATATTTAAGGTGTAACGAAGTGGAGGTTCTTGTCAACAGAGCAGCCCTAAACTTTGGGGTGCTTGTGTCTTGCTGATTTTTAGTTTTCCCAATTTATACGCCCATGAGTGGAAGTGCCCTATGCTCTCTAAGCTGAGTTTTGTAAATGTTTCAGGACACACCGTACACTTCTCCAGAGTGGCTGTTGGCAATTTACATCCCGCCCATCAGCGTAGCAAGGCTCCCGTTTCTCCGTGGCCTGTCCTGCATTTCTGGTTTTGACACTTTATTCAGCATGGCCCTTTTGACCGATGGGAAGCGAGACTTCTTTGTAGCGCTGATTTGCCTTTCCAGGTTGCTTGGTTGGCCAAAAAGGGCGTATGCGTTTTTTCCTGAATATATTCAGGAAAAAACGCATACGCCCTTTTTGGCCAAGGGCATCATTGTCGAGGTTTTGCCGCTTTTCCTGTGCTTTAAAGGCGATTCGAATCTGCCTCCTGAAATCTGTTTCCTGCAATTCTGCCTTGCTTTCAAATCCTCTTTGTTGCCTTCCCTCAATATATTTGTAGACGAGAGTTATCATTTATAAGTCTGCAGGTTTGTGAATTGCAGTGCCCCTGAGCTCCATTTTTCAACTCGCTCTCTTGGGAGCTGGCCGCAAAAGCGCAGGATTGCTTTAGGCCCTATTCTGCTTCCGGGCGGCAGACTGAGCCTGTGGTTAATTCTTCTTCCTGATGGGAAAATAGAGTGACCTGTGCCTGTCCCAACACCTAGAGCTAGTCTCTCATTGGTTCCCCGTCTTCCCGTTCACCCTCAGTTCAAATTGCCACCTGTATGGAACAGGAGGTTAAAGGTGCTGATTCTCCAAGGAGGGAGATTGCTAGTAAAGCGGCTGGAATGGCGAACCCGAGCACAAGGAGACGAGAAATGAGGTGCGTTTTAGAAACCTTTCCCGATCACTCGGTGGACCATCTTCTGGGTTTCTCATGCATGTTTTCGATGTAGGAAGATGCCCTTGAACCTGGAGATTTGGGACCCATGGGATGGGTACCACGCAGTATTACTTTAAAGCGTCTGCGTTTGCTCACCGAACCTCACCAAACCCCTCAGCCCCAAGAGTGTCCACCCTTATGTCTCAATCAGCTGCGGGTCTAGATATGGTCAATCCAGGTGGCATCACAGCGCCTGAACGAATTTTGTAAGAATTTCTCTCCCTTTCACTGTCTTTGTTTCACGGGTTTTTAAAATTAATTGAGTTTTATAATGGGGTTTAGCTGCTTTTCACTGCTGTGTTTATGCAGCTTTACACCCACTTGACTCACTTACAGAGAGATATCAATACATAGGTTTTAAGATTCTTACTAGTCATATATACTCTTGGGCGGTGAATAGGGGGTGTTGAGTCCAGTTCCCTGAGCAAGGAGTAGGTCTTGTCTATTACGTATTGGGTTTATGGAACGGTATCTGAGCTAATTTGAAACCCTTGTTTTATGCATCACCCCACCTCACCTTTGCCGTTAGGCAGCCATAGTGTGTTTTCTAACCGTATGACTCTGTTCTGTTTTGTAATTCAGTTCAAGGGCAGCGGTTTTTACATTCCCTCTATAGGTGATATCTTATGATAAGTGTCTTTTTCTGTGTGACTTATTTGACTTAGAATCGTCGTACCTAAATCCACTCATCATGCTGCTACTAGCCTTATGACGTTGATTTCATGGCTGAGTGATATTCCATTGTACATAAGGACCACAACTTCTTTATCCATTTTTCTCTTTCCTGGGATATTTAAGGTGTAACGAAGTGGAGGTTCTTGTCAACAGAGCAGCCCTAAACTTTGGGGTGCTTGTGTCTTGCTGATTTTTAGTTTTCCCAATTTATACGCCCATGAGTGGAAGTGCCCTATGCTCTCTAAGCTGAGTTTTGTAAATGTTTCAGGACACACCGTACACTTCTCCAGAGTGGCTGTTGGCAATTTACATCCCGCCCATCAGCGTAGCAAGGCTCCCGTTTCTCCGTGGCCTGTCCTGCATTTCTGGTTTTGACACTTTATTCAGCATGGCCCTTTTGACCGATGGGAAGCGAGACTTCTTTGTAGCGCTGATTTGCCTTTCCAGGTTGCTTGGTTGGCCAAACAGGGCGTATGCGTTTTTTCCTGAATATATTCAGGAAAGAACGCATACGCCCTTTTTGGCCAAGGGCATCATTGTCGAGGTTTTGCCGCTTTTCCTGTGCTTTAAAGGCGATTCGAATCTGCCTCCTGAAATCTGTTTCCTGCAATTCTGCCTTGCTTTCAAATCCTCTTTGTTGCCTTCCCTCAATATATTTGTAGACGAGAGTTATCATTTATAAGTCTGCAGGTTTGTGAATTGCAGTGCCCCTGAGCTCCATTTTTCAACTCGCTCTCTTGGGAGCTGGCCGCAAAAGCGCAGGATTGCTTTAGGCCCTATTCTGCTTCCGGGCGGCAGACTGAGCCTGTGGTTAATTCTTCTTCCTGATGGGAAAATAGAGTGACCTGTGCCTGTCCCAACACCTAGAGCTAGTCTCTCATTTGTTCCCCGTCTTCCCGTTCACCCTCAGTTCAAATTGCCACCTGTATGGAACAGGAGGTTAAAGGTGCTGATTCTCCAAGGAGGGAGATTGCTAGTAAAGCGGCTGGAATGGCGAACCCGAGCACAAGGAGATGAGAAATGAGGTGCGTTTTAGAAACCTTTCCCGTTCACTCGGTGGACCGTTTTCTGGGTTTCTCATGCATGTTTTCGATGTAGGAAGATGCCCTTGAACCTGGAGATTTGGGACCCATGGGATGGGTACCACGCAGTATTACTTTAAAGCGTCTGCATTTGCTCACCCAACCTCACCAAACCTCTCAGCCCCAAGAGTGTCCACCCTTATGTCTCAATCAGCTGCGGGTCTAGATATGGTCAATCCAGGTGGCATCACAGCCCCTGAACGAATTTTGTAAGAATTTCTATCCCTTTCACTGTCTTTGTTTCACAGGTTTTTAAAATTAATTGAGTTTTATAATGGGGTTTAGCTGCTTTTCACTGCTGTGTTTATGCAGCTTTACACCCACTTGACTCACTTACTGAGAGATATCAATACATAAGTTTTAAGATTCTTACTAGTCAGATATATTCTTGGGCGGTGAATAGGGGGTGTTGAGTCCAGTTCCCTGAGCAAGGAGTAGGTCTTGTCTATTACATATTGGGTTTATGGAACGGTATCTGAGCTAATTTGAAACCCTTGTTTTATGCATCACCCCACCTCACCTTTCCCGTTAGGCAGCCATAGTGTGTTTTCTAACCGTGTGACTCTGTTCTGTTTTGTAATTCAGTTCAAGAGTAGCGGTTTTTACATTCCCTCTATAAGTGATATCTTATGATAAGTGTCTTTTTCTGTGTGATTTATTTCACTTAGAATCGTCGTACCTAAATCCACTCATCATGCTGCTACTAGCCTTATGACGTTGATTTCATGGCTGAGTGATATTCCATTGTACATAAGGACCACAACTTCTTTATCCATTTTTCTCTTTCCTGGGATATTTAAGGTGTAACGAAGTGGAGGTTCTTGTCAACAGAGCAGCCCTAAACTTTGGGGTGCTTTTGTCTAGCTGATTTTTAGTTTTCCCAATTTATACGCCCATGAGTGGAAGTGCCCTATGCTCTCTAAGCTGAGTTTTGTAAATGTTTCAGGACACACCGTACACTTCTCCAGAGTGGCTGTTGGCAATTTACATCCCGCCCATCAGCGTAGCAAGGCTCCCGTTTCTCCGTGGCCTGTCCTGCATTTCTGGTTTTGACACTTTATTCAGCATGGCCCTTTAGACCGATGGGAAGCGAGACTTCTTTGTAGCGCTGATTTGCCTTTCCAGGTTGCTTGGTTGGCCAAAAAGGGCGTATGCGTTTTTTCCTGAATATATTCAGGAAAAAACGCATACGCCCTTTTTGGCCAAGGGCATCATTGTCGAGGTTTTGCCGCTTTTCCTGTGCTTTAAAGGCGATTCGAATCTGCCTCCTGAAATCTGTTTCCTGCAATTCTGCCTTGCTTTCAAATCCTCTTTGTTGCCTTCCCTCAATATATTTGTAGACGAGAGTTATCATTTATAAGTCTGCAGGTTTGTGAATTGCAGTGCCCCTGAGCTCCATTTTTCAACTCGCTCTCTTGGGAGCTGGCCGCAAAAGCGCAGGATTGCTTTAGGCCCTATTCTGCTTCCGGGCGGCAGACTGAGCCTGTGGTTAATTCTTCTTCCTGATGGGAAAATAGAGTGGCCTGTGCCTGTCCCAACACCTAGAGCTAGTCTCTCATTGGTTCCCCGTCTTCCCGTTCACCCTCAGTTCAAATTGCCACCTGTATGGAACAGGAGGTTAAAGGTGCTGATTCTCCAAGGAGGGAGATTGCTAGTAAAGCGGCTGGAATGGCGAACCCGAGCACAAGGAGACGAGAAATGAGGTGCGTTTTAGAAACCTTTCCCGATCACTCGGTGGACCATCTTCTGGGTTTCTCATGCATGTTTTCGATGTAGGAAGATGCCCTTGAACCTGGAGATTTGGGACCCATGGGATGGGTACCACGCAGTATTACTTTAAAGCGTCTGCGTTTGCTCACCGAACCTCACCAAACCCCTCAGCCCCAAGAGTGTCCACCCTTATGTCTCAATCACCTGCGGGTCTAGATATGGTCAATCCAGGTGGCATCACAGCGCCTGAACGAATTTTGTAAGAAATTCTCTCCCTTTCACTGTCTTTGTTTCACGGGTTTTTAAAATTAATTGAGTTTTATAATGGGGTTTAGCTGCTTTTCACTGCTGTGTTTATGCAGCTTTACACCCACTTGACTCACTTACAGAGAGATATCAATACATAGGTTTTAAGATTCTTACTAGTCAGATATACTCTTGGGCGGTGAATAGGGGGTGTTGAGTCCAGTTCCCTGAGCAAGGAATAGGTCTTGTCTATTACGTATTGGGTTTATGGAACGGTATCTGAGCTAATTTGAAACCCTTGTTTTATGCATCACCCCACCTCACCTTTCCCGTTAGGCAGCCATAGTGTGTTTTCTAACCGTGTGACTCTGTTCTGTTTTGTAATTCAGTTCAAGGGCAGCGGTTTTTACATTCCCTCTATAGGTGATATCTTATGATAAGTGTCTTTTTCTGTGTGACTTATTTGACTTAGAATCGTCGTACCTAAATCCACTCATCATGCTGCTACTAGCCTTATGACGTTGATTTCATGGCTGAGTGATATTCCATTGTACATAAGGACCACAACTTCTTTATCCATTTTTCTCTTTCCTGGGATATTTAAGGTGTAACGAAGTGGAGGTTCTTGTCAACAGAGCAGCCCTAAACTTTGGGGTGCTTGTGTCTTGCTGATTTTTAGTTTTCCCAATTTATACGCCCATGAGTGGAAGTGCCCTATGCTCTCTAAGCTGAGTTTTGTAAATGTTTCAGGACACACCGTACACTTCTCCAGAGTGGCTGTTGGCAATTTACATCCCGCCCATCAGCGTAGCAAGGCTCCCGTTTCTCCGTGGCCTGTCCTGCATTTCTGGTTTTGACACTTTATTCAGCATGGCCCTTTTGACCGATGGGAAGCGAGACTTCTTTGTAGCGCTGATTTGCCTTTCCAGGTTGCTTGGTTGGCCAAAAAGGGCGTATGCGTTTTTTCCTGAATATATTCAGGAAAAAACGCATACGCCCTTTTTGGCCAAGGGCATCATTGTCGAGGTTTTGCCGCTTTTCCTGTGCTTTAAAGGCGATTCGAATCTGCCTCCTGAAATCTGTTTCCTGCAATTCTGCCTTGCTTTCAAATCCTCTTTGTTGCCTTCCCTCAATATATTTGTAGACGAGAGTTATCATTTATAAGTCTGCAGGTTTGTGAATTGCAGTGCCCCTGAGCTCCATTTTTCAACTCGCTCTCTTGGGAGCTGGCCGCAAAAGCGCAGGATTGCTTTAGGCCCTATTCTGCTTCCGGGCGGCAGACTGAGCCTGTGGTTAATTCTTCTTCCTGATGGGAAAATAGAGTGACCTGTGCCTGTCCCAACACCTAGAGCTAGTCTCTCATTGGTTCCCCGTCTTCCCGTTCACCCTCAGTTCAAATTGCCACCTGTATGGAACAGGAGGTTAAAGGTGCTGATTCTCCAAGGAGGGAGATTGCTAGTAAAGCGGCTGGAATGGCGAACCCGAGCACAAGGAGACGAGAAATGAGGTGCGTTTTAGAAACCTTTCCCAATCACTCGGTGGACCGTCTTCTGGGTTTCTCATGCATGTTTTCGATGTAGGAAGATGCCCTTGAACCTGGAGATTTGGGACCCATGGGATGGGTACCACGCAGTATTACTTTAAAGCGTCTGCGTTTGCTCACCGAACCTCACCAAACCCCTCAGCCCCAAGAGTGTCCACCCTTATGTCTCAATCAGCTGCGGGTCTAGATATGGTCAATCCAGGTGGCATCACAGCGCCTGAACGAATTTTGTAAGAATTTCTCTCCCTTTCACTGTCTTTGTTTCACGGGTTTTTAAAATTAATTGAGTTTTATAATGGGGTTTAGCTGCTTTTCACTGCTGTGTTTATGCAGCTTTACACCCACTTGACTCACTTACAGAGAGATATCAATACATAGGTTTTAAGATTCTTACTAGTCAGATATACTCTTGGGCGGTGAATAGGGGGTGTTGAGTCCAGTTCCCTGAGCAAGGAGTAGGTCTTGTCTATTACGTATTGGGTTTATGGAACGGTATCTGAGCTAATTTGAAACCCTTGTTTTATGCATCACCCCACCTCACCTTTGCCGTTAGGCAGCCATAGTGTGTTTTCTAACCGTATGACTCTGTTCTGTTTTGTAATTCAGTTCAAGGGCAGCGGTTTTTACATTCCCTCTATAGGTGATATCTTATGATAAGTGTCTTTTTCTGTGTGACTTATTTGACTTAGAATCGTCGTACCTAAATCCACTCATCATGCTGCTACTAGCCTTATGACGTTGATTTCATGGCTGAGTGATATTCCATTGTACATAAGGACCACAACTTCTTTATCCATTTTTCTCTTTCCTGGGATATTTAAGGTGTAACGAAGTGGAGGTTCTTGTCAACAGAGCAGCCCTAAACTTTGGGGTGCTTGTGTCTTGCTGATTTCTAGTTTTCCAATGTATACGCCCATGAGTGGAAGTGCCCTATGCTCTCTAAGCTGAGTTTTGTAAATGTTTCAGGACACACCGTACACTTCTCCAGAGTGGCTGTTGGCAATTTACATCCCGCCCATCAGCGTAGCAAGGCTCCCGTTTCTCGTGGCCTGTCCTGCATTTCTGGTTTTGACACTTTATTCAGCATGGCCCTTTTGACCGATGGGAAGCGAGACTTCTTTGTAGCGCTGATTTGCCTTTCCAGGTTGCTTGGTTGGCCAAAAAGGGCGTATGCGTTTTTTCCTGAATATATTCAGGAAAAAACGCATACGCCCTTTTTGGCCAAGGGCATCATTGTCGAGGTTTTGCCGCTTTTCCTGTGCTTTAAAGGCGATTCGAATCTGCCTCCTGAAATCTGTTTCCTGCAATTCTGCCTTGCTTTCAAATCCTCTTTGTTGCCTTCCCTCAATATATTTGTAGACGAGAGTTATCATTTATAAGTCTGCAGGTTTGTGAATTGCAGTGCCCCTGAGCTCCATTTTTCAACTCGCTCTCTTGGGAGCTGGCCGCAAAAGCGCAGGATTGCTTTAGGCCCTATTCTGCTTCCGGGCGGCAGACTGAGCCTGTGGTTAATTCTTCTTCCTGATGGGAAAATAGAGTGACCTGTGCCTGTCCCAACACTAGAGCTAGTCTCTCATTGGTTCCCCGTCTTCCCGTTCACCCTCAGTTCAAATTGCCACCTGTATGGAACAGGAGGTTAAAGGTGCTGATTCTCCAAGGAGGGAGATTGCTAGTAAAGCGGCTGGAATGGCGAACCCGAGCACAAGGAGACGAGAAATGAGGTGCGTTTTAGAAACCTTTCCCAATCACTCGGTGGACCGTCTTCTGGGTTTCTCATGCATGTTTTCGATGTAGGAAGATGCCCTTGAACCTGGAGATTTGGGACCCATGGGATGGGTACCACGCAGTATTACTTTAAAGCGTCTGCGTTTGCTCACCCAACCTCACCAAACCCCTCAGCCCCAAGAGTGTCCACCCTTATGTCTCAATCAGCTGCGGGTCTAGATATGGTCAATCCAGGTGGCATCACAGCGCCTGAACGAATTTTGTAAGAATTTCTCTCCCTTTCACTGTCTTTGTTTCACGGGTTTTTAAAATTAATTGAGTTTTATAATGGGGTTTAGCTGCTTTTCACTGCTGTGTTTATGCAGCTTTACACCCACTTGACTCACTTACAGAGAGATATCAATACATAGGTTTTAAGATTCTTACTAGTCAGATATACTCTTGGGCGGTGAATAGGGGTGTTGAGTCCAGTTCCCTGAGCAAGGAGTAGGTCTTGTCTATTACGTATTGGGTTTATGGAACGGTATCTGAGCTAATTTGAAACCCTTGTTTTATGCATCACCCCACCTCACCTTTGCCGTTAGGCAGCCATAGTGTGTTTTCTAACCGTATGACTCTGTTCTGTTTTGTAATTCAGTTCAAGGGCAGCGGTTTTTACATTCCCTCTATAGGTGATATCATATGATAAGTGTCTTTTTCTGTGTGACTTATTTGACTTAGAATCGTCGTACCTAAATCCACTCATCATGCTGCTACTAGCCTTATGACGTTGATTTCATGGCTGAGTGATATTCCATTGTACATAAGGACCACAACTTCTTTATCCATTTTTCTCTTTCCTGGGATATTTAAGGTGTAACGAAGTGGAGGTTCTTGTCAACAGAGCAGCCCTAAACTTTGGGGTGCTTGTGTCTTGCTGATTTTTAGTTTTCCCAATTTATACGCCCATGAGTGGAAGTGCCCTATGCTCTCTAAGCTGAGTTTTGTAAATGTTTCAGGACACACCGTACACTTCTCCAGAGTGGCTGTTGGCAATTTACATCCCGCCCATCAGCGTAGCAAGGCTCCCGTTTCTCCGTGGCCTGTCCTGCATTTCTGGTTTTGACACTTTATTCAGCATGGCCCTTTTGACCGATGGGAAGCGAGACTTCTTTGTAGCGCTGATTTGCCTTTCCAGGTTGCTTGGTTGGCCAAAAAGGGCGTATGCGTTTTTTCCTGAATATATTCAGGAAAAAACGCATACGCCCTTTTTGGCCAAGGGCATCATTGTCGAGGTTTTGCCGCTTTTCCTGTGCTTTAAAGGCGATTCGAATCTGCCTCCTGAAATCTGTTTCCTGCAATTCTGCCTTGCTTTCAAATCCTCTTTGTTGCCTTCCCTCAATATATTTGTAGACGAGAGTTATCATTTATAAGTCTGCAGGTTTGTGAATTGCAGTGCCCCTGAGCTCCATTTTTCAACTCGCTCTCTTGGGAGCTGGCCGCAAAAGCGCAGGATTGCTTTAGGCCCTATTCTGCTTCCGGGCGGCAGACTGAGCCTGTGGTTAATTCTTCTTCCTGATGGGAAAATAGAGTGACCTGTGCCTGTCCCAACACCTAGAGCTAGTCTCTCATTGGTTCCCCTCTTCCCGTTCAGCCTCAGGACAAATTGCCACCTGTATGGAACAGGAGGTTAAAGGTGCTGATTCTCCAAGGAGGGAGATTGCTAGTAAAGCGGCTGGAATGGCGAACCCGAGCACAAGGAGATGAGAAATGAGGTGCGTTTTAGAAACCTTTCCCGTTCACTCGGTGGACCGTCTTCTGGGTTTCTAATGCATGTTTTCGATGTAGGAAGATGCCCTTGAACCTGGAGATTTGGGACCCATGGGATGGGTACCACGCAGTATTACTTTAAAGCGTCTGCGTTTGCTCACCCAACCTCACCAAACCTCTCAGCCCCAAGAGTGTCCACCCTTATGTCTCAATCAGCTGCGGGTCTAGATACGGTCAATCCAGGTGGCATCACAGCCCCTGAACGAATTTTGTAAGAATTTCTCTCCCTTTCACTGTCTTTGTTTCACGGGTTTTTAAAATTAATTGAGTTTTATAATGGGGTTTAGCTGCTTTTCACTGCTGTGTTTATGCAGCTTTACACCCACTTGACTCACTTACAGAGAGATATCAATACATAGGTTTTAAGATTCTTACTAGTCATATATACTCTTGGGCGGTGAATAGGGGGTGTTGAGTCCAGTTCCCTGAGCAAGGAGTAGGTCTTGTCTATTACGTATTGGGTTCATGGAACGGTATCTGAGCTAATTTGAAACCCTTGTTTTATGCATCACCCCACCTCACCTTTCCCGTTAGGCAGCCATAGTGTGTTTTCTAACCGAGTGACTCTGTTCTGTTTTGTAATTCAGTTCAAGGGCAGCGGTTTTTACATTCCCTCTATAGGTGATATCTTATGATAAGTGTCTTTTTCTGTGTGACTTATTTGACTTAGAATCGTCGTACCTAAATCCACTCATCATGCTGCTACTAGCCTTATGACGTTGATTTCATGGCTGAGTGATATTCCATTGTACATAAGGACCACAACTTCTTTATCCATTTTTCTCTTTCCTGGGATATTTAAGGTGTAACGAAGTGGAGGTTCTTGTCAACAGAGCAGCCCTAAACTTTGGGGTGCTTGTGTCTTGCTGATTTTTAGTTTTCCCAATTTATACGCCCATGAGTGGAAGTGCCCTATGCTCTCTAAGCTGAGTTTTGTAAATGTTTCAGGACACACCGTACACTTCTCCAGAGTGGCTGTTGGCAATTTACATCCCGCCCATCAGCGTAGCAAGGCTCCCGTTTCTCCGTGGCCTGTCCTGCATTTCTGGTTTTGACACTTTATTCAGCATGGCCCTTTTGACCGATGGGAAGCGAGACTTCTTTGTAGCGCTGATTTGCCTTTCCAGGTTGCTTGGTTGGCCAAACAGGGCGTATGCGTTTTTTCCTGAATATATTCAGGAAAGAACGCATACGCCCTTTTTGGCCAAGGGCATCATTGTCGAGGTTTTGCCGCTTTTCCTGTGCTTTAAAGGCGATTCGAATCTGCCTCCTGAAATCTGTTTCCTGCAATTCTGCCTTGCTTTCAAATCCTCTTTGTTGCCTTCCCTCAATATATTTGTAGACGAGAGTTATCATTTATAAGTCTGCAGGTTTGTGAATTGCAGTGCCCCTGAGCTCCATTTTTCAACTCGCTCTCTTGGGAGCTGGCCGCAAAAGCGCAGGATTGCTTTAGGCCCTATTCTGCTTCCGGGCGGCAGACTGAGCCTGTGGTTAATTCTTCTTCCTGATGGGAAAATAGAGTGACCTGTGCCTGTCCCAACACCTAGAGCTAGTCTCTCATTTGTTCCCCGTCTTCCCGTTCACCCTCAGTTCAAATTGCCACCTGTATGGAACAGGAGGTTAAAGGTGCTGATTCTCCAAGGAGGGAGATTGCTAGTAAAGCGGCTGGAATGGCGAACCCGAGCACAAGGAGACGAGAAATGAGGTGCGTTTTAGAAACCTTTCCCGATCACTCGGTGGACCATCTTCTGGGTTTCTCATGCATGTTTTCGATGTAGGAAGATGCCCTTGAACCTGGAGATTTGGGACCCATGGGATGGGTACCACGCAGTATTACTTTAAAGCGTCTGCGTTTGCTCACCGAACCTCACCAAACCCCTCAGCCCCAAGAGTGTCCACCCTTATGTCTCAATCAGCTGCGGGTCTAGATATGGTCAATCCAGGTGGCATCACAGCGCCTGAACGAATTTTGTAAGAATTTCTCTCCCTTTCACTGTCTTTGTTTCACGGGTTTTTAAAATTAATTGAGTTTTATAATGGGGTTTAGCTGCTTTTCACTGCTGTGTTTATGCAGCTTTACACCCACTTGACTCACTTACAGAGAGATATCAATACATAGGTTTTAAGATTCTTACTAGTCATATATACTCTTGGGCGGTGAATAGGGGGTGTTGAGTCCAGTTCCCTGAGCAAGGAGTAGGTCTTGTCTATTACGTATTGGGTTTATGGAACGGTATCTGAGCTAATTTGAAACCCTTGTTTTATGCATCACCCCACCTCACCTTTGCCGTTAGGCAGCCATAGTGTGTTTTCTAACCGTATGACTCTGTTCTGTTTTGTAATTCAGTTCAAGGGCAGCGGTTTTTACATTCCCTCTATAGGTGATATCTTATGATAAGTGTCTTTTTCTGTGTGACTTATTTGACTTAGAATCGTCGTACCTAAATCCACTCATCATGCTGCTACTAGCCTTATGACGTTGATTTCATGGCTGAGTGATATTCCATTGTACATAAGGACCACAACTTCTTTATCCATTTTTCTCTTTCCTGGGATATTTAAGGTGTAACGAAGTGGAGGTTCTTGTCAACAGAGCAGCCCTAAACTTTGGGGTGCTTGTGTCTTGCTGATTTTTAGTTTTCCCAATTTATACGCCCATGAGTGGAAGTGCCCTATGCTCTCTAAGCTGAGTTTTGTAAATGTTTCAGGACACACCGTACACTTCTCCAGAGTGGCTGTTGGCAATTTACATCCCGCCCATCAGCGTAGCAAGGCTCCCGTTTCTCCGTGGCCTGTCCTGCATTTCTGGTTTTGACACTTTATTCAGCATGGCCCTTTTGACCGATGGGAAGCGAGACTTCTTTGTAGCGCTGATTTGCCTTTCCAGGTTGCTTGGTTGGCCAAACAGGGCGTATGCGTTTTTTCCTGAATATATTCAGGAAAGAACGCATACGCCCTTTTTGGCCAAGGGCATCATTGTCGAGGTTTTGCCGCTTTTCCTGTGCTTTAAAGGCGATTCGAATCTGCCTCCTGAAATCTGTTTCCTGCAATTCTGCCTTGCTTTCAAATCCTCTTTGTTGCCTTCCCTCAATATATTTGTAGACGAGAGTTATCATTTATAAGTCTGCAGGTTTGTGAATTGCAGTGCCCCTGAGCTCCATTTTTCAACTCGCTCTCTTGGGAGCTGGCCGCAAAAGCGCAGGATTGCTTTAGGCCCTATTCTGCTTCCGGGCGGCAGACTGAGCCTGTGGTTAATTCTTCTTCCTGATGGGAAAATAGAGTGACCTGTGCCTGTCCCAACACCTAGAGCTAGTCTCTCATTTGTTCCCCGTCTTCCCGTTCACCCTCAGTTCAAATTGCCACCTGTATGGAACAGGAGGTTAAAGGTGCTGATTCTCCAAGGAGGGAGATTGCTAGTAAAGCGGCTGGAATGGCGAACCCGAGCACAAGGAGATGAGAAATGAGGTGCGTTTTAGAAACCTTTCCCGTTCACTCGGTGGACCGTTTTCTGGGTTTCTCATGCATGTTTTCGATGTAGGAAGATGCCCTTGAACCTGGAGATTTGGGACCCATGGGATGGGTACCACGCAGTATTACTTTAAAGCGTCTGCATTTGCTCACCCAACCTCACCAAACCTCTCAGCCCCAAGAGTGTCCACCCTTATGTCTCAATCAGCTGCGGGTCTAGATATGGTCAATCCAGGTGGCATCACAGCCCCTGAACGAATTTTGTAAGAATTTCTATCCCTTTCACTGTCTTTGTTTCACAGGTTTTTAAAATTAATTGAGTTTTATAATGGGGTTTAGCTGCTTTTCACTGCTGTGTTTATGCAGCTTTACACCCACTTGACTCACTTACTGAGAGATATCAATACATAAGTTTTAAGATTCTTACTAGTCAGATATATTCTTGGGCGGTGAATAGGGGGTGTTGAGTCCAGTTCCCTGAGCAAGGAGTAGGTCTTGTCTATTACGTATTGGGTTTATGGAACGGTATCTGAGCTAATTTGAAACCCTTGTTTTATGCATCACCCCACCTCACCTTTGCCGTTAGGCAGCCATAGTGTGTTTTCTAACCGTATGACTCTGTTCTGTTTTGTAATTCAGTTCAAGGGCAGCGGTTTTTACATTCCCTCTATAGGTGATATCTTATGATAAGTGTCTTTTTCTGTGTGACTTATTTGACTTAGAATCGTCGTACCTAAATCCACTCATCATGCTGCTACTAGCCTTATGACGTTGATTTCATGGCTGAGTGATATTCCATTGTACATAAGGACCACAACTTCTTTATCCATTTTTCTCTTTCCTGGGATATTTAAGGTGTAACGAAGTGGAGGTTCTTGTCAACAGAGCAGCCCTAAACTTTGGGGTGCTTGTGTCTTGCTGATTTTTAGTTTTCCCAATTTATACGCCCATGAGTGGAAGTGCCCTATGCTCTCTAAGCTGAGTTTTGTAAATGTTTCAGGACACACCGTACACTTCTCCAGAGTGGCTGTTGGCAATTTACATCCCGCCCATCAGCGTAGCAAGGCTCCCGTTTCTCCGTGGCCTGTCCTGCATTTCTGGTTTTGACACTTTATTCAGCATGGCCCTTTTGACCGATGGGAAGCGAGACTTCTTTGTAGCGCTGATTTGCCTTTCCAGGTTGCTTGGTTGGCCAAAAAGGGCGTATGCGTTTTTTCCTGAATATATTCAGGAAAAAACGCATACGCCCTTTTTGGCCAAGGGCATCATTGTCGAGGTTTTGCCGCTTTTCCTGTGCTTTAAAGGCGATTCGAATCTGCCTCCTGAAATCTGTTTCCTGCAATTCTGCCTTGCTTTCAAATCCTCTTTGTTGCCTTCCCTCAATATATTTGTAGACGAGAGTTATCATTTATAAGTCTGCAGGTTTGTGAATTGCAGTGCCCCTGAGCTCCATTTTTCAACTCGCTCTCTTGGGAGCTGGCCGCAAAAGCGCAGGATTGCTTTAGGCCCTATTCTGCTTCCGGGCGGCAGACTGAGCCTGTGGTTAATTCTTCTTCCTGATGGGAAAATAGAGTGACCTGTGCCTGTCCCAACACCTAGAGCTAGTCTCTCATTGGTTCCCCGTCTTCCCGTTCACCCTCAGTTCAAATTGCCACCTGTATGGAACAGGAGGTTAAAGGTGCTGATTCTCCAAGGAGGGAGATTGCTAGTAAAGCGGCTGGAATGGCGAACCCGAGCACAAGGAGACGAGAAATGAGGTGCGTTTTAGAAACCTTTCCCAATCACTCGGTGGACCGTCTTCTGGGTTTCTCATGCATGTTTTCGATGTAGGAAGATGCCCTTGAACCTGGAGATTTGGGACCCATGGGATGGGTACCACGCAGTATTACTTTAAAGCGTCTGCGTTTGCTCACCGAACCTCACCAAACCCCTCAGCCCCAAGAGTGTCCACCCTTATGTCTCAATCAGCTGCGGGTCTAGATATGGTCAATCCAGGTGGCATCACAGCGCCTGAACGAATTTTGTAAGAATTTCTCTCCCTTTCACTGTCTTTGTTTCACGGGTTTTTAAAATTAATTGAGTTTTATAATGGGGTTTAGCTGCTTTTCACTGCTGTGTTTATGCAGCTTTACACCCACTTGACTCACTTACAGAGAGATATCAATACATAGGTTTTAAGATTCTTACTAGTCAGATATACTCTTGGGCGGTGAATAGGGGGTGTTGAGTCCAGTTCCCTGAGCAAGGAGTAGGTCTTGTCTATTACGTATTGGGTTTATGGAACGGTATCTGAGCTAATTTGAAACCCTTGTTTTATGCATCACCCCACCTCACCTTTGCCGTTAGGCAGCCATAGTGTGTTTTCTAACCGTATGACTCTGTTCTGTTTTGTAATTCAGTTCAAGGGCAGCGGTTTTTACATTCCCTCTATAGGTGATATCTTATGATAAGTGTCTTTTTCTGTGTGACTTATTTGACTTAGAATCGTCGTACCTAAATCCACTCATCATGCTGCTACTAGCCTTATGACGTTGATTTCATGGCTGAGTGATATTCCATTGTACATAAGGACCACAACTTCTTTATCCATTTTTCTCTTTCCTGGGATATTTAAGGTGTAACGAAGTGGAGGTTCTTGTCAACAGAGCAGCCCTAAACTTTGGGGTGCTTGTGTCTTGCTGATTTTTAGTTTTCCCAATGTATACGCCCATGAGTGGAAGTGCCCTATGCTCTCTAAGCTGAGTTTTGTAAATGTTTCAGGACACACCGTACACTTCTCCAGAGTGGCTGTTGGCAATTTACATCCCGCCCATCAGCGTAGCAAGGCTCCCGTTTCTCCGTGGCCTGTCCTGCATTTCTGGTTTTGACACTTTATTCAGCATGGCCCTTTTGACCGATGGGAAGCGAGACTTCTTTGTAGCGCTGATTTGCCTTTCCAGGTTGCTTGGTTGGCCAAAAAGGGCGTATGCGTTTTTTCCTGAATATATTCAGGAAAAAACGCATACGCCCTTTTTGGCCAAGGGCATCATTGTCGAGGTTTTGCCGCTTTTCCTGTGCTTTAAAGGCGATTCGAATCTGCCTCCTGAAATCTGTTTCCTGCAATTCTGCCTTGCTTTCAAATCCTCTTTGTTGCCTTCCCTCAATATATTTGTAGACGAGAGTTATCATTTATAAGTCTGCAGGTTTGTGAATTGCAGTGCCCCTGAGCTCCATTTTTCAACTCGCTCTCTTGGGAGCTGGCCGCAAAAGCGCAGGATTGCTTTAGGCCCTATTCTGCTTCCGGGCGGCAGACTGAGCCTGTGGTTAATTCTTCTTCCTGATGGGAAAATAGAGTGACCTGTGCCTGTCCCAACACCTAGAGCTAGTCTCTCATTGGTTCCCCTCTTCCCGTTCAGCCTCAGGACAAATTGCCACCTGTATGGAACAGGAGGTTAAAGGTGCTGATTCTCCAAGGAGGGAGATTGCTAGTAAAGCGGCTGGAATGGCGAACCCGAGCACAAGGAGATGAGAAATGAGGTGCGTTTTAGAAACCTTTCCCGTTCACTCGGTGGACCGTCTTCTGGGTTTCTAATGCATGTTTTCGATGTAGGAAGATGCCCTTGAACCTGGAGATTTGGGACCCATGGGATGGGTACCACGCAGTATTACTTTAAAGCGTCTGCGTTTGCTCACCCAACCTCACCAAACCTCTCAGCCCCAAGAGTGTCCACCCTTATGTCTCAATCAGCTGCGGGTCTAGATACGGTCAATCCAGGTGGCATCACAGCCCCTGAACGAATTTTGTAAGAATTTCTCTCCCTTTCACTGTCTTTGTTTCACGGGTTTTTAAAATTAATTGAGTTTTATAATGGGGTTTAGCTGCTTTTCACTGCTGTGTTTATGCAGCTTTACACCCACTTGACTCACTTACAGAGAGATATCAATACATAGGTTTTAAGATTCTTACTAGTCAGATATACTCTTGGGCGGTGAATAGGGGGTGTTGAGTCCAGTTCCCTGAGCAAGGAGTAGGTCTTGTCTATTACGTATTGGGTTCATGGAACGGTATCTGAGCTAATTTGAAACCCTTGTTTTATGCATCACCCCACCTCACCTTTCCCGTTAGGCAGCCATAGTGTGTTTTCTAACCGAGTGACTCTGTTCTGTTTTGTAATTCAGTTCAAGGGCAGCGGTTTTTACATTCCCTCTATAGGTGATATCTTATGATAAGTGTCTTTTTCTGTGTGACTTATTTGACTTAGAATCGTCGTACCTAAATCCACTCATCATGCTGCTACTAGCCTTATGACGTTGATTTCATGGCTGAGTGATATTCCATTGTACATAAGGACCACAACTTCTTTATCCATTTTTCTCTTTCCTGGGATATTTAAGGTGTAACGAAGTGGAGGTTCTTGTCAACAGAGCAGCCCTAAACTTTGGGGTGCTTGTGTCTTGCTGATTTTTAGTTTTCCCAATTTATACGCCCATGAGTGGAAGTGCCCTATGCTCTCTAAGCTGAGTTTTGTAAATGTTTCAGGACACACCGTACACTTCTCCAGAGTGGCTGTTGGCAATTTACATCCCGCCCATCAGCGTAGCAAGGCTCCCGTTTCTCCGTGGCCTGTCCTGCATTTCTGGTTTTGACACTTTATTCAGCATGGCCCTTTTGACCGATGGGAAGCGAGACTTCTTTGTAGCGCTGATTTGCCTTTCCAGGTTGCTTGGTTGGCCAAAAAGGGCGTATGCGTTTTTTCCTGAATATATTCAGGAAAAAACGCATACGCCCTTTTTGGCCAAGGGCATCATTGTCGAGGTTTTGCCGCTTTTCCTGTGCTTTAAAGGCGATTCGAATCTGCCTCCTGAAATCTGTTTCCTGCAATTCTGCCTTGCTTTCAAATCCTCTTTGTTGCCTTCCCTCAATATATTTGTAGACGAGAGTTATCATTTATAAGTCTGCAGGTTTGTGAATTGCAGTGCCCCTGAGCTCCATTTTTCAACTCGCTCTCTTGGGAGCTGGCCGCAAAAGCGCAGGATTGCTTTAGGCCCTATTCTGCTTCCGGGCGGCAGACTGAGCCTGTGGTTAATTCTTCTTCCTGATGGGAAAATAGAGTGACCTGTGCCTGTCCCAACACCTAGAGCTAGTCTCTCATTGGTTCCCCGTCTTCCCGTTCACCCTCAGTTCAAATTGCCACCTGTATGGAACAGGAGGTTAAAGGTGCTGATTCTCCAAGGAGGGAGATTGCTAGTAAAGCGGCTGGAATGGCGAACCCGAGCACAAGGAGACGAGAAATGAGGTGCGTTTTAGAAACCTTTCCCGATCACTCGGTGGACCATCTTCTGGGTTTCTCATGCATGTTTTCGATGTAGGAAGATGCCCTTGAACCTGGAGATTTGGGACCCATGGGATGGGTACCACGCAGTATTACTTTAAAGCGTCTGCGTTTGCTCACCGAACCTCACCAAACCCCTCAGCCCCAAGAGTGTCCACCCTTATGTCTCAATCAGCTGCGGGTCTAGATATGGTCAATCCAGGTGGCATCACAGCGCCTGAACGAATTTTGTAAGAATTTCTCTCCCTTTCACTGTCTTTGTTTCACGGGTTTTTAAAATTAATTGAGTTTTATAATGGGGTTTAGCTGCTTTTCACTGCTGTGTTTATGCAGCTTTACACCCACTTGACTCACTTACAGAGAGATATCAATACATAGGTTTTAAGATTCTTACTAGTCATATATACTCTTGGGCGGTGAATAGGGGGTGTTGAGTCCAGTTCCCTGAGCAAGGAGTAGGTCTTGTCTATTACGTATTGGGTTTATGGAACGGTATCTGAGCTAATTTGAAACCCTTGTTTTATGCATCACCCCACCTCACCTTTGCCGTTAGGCAGCCATAGTGTGTTTTCTAACCGTATGACTCTGTTCTGTTTTGTAATTCAGTTCAAGGGCAGCGGTTTTTACATTCCCTCTATAGGTGATATCTTATGATAAGTGTCTTTTTCTGTGTGACTTATTTGACTTAGAATCGTCGTACCTAAATCCACTCATCATGCTGCTACCAGCCTTATGACGTTGATTTCATGGCTGAGTGATATTCCATTGTACATAAGGACCACAACTTCTTTATCCATTTTTCTCTTTCCTGGGATATTTAAGGTGTAACGAAGTGGAGGTTCTTGTCAACAGAGCAGCCCTAAACTTTGGGGTGCTTGTGTCTTGCTGATTTTTAGTTTTCCCAATTTATACGCCCATGAGTGGAAGTGCCCTATGCTCTCTAAGCTGAGTTTTGTAAATGTTTCAGGACACACCGTACACTTCTCCAGAGTGGCTGTTGGCAATTTACATCCCGCCCATCAGCGTAGCAAGGCTCCCGTTTCTCCGTGGCCTGTCCTGCATTTCTGGTTTTGACACTTTATTCAGCATGGCCCTTTTGACCGATGGGAAGCGAGACTTCTTTGTAGCGCTGATTTGCCTTTCCAGGTTGCTTGGTTGGCCAAACAGGGCGTATGCGTTTTTTCCTGAATATATTCAGGAAAGAACGCATACGCCCTTTTTGGCCAAGGGCATCATTGTCGAGGTTTTGCCGCTTTTCCTGTGCTTTAAAGGCGATTCGAATCTGCCTCCTGAAATCTGTTTCCTGCAATTCTGCCTTGCTTTCAAATCCTCTTTGTTGCCTTCCCTCAATATATTTGTAGACGAGAGTTATCATTTATAAGTCTGCAGGTTTGTGAATTGCAGTGCCCCTGAGCTCCATTTTTCAACTCGCTCTCTTGGGAGCTGGCCGCAAAAGCGCAGGATTGCTTTAGGCCCTATTCTGCTTCCGGGCGGCAGACTGAGCCTGTGGTTAATTCTTCTTCCTGATGGGAAAATAGAGTGACCTGTGCCTGTCCCAACACCTAGAGCTAGTCTCTCATTTGTTCCCCGTCTTCCCGTTCACCCTCAGTTCAAATTGCCACCTGTATGGAACAGGAGGTTAAAGGTGCTGATTCTCCAAGGAGGGAGATTGCTAGTAAAGCGGCTGGAATGGCGAACCCGAGCACAAGGAGATGAGAAATGAGGTGCGTTTTAGAAACCTTTCCCGTTCACTCGGTGGACCGTTTTCTGGGTTTCTCATGCATGTTTTCGATGTAGGAAGATGCCCTTGAACCTGGAGATTTGGGACCCATGGGATGGGTACCACGCAGTATTACTTTAAAGCGTCTGCATTTGCTCACCCAACCTCACCAAACCTCTCAGCCCCAAGAGTGTCCACCCTTATGTCTCAATCAGCTGCGGGTCTAGATATGGTCAATCCAGGTGGCATCACAGCCCCTGAACGAATTTTGTAAGAATTTCTATCCCTTTCACTGTCTTTGTTTCACAGGTTTTTAAAATTAATTGAGTTTTATAATGGGGTTTAGCTGCTTTTCACTGCTGTGTTTATGCAGCTTTACACCCACTTGACTCACTTACTGAGAGATATCAATACATAAGTTTTAAGATTCTTACTAGTCAGATATATTCTTGGGCGGTGAATAGGGGGTGTTGAGTCCAGTTCCCTGAGCAAGGAGTAGGTCTTGTCTATTACATATTGGGTTTATGGAACGGTATCTGAGCTAATTTGAAACCCTTGTTTTATGCATCACCCCACCTCACCTTTCCCGTTAGGCAGCCATAGTGTGTTTTCTAACCGTGTGACTCTGTTCTGTTTTGTAATTCAGTTCAAGAGTAGCGGTTTTTACATTCCCTCTATAAGTGATATCTTATGATAAGTGTCTTTTTCTGTGTGATTTATTTCACTTAGAATCGTCGTACCTAAATCCACTCATCATGCTGCTACTAGCCTTATGACGTTGATTTCATGGCTGAGTGATATTCCATTGTACATAAGGACCACAACTTCTTTATCCATTTTTCTCTTTCCTGGGATATTTAAGGTGTAACGAAGTGGAGGTTCTTGTCAACAGAGCAGCCCTAAACTTTGGGGTGCTTTTGTCTAGCTGATTTTTAGTTTTCCCAATTTATACGCCCATGAGTGGAAGTGCCCTATGCTCTCTAAGCTGAGTTTTGTAAATGTTTCAGGACACACCGTACACTTCTCCAGAGTGGCTGTTGGCAATTTACATCCCGCCCATCAGCGTAGCAAGGCTCCCGTTTCTCCGTGGCCTGTCCTGCATTTCTGGTTTTGACACTTTATTCAGCATGGCCCTTTAGACCGATGGGAAGCGAGACTTCTTTGTAGCGCTGATTTGCCTTTCCAGGTTGCTTGGTTGGCCAAAAAGGGCGTATGCGTTTTTTCCTGAATATATTCAGGAAAAAACGCATACGCCCTTTTTGGCCAAGGGCATCATTGTCGAGGTTTTGCCGCTTTTCCTGTGCTTTAAAGGCGATTCGAATCTGCCTCCTGAAATCTGTTTCCTGCAATTCTGCCTTGCTTTCAAATCCTCTTTGTTGCCTTCCCTCAATATATTTGTAGACGAGAGTTATCATTTATAAGTCTGCAGGTTTGTGAATTGCAGTGCCCCTGAGCTCCATTTTTCAACTCGCTCTCTTGGGAGCTGGCCGCAAAAGCGCAGGATTGCTTTAGGCCCTATTCTGCTTCCGGGCGGCAGACTGAGCCTGTGGTTAATTCTTCTTCCTGATGGGAAAATAGAGTGGCCTGTGCCTGTCCCAACACCTAGAGCTAGTCTCTCATTGGTTCCCCGTCTTCCCGTTCACCCTCAGTTCAAATTGCCACCTGTATGGAACAGGAGGTTAAAGGTGCTGATTCTCCAAGGAGGGAGATTGCTAGTAAAGCGGCTGGAATGGCGAACCCGAGCACAAGGAGACGAGAAATGAGGTGCGTTTTAGAAACCTTTCCCGATCACTCGGTGGACCATCTTCTGGGTTTCTCATGCATGTTTTCGATGTAGGAAGATGCCCTTGAACCTGGAGATTTGGGACCCATGGGATGGGTACCACGCAGTATTACTTTAAAGCGTCTGCGTTTGCTCACCGAACCTCACCAAACCCCTCAGCCCCAAGAGTGTCCACCCTTATGTCTCAATCACCTGCGGGTCTAGATATGGTCAATCCAGGTGGCATCACAGCGCCTGAACGAATTTTGTAAGAAATTCTCTCCCTTTCACTGTCTTTGTTTCACGGGTTTTTAAAATTAATTGAGTTTTATAATGGGGTTTAGCTGCTTTTCACTGCTGTGTTTATGCAGCTTTACACCCACTTGACTCACTTACAGAGAGATATCAATACATAGGTTTTAAGATTCTTACTAGTCAGATATACTCTTGGGCGGTGAATAGGGGGTGTTGAGTCCAGTTCCCTGAGCAAGGAATAGGTCTTGTCTATTACGTATTGGGTTTATGGAACGGTATCTGAGCTAATTTGAAACCCTTGTTTTATGCATCACCCCACCTCACCTTTCCCGTTAGGCAGCCATAGTGTGTTTTCTAACCGTGTGACTCTGTTCTGTTTTGTAATTCAGTTCAAGGGCAGCGGTTTTTACATTCCCTCTATAGGTGATATCTTATGATAAGTGTCTTTTTCTGTGTGACTTATTTGACTTAGAATCGTCGTACCTAAATCCACTCATCATGCTGCTACTAGCCTTATGACGTTGATTTCATGGCTGAGTGATATTCCATTGTACATAAGGACCACAACTTCTTTATCCATTTTTCTCTTTCCTGGGATATTTAAGGTGTAACGAAGTGGAGGTTCTTGTCAACAGAGCAGCCCTAAACTTTGGGGTGCTTGTGTCTTGCTGATTTTTAGTTTTCCCAATTTATACGCCCATGAGTGGAAGTGCCCTATGCTCTCTAAGCTGAGTTTTGTAAATGTTTCAGGACACACCGTACACTTCTCCAGAGTGGCTGTTGGCAATTTACATCCCGCCCATCAGCGTAGCAAGGCTCCCGTTTCTCCGTGGCCTGTCCTGCATTTCTGGTTTTGACACTTTATTCAGCATGGCCCTTTTGACCGATGGGAAGCGAGACTTCTTTGTAGCGCTGATTTGCCTTTCCAGGTTGCTTGGTTGGCCAAAAAGGGCGTATGCGTTTTTTCCTGAATATATTCAGGAAAAAACGCATACGCCCTTTTTGGCCAAGGGCATCATTGTCGAGGTTTTGCCGCTTTTCCTGTGCTTTAAAGGCGATTCGAATCTGCCTCCTGAAATCTGTTTCCTGCAATTCTGCCTTGCTTTCAAATCCTCTTTGTTGCCTTCCCTCAATATATTTGTAGACGAGAGTTATCATTTATAAGTCTGCAGGTTTGTGAATTGCAGTGCCCCTGAGCTCCATTTTTCAACTCGCTCTCTTGGGAGCTGGCCGCAAAAGCGCAGGATTGCTTTAGGCCCTATTCTGCTTCCGGGCGGCAGACTGAGCCTGTGGTTAATTCTTCTTCCTGATGGGAAAATAGAGTGACCTGTGCCTGTCCCAACACCTAGAGCTAGTCTCTCATTGGTTCCCCGTCTTCCCGTTCACCCTCAGGACAAATTGCCACCTGTATGGAACAGGAGGTTAAAGGTGCTGATTCTCCAAGGAGGGAGATTGCTAGTAAAGCGGCTGGAATGGCGAACCCGAGCACAAGGAGACGAGAAATGAGGTGCGTTTTAGAAACCTTTCCCGATCACTCGGTGGACCATCTTCTGGGTTTCTCATGCATGTTTTCGATGTAGGAAGATGCCCTTGAACCTGGAGATTTGGGACCCATGGGATGGGTACCACGCAGTATTACTTTAAAGCGTCTGCGTTTGCTCACCGAACCTCACCAAACCCCTCAGCCCCAAGAGTGTCCACCCTTATGTCTCAATCAGCTGCGGGTCTAGATATGGTCAATCCAGGTGGCATCACAGCGCCTGAACGAATTTTGTAAGAATTTCTCTCCCTTTCACTGTCTTTGTTTCACGGGTTTTTAAAATTAATTGAGTTTTATAATGGGGTTTAGCTGCTTTTCACTGCTGTGTTTATGCAGGTTTACACCCACTTGACTCACTTACAGAGAGATATCAATACATAGGTTGTAAGATTCTTACTAGTCAGATATACTCTTGGGCGGTGAATAGGGGGTGTTGAGTCCAGTTCCCTGAGCAAGGAGTAGGTCTTGTCTATTACGTATTGGGTTTATGGAACGGTATCTGAGCTAATTTGAAACCCTTGTTTTATGCATCACCCCACCTCACCTTTGCCGTTAGGCAGCCATAGTGTGTTTTCTAACCGTATGACTCTGTTCTGTTTTGTAATTCAGTTCAAGGGCAGCGGTTTTTACATTCCCTCTATAGGTGATATCTTATGATAAGTGTCTTTTTCTGTGTGACTTATTTGACTTAGAATCGTCGTACCTAAATCCACTCATCATGCTGCTACTAGCCTTATGACGTTGATTTCATGGCTGAGTGATATTCCATTGTACATAAGGACCACAACTTCTTTATCCATTTTTCTCTTTCCTGGGATATTTAAGGTGTAACGAAGTGGAGGTTCTTGTCAACAGAGCAGCCCTAAACTTTGGGGTGCTTGTGTCTTGCTGATTTTTAGTTTTCCCAATTTATACGCCCATGAGTGGAAGTGCCCTATGCTCTCTAAGCTGAGTTTTGTAAATGTTTCAGGACACACCGTACACTTCTCCAGAGTGGCTGTTGGCAATTTACATCCCGCCCATCAGCGTAGCAAGGCTCCCGTTTCTCCGTGGCCTGTCCTGCATTTCTGGTTTTGACACTTTATTCAGCATGGCCCTTTTGACCGATGGGAAGCGAGACTTCTTTGTAGCGCTGATTTGCCTTTCCAGGTTGCTTGGTTGGCCAAAAAGGGCGTATGCGTTTTTTCCTGAATATATTCAGGAAAAAACGCATACGCCCTTTTTGGCCAAGGGCATCATTGTCGAGGTTTTGCCGCTTTTCCTGTGCTTTAAAGGCGATTCGAATCTGCCTCCTGAAATCTGTTTCCTGCAATTCTGCCTTGCTTTCAAATCCTCTTTGTTGCCTTCCCTCAATATATTTGTAGACGAGAGTTATCATTTATAAGTCTGCAGGTTTGTGAATTGCAGTGCCCCTGAGCTCCATTTTTCAACTCGCTCTCTTGGGAGCTGGCCGCAAAAGCGCAGGATTGCTTTAGGCCCTATTCTGCTTCCGGGCGGCAGACTGAGCCTGTGGTTAATTCTTCTTCCTGATGGGAAAATAGAGTGACCTGTGCCTGTCCCAACACCTAGAGCTAGTCTCTCATTGGTTCCCCGTCTTCCCGTTCACCCTCAGTTCAAATTGCCACCTGTATGGAACAGGAGGTTAAAGGTGCTGATTCTCCAAGGAGGGAGATTGCTAGTAAAGCGGCTGGAATGGCGAACCCGAGCACAAGGAGACGAGAAATGAGGTGCGTTTTAGAAACCTTTCCCAATCACTCGGTGGACCGTCTTCTGGGTTTCTCATGCATGTTTTCGATGTAGGAAGATGCCCTTGAACCTGGAGATTTGGGACCCATGGGATGGGTACCACGCAGTATTACTTTAAAGCGTCTGCGTTTGCTCACCGAACCTCACCAAACCCCTCAGCCCCAAGAGTGTCCACCCTTATGTCTCAATCAGCTGCGGGTCTAGATATGGTCAATCCAGGTGGCATCACAGCGCCTGAACGAATTTTGTAAGAATTTCTCTCCCTTTCACTGTCTTTGTTTCACGGGTTTTTAAAATTAATTGAGTTTTATAATGGGGTTTAGCTGCTTTTCACTGCTGTGTTTATGCAGCTTTACACCCACTTGACTCACTTACAGAGAGATATCAATACATAGGTTTTAAGATTCTTACTAGTCAGATATACTCTTGGGCGGTGAATAGGGGGTGTTGAGTCCAGTTCCCTGAGCAAGGAGTAGGTCTTGTCTATTACGTATTGGGTTTATGGAACGGTATCTGAGCTAATTTGAAACCCTTGTTTTATGCATCACCCCACCTCACCTTTGCCGTTAGGCAGCCATAGTGTGTTTTCTAACCGTATGACTCTGTTCTGTTTTGTAATTCAGTTCAAGGGCAGCGGTTTTTACATTCCCTCTATAGGTGATATCTTATGATAAGTGTCTTTTTCTGTGTGACTTATTTGACTTAGAATCGTCGTACCTAAATCCACTCATCATGCTGCTACTAGCCTTATGACGTTGATTTCATGGCTGAGTGATATTCCATTGTACATAAGGACCACAACTTCTTTATCCATTTTTCTCTTTCCTGGGATATTTAAGGTGTAACGAAGTGGAGGTTCTTGTCAACAGAGCAGCCCTAAACTTTGGGGTGCTTGTGTCTTGCTGATTTTTAGTTTTCCCAATTTATACGCCCATGAGTGGAAGTGCCCTATGCTCTCTAAGCTGAGTTTTGTAAATGTTTCAGGACACACCGTACACTTCTCCAGAGTGGCTGTTGGCAATTTACATCCCGCCCATCAGCGTAGCAAGGCTCCCGTTTCTCCGTGGCCTGTCCTGCATTTCTGGTTTTGACACTTTATTCAGCATGGCCCTTTTGACCGATGGGAAGCGAGACTTCTTTGTAGCGCTGATTTGCCTTTCCAGGTTGCTTGGTTGGCCAAAAAGGGCGTATGCGTTTTTTCCTGAATATATTCAGGAAAAAACGCATACGCCCTTTTTGGCCAAGGGCATCATTGTCGAGGTTTTGCCGCTTTTCCTGTGCTTTAAAGGCGATTCGAATCTGCCTCCTGAAATCTGTTTCCTGCAATTCTGCCTTGCTTTCAAATCCTCTTTGTTGCCTTCCCTCAATATATTTGTAGACGAGAGTTATCATTTATAAGTCTGCAGGTTTGTGAATTGCAGTGCCCCTGAGCTCCATTTTTCAACTCGCTCTCTTGGGAGCTGGCCGCAAAAGCGCAGGATTGCTTTAGGCCCTATTCTGCTTCCGGGCGGCAGACTGAGCCTGTGGTTAATTCTTCTTCCTGATGGGAAAATAGAGTGACCTGTGCCTGTCCCAACACCTAGAGCTAGTCTCTCATTGGTTCCCCTCTTCCCGTTCAGCCTCAGGACAAATTGCCACCTGTATGGAACAGGAGGTTAAAGGTGCTGATTCTCCAAGGAGGGAGATTGCTAGTAAAGCGGCTGGAATGGCGAACCCGAGCACAAGGAGATGAGAAATGAGGTGCGTTTTAGAAACCTTTCCCGTTCACTCGGTGGACCGTCTTCTGGGTTTCTAATGCATGTTTTCGATGTAGGAAGATGCCCTTGAACCTGGAGATTTGGGACCCATGGGATGGGTACCACGCAGTATTACTTTAAAGCGTCTGCGTTTGCTCACCCAACCTCACCAAACCTCTCAGCCCCAAGAGTGTCCACCCTTATGTCTCAATCAGCTGCGGGTCTAGATACGGTCAATCCAGGTGGCATCACAGCCCCTGAACGAATTTTGTAAGAATTTCTCTCCCTTTCACTGTCTTTGTTTCACGGGTTTTTAAAATTAATTGAGTTTTATAATGGGGTTTAGCTGCTTTTCACTGCTGTGTTTATGCAGCTTTACACCCACTTGACTCACTTACAGAGAGATATCAATACATAGGTTTTAAGATTCTTACTAGTCAGATATACTCTTGGGCGGTGAATAGGGGGTGTTGAGTCCAGTTCCCTGAGCAAGGAGTAGGTCTTGTCTATTACGTATTGGGTTCATGGAACGGTATCTGAGCTAATTTGAAACCCTTGTTTTATGCATCACCCCACCTCACCTTTCCCGTTAGGCAGCCATAGTGTGTTTTCTAACCGAGTGACTCTGTTCTGTTTTGTAATTCAGTTCAAGGGCAGCGGTTTTTACATTCCCTCTATAGGTGATATCTTATGATAAGTGTCTTTTTCTGTGTGACTTATTTGACTTAGAATCGTCGTACCTAAATCCACTCATCATGCTGCTACTAGCCTTATGACGTTGATTTCATGGCTGAGTGATATTCCATTGTACATAAGGACCACAACTTCTTTATCCATTTTTCTCTTTCCTGGGATATTTAAGGTGTAACGAAGTGGAGGTTCTTGTCAACAGAGCAGCCCTAAACTTTGGGGTGCTTGTGTCTTGCTGATTTTTAGTTTTCCCAATTTATACGCCCATGAGTGGAAGTGCCCTATGCTCTCTAAGCTGAGTTTTGTAAATGTTTCAGGACACACCGTACACTTCTCCAGAGTGGCTGTTGGCAATTTACATCCCGCCCATCAGCGTAGCAAGGCTCCCGTTTCTCCGTGGCCTGTCCTGCATTTCTGGTTTTGACACTTTATTCAGCATGGCCCTTTTGACCGATGGGAAGCGAGACTTCTTTGTAGCGCTGATTTGCCTTTCCAGGTTGCTTGGTTGGCCAAAAAGGGCGTATGCGTTTTTTCCTGAATATATTCAGGAAAAAACGCATACGCCCTTTTTGGCCAAGGGCATCATTGTCGAGGTTTTGCCGCTTTTCCTGTGCTTTAAAGGCGATTCGAATCTGCCTCCTGAAATCTGTTTCCTGCAATTCTGCCTTGCTTTCAAATCCTCTTTGTTGCCTTCCCTCAATATATTTGTAGACGAGAGTTATCATTTATAAGTCTGCAGGTTTGTGAATTGCAGTGCCCCTGAGCTCCATTTTTCAACTCGCTCTCTTGGGAGCTGGCCGCAAAAGCGCAGGATTGCTTTAGGCCCTATTCTGCTTCCGGGCGGCAGACTGAGCCTGTGGTTAATTCTTCTTCCTGATGGGAAAATAGAGTGACCTGTGCCTGTCCCAACACCTAGAGCTAGTCTCTCATTGGTTCCCCGTCTTCCCGTTCACCCTCAGTTCAAATTGCCACCTGTATGGAACAGGAGGTTAAAGGTGCTGATTCTCCAAGGAGGGAGATTGCTAGTAAAGCGGCTGGAATGGCGAACCCGAGCACAAGGAGACGAGAAATGAGGTGCGTTTTAGAAACCTTTCCCGATCACTCGGTGGACCATCTTCTGGGTTTCTCATGCATGTTTTCGATGTAGGAAGATGCCCTTGAACCTGGAGATTTGGGACCCATGGGATGGGTACCACGCAGTATTACTTTAAAGCGTCTGCGTTTGCTCACCGAACCTCACCAAACCCCTCAGCCCCAAGAGTGTCCACCCTTATGTCTCAATCAGCTGCGGGTCTAGATATGGTCAATCCAGGTGGCATCACAGCGCCTGAACGAATTTTGTAAGAATTTCTCTCCCTTTCACTGTCTTTGTTTCACGGGTTTTTAAAATTAATTGAGTTTTATAATGGGGTTTAGCTGCTTTTCACTGCTGTGTTTATGCAGCTTTACACCCACTTGACTCACTTACAGAGAGATATCAATACATAGGTTTTAAGATTCTTACTAGTCATATATACTCTTGGGCGGTGAATAGGGGGTGTTGAGTCCAGTTCCCTGAGCAAGGAGTAGGTCTTGTCTATTACGTATTGGGTTTATGGAACGGTATCTGAGCTAATTTGAAACCCTTGTTTTATGCATCACCCCACCTCACCTTTGCCGTTAGGCAGCCATAGTGTGTTTTCTAACCGTATGACTCTGTTCTGTTTTGTAATTCAGTTCAAGGGCAGCGGTTTTTACATTCCCTCTATAGGTGATATCTTATGATAAGTGTCTTTTTCTGTGTGACTTATTTGACTTAGAATCGTCGTACCTAAATCCACTCATCATGCTGCTACTAGCCTTATGACGTTGATTTCATGGCTGAGTGATATTCCATTGTACATAAGGACCACAACTTCTTTATCCATTTTTCTCTTTCCTGGGATATTTAAGGTGTAACGAAGTGGAGGTTCTTGTCAACAGAGCAGCCCTAAACTTTGGGGTGCTTGTGTCTTGCTGATTTTTAGTTTTCCCAATTTATACGCCCATGAGTGGAAGTGCCCTATGCTCTCTAAGCTGAGTTTTGTAAATGTTTCAGGACACACCGTACACTTCTCCAGAGTGGCTGTTGGCAATTTACATCCCGCCCATCAGCGTAGCAAGGCTCCCGTTTCTCCGTGGCCTGTCCTGCATTTCTGGTTTTGACACTTTATTCAGCATGGCCCTTTTGACCGATGGGAAGCGAGACTTCTTTGTAGCGCTGATTTGCCTTTCCAGGTTGCTTGGTTGGCCAAACAGGGCGTATGCGTTTTTTCCTGAATATATTCAGGAAAGAACGCATACGCCCTTTTTGGCCAAGGGCATCATTGTCGAGGTTTTGCCGCTTTTCCTGTGCTTTAAAGGCGATTCGAATCTGCCTCCTGAAATCTGTTTCCTGCAATTCTGCCTTGCTTTCAAATCCTCTTTGTTGCCTTCCCTCAATATATTTGTAGACGAGAGTTATCATTTATAAGTCTGCAGGTTTGTGAATTGCAGTGCCCCTGAGCTCCATTTTTCAACTCGCTCTCTTGGGAGCTGGCCGCAAAAGCGCAGGATTGCTTTAGGCCCTATTCTGCTTCCGGGCGGCAGACTGAGCCTGTGGTTAATTCTTCTTCCTGATGGGAAAATAGAGTGACCTGTGCCTGTCCCAACACCTAGAGCTAGTCTCTCATTTGTTCCCCGTCTTCCCGTTCACCCTCAGTTCAAATTGCCACCTGTATGGAACAGGAGGTTAAAGGTGCTGATTCTCCAAGGAGGGAGATTGCTAGTAAAGCGGCTGGAATGGCGAACCCGAGCACAAGGAGATGAGAAATGAGGTGCGTTTTAGAAACCTTTCCCGTTCACTCGGTGGACCGTTTTCTGGGTTTCTCATGCATGTTTTCGATGTAGGAAGATGCCCTTGAACCTGGAGATTTGGGACCCATGGGATGGGTACCACGCAGTATTACTTTAAAGCGTCTGCATTTGCTCACCCAACCTCACCAAACCTCTCAGCCCCAAGAGTGTCCACCCTTATGTCTCAATCAGCTGCGGGTCTAGATATGGTCAATCCAGGTGGCATCACAGCCCCTGAACGAATTTTGTAAGAATTTCTATCCCTTTCACTGTCTTTGTTTCACAGGTTTTTAAAATTAATTGAGTTTTATAATGGGGTTTAGCTGCTTTTCACTGCTGTGTTTATGCAGCTTTACACCCACTTGACTCACTTACTGAGAGATATCAATACATAAGTTTTAAGATTCTTACTAGTCAGATATATTCTTGGGCGGTGAATAGGGGGTGTTGAGTCCAGTTCCCTGAGCAAGGAGTAGGTCTTGTCTATTACATATTGGGTTTATGGAACGGTATCTGAGCTAATTTGAAACCCTTGTTTTATGCATCACCCCACCTCACCTTTCCCGTTAGGCAGCCATAGTGTGTTTTCTAACCGTGTGACTCTGTTCTGTTTTGTAATTCAGTTCAAGAGTAGCGGTTTTTACATTCCCTCTATAAGTGATATCTTATGATAAGTGTCTTTTTCTGTGTGATTTATTTCACTTAGAATCGTCGTACCTAAATCCACTCATCATGCTGCTACTAGCCTTATGACGTTGATTTCATGGCTGAGTGATATTCCATTGTACATAAGGACCACAACTTCTTTATCCATTTTTCTCTTTCCTGGGATATTTAAGGTGTAACGAAGTGGAGGTTCTTGTCAACAGAGCAGCCCTAAACTTTGGGGTGCTTTTGTCTAGCTGATTTTTAGTTTTCCCAATTTATACGCCCATGAGTGGAAGTGCCCTATGCTCTCTAAGCTGAGTTTTGTAAATGTTTCAGGACACACCGTACACTTCTCCAGAGTGGCTGTTGGCAATTTACATCCCGCCCATCAGCGTAGCAAGGCTCCCGTTTCTCCGTGGCCTGTCCTGCATTTCTGGTTTTGACACTTTATTCAGCATGGCCCTTTAGACCGATGGGAAGCGAGACTTCTTTGTAGCGCTGATTTGCCTTTCCAGGTTGCTTGGTTGGCCAAAAAGGGCGTATGCGTTTTTTCCTGAATATATTCAGGAAAAAACGCATACGCCCTTTTTGGCCAAGGGCATCATTGTCGAGGTTTTGCCGCTTTTCCTGTGCTTTAAAGGCGATTCGAATCTGCCTCCTGAAATCTGTTTCCTGCAATTCTGCCTTGCTTTCAAATCCTCTTTGTTGCCTTCCCTCAATATATTTGTAGACGAGAGTTATCATTTATAAGTCTGCAGGTTTGTGAATTGCAGTGCCCCTGAGCTCCATTTTTCAACTCGCTCTCTTGGGAGCTGGCCGCAAAAGCGCAGGATTGCTTTAGGCCCTATTCTGCTTCCGGGCGGCAGACTGAGCCTGTGGTTAATTCTTCTTCCTGATGGGAAAATAGAGTGGCCTGTGCCTGTCCCAACACCTAGAGCTAGTCTCTCATTGGTTCCCCGTCTTCCCGTTCACCCTCAGTTCAAATTGCCACCTGTATGGAACAGGAGGTTAAAGGTGCTGATTCTCCAAGGAGGGAGATTGCTAGTAAAGCGGCTGGAATGGCGAACCCGAGCACAAGGAGACGAGAAATGAGGTGCGTTTTAGAAACCTTTCCCGATCACTCGGTGGACCATCTTCTGGGTTTCTCATGCATGTTTTCGATGTAGGAAGATGCCCTTGAACCTGGAGATTTGGGACCCATGGGATGGGTACCACGCAGTATTACTTTAAAGCGTCTGCGTTTGCTCACCGAACCTCACCAAACCCCTCAGCCCCAAGAGTGTCCACCCTTATGTCTCAATCACCTGCGGGTCTAGATATGGTCAATCCAGGTGGCATCACAGCGCCTGAACGAATTTTGTAAGAAATTCTCTCCCTTTCACTGTCTTTGTTTCACGGGTTTTTAAAATTAATTGAGTTTTATAATGGGGTTTAGCTGCTTTTCACTGCTGTGTTTATGCAGCTTTACACCCACTTGACTCACTTACAGAGAGATATCAATACATAGGTTTTAAGATTCTTACTAGTCAGATATACTCTTGGGCGGTGAATAGGGGGTGTTGAGTCCAGTTCCCTGAGCAAGGAATAGGTCTTGTCTATTACGTATTGGGTTTATGGAACGGTATCTGAGCTAATTTGAAACCCTTGTTTTATGCATCACCCCACCTCACCTTTCCCGTTAGGCAGCCATAGTGTGTTTTCTAACCGTGTGACTCTGTTCTGTTTTGTAATTCAGTTCAAGGGCAGCGGTTTTTACATTCCCTCTATAGGTGATATCTTATGATAAGTGTCTTTTTCTGTGTGACTTATTTGACTTAGAATCGTCGTACCTAAATCCACTCATCATGCTGCTACTAGCCTTATGACGTTGATTTCATGGCTGAGTGATATTCCATTGTACATAAGGACCACAACTTCTTTATCCATTTTTCTCTTTCCTGGGATATTTAAGGTGTAACGAAGTGGAGGTTCTTGTCAACAGAGCAGCCCTAAACTTTGGGGTGCTTGTGTCTTGCTGATTTTTAGTTTTCCCAATTTATACGCCCATGAGTGGAAGTGCCCTATGCTCTCTAAGCTGAGTTTTGTAAATGTTTCAGGACACACCGTACACTTCTCCAGAGTGGCTGTTGGCAATTTACATCCCGCCCATCAGCGTAGCAAGGCTCCCGTTTCTCCGTGGCCTGTCCTGCATTTCTGGTTTTGACACTTTATTCAGCATGGCCCTTTTGACCGATGGGAAGCGAGACTTCTTTGTAGCGCTGATTTGCCTTTCCAGGTTGCTTGGTTGGCCAAAAAGGGCGTATGCGTTTTTTCCTGAATATATTCAGGAAAAAACGCATACGCCCTTTTTGGCCAAGGGCATCATTGTCGAGGTTTTGCCGCTTTTCCTGTGCTTTAAAGGCGATTCGAATCTGCCTCCTGAAATCTGTTTCCTGCAATTCTGCCTTGCTTTCAAATCCTCTTTGTTGCCTTCCCTCAATATATTTGTAGACGAGAGTTATCATTTATAAGTCTGCAGGTTTGTGAATTGCAGTGCCCCTGAGCTCCATTTTTCAACTCGCTCTCTTGGGAGCTGGCCGCAAAAGCGCAGGATTGCTTTAGGCCCTATTCTGCTTCCGGGCGGCAGACTGAGCCTGTGGTTAATTCTTCTTCCTGATGGGAAAATAGAGTGACCTGTGCCTGTCCCAACACCTAGAGCTAGTCTCTCATTGGTTCCCCGTCTTCCCGTTCACCCTCAGGACAAATTGCCACCTGTATGGAACAGGAGGTTAAAGGTGCTGATTCTCCAAGGAGGGAGATTGCTAGTAAAGCGGCTGGAATGGCGAACCCGAGCACAAGGAGACGAGAAATGAGGTGCGTTTTAGAAACCTTTCCCGATCACTCGGTGGACCATCTTCTGGGTTTCTCATGCATGTTTTCGATGTAGGAAGATGCCCTTGAACCTGGAGATTTGGGACCCATGGGATGGGTACCACGCAGTATTACTTTAAAGCGTCTGCGTTTGCTCACCGAACCTCACCAAACCCCTCAGCCCCAAGAGTGTCCACCCTTATGTCTCAATCAGCTGCGGGTCTAGATATGGTCAATCCAGGTGGCATCACAGCGCCTGAACGAATTTTGTAAGAATTTCTCTCCCTTTCACTGTCTTTGTTTCACGGGTTTTTAAAATTAATTGAGTTTTATAATGGGGTTTAGCTGCTTTTCACTGCTGTGTTTATGCAGGTTTACACCCACTTGACTCACTTACAGAGAGATATCAATACATAGGTTGTAAGATTCTTACTAGTCAGATATACTCTTGGGCGGTGAATAGGGGGTGTTGAGTCCAGTTCCCTGAGCAAGGAGTAGGTCTTGTCTATTACGTATTGGGTTTATGGAACGGTATCTGAGCTAATTTGAAACCCTTGTTTTATGCATCACCCCACCTCACCTTTGCCGTTAGGCAGCCATAGTGTGTTTTCTAACCGTATGACTCTGTTCTGTTTTGTAATTCAGTTCAAGGGCAGCGGTTTTTACATTCCCTCTATAGGTGATATCTTATGATAAGTGTCTTTTTCTGTGTGACTTATTTGACTTAGAATCGTCGTACCTAAATCCACTCATCATGCTGCTACTAGCCTTATGACGTTGATTTCATGGCTGAGTGATATTCCATTGTACATAAGGACCACAACTTCTTTATCCATTTTTCTCTTTCCTGGGATATTTAAGGTGTAACGAAGTGGAGGTTCTTGTCAACAGAGCAGCCCTAAACTTTGGGGTGCTTGTGTCTTGCTGATTTTTAGTTTTCCCAATTTATACGCCCATGAGTGGAAGTGCCCTATGCTCTCTAAGCTGAGTTTTGTAAATGTTTCAGGACACACCGTACACTTCTCCAGAGTGGCTGTTGGCAATGTACATCCCGCCCATCAGCGTAGCAAGGCTCCCGTTTCTCCGTGGCCTGTCCTGCATTTCTGGTTTTGACACTTTATTCAGCATGGCCCTTTTGACCGATGGGAAGCGAGACTTCTTTGTAGCGCTGATTTGCCTTTCCAGGTTGCTTGGTTGGCCAAAAAGGGCGTATGCGTTTTTTCCTGAATATATTCAGGAAAAAACGCATACGCCCTTTTTGGCCAAGGGCATCATTGTCGAGGTTTTGCCGCTTTTCCTGTGCTTTAAAGGCGATTCGAATCTGCCTCCTGAAATCTGTTTCCTGCAATTCTGCCTTGCTTTCAAATCCTCTTTGTTGCCTTCCCTCAATATATTTGTAGACGAGAGTTATCATTTATAAGTCTGCAGGTTTGTGAATTGCAGTGCCCCTGAGCTCCATTTTTCAACTCGCTCTCTTGGGAGCTGGCCGCAAAAGCGCAGGATTGCTTTAGGCCCTATTCTGCTTCCGGGCGGCAGACTGAGCCTGTGGTTAATTCTTCTTCCTGATGGGAAAATAGAGTGACCTGTGCCTGTCCCAACACGTAGAGCTTGTCTCTCATTGGTTCCCCCTCTTCCCGTTCACCCTCAGGACAAATTGCAACCTGTATGGAACAGGAGGTTAAAGGTGCTGATTCTCCAAGGAGGGAGATTGCTAGTAAAGCGGCTGGAATGGCGAACCCGAGCACAAGGAGATGAGAAATGAGGTGCGTTTTAGAAACCTTTCCCGTTCACTCGGTGGACCGTCTTCTGGGTTTCTCATGCATATTTTCGATGTAGGAAGATGCCCTTGAACCTGGAGATTTGGGACCCATGGGATGGGTACCACGCAGTATTACTTTAAAGCGTCTGCGTTTGCTCACCCAACCTCACCAAACCTCTCAGCCCCAAGAGTGTCCACCCTTATGTCTCAATCAGCTGCGGGTCTAGATATGGTCAATCCAGGTGGCATCACAGCCCCTGAACGAATTTTGTAAGAATTTCTCTCCCTTTCACTGTCTTTGTTTCACGGGTTTTTAAAATTAATTGAGTTTTATAATGGGGTTTAGCTGCTTTTCACTGCTGTGTTTATGCAGCTTTACACCCACTTGACTCACTTACAGAGAGATATCAATACATAGGTTGTAAGATTCTTACTAGTCAGATATACTCTTGGGCGGTGAATAGGGGGTGTTGAGTCCAGTTCCCTGAGCAAGGAGTAGGTCTTGTCTATTACGTATTGGGTTTATGGAACGGTATCTGAGCTAATTTGAAACCCTTGTTTTATGCATCACCCCACCTCACCTTTGCCGTTAGGCAGCCATAGTGTGTTTTCTAACCGTATGACTCTGTTCTGTTTTGTAATTCAGTTCAAGGGCAGCGGTTTTTACATTCCCTCTATAGGTGATATCTTATGATAAGTGTCTTTTTCTGTGTGACTTATTTGACTTAGAATCGTCGTACCTAAATCCACTCATCATGCTGCTACTAGCCTTATGACGTTGATTTCATGGCTGAGTGATATTCCATTGTACATAAGGACCACAACTTCTTTATCCATTTTTCTCTTTCCTGGGATATTTAAGGTGTAACGAAGTGGAGGTTCTTGTCAACAGAGCAGCCCTAAACTTTGGGGTGCTTGTGTCTTGCTGATTTTTAGTTTTCCCAATTTATACGCCCATGAGTGGAAGTGCCCTATGCTCTCTAAGCTGAGTTTTGTAAATGTTTCAGGACACACCGTACACTTCTCCAGAGTGGCTGTTGGCAATGTACATCCCGCCCATCAGCGTAGCAAGGCTCCCGTTTCTCCGTGGCCTGTCCTGCATTTCTGGTTTTGACACTTTATTCAGCATGGCCCTTTTGACCGATGGGAAGCGAGACTTCTTTGTAGCGCTGATTTGCCTTTCCAGGTTGCTTGGTTGGCCAAAAAGGGCGTATGCGTTTTTTCCTGAATATATTCAGGAAAAAACGCATACGCCCTTTTTGGCCAAGGGCATCATTGTCGAGGTTTTGCCGCTTTTCCTGTGCTTTAAAGGCGATTCGAATCTGCCTCCTGAAATCTGTTTCCTGCAATTCTGCCTTGCTTTCAAATCCTCTTTGTTGCCTTCCCTCAATATATTTGTAGACGAGAGTTATCATTTATAAGTCTGCAGGTTTGTGAATTGCAGTGCCCCTGAGCTCCATTTTTCAACTCGCTCTCTTGGGAGCTGGCCGCAAAAGCGCAGGATTGCTTTAGGCCCTATTCTGCTTCCGGGCGGCAGACTGAGCCTGTGGTTAATTCTTCTTCCTGATGGGAAAATAGAGTGACCTGTGCCTGTCCCAACACGTAGAGCTTGTCTCTCATTGGTTCCCCCTCTTCCCGTTCACCCTCAGGACAAATTGCAACCTGTATGGAACAGGAGGTTAAAGGTGCTGATTCTCCAAGGAGGGAGATTGCTAGTAAAGCGGCTGGAATGGCGAACCCGAGCACAAGGAGATGAGAAATGAGGTGCGTTTTAGAAACCTTTCCCGTTCACTCGGTGGACCGTCTTCTGGGTTTCTCATGCATGTTTTCGATGTAGGAAGATGCCCTTGAACCTGGAGATTTGGGACCCATGGGATGGGTACCACGCAGTATTACTTTAAAGCGTCTGCGTTTGCTCACCCAACCTCACCAAACCTCTCAGCCCCAAGAGTGTCCACCCTTATGTCTCAATCAGCTGCGGGTCTAGATACGGTCAATCCAGGTGGCATCACAGCCCCTGAACGAATTTTGTAAGAATTTCTCTCCCTTTCACTGTCTTTGTTTCACGGGTTTTTAAAATTAATTGAGTTTTATAATGGGGTTTAGCTGCTTTTCACTGCTGTGTTTATGCAGCTTTACACCCACTTGACTCACTTACAGAGAGATATCAATACATAGGTTTTAAGATTCTTACTAGTCAGATATACTCTTGGGCGGTGAATAGGGGGTGTTGAGTCCAGTTCCCTGAGCAAGGAGTAGGTCTTGTCTATTACGTATTGGGTTCATGGAACGGTATCTGAGCTAATTTGAAACCCTTGTTTTATGCATCACCCCACCTCACCTTTCCCGTTAGGCAGCCATAGTGTGTTTTCTAACCGAGTGACTCTGTTCTGTTTTGTAATTCAGTTCAAGGGCAGCGGTTTTTACATTCCCTCTATAGGTGATATCTTATGATAAGTGTCTTTTTCTGTGTGACTTATTTGACTTAGAATCGTCGTACCTAAATCCACTCATCATGCTGCTACTAGCCTTATGACGTTGATTTCATGGCTGAGTGATATTCCATTGTACATAAGGACCACAACTTCTTTATCCATTTTTCTCTTTCCTGGGATATTTAAGGTGTAACGAAGTGGAGGTTCTTGTCAACAGAGCAGCCCTAAACTTTGGGGTGCTTGTGTCTTGCTGATTTTTAGTTTTCCCAATTTATACGCCCATGAGTGGAAGTGCCCTATGCTCTCTAAGCTGAGTTTTGTAAATGTTTCAGGACACACCGTACACTTCTCCAGAGTGGCTGTTGGCAATTTACATCCCGCCCATCAGCATAGCAAGGCTCCCGTTTCTCCGTGGCCTGTCCTGCATTTCTGGTTTTGACACTTTATTCAGCATGGCCCTTTTGACCGATGGGAAGCGAGACTTCTTTGTAGCGCTGATTTGCCTTTCCAGGTTGCTTGGTTGGCCAAACAGGGCGTATGCGTTTTTTCCTGAATATATTCAGGAAAGAACGCATACGCCCTTTTTGGCCAAGGGCATCATTGTCGAGGTTTTGCCGCTTTTCCTGTGCTTTAAAGGCGATTCGAATCTGCCTCCTGAAATCTGTTTCCTGCAATTCTGCCTTGCTTTCAAATCCTCTTTGTTGCCTTCCCTCAATATATTTGTAGACGAGAGTTATCATTTATAAGTCTGCAGGTTTGTGAATTGCAGTGCCCCTGAGCTCCATTTTTCAACTCGCTCTCTTGGGAGCTGGCCGCAAAAGCGCAGGATTGCTTTAGGCCCTATTCTGCTTCCGGGCGGCAGACTGAGCCTGTGGTTAATTCTTCTTCCTGATGGGAAAATAGAGTGGCCTGTGCCTGTCCCAACACCTAGAGCTAGTCTCTCATTGGTTCCCCCTCTTCCCGTTCACCCTCAGGACAAATTGCAACCTGTATGGAACAGGAGGTTAAAGGTGCTGATTCTCCAAGGAGGGAGATTGCTAGTAAAGCGGCTGGAATGGCGAACCCGAGCACAAGGAGATGAGAAATGAGGTGCGTTTTAGAAACCTTTCCCGTTCACTCGGTGGACCGTCTTCTGGGTTTCTCATGCATGTTTTCGATGTAGGAAGATGCCCTTGAACCTTGAGATTTGGGACCCATGGGATGGGTACCACGCAGTATTACTTTAAAGCGTCTGCGTTTGCTCACCCAACCTCACCAAACCTCTCAGCCCCAAGAGTGTCCACCCTTATGTCTCAATCAGCTGCGGGTCTAGATATGGTCAATCCAGGTGGCATCACAGCCCCTGAACGAATTTTGTAAGAATTTCTCTCCCTTTCACTGTCTTTGTTTCACGGGTTTTTAAAATTAATTGAGTTTTATAATGGGGTTTAGCTGCTTTTCACTGCTGTGTTTATGCAGCTTTACACCCACTTGACTCACTTACAGAGAGATATCAATACATAGGTTGTAAGATTCTTACTAGTCAGATATACTCTTGGGCGGTGAATAGGGGGTGTTGAGTCCAGTTCCCTGAGCAAGGAGTAGGTCTTGTCTATTACGTATTGGGTTTATGGAACGGTATCTGAGCTAATTTGAAACCCTTGTTTTATGCATCACCCCACCTCACCTTTGCCGTTAGGCAGCCATAGTGTGTTTTCTAACCGTATGACTCTGTTCTGTTTTGTAATTCAGTTCAAGGGCAGCGGTTTTTACATTCCCTCTATAGGTGATATCTTATGATAAGTGTCTTTTTCTGTGTGACTTATTTGACTTAGAATCGTCGTACCTAAATCCACTCATCATGCTGCTACTAGCCTTATGACGTTGATTTCATGGCTGAGTGATATTCCATTGTACATAAGGACCACAACTTGTTTATCCATTTTTCTCTTTCCTGGGATATTTAAGGTGTAACGAAGTGGAGGTTCTTGTCAACAGAGCAGCCCTAAACTTTGGGGTGCTTGTGTCGTGCTGATTTTTAGTTTTCCCAATTTATACGCCCATGAGTGGAAGTGCCCTATGCTCTCTAAGCTGAGTTTTGTAAATGTTTCAGGACACACCGTACACTTCTCCAGAGTGGCTGTTGGCAATTTACATCCCGCCCATCAGCGTAGGAAGGCTCCCGTTTCTCCGTGGCCTGTCCTGCATTTCTGGTTTTGACACTTTATTCAGCATGGCCCTTTTGACCGATGGGAAGCGAGACTTCTTTGTAGCGCTGATTTGCCTTTCCAGGTTGCTTGGTTGGCCAAAAAGGGCGTATGCGTTTTTTCCTGAATATATTCAGGAAAAAACGCATACGCCCTTTTTGGCCAAGGGCATCATTGTCGAGGTTTTGCCGCTTTTCCTGTGCTTTAAAGGCGATTCGAATCTGCCTCCTGAAATCTGTTTCCTGCAATTCTGCCTTGCTTTCAAATCCTCTTTGTTGCCTTCCCTCAATATATTTGTAGACGAGAGTTATCATTTATAAGTCTGCAGGTTTGTGAATTGCAGTGCCCCTGAGCTCCATTTTTCAACTCGCTCTCTTGGGAGCTGGCCGCAAAAGCGCAGGATTGCTTTAGGCCCTATTCTGCTTCCGGGCGGCAGACTGAGCCTGTGGTTAATTCTTCTTCCTGATGGGAAAATAGAGTGGCCTGTGCCTGTCCCAACACCTAGAGCTAGTCTCTCATTGGTTCCCCCTCTTCCCGTTCACCCTCAGGACAAATTGCAACCTGTATGGAACAGGAGGTTAAAGGTGCTGATTCTCCAAGGAGGGAGATTGCTAGTAAAGCGGCTGGAATGGCGAACCCGAGCACAAGGAGATGAGAAATGAGGTGCGTTTTAGAAACCTTTCCCGTTCACTCGGTGGACCGTCTTCTGGGTTTCTCATGCATGTTTTCGATGTAGGAAGATGCCCTTGAACCTGGAGATTTGGGACCCATGGGATGGGTACCACGCAGTATTACTTTAAAGCGTCTGCGTTTGCTCACCCAACCTCACCAAACCTCTCAGCCCCAAGAGTGTCCACCCTTATGTCTCAATCAGCTGCGGGTCTAGATATGGTCAATCCAGGTGGCATCACAGCCCCTGAACGAATTTTGTAAGAATTTCTCTCCCTTTCACTGTCTTTGTTTCACGGGTTTTTAAAATTAATTGAGTTTTATAATGGGGTTTAGCTGCTTTTCACTGCTGTGTTTATGCAGCTTTACACCCACTTGACTCACTTACAGAGAGATATCAATACATAGGTTGTAAGATTCTTACTAGTCAGATATACTCTTGGGCGGTGAATAGGGGGTGTTGAGTCCAGTTCCCTGAGCAAGGAGTAGGTCTTGTCTATTACGTATTGGGTTTATGGAACGGTATCTGAGCTAATTTGAAACCCTTGTTTTATGCATCACCCCACCTCACCTTTGCCGTTAGGCAGCCATAGTGTGTTTTCTAACCGTATGACTCTGTTCTGTTTTGTAATTCAGTTCAAGGGCAGCGGTTTTTACATTCCCTCTATAGGTGATATCTTATGATAAGTGTCTTTTTCTGTGTGACTTATTTGACTTAGAATCGTCGTACCTAAATCCACTCATCATGCTGCTACTAGCCTTATGACGTTGATTTCATGGCTGAGTGATATTCCATTGTACATAAGGACCACAACTTGTTTATCCATTTTTCTCTTTCCTGGGATATTTAAGGTGTAACGAAGTGGAGGTTCTTGTCAACAGAGCAGCCCTAAACTTTGGGGTGCTTGTGTCGTGCTGATTTTTAGTTTTCCCAATTTATACGCCCATGAGTGGAAGTGCCCTATGCTCTCTAAGCTGAGTTTTGTAAATGTTTCAGGACACACCGTACACTTCTCCAGAGTGGCTGTTGGCAATTTACATCCCGCCCATCAGCGTAGGAAGGCTCCCGTTTCTCCGTGGCCTGTCCTGCATTTCTGGTTTTGACACTTTATTCAGCATGGCCCTTTTGACCGATGGGAAGCGAGACTTCTTTGTAGCGCTGATTTGCCTTTCCAGGTTGCTTGGTTGGCCAAAAAGGGCGTATGCGTTTTTTCCTGAATATATTCAGGAAAAAACGCATACGCCCTTTTTGGCCAAGGGCATCATTGTCGAGGTTTTGCCGCTTTTCCTGTGCTTTAAAGGCGATTCGAATCTGCCTCCTGAAATCTGTTTCCTGCAATTCTGCCTTGCTTTCAAATCCTCTTTGTTGCCTTCCCTCAATATATTTGTAGACGAGAGTTATCATTTATAAGTCTGCAGGTTTGTGAATTGCAGTGCCCCTGAGCTCCATTTTTCAACTCGCTCTCTTGGGAGCTGGCCGCAAAAGCGCAGGATTGCTTTAGGCCCTATTCTGCTTCCGGGCGGCAGACTGAGCCTGTGGTTAATTCTTCTTCCTGATGGGAAAATAGAGTGACCTGTGCCTGTCCCAACACCTAGAGCTAGTCTCTCATTGGTTCCCCGTCTTCCCGTTCACCCTCAGGACAAATTGCCACCTGTATGGAACAGGAGGTTAAAGGTGCTGATTCTCCAAGGAGGGAGATTGCTAGTAAAGCGGCTGGAATGGCGAACCCGAGCACAAGGAGACGAGAAATGAGGTGCGTTTTAGAAACCTTTCCCGATCACTCGGTGGACCATCTTCTGGGTTTCTCATGCATGTTTTCGATGTAGGAAGATGCCCTTGAACCTGGAGATTTGGGACCCATGGGATGGGTACCACGCAGTATTACTTTAAAGCGTCTGCGTTTGCTCACCGAACCTCACCAAACCCCTCAGCCCCAAGAGTGTCCACCCTTATGTCTCAATCAGCTGCGGGTCTAGATATGGTCAATCCAGGTGGCATCACAGCGCCTGAACGAATTTTGTAAGAATTTCTCTCCCTTTCACTGTCTTTGTTTCACGGGTTTTTAAAATTAATTGAGTTTTATAATGGGGTTTAGCTGCTTTTCACTGCTGTGTTTATGCAGCTTTACACCCACTTGACTCACTTACAGAGAGATATCAATACATAGGTTGTAAGATTCTTACTAGTCAGATATACTCTTGGGCGGTGAATAGGGGGTGTTGAGTCCAGTTCCCTGAGCAAGGAGTAGGTCTTGTCTATTACGTATTGGGTTTATGGAACGGTATCTGAGCTAATTTGAAACCCTTGTTTTATGCATCACCCCACCTCACCTTTGCCGTTAGGCAGCCATAGTGTGTTTTCTAACCGTATGACTCTGTTCTGTTTTGTAATTCAGTTCAAGGGCAGCGGTTTTTACATTCCCTCTATAGGTGATATCTTATGATAAGTGTCTTTTTCTGTGTGACTTATTTGACTTAGAATCGTCGTACCTAAATCCACTCATCATGCTGCTACTAGCCTTATGACGTTGATTTCATGGCTGAGTGATATTCCATTGTACATAAGGACCACAACTTCTTTATCCATTTTTCTCTTTCCTGGGATATTTAAGGTGTAACGAAGTGGAGGTTCTTGTCAACAGAGCAGCCCTAAACTTTGGGGTGCTTGTGTCTTGCTGATTTTTAGTTTTCCCAATTTATACGCCCATGAGTGGAAGTGCCCTATGCTCTCTAAGCTGAGTTTTGTAAATGTTTCAGGACACACCGTACACTTCTCCAGAGTGGCTGTTGGCAATGTACATCCCGCCCATCAGCGTAGCAAGGCTCCCGTTTCTCCGTGGCCTGTCCTGCATTTCTGGTTTTGACACTTTATTCAGCATGGCCCTTTTGACCGATGGGAAGCGAGACTTCTTTGTAGCGCTGATTTGCCTTTCCAGGTTGCTTGGTTGGCCAAAAAGGGCGTATGCGTTTTTTCCTGAATATATTCAGGAAAAAACGCATACGCCCTTTTTGGCCAAGGGCATCATTGTCGAGGTTTTGCCGCTTTTCCTGTGCTTTAAAGGCGATTCGAATCTGCCTCCTGAAATCTGTTTCCTGCAATTCTGCCTTGCTTTCAAATCCTCTTTGTTGCCTTCCCTCAATATATTTGTAGACAAGAGTTATCATTTATAAGTCTGCAGGTTTGTGAATTGCAGTGCCCCTGAGCTCCATTTTTCAACTCGCTCTCTTGGGAGCTGGCCGCAAAAGCGCAGGATTGCTTTAGGCCCTATTCTGCTTCCGGGCGGCAGACTGAGCCTGTGGTTAATTCTTCTTCCTGATGGGAAAATAGAGTGACCTGTGCCTGTCCCAACACGTAGAGCTTGTCTCTCATTGGTTCCCCCTCTTCCCGTTCACCCTCAGGACAAATTGCAACCTGTATGGAACAGGAGGTTAAAGGTGCTGATTCTCCAAGGAGGGAGATTGCTAGTAAAGCGGCTGGAATGGCGAACCCGAGCACAAGGAGATGAGAAATGAGGTGCGTTTTAGAAACCTTTCCCGTTCACTCGGTGGACCGTCTTCTGGGTTTCTCATGCATATTTTCGATGTAGGAAGATGCCCTTGAACCTGGAGATTTGGGACCCATGGGATGGGTACCACGCAGTATTACTTTAAAGCGTCTGCGTTTGCTCACCCAACCTCACCAAACCTCTCAGCCCCAAGAGTGTCCACCCTTATGTCTCAATCAGCTGCGGGTCTAGATATGGTCAATCCAGGTGGCATCACAGCCCCTGAACGAATTTTGTAAGAATTTCTCTCCCTTTCACTGTCTTTGTTTCACGGGTTTTTAAAATTAATTGAGTTTTATAATGGGGTTTAGCTGCTTTTCACTGCTGTGTTTATGCAGCTTTACACCCACTTGACTCACTTACAGAGAGATATCAATACATAGGTTGTAAGATTCTTACTAGTCAGATATACTCTTGGGCGGTGAATAGGGGGTGTTGAGTCCAGTTCCCTGAGCAAGGAGTAGGTCTTGTCTATTACGTATTGGGTTTATGGAACGGTATCTGAGCTAATTTGAAACCCTTGTTTTATGCATCACCCCACCTCACCTTTGCCGTTAGGCAGCCATAGTGTGTTTTCTAACCGTATGACTCTGTTCTGTTTTGTAATTCAGTTCAAGGGCAGCGGTTTTTACATTCCCTCTATAGGTGATATCTTATGATAAGTGTCTTTTTCTGTGTGACTTATTTGACTTAGAATCGTCGTACCTAAATCCACTCATCATGCTGCTACTAGCCTTATGACGTTGATTTCATGGCTGAGTGATATTCCATTGTACATAAGGACCACAACTTCTTTATCCATTTTTCTCTTTCCTGGGATATTTAAGGTGTAACGAAGTGGAGGTTCTTGTCAACAGAGCAGCCCTAAACTTTGGGGTGCTTGTGTCTTGCTGATTTTTAGTTTTCCCAATTTATACGCCCATGAGTGGAAGTGCCCTATGCTCTCTAAGCTGAGTTTTGTAAATGTTTCAGGACACACCGTACACTTCTCCAGAGTGGCTGTTGGCAATGTACATCCCGCCCATCAGCGTAGCAAGGCTCCCGTTTCTCCGTGGCCTGTCCTGCATTTCTGGTTTTGACACTTTATTCAGCATGGCCCTTTTGACCGATGGGAAGCGAGACTTCTTTGTAGCGCTGATTTGCCTTTCCAGGTTGCTTGGTTGGCCAAAAAGGGCGTATGCGTTTTTTCCTGAATATATTCAGGAAAAAACGCATACGCCCTTTTTGGCCAAGGGCATCATTGTCGAGGTTTTGCCGCTTTTCCTGTGCTTTAAAGGCGATTCGAATCTGCCTCCTGAAATCTGTTTCCTGCAATTCTGCCTTGCTTTCAAATCCTCTTTGTTGCCTTCCCTCAATATATTTGTAGACGAGAGTTATCATTTATAAGTCTGCAGGTTTGTGAATTGCAGTGCCCCTGAGCTCCATTTTTCAACTCGCTCTCTTGGGAGCTGGCCGCAAAAGCGCAGGATTGCTTTAGGCCCTATTCTGCTTCCGGGCGGCAGACTGAGCCTGTGGTTAATTCTTCTTCCTGATGGGAAAATAGAGTGACCTGTGCCTGTCCCAACACGTAGAGCTTGTCTCTCATTGGTTCCCCCTCTTCCCGTTCACCCTCAGGACAAATTGCAACCTGTATGGAACAGGAGGTTAAAGGTGCTGATTCTCCAAGGAGGGAGATTGCTAGTAAAGCGGCTGGAATGGCGAACCCGAGCACAAGGAGATGAGAAATGAGGTGCGTTTTAGAAACCTTTCCCGTTCACTCGGTGGACCGTCTTCTGGGTTTCTCATGCATATTTTCGATGTAGGAAGATGCCCTTGAACCTGGAGATTTGGGACCCATGGGATGGGTACCACGCAGTATTACTTTAAAGCGTCTGCGTTTGCTCACCCAACCTCACCAAACCTCTCAGCCCCAAGAGTGTCCACCCTTATGTCTCAATCAGCTGCGGGTCTAGATATGGTCAATCCAGGTGGCATCACAGCCCCTGAACGAATTTTGTAAGAATTTCTCTCCCTTTCACTGTCTTTGTTTCACGGGTTTTTAAAATTAATTGAGTTTTATAATGGGGTTTAGCTGCTTTTCACTGCTGTGTTTATGCAGCTTTACACCCACTTGACTCACTTACAGAGAGATATCAATACATAGGTTGTAAGATTCTTACTAGTCAGATATACTCTTGGGCGGTGAATAGGGGGTGTTGAGTCCAGTTCCCTGAGCAAGGAGTAGGTCTTGTCTATTACGTATTGGGTTTATGGAACGGTATCTGAGCTAATTTGAAACCCTTGTTTTATGCATCACCCCACCTCACCTTTGCCGTTAGGCAGCCATAGTGTGTTTTCTAACCGTATGACTCTGTTCTGTTTTGTAATTCAGTTCAAGGGCAGCGGTTTTTACATTCCCTCTATAGGTGATATCTTATGATAAGTGTCTTTTTCTGTGTGACTTATTTGACTTAGAATCGTCGTACCTAAATCCACTCATCATGCTGCTACTAGCCTTATGACGTTGATTTCATGGCTGAGTGATATTCCATTGTACATAAGGACCACAACTTCTTTATCCATTTTTCTCTTTCCTGGGATATTTAAGGTGTAACGAAGTGGAGGTTCTTGTCAACAGAGCAGCCCTAAACTTTGGGGTGCTTGTGTCTTGCTGATTTTTAGTTTTCCCAATTTATACGCCCATGAGTGGAAGTGCCCTATGCTCTCTAAGCTGAGTTTTGTAAATGTTTCAGGACACACCGTACACTTCTCCAGAGTGGCTGTTGGCAATGTACATCCCGCCCATCAGCGTAGCAAGGCTCCCGTTTCTCCGTGGCCTGTCCTGCATTTCTGGTTTTGACACTTTATTCAGCATGGCCCTTTTCACCGATGGGAAGCGAGACTTCTTTGTAGCGCTGATTTGCCTTTCCAGGTTGCTTGGTTGGCCAAAAAGGGCGTATGCGTTTTTTCCTGAATATATTCAGGAAAAAACGCATACGCCCTTTTTGGCCAAGGGCATCATTGTCGAGGTTTTGCCGCTTTTCCTGTGCTTTAAAGGCGATTCGAATCTGCCTCCTGAAATCTGTTTCCTGCAATTCTGCCTTGCTTTCAAATCCTCTTTGTTGCCTTCCCTCAATATATTTGTAGACGAGAGTTATCATTTATAAGTCTGCAGGTTTGTGAATTGCAGTGCCCCTGAGCTCCATTTTTCAACTCGCTCTCTTGGGAGCTGGCCGCAAAAGCGCAGGATTGCTTTAGGCCCTATTCTGCTTCCGGGCGGCAGACTGAGCCTGTGGTTAATTCTTCTTCCTGATGGGAAAATAGAGTGACCTGTGCCTGTCCCAACACGTAGAGCTTGTCTCTCATTGGTTCCCCCTCTTCCCGTTCACCCTCAGGACAAATTGCAACCTGTATGGAACAGGAGGTTAAAGGTGCTGATTCTCCAAGGAGGGAGATTGCTAGTAAAGCGGCTGGAATGGCGAACCCGAGCACAAGGAGATGAGAAATGAGGTGCGTTTTAGAAACCTTTCCCGTTCACTCGGTGGACCGTCTTCTGGGTTTCTCATGCATGTTTTCGATGTAGGAAGATGCCCTTGAACCTTGAGATTTGGGACCCATGGGATGGGTACCACGCAGTATTACTTTAAAGCGTCTGCGTTTGCTCACCCAACCTCACCAAACCTCTCAGCCCCAAGAGTGTCCACCCTTATGTCTCAATCAGCTGCGGGTCTAGATACGGTCAATCCAGGTGGCATCACAGCCCCTGAACGAATTTTGTAAGAATTTCTCTCCCTTTCACTGTCTTTGTTTCACGGGTTTTTAAAATTAATTGAGTTTTATAATGGGGTTTAGCTGCTTTTCACTGCTGTGTTTATGCAGCTTTACACCCACTTGACTCACTTACAGAGAGATATCAATACATAGGTTTTAAGATTCTTACTAGTCAGATATACTCTTGGGCGGTGAATAGGGGGTGTTGAGTCCAGTTCCCTGAGCAAGGAGTAGGTCTTGTCTATTACGTATTGGGTTCATGGAACGGTATCTGAGCTAATTTGAAACCCTTGTTTTATGCATCACCCCACCTCACCTTTCCCGTTAGGCAGCCATAGTGTGTTTTCTAACCGAGTGACTCTGTTCTGTTTTGTAATTCAGTTCAAGGGCAGCGGTTTTTACATTCCCTCTATAGGTGATATCTTATGATAAGTGTCTTTTTCTGTGTGACTTATTTGACTTAGAATCGTCGTACCTAAATCCACTCATCATGCTGCTACTAGCCTTATGACGTTGATTTCATGGCTGAGTGATATTCCATTGTACATAAGGACCACAACTTCTTTATCCATTTTTATCTTTCCTGGGATATTTAAGGTGTAACGAAGTGGAGGTTCTTGTCAACAGAGCAGCCCTAAACTTTGGGGTGCTTGTGTCTTGCTGATTTTTAGTTTTCCCAATTTATACGCCCATGAGTGGAAGTGCCCTATGCTCTCTAAGCTGAGTTTTGTAAATGTTTCAGGACACACCGTACACTTCTCCAGAGTGGCTGTTGGCAATTTACATCCCGCCCATCAGCGTAGCAAGGCTCCCGTTTCTCCGTGGCCTGTCCTGCATTTCTGGTTTTGACACTTTATTCAGCATGGCCCTTTTGACCGATGGGAAGCGAGACTTCTTTGTAGCGCTGATTTGCCTTTCCAGGTTGCTTGGTTGGCCAAACAGGGCGTATGCGTTTTTTCCTGAATATATTCAGGAAAGAACGCATACGCCCTTTTTGGCCAAGGGCATCATTGTCGAGGTTTTGCCGCTTTTCCTGTGCTTTAAAGGCGATTCGAATCTGCCTCCTGAAATCTGTTTCCTGCAATTCTGCCTTGCTTTCAAATCCTCTTTGTTGCCTTCCCTCAATATATTTGTAGACGAGAGTTATCATTTATAAGTCTGCAGGTTTGTGAATTGCAGTGCCCCTGAGCTCCATTTTTCAACTCGCTCTCTTGGGAGCTGGCCGCAAAAGCGCAGGATTGCTTTAGGCCCTATTCTGCTTCCGGGCGGCAGACTGAGCCTGTGGTTAATTCTTCTTCCTGATGGGAAAATAGAGTGACCTGTGCCTGTCCCAACACCTAGAGCTAGTCTCTCATTTGTTCCCCGTCTTCCCGTTCACCCTCAGTTCAAATTGCCACCTGTATGGAACAGGAGGTTAAAGGTGCTGATTCTCCAAGGAGGGAGATTGCTAGTAAAGCGGCTGGAATGGCGAACCCGAGCACAAGGAGATGAGAAATGAGGTGCGTTTTAGAAACCTTTCCCGTTCACTCGGTGGACCGTTTTCTGGGTTTCTCATGCATGTTTTCGATGTAGGAAGATGCCCTTGAACCTGGAGATTTGGGACCCATGGGATGGGTACCACGCAGTATTACTTTAAAGCGTCTGCATTTGCTCACCCAACCTCACCAAACCTCTCAGCCCCAAGAGTGTCCACCCTTATTGTCTCAATCAGCTGCGGGTCTAGATATGGTCAATCCAGGTGGCATCACAGCGCCTGAACGAATTTTCTAAGAATTTCTCTCCCTTTCACTGTCTTTGTTTCACGGGTTTTTAAAATTAATTGAGTTTTATAATGGGGTTTAGCTGCTTTTCACTGCTGTGTTTATGCAGCTTTACACCCACTTGACTCACTTACAGAGAGATATCAATAGATAGGTTTTAAGATTCTTACTAGTCAGATATATTCTTGGGCGGTGAATAGGGGGTGTTGAGTCCAGTTCCCTGAGCAAGGAGTAGGTCTTGTCTATTACGTATTGGGTTTAGGGAACGGTATCTGAGCTAATTTGAAACCCTTGTTTTATGCATCACCCCACCTCACCTTTCCGGTTAGGCAGCCATAGTGTGTTTTCTAACCGTGTGACTCTGTTCTGTTTTGTAATTCAGTTCAAGGGTAGCGGTTTTTACATTCCCTCTATAAGTGATATCTTATGATAAGTGTCTTTTTCTGTGTGACTTATTGCACTTAGAATCGTCGTACCTAAATCCACTCATCATGCTGCTACTAGCCTTATGACGTTGATTTCATGGCTGAGTGATATTCCATTGTACATAAGGACCACAACTTCTTTATCCATTTTTCTCTTTCCTGGGATATTTAAGGTGTAACGAAGTGGAGGTTCTTGTCAACAGAGCAGCCCTAAACTTTGGGGTGCTTGTGTCTTGCTGATTTTTAGTTTTCCCAATTTATACGCCCATGAGTGGAAGTGCCCTATGCTCTCTAAGCTGAGTTTTGTAAATGTTTCAGGACACACCGTACACTTCTCCAGAGTGGCTGTTGGCAATTTACATCCCGCCCATCAGCGTAGCAAGGCTCCCGTTTCTCCGTGGCCTGTCCTGCATTTCTGGTTTTGACACTTTATTCAGCATGGCCCTTTTGACCGATGGGAAGCGAGACTTCTTTGTAGCGCTGATTTGCCTTTCCAGGTTGCTTGGTTGGCCAAAAAGGGCGTATGCGTTTTTTCCTGAATATATTCAGGAAAAAACGCATACGCCCTTTTTGGCCAAGGGCATCATTGTCGAGGTTTTGCCGCTTTTCCTGTGCTTTAAAGGCGATTCGAATCTGCCTCCTGAAATCTGTTTCCTGCAATTCTGCCTTGCTTTCAAATCCTCTTTGTTGCCTTCCCTCAATATATTTGTAGACGAGAGTTATCATTTATAAGTCTGCAGGTTTGTGAATTGCAGTGCCCCTGAGCTCCATTTTTCAACTCGCTCTCTTGGGAGCTGGCCGCAAAAGCGCAGGATTGCTTTAGGCCCTATTCTGCTTCCGGGCGGCAGACTGAGCCTGTGGTTAATTCTTCTTCCTGATGGGAAAATCGAGTGACCTGTGCCTGTCCCAACACCTAGAGCTAGTCTCTCATTGGTTCCCCCTCTTCCCGTTCACCCTCAGGACAAATTGCAACCTGTATGGAACAGGAGGTTAAAGGTGCTGATTCTCCAAGGAGGGAGATTGCTAGTAAAGCGGCTGGAATGGCGAACCCGAGCACAAGGAGATGAGAAATGAGGTGCGTTTTAGAAACCTTTCCCGATCACTCGGTGGACCATCTTCTGGGTTTCTCATGCATGTTTTCGATATAGGAAGATGCCCTTGAACCTGGAGATTTGGGACCCATGGGATGGGTACCACGCAGTATTACTTTAAAGCGTCTGCGTTTGCTCACCCAACCTCACCAAACCTCTCAGCCCCAAGAGTGTCCACCCTTATGTCTCAATCAGCTGCGGGTCTAGATATGGTCAATCCAGGTGGCATCACAGCCCCTGAACGAATTTTGTAAGAATTTCTCTCTCTTTCACTGTCTTTGTTTCACGGGGTTTTAAAATTAATTGAGTTTTATAATGGGGTTTAGCTGCTTTTCACTGCTGTGTTTATGCAGCTTTACACCCACTTGACTCACTTACAGAGAGATATCAATACATAAGTTTTAAGATTCTTACTAGTCAGATATACTCTTGGGCGGTGAATAGGGGGTGTTGAGTCCAGTTCCCTGAGCAAGGAGTAGGTCTTGTCTATTACATATTGGGTTTATGGAACGGTATCTGAGCTAATTTGAAACCCTTGTTTTATGCATCACCCCACCTCACCTTTCCGGTTAGGCAGCCATAGTGTGTTTTCTAACCGTGTGACTCTGTTCTGTTTTGTAATTCAGTTCAAGGGTAGCGGTTTTTACATTCCCTCTATAAGTGATATCTTATGATAAGTGTCTTTTTCTGTGTGACTTATTTCACTTAGAATCGTCGTACCTAAATCCACTCATCATGCTGCTACTAGCCTTATGACGTTGATTTCATGGCTGAGTGATATTCCATTGTACATAAGGACCACAACTTCTTTATCCATTTTTCTCTTTCCTGGGATATTTAAGGTGTAACGAAGTGGAGGTTCTTGTCAACAGAGCAGCCCTAAACTTTGGGGTGCTTGTGTCTTGCTGATTTTTAGTTTTCCCAATTTATACGCCCATGAGTGGAAGTGCCCTATGCTCTCTAAGCTGAGTTTTGTAAATGTTTCAGGACACACCGTACACTTCTCCAGAGTGGCTGTTGGCAATTTACATCCCGCCCATCAGCGTAGCAAGGCTCCCGTTTCTCCGTGGCCTGTCCTGCATTTCTGGTTTTGACACTTTATTCAGCATGGCCCTTTTGACCGATGGGAAGCGAGACTTCTTTGTAGCGCTGATTTGCCTTTCCAGGTTGCTTGGTTGGCCAAAAAGGGCGTATGCGTTTTTTCCTGAATATATTCAGGAAAAAACGCATACGCCCTTTTTGGCCAAGGGCATCATTGTCGAGGTTTTGCCGCTTTTCCTGTGCTTTAAAGGCGATTCGAATCTGCCTCCTGAAATCTGTTTCCTGCAATTCTGCCTTGCTTTCAAATCCTCTTTGTTGCCTTCCCTCAATATATTTGTAGACGAGAGTTATCATTTATAAGTCTGCAGGTTTGTGAATTGCAGTGCCCCTGAGCTCCATTTTTCAACTCGCTCTCTTGGGAGCTGGCCGCAAAAGCGCAGGATTGCTTTAGGCCCTATTCTGCTTCCGGGCGGCAGACTGAGCCTGTGGTTAATTCTTCTTCCTGATGGGAAAATAGAGTGACCTGTGCCTGTCCCAACACCTAGAGCTAGTCTCTCATTGGTTCCCCCTCTTCCCGTTCACCCTCAGGACAAATTGCAACCTGTATGGAACAGGAGGTTAAAGGTGCTGATTCTCCAAGGAGGGAGATTGCTAGTAAAGCGGCTGGAATGGCGAACCCGTGCACAAGGAGACGAGAAATGAGGTGCGTTTTAGAAACCTTTCCCGATCACTCGGTGGACCATCTTCTGGGTTTCTCATGCATGTTTTCGATGTAGGAAGATGCCCTTGAACCTGGAGATTTGGGACCCATGGGATGGGTACCACGCAGTATTACTGTAAAGCGTCTGCGTTTGCTCACCGAACCTCACCAAACCCCTCAGCCCCAAGAGTGTCCACCCTTATGTCTCAATCAGCTGCGGGTCTAGATATGGTCAATCCAGGTGGCATCACAGCGCCTGAACGAATTTTGTAAGAATTTCTCTCCCTTTCACTGTCTTTGTTTCACGGGTTTTTAAAATTAATTGAGTTTTATAATGGGGTTTAGCTGCTTTTCACTGCTGTGTTTATGCAGCTTTACACCCACTTGACTCACTTACAGAGAGATATCAATAGATAGGTTTTAAGATTCTTACTAGTCAGATATATTCTTGGGCGGTGAATAGGGGGTGTTGAGTCCAGTTCCCTGAGCAAGGAGTAGGTCTTGTCTATTACGTATTGGGTTTAGGGAACGGTATCTGAGCTAATTTGAAACCCTTGTTTTATGCATCACCCCACCTCACCTTTCCCGTTAGGCAGCCATAGTGTGTTTTCTAACCGTGTGACTCTGTTCTGTTTTGTAATTCAGTTCAAGGGTAGCGGTTTTTACATTCCCTCTATAAGTGATATCTTATGATAAGTGTCTTTTTCTGTGTGACTTATTGCACTTAGAATCGTCGTACCTAAATCCACTCATCATGCTGCTACTAGCCTTATGACGTTGATTTCATGGCTGAGTGATATTCCATTGTACATAAGGACCACAACTTCTTTATCCATTTTTCTCTTTCCTGGGATATTTAAGGTGTAACGAAGTGGAGGTTCTTGTCAACAGAGCAGCCCTAAACTTTGGGGTGCTTGTGTCTTGCTGATTTTTAGTTTTACCAATTTATACGCCCATGAGTGGAAGTGCCCTATGCTCTCTAAGCTGAGTTTTGTAAATGTTTCAGGACACACCGTACACTTCTCCAGAGTGGCTGTTGGCAATTTACATCCCGCCCATCAGCGTAGCAAGGCTCCCGTTTCTCCGTGGCCTGTCCTGCATTTCTGGTTTTGACACTTTATTCAGCATGGCCCTTTTGACCGATGGGAAGCGAGACTTCTTTGTAGCGCTGATTTGCCTTTCCAGGTTGCTTGGTTGGCCAAAAAGGGCGTATGCGTTTTTTCCTGAATATATTCAGGAAAAAACGCATACGCCCTTTTTGGCCAAGGGCATCATTGTCGAGGTTTTGCCGCTTTTCCTGTGCTTTAAAGGCGATTCGAATCTGCCTCCTGAAATCTGTTTCCTGCAATTCTGCCTTGCTTTCAAATCCTCTTTGTTGCCTTCCCTCAATATATTTGTAGACGAGAGTTATCATTTATAAGTCTGCAGGTTTGTGAATTGCAGTGCCCCTGAGCTCCATTTTTCAACTCGCTCTCTTGGGAGCTGGCCGCAAAAGCGCAGGATTGCTTTAGGCCCTATTCTGCTTCCGGGCGGCAGACTGAGCCTGTGGTTAATTCTTCTTCCTGATGGGAAAATAGAGTGGCCTGTGCCTGTCCCAACACCTAGAGCTAGTCTCTCATTGGTTCCCCGTCTTCCCGTTCACCCTCAGTTCAAATTGCCACCTGTATGGAACAGGAGGTTAAAGGTGCTGATTCTCCAAGGAGGGAGATTGCTAGTAAAGCGGCTGGAATGGCGAACCCGTGCACAAGGAGACGAGAAATGAGGTGCGTTTTAGAAACCTTTCCCGATCACTCGGTGGACCATCTTCTGGGTTTCTCATGCATGTTTTCGATGTAGGAAGATGCCCTTGAACCTGGAGATTTGGGACCCATGGGATGGGTACCACGCAGTATTACTTTAAAGCGTCTGCGTTTGCTCACCGAACCTCACCAAACCCCTCAGCCCCAAGAGTGTCCACCCTTATGTCTCAATCAGCTGCGGGTCTAGATATGGTCAATCCAGGTGGCATCACAGCGCCTGAACGAATTTTGTAAGAATTTCTCTCCCTTTCACTGTCTTTGTTTCACGGGTTTTTAAAATTAATTGAGTTTTATAATGGGGTTTAGCTGCTTTTCACTGCTGTGTTTATGCAGCTTTACACCCACTTGACTCACTTACAGAGAGATATCAATACATAGGTTTTAAGATTCTTACTAGTCAGATATACTCTTGGGCGGTGAATAGGGGGTGTTGAGTCCAGTTCCCTGAGCAAGGAATAGGTCTTGTCTATTACGTATTGGGTTTATGGAACGGTATCTGAGCTAATTTGAAACCCTTGTTTTATGCATCACCCCACCTCACCTTTGCCGTTAGGCAGCCATAGTGTGTTTTCTAACCGTGTGACTCTGTTCTGTTTTGTAATTCAGTTCAAGGGCAGCGGTTTTTACATTCCCTCTATAGGTGATATCTTATGATAAGTGTCTTTTTCTGTGTGACTTATTTGACTTAGAATCGTCGTAACTAAATCCACTCATCATGCTGCTACTAGCCTTATGATGTTGATTTCCTGGCTGAGTGATATTCCATTGTACATAAGGACCACAACTTCTTTATCCATTTTTCTCTTTCCTGGGATATTTAAGGTGTAACAAAGTGGAGGTTCTTGTCAACAGAGCAGCCCTAAACTTTGGGGTGCTTGTGTCTTGCTGATTTTTAGTTTTCCCAATTTATACGCCCATGAGTGGAAGTGCCCTATGCTCTCTAAGCTGAGTTTTGTAAATGTTTCAGGACACACCGTACACTTCTCCAGAGTGGCTGTTGGCAATTTACATCCCGCCCATCAGCGTAGCAAGGCTCCCGTTTCTCCGTGGCCTGTCCTGCATTTCTGGTTTTGACACTTTATTCAGCATGGCCCTTTTGACCGATGGGAAGCGAGACTTCTTTGTAGCGCTGATTTGCCTTTCCAGGTTGCTTGGTTGGCCAAAAAGGGCGTATGCGTTTTTTCCTGAATATATTCAGGAAAAAACGCATACGCCCTTTTTGGCCAAGGGCATCATTGTCGAGGTTTTGCCGCTTTTCCTGTGCTTTAAAGGCGATTCGAATCTGCCTCCTGAAATCTGTTTCCTGCAATTCTGCCTTGCTTTCAAATCCTCTTTGTTGCCTTCCCTCAATATATTTGTAGACGAGAGTTATCATTTATAAGTCTGCAGGTTTGTGAATTGCAGTGCCCCTGAGCTCCATTTTTCAACTCGCTCTCTTGGGAGCTGGCCGCAAAAGCGCAGGATTGCTTTAGGCCCTATTCTGCTTCCGGGCGGCAGACTGAGCCTGTGGTTAATTCTTCTTCCTGATGGGAAAATCGAGTGACCTGTGCCTGTCCCAACACCTAGAGCTAGTCTCTCATTGGTTCCCCCTCTTCCCGTTCACCCTCAGGACAAATTGCAACCTGTATGGAACAGGAGGTTAAAGGTGCTGATTCTCCAAGGAGGGAGATTGCTAGTAAAGCGGCTGGAATGGCGAACCCGAGCACAAGGAGATGAGAAATGAGGTGCCTTTTAGAAAACTTTCCCGATCACTCGGTGGACCATCTTCTGGGTTTCTCATGCATGTTTTCGATGTAGGAAGATGCCCTTGAACCTGGAGATTTGGGACCCATGGGATGGGTACCACGCAGTATTACTTTAAAGCGTCTGCGTTTGCTCACCCAACCTCACCAAACCTCTCAGCCCCAAGAGTGTCCACCCTTATGTCTCAATCAGCTGCGGGTCTAGATATGGTCAATCCAGGTGGCATCACAGCCCCTGAACGAATTTTGTAAGAATTTCTCTCCCTTTCACTGTCTTTGTTTCACGGGTTTTTAAAATTAATTGAGTTTTATAATGGGGTTTAGCTGCTTTTCACTGCTGTGTTTATGCAGGTTTACACCCACTTGACTCACTTACAGAGAGATATCAATACATAAGTTTTAAGATTCTTACTAGTCAGATATATTCTTGGGCGGTGAATAGGGGGTGTTGAGTCCAGTTCCCTGAGCAAGGAGTAGGTCTTGTCTATTACATATTGGGTTTATGGAACGGTATCTGAGCTAATTTGAAACCCTTGTTTTATGCATCACCCCACCTCACCTTTGCCGTTAGGCAGCCATAGTGTGTTTTCTAACCGTGTGACTCTGTTCTGTTTTGTAATTCAGTTCAAGGGCAGCGGTTTTTACATTCCCTCTATAAGTGATATCTTATGATAAGTGTCTTTTTCTGTGTGACTTATTGCACTTAGAATCGTCGTACCTAAATCCACTCATCATGCTGCTACTAGCCTTATGACGTTGATTTCATGGCTGAGTGATATTCCATTGTACATAAGGACCACAACTTCTTTATCCATTTTTCTCTTTCCTGGGATATTTAAGGTGTAACGAAGTGGAGGTTCTTGTCAACAGAGCAGCCCTAAACTTTGGGGTGCTTGTGTCTTGCTGATTTTTAGTTTTCCCAATTTATACGCCCATGAGTGGAAGTGCCCTATGCTCTCTAAGCTGAGTTTTGTAAATGTTTCAGGACACACCGTACACTTCTCCAGAGTGGCTGTTGGCAATTTACATCCCGCCCATCAGCGTAGCAAGGCTCCCGTTTCTCCGTGGCCTGTCCTGCATTTCTGGATTTGACACTTTATTCAGCATGGCCCTTTTGACCGATGGGAAGCGAGACTTCTTTGTAGCGCTGATTTGCCTTTCCAGGTTGCTTGGTTGGCCAAAAAGGGCGTATGCGTTTTTTCCTGAATATATTCAGGAAAAAACGCATACGCCCTTTTTGGCCAAGGGCATCATTGTCGAGGTTTTGCCGCTTTTCCTGTGCTTTAAAGGCGATTCGAATCTGCCTCCTGAAATCTGTTTCCTGCAATTCTGCCTTGCTTTCAAATCCTCTTTGTTGCCTTCCCTCAATATATTTGTAGACGAGAGTTATCATTTATAAGTCTGCAGGTTTGTGAATTGCAGTGCCCCTGAGCTCCATTTTTCAACTCGCTCTCTTGGGTGCTGGCCGCAAAAGCGCAGGATTGCTTTAGGCCCTATTCTGCTTCCGGGCGGCAGACTGAGCCTGTGGTTAATTCTTCTTCCTGATGGGAAAATAGAGTGGCCTGTGCCTGTCCCAACACCTAGAGCTAGTCTCTCATTGGTTCCCCGTCTTCCCGTTCACCCTCAGTTCAAATTGCCACCTGTATGGAACAGGAGGTTAAAGGTGCTGATTCTCCAAGGAGGGAGATTGCTAGTAAAGCGGCTGGAATGGCGAACCCGTGCACAAGGAGACGAGAAATGAGGTGCGTTTTAGAAACCTTTCCCGATCACTCGGTGGACCATCTTCTGGGTTTCTCATGCATGTTTTCGATGTAGGAAGATGCCCTTGAACCTGGAGATTTGGGACCCATGGGATGGGTACCACGCAGTATTACTTTAAAGCGTCTGCGTTTGCTCACCGAACCTCACCAAACCCCTCAGCCCCAAGAGTGTCCACCCTTATGTCTCAATCAGCTGCGGGTCTAGATATGGTCAATCCAGGTGGCATCACAGCGCCTGAACGAATTTTGTAAGAATTTCTCTCCCTTTCACTGTCTTTGTTTCACGGGTTTTTAAAATTAATTGAGTTTTATAATGGGGTTTAGCTGCTTTTCACTGCTGTGTTTATGCAGCTTTACACCCACTTGACTCACTTACAGAGAGATATCAATACATAGGTTTTAAGATTCTTACTAGTCAGATATACTCTTGGGCGGTGAATAGGGGGTGTTGAGTCCAGTTCCCTGAGCAAGGAATAGGTCTTGTCTATTACGTATTGGGTTTATGGAACGGTATCTGAGCTAATTTGAAACCCTTGTTTTATGCATCACCCCACCTCACCTTTGCCGTTAGGCAGCCATAGTGTGTTTTCTAACCGTGTGACTCTGTTCTGTTTTGTAATTCAGTTCAAGGGCAGCGGTTTTTACATTCCCTCTATAGGTGATATCTTATGATAAGTGTCTTTTTCTGTGTGACTTATTTGACTTAGAATCGTCGTAACTAAATCCACTCATCATGCTGCTACTAGCCTTATGATGTTGATTTCCTGGCTGAGTGATATTCCATTGTACATAAGGACCACAACTTCTTTATCCATTTTTCTCTTTCCTGGGATATTTAAGGTGTAACAAAGTGGAGGTTCTTGTCAACAGAGCAGCCCTAAACTTTGGGGTGCTTGTGTCTTGCTGATTTTTAGTTTTCCCAATTTATACGCCCATGAGTGGAAGTGCCCTATGCTCTCTAAGCTGAGTTTTGTAAATGTTTCAGGACACACCGTACACTTCTCCAGAGTGGCTGTTGGCAATTTACATCCCGCCCATCAGCGTAGCAAGGCTCCCGTTTCTCCGTGGCCTGTCCTGCATTTCTGGATTTGACACTTTATTCAGCATGGCCCTTTTGACCGATGGGAAGCGAGACTTCTTTGTAGCGCTGATTTGCCTTTCCAGGTTGCTTGGTTGGCCAAAAAGGGCGTATGCGTTTTTTCCTGAATATATTCAGGAAAAAACGCATACGCCCTTTTTGGCCAAGGGCATCATTGTCGAGGTTTTGCCGCTTTTCCTGTGCTTTAAAGGCGATTCGAATCTGCCTCCTGAAATCTGTTTCCTGCAATTCTGCCTTGCTTTCAAATCCTCTTTGTTGCCTTCCCTCAATATATTTGTAGACGAGAGTTATCATTTATAAGTCTGCAGGTTTGTGAATTGCAGTGCCCCTGAGCTCCATTTTTCAACTCGCTCTCTTGGGAGCTGGCCGCAAAAGCGCAGGATTGCTTTAGGCCCTATTCTGCTTCCGGGCGGCAGACTGAGCCTGTGGTTAATTCTTCTTCCTGATGGGAAAATAGAGTGACCTGTGCCTGTCCCAACACCTAGAGCTAGTCTCTCATTGGTTCCCCCTCTTCCCGTTCACCCTCAGGACAAATTGCAACCTGTATGGAACAGGAGGTTAAAGGTGCTGATTCTCCAAGGAGGGAGATTGCTAGTAAAGCGGCTGGAATGGCGAACCCGAGCACAAGGAGATGAGAAATGAGGTGCGTTTTAGAAACCTTTCCCGATCACTCGGTGGACCATCTTCTGGGTTTCTCATGCATGTTTTCGATGTAGGAAGATGCCCTTGAACCTGGAGATTTGGGACCCATGGGATGGGTACCACGCAGTATTACTTTAAAGCGTCTGCGTTTGCTCACCCAACCTCACCAAACCTCTCAGCCCCAAGAGTGTCCACCCTTATGTCTCAATCAGCTGCAGGTCTAGATATGGTCAATCCAGGTGGCATCACAGCCCCTGAACGAATTTTGTAAGAATTTCTCTCTCTTTCACTGTCTTTGTTTCACGGGTTTTTAAAATTAATTGAGTTTTATAATGGGGTTTAGCTGCTTTTCACTGCTGTGTTTATGCAGCTTTACACCCACTTGACTCACTTACAGAGAGATATCAATACATAAGTTTTAAGATTCTTACTAGTCAGATATATTCTTGGGCGGTGAATAGGGGGTGTTGAGTCCAGTTCCCTGAGCAAGGAGTAGGTCTTGTCTATTACATATTGGGTTTATGGAACGGTATCTGAGCTAATTTGAAACCCTTGTTTTATGCATCACCCCACCTCACCTTTGCCGTTAGGCAGCCATAGTGTGTTTTCTAACCGTGTGACTCTGTTCTGTTTTGTAATTCTGTTCAAGGGCAGCGGTTTTTACATTCCCTCTATAGGTGATATCTTATGATAAGTGTCTTTTTCTGTGTGACTTATTTGACTTAGGATCGTCGTACCTAACTCCACTCATCATGCTGCTACTAGCCTTATGACGTTGATTTCATGGCTGAGTGATATTCCATTGTACATAAGGACCACAACTTCTTTATCCATTTTTCTCTTTCCTGGGATATTTAAGGTGTAACGAAGTGGAGGTTCTTGTCAACAGAGCAGCCCTAAACTTTGGGGTGCTTGTGTCTTGCTGATTTTTAGTTTTCCCAATTTATACGCCCATGAGTGGAAGTGCCCTATGCTCTCTAAGCTGAGTTTTGTAAATGTTTCAGGACACACCGTACACTTCTCCAGAGTGGCTGTTGGCAATTTACATCCCGCCCATCAGCGTAGCAAGGCTCCCGTTTCTCCGTGGCCTGTCCTGCATTTCTGGTTTTGACACTTTATTCAGCATGGCCCTTTTGACCGATGGGAAGCGAGACTTCTTTGTAGCGCTGATTTGCCTTTCCAGGTTGCTTGGTTGGCCAAACAGGGCGTATGCGTTTTTTCCTGAATATATTCAGGAAAAAACGCATACGCCCTTTTTGGCCAAGGGCATCATTGTCGAGGTTTTGCCGCTTTTCCTGTGCTTTAAAGGCGATTCGAATCTGCCTCCTGAAATCTGTTTCCTGCAATTCTGCCTTGCTTTCAAATCCTCTTTGTTGCCTTCCCTCAATATATTTGTAGACGAGAGTTATCATTTATAAGTCTGCAGGTTTGTGAATTGCAGTGCCCCTGAGCTCCATTTTTCAACTCGCTCTCTTGGGAGCTGGCCGCAAAAGCGCAGGATTGCTTTAGGCCCTATTCTGCTTCCGGGCGGCAGACTGAGCCTGTGGTTAATTCTTCTTCCTGATGGGAAAATAGAGTGACCTGTGCCTGTCCCAACACCTAGAGCTAGTCTCTCATTGGTTCCCCCTCTTCCCGTTCACCCTCAGGACAAATTGCAACCTGTATGGAACAGGAGGTTAAAGGTGCTGATTCTCCAAGGAGGGAGATTGCTAGTAAAGCGGCTGGAATGGCGAACCCGAGCACAAGGAGACGAGAAATGAGGTGCGTTTTAGAAACCTTTCCCGATCACTCGGTGGACCATCTTCTGGGTTTCTCATGCATGTTTTCGATGTAGGAAGATGCCCTTGAACCTGGAGATTTGGGACCCATGGGATGGGTACCACGCAGTATTACTTTAAAGCGTCTGCGTTTTCTCACCGAACCTCACCAAACCCCTCAGCCCCAAGAGTGTCCACCCTTATGTCTCAATCAGCTGCGGGTCTAGATATGGTCAATCCAGGTGGCATCACAGCGCCTGAACGAATTTTGTAAGAATTTCTCTCCCTTTCACTGTCTTTGTTTCACGGGTTTTTAAAATTAATTGAGTTTTATAATGGGGTTTAGCTGCTTTTCACTGCTGTGTTTATGCAGCTTTACACCCACTTGACTCACTTACAGAGAGATATCAATACATAGGTTTTAAGATTCTTACTAGTCAGATATACGCTTGAGCGGTGAATAGGGGGTGTTGAGTCCAGTTCCCTGAGCAAGGAGTAGGTCTTGTCTATTACGTATTGGGTTTATGGAACGGTATCTGAGCTAATTTGAAACCCTTGTTTTATGCATCACCCCACCTCACGTTTCCCGTTTGGCAGCCATAGTGTGTTTTCTAACCGTGTGACTCTGTTCTGTTTTGTAATTCAGTTCAAGGGTAGCGGTTTTTACTTTCCCTCTATAAGTGATATCTTATGATAAGTGTCTTTTTCTGTGTGACTTATTGCACTTAGAATCGTCGTACCTAAATCCACTCATCATGCTGCTACTAGCCTTATGACGTTGATTTCACGGCTGAGTGATATTCCATTGTACATAAGGACCACAACTTCTTTATCCATTTTTCTCTTTCCTGGGATATTTAAGGTGTAACGAAGTGGAGGTTCTTGTCAACAGAGCAGCCCTAAACTTTGGGGTGCTTGTGTCTTGCTGATTTTTAGTTTTCCCAATTTATACGCCCATGAGTGGAAGTGCCCTATGCTCTCTAAGCTGAGTTTTGTAAATGTTTCAGGACACACCGTACACTTCTCCAGAGTGGCTGTTGGCAATTTACATCCCGCCCATCAGCGTAGCAAGGCTCCCGTTTCTCCGTGGCCTGTCCTGCATTTCTGGTTTTGACACTTTATTCAGCATGGCCCTTTTGACCGATGGGAAGCGAGACTTCTTTGTAGCGCTGATTTGCCTTTCCAGGTTGCTTGGTTGGCCAAAAAGGGCGTATGCGTTTTTTCCTGAATATATTCAGGAAAAAACGCATACGCCCTTTTTGGCCAAGGGCATCATTGTCGAGGTTTTGCCGCTTTTCCTGTGCTTTAAAGGCGATTCGAATCTGCCTCCTGAAATCTGTTTCCTGTAATTCTGCCTTGCTTTCAAATCCTCTTTGTTGCCTTCCCTCAATATATTTGTAGACGAGAGTTATCATTTATAAGTCTGCAGGTTTGTGAATTGCAGTGCCCCTGAGCTCCATTTTTCAACTCGCTCTCTTGGGAGCTGGCCGCAAAAGCGCAGGATTGCTTTAGGCCCTATTCTGCTTCCGGGCGGCAGACTGAGCCTGTGGTTAATTCTTCTTCCTGATGGGAAAATAGAGTGACCTGTGCCTGTCCCAACACCTAGAGCTAGTCTCTCATTGGTTCCCCCTCTTCCCGTTCACCCTCAGGACAAATTGCAACCTGTATGGAACAGGAGGTTAAAGGTGCTGATTCTCCAAGGAGGGAGATTGCTAGTAAAGCGGCTGGAATGGCGAACCCGAGCACAAGGAGATGCGAAATGAGGTGCGTTTTAGAAACCTTTCCCGATCACTCGGTGGACCATCTTCTGGGTTTCTCATGCATGTTTTCGATATAGGAAGATGCCCTTGAACCTGGAGATTTGGGACCCATGGGATGGGTACCACGCAGTATTACTTTAAAGCGTCTGCGTTTGCTCACCCAACCTCACCAAACCTCTCAGCCCCAAGAGTGTCCACCCTTATGTCTCAATCAGCTGCGGGTCTAGATATGGTCAATCCAGGTGGCATCACAGCCCCTGAACGAATTTTGTAAGAATTTCTCTCTCTTTCACTGTCTTTGTTTCACGGGGTTTTAAAATTAATTGAGTTTTATAATGGGGTTTAGCTGCTTTTCACTGCTGTGTTTATGCAGCTTTACACCCACTTGACTCACTTACAGAGAGATATCAATACATAAGTTTTAAGATTCTTACTAGTCAGATATACTCTTGGGCGGTGAATAGGGGGTGTTGAGTCCAGTTCCCTGAGCAAGGAGTAGGTCTTGTCTATTACGTATTGGGTTTATGGAACGGTATCTGAGCTAATTTGAAACCCTTGTTTTATGCATCACCCCACCTCACCTTTCCGGTTAGGCAGCCATAGTGTGTTTTCTAACCGTGTGACTCTGTTCTGTTTTGTAATTCAGTTCAAGGGTAGCGGTTTTTACATTCCCTCTATAAGTGATATCTTATGATAAGTGTCTTTTTCTGTGTGACTTATTTTACTTAGAATCGTCGTACCTAAATCCACTCATCATGCTGCTACTAGCCTTATGACGTTGATTTCATGGCTGAGTGATATTCCATTGTACATAAGGACCACAACTTCTTTATCCATTTTTCTCTTTCCTGGGATATTTAAGGTGTAACGAAGTGGAGGTTCTTGTCAACAGAGCAGCCCTAAACTTTGGGGTGCTTGTGTCTTGCTGATTTTCAGTTTTCCCAATTTATACGCCCATGAGTGGAAGTGCCCTATGCTCTCTAAGCTGAGTTTTGTAAATGTTTCAGGACACACCGTACACTTCTCCAGAGTGGCTGTTGGCAATTTACATCCCGCCCATCAGCGTAGCAAGGCTCCCGTTTCTCCGTGGCCTGTCCTGCATTTCTGGTTTTGACACTTTATTCAGCATGGCCCTTTTGACCGATGGGAAGCGAGACTTCTTTGTAGCGCTGATTTGCCTTTCCAGGTTGCTTGGTTGGCCAAAAAGGGCGTATGCGTTTTTTCCTGAATATATTCAGGAAAAAACGCATACGCCCTTTTTGGCCAAGGGCATCATTGTCGAGGTTTTGCCGCTTTTCCTGTGCTTTAAAGGCGATTCGAATCTGCCTCCTGAAATCTGTTTCCTGCAATTCTGCCTTGCTTTCAAATCCTCTTTGTTGCCTTCCCTCAATATATTTGTAGACGAGAGTTATCATTTATAAGTCTGCAGGTTTGTGAATTGCAGTGCCCCTGAGCTCCATTTTTCAACTCGCTCTCTTGGGAGCTGGCCGCAAAAGCGCAGGATTGCTTTAGGCCCTATTCTGCTTCCGGGCGGCAGACTGAGCCTGTGGTAAATTCTTCTTCCTGATGGGAAAATAGAGTGACCTGTGCCTGTCCCAACACCTAGAGCTAGTCTCTCATTGGTTCCCCCTCTTCCCGTTCACCCTCAGGACAAATTGCAACCTGTATGGAACAGGAGGTTAAAGGTGCTGATTCTCCAAGGAGGGAGATTGCTAGTAAAGCGGCTGGAATGGCGAACCCGAGCACAAGGAGATGAGAAATGAGGTGCCTTTTAGAAACCTTTCCCGATCACTCGGTGGACCATCTTCTGGGTTTCTCATGCATGTTTTCGATGTAGGAAGATGCCCTTGAACCTGGAGATTTGGGACCCATGGGATGGGTACCACGCAGTATTACTTTAAAGCGTCTGCGTTTGCTCACCCAACCTCACCAAACCTCTCAGCCCCAAGAGTGTCCACCCTTATGTCTCAATCAGCTGCGGGTCTAGATATGGTCAATCCAGGTGGCATCACAGCCCCTGAACGAATTTTGTAAGAATTTCTCTCCCTTTCACTGTCTTTGTTTCACGGGTTTTTAAAATTAATTGAGTTTTATAATGGGGTTTAGCTGCTTTTCACTGCTGTGTTTATGCAGCTTTACACCCACTTGACTCACTTACAGAGAGATATCAATACATAAGTTTTAAGATTCTTACTAGTCAGATATATTCATGGGCGGTGAATAGGGGGTGTTGAGTCCAGTTCCCTGAGCAAGGAGTAGGTCTTGTCTATTACATATTGGGTTTATGGAACGGTATCTGAGCTAATTTGAAACCCTTGTTTTATGCATCACCCCACCTCACCTTTGCCGTTAGGCAGCCATAGTGTGTTTTCTAACCGTGTGACTCTGTTCTGTTTTGTAATTCTGTTCAAGGGTAGCGGTTTTTACATTCCCTCTATAGGTGATATCTTATGATAAGTGTCTTTTTCTGTGTGACTTATTTGACTTAGAAGCGTCGTACCTAACTCCACTCATCATGCTGCTACTAGCCTTATGACGTTGATTTCATGGCTGAGTGATATTCCATTGTACATAAGGACCACAACTTCTTTATCCATTTTTCTCTTTCCTGGGATATTTAAGGTGTAACGAAGTGGAGGTTCTTGTCAACAGAGCAGCCCTAAACTTTGGGGTGCTTGTGTCTTGCTGATTTTTAGTTTTCCCAATTTATACGCCCATGAGTGGAAGTGCCCTATGCTCTCTAAGCTGAGTTTTGTAAATGTTTCAGGACACACCGTACACTTCTCCAGAGTGGCTGTTGGCAATTTACATCCCGCCCATCAGCGTAGCAAGGCTCCCGTTTCTCCGTGGCCTGTCCTGCATTTCTGGTTTTGACACTTTATTCAGCATGGCCCTTTTGACCGATGGGAAGCGAGACTTCTTTGTAGCGCTGATTTGCCTTTCCAGGTTGCTTGGTTGGCCAAAAAGGGGGTATGCGTTTTTTCCTGAATATATTCAGGAAAAAACGCATACGCCCTTTTTGGCCAAGGGCATCATTGTCGAGGTTTTGCTGCTTTTCCTGTGCTTTAAAGGCGATTCGAATCTGCCTCCTGAAATCTGTTTCCTGCAATTCTGCCTTGCTTTCAAATCCTCTTTGTTGCCTTCCCTCAATATATTTGTAGACGAGAGTTATCATTTATAAGTCTGCAGGTTTGTGAATTGCAGTGCCCCTGAGCTCCATTTTTCAACTCGCTCTCTTGGGAGCTGGCCGCAAAAGCGCAGGATTGCTTTAGGCCCTATTCTGCTTCCGGGCGGCAGACTGAGCCTGTGGTTAATTCTTCTTCCTGATGGGAAAATAGAGAGACCTGTGCCTGTCCCAACACCTAGAGCTAGTCTCTCATTGGTTCCCCCTCTTCCCGTTCACCCTCAGGACAAATTGCAACCTGTATGGAACAGGAGGTTAAAGGTGCTGATTCTCCAAGGAGGGAGATTGCTAGTAAAGCGGCTGGAATGGCGAACCCGAGCACAAGGAGATGAGAAATGAGGTGTGTTTTAGAAACCTTTCCCGATCACTCAGTGGACCATCTTCTGGGTTTCTCATGCATGTTTTCGATGTAGGAAGATGCCCTTGAACCTGGAGATTTGGGACCCATGGGATGGGTACCACGCAGTATTACTTTAAAGCGTCTGCGTTTGCTCACCCAACCTCACCAAACCTCTCAGCCCCAAGAGTGTCCACCCTTATGTCTCAATCAGCTGCAGGTCTAGATATGGTCAATCCAGGTGGCATCACAGCCCCTGAACGAATTTTGTAAGAATTTCTCTCTCTTTCACTGTCTTTGTTTCACGGGTTTTTAAAATTAATTGAGTTTTATAATGGGGTTTAGCTGCTTTTCACTGCTGTGTTTATGCAGCTTTACACCCACTTGACTCACTTACAGAGAGATATCAATACATAAGTTTTAAGATTCTTACTAGTCAGATATATTCTTGGGCGGTGAATAGGGGGTGTTGAGTCCAGTTCCCTGAGCAAGGAGTAGGTCTTGTCTATTACATATTGGGTTTATGGAACGGTATCTGAGCTAATTTGAAACCCTTGTTTTATGCATCACCCCACCTCACCTTTGCCGTTAGGCAGCCATAGTGTGTTTTCTAACCGTGTGACTCTGTTCTGTTTTGTAATTCAGTTCAAGGGCAGCGGTTTTTACATTCCCTCTATAGGTGATATCTTATGATAAGTGTCTTTTTCTGTGTGACTTATTTGACTTAGAATCGTCGTACCTAAATCCACTCATCATGCTGCTACTAGCCTTATGACGTTGATTTCATGGCTGAGTGATATTCCATTGTACATAAGGACCACAACTTCTTTATCCATTTTTCTCTTTCCTGGGATATTTAAGGTGTAACGAAGTGGAGGTTCTTGTCAACAGAGCAGCCCTAAACTTTGGGGTGCTTGTGTCTTGCTGATTTTTAGTTTTCCCAATTTATACGCCCATGAGTGTAAGTGCCCTATGCTCTCTAAGCTGAGTTTTGTAAATGTTTCAGGACACACCGTACACTTCTCCAGAGTGGCTGTTGGCAATTTACATCCCGCCCATCAGCGTAGCAAGGCTCCCGTTTCTCCGTGGCCTGTCCTGCATTTCTGGTTTTGACACTTTATTCAGCATGGCCCTTTTGACCGATGGGAAGCGAGACTTCTTTGTAGCGCTGATTTGCCTTTCCAGGTTGCTTGGTTGGCCAAAAAGGGCGTATGCGTTTTTTCCTGAATATATTCAGGAAAAAACGCATACGCCCTTTTTGGCCAAGGGCATCATTGTCGAGGTTTTGCCGCTTTTCCTGTGCTTTAAAGGCGATTCGAATCTGCCTCCTGAAATCTGTTTCCTGCAATTCTGCCTTGCTTTCAAATCCTCTTTGTTGCCTTCCCTCAATATATTTGTAGACGAGAGTTATCATTTATAAGTCTGCAGGTTTGTGAATTGCAGTGCCCCTGAGCTCCATTTTTCAACTCGCTCTCTTGGGAGCTGGCCGCAAAAGCGCAGGATTGCTTTAGGCCTTATTCTGCTTCCGGGCGGCAGACTGAGCCTGTGGTTAATTCTTCTTCCTGATGGGAAAATAGAGTGACCTGTGCCTGTCCCAACACCTAGAGCTAGTCTCTCATTGGTTCCCCGTCTTCCCGTTCATCCTCAGTTCTAATTGCCACCTGTATGGAACAGGAGGTTAAAGGTGCTGATTCTCCAAGGAGGGAGATTGCTAGTAAAGCGGCTGGAATGGCGAACCCGAGCACAAGGAGACGAGAAATGAGGTGCGTTTTAGAAACCTTTCCCGATCACTCGGTGGACCATCTTCTGGGTTTCTCATGCATGTTTTCGATGTAGGAAGATGCCCTTGAACCTGGAGATTTGGGACCCATGGGATGGGTACCACGCAGTATTACTTTAAAGCGTCTGCGTTTGCTCACCCAACCTCACCAAACCCCTCAGCCCCAAGAGTGTCCACCCTTATGTCTCAATCAGCTGCGGGTCTAGATATGGTCAATCCAGGTGGCATCACAGCGCCTGAACGAATTTTGTAAGAATTTCTCTCCCTTTCACTGTCTTTGTTTCACGGGTTTTTAAAATTAATTGAGTTTTATAATGGGGTTTAGCTGCTTTTCACTGCTGTGTTTATGCAGCTTTACACCCACTTGACTCACTTACAGAGAGATATCAATACATAGGTTTTAAGATTCTTACTAGTCAGATATACTCTTGGGCGGTGAATAGGGGGTGTTGAGTCCAGTTCCCTGAGCAAGGAGTAGGTCTTGTCTATTACGTATTGGGTTTATGGAACGGTATCTGAGCTAATTTGAAACCCTTGTTTTATGCATCACCCCACCTCACGTTTCCCGTTTGGCAGCCATAGTGTGTTTTCTAACCGTGTGACTCTGTTCTGTTTTGTAATTCAGTTCAAGGGCAGCGGTTTTTACATTCCCTCTATAAGTGATATCTTATGATAAGTGTCTTTTTCTGTGTGACTTATTGCACTTAGAATCGTCGTACCTAAATCCACTCATCATGCTGCTACTAGCCTTATGACGTTGATTTCATGGCTGAGTGATATTCCATTGTACATAAGGACCACAATTTCTTTATCCATTTTTCTCTTTCCTGGGATATTTAAGGTGTAACGAAGTGGAGTTTCTTGTCAACAGAGCAGCCCTAAACTTTGGGGTGCTTGTGTCTTGCTGATTTTTAGTTTTCCCAATTTATACGCCCATGAGTGGAAGTGCCCTATGCTCTCTAAGCTGAGTTTTGTAAATGTTTCAGGACACACCGTACACTTCTCCAGAGTGGCTGTTGGCAATTTACATCCCGCCCATCAGTGTAGCAAGGCTCCCGTTTCTCCGTGGCCTGTCCTGCATTTCTGGTTTTGACACTTTATTCAGCATGGCCCTTTTGACCGATGGGAAGCGAGACTTCTTTGTAGCGCTGATTTGCCTTTCCAGGTTGCTTGGTTGGCCAAACAGGGCGTATGCGTTTTTTCCTGAATATATTCAGGAAAAAACGCATACGCCCTTTTTGGCCAAGGGCATCATTGTCGAGGTTTTGCCGCTTTTCCTGTGCTTTAAAGGCGATTCGAATCTGCCTCCTGAAATCTGTTTCCTGCAATTCTGCCTTGCTTTCAAATCCTCTTTGTTGCCTTCCCTCAATATATTTGTAGACGAGAGTTATCATTTATAAGTCTGCAGGTTTGTGAATTGCAGTGCCCCTGAGCTCCATTTTTCAACTCGCTCTCTTGGGAGCTGGCCGTAAAAGCGCAGGATTGCTTTAGGCCTTATTCTGCTTCCGGGCGGCAGACTGAGCCTGTGGTTAATTCTTCTTCCTGATGGGAAAATAGAGTGACCTGTGCCTGTCCCAACACCTAGAGCTAGTCTCTCAATGGTTCCCCGTCTTCCCGTTCATCCTCAGTTCAAATTGCCACCTGTATGGAACAGGAGGTTAAAGGTGCTGATTCTCCAAGGAGGGAGATTGCTAGTAAAGCGGCTGGAATGGCGAACCCGAGCACAAGGAGACGAGAAATGAGGTGCGTTTTAGAAACCTTTCCCGATCACTCGGTGGACCATCTTCTGGGTTTCTCATGCATGTTTTCGATGTAGGAAGATGCCCTTGAACCTGGAGATTTGGGACCCATGGGATGGGTACCACGCAGTATTACTTTAAAGCGTCTGCGTTTTCTCACCCAACCTCACCAAACCCCTCAGCCCCAAGAGTGTCCACCCTTATGTCTCAATCAGCTGCGGGTCTAGATATGGTCAATCCAGGTGGCATCACAGCGCCTGAACGAATTTTGTAAGAATTTCTCTCCCTTTCACTGTCTTTGTTTCACGGGTTTTTAAAATTAATTGAGTTTTATAATGGGGTTTAGCTGCTTTTCACTGCTGTGTTTATGCAGCTTTACACCCACTTGACTCACTTACAGAGAGATATCAATACATAGGTTTTAAGATTCTTACTAGTCAGATATACTCTTGGGCGGTGAATAGGGGGTGTTGAGTCCAGTTCCCTGAGCAAGGAGTAGGTCTTGTCTATTACGTATTGGGTTTATGGAACGGTATCTGAGCTAATTTGAAACCCTTGTTTTATGCATCACCCCACCTCACGTTTCCCGTTTGGCAGCCATAGTGTGTTTTCTAACCGTGTGACTCTGTTCTGTTTTGTAATTCAGTTCAAGGGTAGCGGTTTTTACATTCCCTCTATAAGTGATATCTTATGATAAGTGTCTTTTTCTGTGTGACTTATTGCACTTAGAATCGTCGTACCTAAATCCACTCATCATGCTGCTACTAGCCTTATGACGTTGATTTCACGGCTGAGTGATATTCCATTGTACATAAGGACCACAACTTCTTTATCCATTTTTCTCTTTCCTGGGATATTTAAGGTGTAACGAAGTGGAGGTTCTTGTCAACAGAGCAGCCCTAAACTTTGGGGTGCTTGTGTCTTGCTGATTTTTAGTTTTCCCAATTTATACGCCCATGAGTGGAAGTGCCCTATGCTCTCTAAGCTGAGTTTTGTAAATGTTTCAGGACACACCGTACACTTCTCCAGAGTGGCTGTTGGCAATTTACATCCCGCCCATCAGCGTAGCAAGGCTCCCGTTTCTCCGTGGCCTGTCCTGCATTTCTGGTTTTGACACTTTATTCAGCATGGCCCTTTTGACCGATGGGAAGCGAGACTTCTTTGTAGCGCTGATTTGCCTTTCCAGGTTGCTTGGTTGGCCTAAAAGGGCGTATGCGTTTTTTCCTGAATATATTCAGGAAAAAACGCATACGCCCTTTTTGGCCAAGGGCATCATTGTCGAGGTTTTGCCGCTTTTCCTGTGCTTTAAAGGCGATTCGAATCTGCCTCCTGAAATCTGTTTCCTGTAATTCTGCCTTGCTTTCAAATCCTCTTTGTTGCCTTCCCTCAATATATTTGTAGACGAGAGTTATCATTTATAAGTCTGCAGGTTTGTGAATTGCAGTGCCCCTGAGCTCCATTTTTCAACTCGCTCTCTTGGGAGCTGGCCGCAAAAGCGCAGGATTGCTTTAGGCCCTATTCTGCTTCCGGGCGGCAGACTGAGCCTGTGGTTAATTCTTCTTCCTGATGGGAAAATAGAGTGACCTGTGCCTGTCCCAACACCTAGAGCTAGTCTCTCATTGGTTCCCCCTCTTCCCGTTCACCCTCAGGACAAATTGCAACCTGTATGGAACAGGAGGTTAAAGGTGCTGATTCTCCAAGGAGGGAGATTGCTAGTAAAGCGGCTGGAATGGCGAACCCGAGCACAAGGAGATGAGAAATGAGGTGCGTTTTAGAAACCTTTCCCGATCACTCGGTGGACCATCTTCTGGGTTTCTCATGCATGTTTTCGATGTAGGAAGATGCCCTTGAACCTGGAGATTTGGGACCCATGGGATGGGTACCACGCAGTATTACTTTAAAGCGTCTGCGTTTGCTCACCCAACCTCACCAAACCCCTCAGCCCCAAGAGTGTCCACCCTTATGTCTCAATCAGCTGCGGGTCTAGATATGGTCAATCCAGGTGGCATCACAGCGCCTGAACGAATTTTGTAAGAATTTCTCTCCCTTTCACTGTCTTTGTTTCACGGGTTTTTAAAATTAATTGAGTTTTATAATGGGGTTTAGCTGCTTTTCACTGCTGTGTTTATGCAGCTTTACACCCACTTGACTCACTTACAGAGAGATATCAATACATAGGTTTTAAGATTCTTACTAGTCAGATATACTCTTGGGCGGTGAATAGGGGGTGTTGAGTCCAGTTCCCTGAGCAAGGAGTAGGTCTTGTCTATTACGTATTGGGTTTATGGAACGGTATCTGAGCTAATTTGAAACCCTTGTTTTATGCATCACCCCACCTCACGTTTCCCGTTTGGCAGCCATAGTGTGTTTTCTAACCGTGTGACTCTGTTCTGTTTTGTAATTCAGTTCAAGGGCAGCGGTTTTTACATTCCCTCTATAAGTGATATCTTATGATAAGTGTCTTTTTCTGTGTGACTTATTGCACTTAGAATCGTCGTACCTAAATCCACTCATCATGCTGCTACTAGCCTTATGACGTTGATTTCATGGCTGAGTGATATTCCATTGTACATAAGGACCACAATTTCTTTATCCATTTTTCTCTTTCCTGGGATATTTAAGGTGTAACGAAGTGGAGTTTCTTGTCAACAGAGCAGCCCTAAACTTTGGGGTGCTTGTGTCTTGCTGATTTTTAGTTTTCCCAATTTATACGCCCATGAGTGGAAGTGCCCTATGCTCTCTAAGCTGAGTTTTGTAAATGTTTCAGGACACACCGTACACTTCTCCAGAGTGGCTGTTGGCAATTTACATCCCGCCCATCAGTGTAGCAAGGCTCCCGTTTCTCCGTGGCCTGTCCTGCATTTCTGGTTTTGACACTTTATTCAGCATGGCCCTTTTGACCGATGGGAAGCGAGACTTCTTTGTAGCGCTGATTTGCCTTTCCAGGTTGCTTGGTTGGCCAAACAGGGCGTATGCGTTTTTTCCTGAATATATTCAGGAAAAAACGCATACGCCCTTTTTGGCCAAGGGCATCATTGTCGAGGTTTTGCCGCTTTTCCTGTGCTTTAAAGGCGATTCGAATCTGCCTCCTGAAATCTGTTTCCTGCAATTCTGCCTTGCTTTCAAATCCTCTTTGTTGCCTTCCCTCAATATATTTGTAGACGAGAGTTATCATTTATAAGTCTGCAGGTTTGTGAATTGCAGTGCCCCTGAGCTCCATTTTTCAACTCGCTCTCTTGGGAGCTGGCCGTAAAAGCGCAGGATTGCTTTAGGCCTTATTCTGCTTCCGGGCGGCAGACTGAGCCTGTGGTTAATTCTTCTTCCTGATGGGAAAATAGAGTGACCTGTGCCTGTCCCAACACCTAGAGCTAGTCTCTCAATGGTTCCCCGTCTTCCCGTTCATCCTCAGTTCAAATTGCCACCTGTATGGAACAGGAGGTTAAAGGTGCTGATTCTCCAAGGAGGGAGATTGCTAGTAAAGCGGCTGGAATGGCGAACCCGAGCACAAGGAGACGAGAAATGAGGTGCGTTTTAGAAACCTTTCCCGATCACTCGGTGGACCATCTTCTGGGTTTCTCATGCATGTTTTCGATGTAGGAAGATGCCCTTGAACCTGGAGATTTGGGACCCATGGGATGGGTACCACGCAGTATTACTTTAAAGCGTCTGCGTTTTCTCACCCAACCTCACCAAACCCCTCAGCCCCAAGAGTGTCCACCCTTATGTCTCAATCAGCTGCGGGTCTAGATATGGTCAATCCAGGTGGCATCACAGCGCCTGAACGAATTTTGTAAGAATTTCTCTCCCTTTCACTGTCTTTGTTTCACGGGTTTTTAAAATTAATTGAGTTTTATAATGGGGTTTAGCTGCTTTTCACTGCTGTGTTTATGCAGCTTTACACCCACTTGACTCACTTACAGAGAGATATCAATACATAGGTTTTAAGATTCTTACTAGTCAGATATACTCTTGGGCGGTGAATAGGGGGTGTTGAGTCCAGTTCCCTGAGCAAGGAGTAGGTCTTGTCTATTACGTATTGGGTTTATGGAACGGTATCTGAGCTAATTTGAAACCCTTGTTTTATGCATCACCCCACCTCACGTTTCCCGTTTGGCAGCCATAGTGTGTTTTCTAACCGTGTGACTCTGTTCTGTTTTGTAATTCAGTTCAAGGGTAGCGGTTTTTACATTCCCTCTATAAGTGATATCTTATGATAAGTGTCTTTTTCTGTGTGACTTATTGCACTTAGAATCGTCGTACCTAAATCCACTCATCATGCTGCTACTAGCCTTATGACGTTGATTTCACGGCTGAGTGATATTCCATTGTACATAAGGACCACAACTTCTTTATCCATTTTTCTCTTTCCTGGGATATTTAAGGTGTAACGAAGTGGAGGTTCTTGTCAACAGAGCAGCCCTAAACTTTGGGGTGCTTGTGTCTTGCTGATTTTTAGTTTTCCCAATTTATACGCCCATGAGTGGAAGTGCCCTATGCTCTCTAAGCTGAGTTTTGTAAATGTTTCAGGACACACCGTACACTTCTCCAGAGTGGCTGTTGGCAATTTACATCCCGCCCATCAGCGTAGCAAGGCTCCCGTTTCTCCGTGGCCTGTCCTGCATTTCTGGTTTTGACACTTTATTCAGCATGGCCCTTTTGACCGATGGGAAGCGAGACTTCTTTGTAGCGCTGATTTGCCTTTCCAGGTTGCTTGGTTGGCCTAAAAGGGCGTATGCGTTTTTTCCTGAATATATTCAGGAAAAAACGCATACGCCCTTTTTGGCCAAGGGCATCATTGTCGAGGTTTTGCCGCTTTTCCTGTGCTTTAAAGGCGATTCGAATCTGCCTCCTGAAATCTGTTTCCTGTAATTCTGCCTTGCTTTCAAATCCTCTTTGTTGCCTTCCCTCAATATATTTGTAGACGAGAGTTATCATTTATAAGTCTGCAGGTTTGTGAATTGCAGTGCCCCTGAGCTCCATTTTTCAACTCGCTCTCTTGGGAGCTGGCCGCAAAAGCGCAGGATTGCTTTAGGCCCTATTCTGCTTCCGGGCGGCAGACTGAGCCTGTGGTTAATTCTTCTTCCTGATGGGAAAATAGAGTGACCTGTGCCTGTCCCAACACCTAGAGCTAGTCTCTCATTGGTTCCCCCTCTTCCCGTTCACCCTCAGGACAAATTGCAACCTGTATGGAACAGGAGGTTAAAGGTGCTGATTCTCCAAGGAGGGAGATTGCTAGTAAAGCGGCTGGAATGGCGAACCCGAGCACAAGGAGATGAGAAATGAGGTGCGTTTTAGAAACCTTTCCCGATCACTCGGTGGACCATCTTCTGGGTTTCTCATGCATGTTTTCGATGTAGGAAGATGCCCTTGAACCTGGAGATTTGGGACCCATGGGATGGGTACCACGCAGTATTACTTTAAAGCGTCTGCGTTTGCTCACCCAACCTCACCAAACCCCTCAGCCCCAAGAGTGTCCACCCTTATGTCTCAATCAGCTGCGGGTCTAGATATGGTCAATCCAGGTGGCATCACAGCGCCTGAACGAATTTTGTAAGAATTTCTCTCCCTTTCACTGTCTTTGTTTCACGGGTTTTTAAAATTAATTGAGTTTTATAATGGGGTTTAGCTGCTTTTCACTGCTGTGTTTATGCAGCTTTACACCCACTTGACTCACTTACAGAGAGATATCAATACATAGGTTTTAAGATTCTTACTAGTCAGATATACTCTTGGGCGGTGAATAGGGGGTGTTGAGTCCAGTTCCCTGAGCAAGGAGTAGGTCTTGTCTATTACGTATTGGGTTTATGGAACGGTATCTGAGCTAATTTGAAACCCTTGTTTTATGCATCACCCCACCTCACGTTTCCCGTTTGGCAGCCATAGTGTGTTTTCTAACCGTGTGACTCTGTTCTGTTTTGTAATTCAGTTCAAGGGCAGCGGTTTTTACATTCCCTCTATAAGTGATATCTTATGATAAGTGTCTTTTTCTGTGTGACTTATTGCACTTAGAATCGTCGTACCTAAATCCACTCATCATGCTGCTACTAGCCTTATGACGTTGATTTCATGGCTGAGTGATATTCCATTGTACATAAGGACCACAATTTCTTTATCCATTTTTCTCTTTCCTGGGATATTTAAGGTGTAACGAAGTGGAGTTTCTTGTCAACAGAGCAGCCCTAAACTTTGGGGTGCTTGTGTCTTGCTGATTTTTAGTTTTCCCAATTTATACGCCCATGAGTGGAAGTGCCCTATGCTCTCTAAGCTGAGTTTTGTAAATGTTTCAGGACACACCGTACACTTCTCCAGAGTGGCTGTTGGCAATTTACATCCCGCCCATCAGTGTAGCAAGGCTCCCGTTTCTCCGTGGCCTGTCCTGCATTTCTGGTTTTGACACTTTATTCAGCATGGCCCTTTTGACCGATGGGAAGCGAGACTTCTTTGTAGCGCTGATTTGCCTTTCCAGGTTGCTTGGTTGGCCAAACAGGGCGTATGCGTTTTTTCCTGAATATATTCAGGAAAAAACGCATACGCCCTTTTTGGCCAAGGGCATCATTGTCGAGGTTTTGCCGCTTTTCCTGTGCTTTAAAGGCGATTCGAATCTGCCTCCTGAAATCTGTTTCCTGCAATTCTGCCTTGCTTTCAAATCCTCTTTGTTGCCTTCCCTCAATATATTTGTAGACGAGAGTTATCATTTATAAGTCTGCAGGTTTGTGAATTGCAGTGCCCCTGAGCTCCATTTTTCAACTCGCTCTCTTGGGAGCTGGCCGTAAAAGCGCAGGATTGCTTTAGGCCTTATTCTGCTTCCGGGCGGCAGACTGAGCCTGTGGTTAATTCTTCTTCCTGATGGGAAAATAGAGTGACCTGTGCCTGTCCCAACACCTAGAGCTAGTCTCTCAATGGTTCCCCGTCTTCCCGTTCATCCTCAGTTCAAATTGCCACCTGTATGGAACAGGAGGTTAAAGGTGCTGATTCTCCAAGGAGGGAGATTGCTAGTAAAGCGGCTGGAATGGCGAACCCGAGCACAAGGAGACGAGAAATGAGGTGCGTTTTAGAAACCTTTCCCGATCACTCGGTGGACCATCTTCTGGGTTTCTCATGCATGTTTTCGATGTAGGAAGATGCCCTTGAACCTGGAGATTTGGGACCCATGGGATGGGTACCACGCAGTATTACTTTAAAGCGTCTGCGTTTTCTCACCCAACCTCACCAAACCCCTCAGCCCCAAGAGTGTCCACCCTTATGTCTCAATCAGCTGCGGGTCTAGATATGGTCAATCCAGGTGGCATCACAGCGCCTGAACGAATTTTGTAAGAATTTCTCTCCCTTTCACTGTCTTTGTTTCACGGGTTTTTAAAATTAATTGAGTTTTATAATGGGGTTTAGCTGCTTTTCACTGCTGTGTTTATGCAGCTTTACACCCACTTGACTCACTTACAGAGAGATATCAATACATAGGTTTTAAGATTCTTACTAGTCAGATATACTCTTGGGCGGTGAATAGGGGGTGTTGAGTCCAGTTCCCTGAGCAAGGAGTAGGTCTTGTCTATTACGTATTGGGTTTATGGAACGGTATCTGAGCTAATTTGAAACCCTTGTTTTATGCATCACCCCACCTCACGTTTCCCGTTTGGCAGCCATAGTGTGTTTTCTAACCGTGTGACTCTGTTCTGTTTTGTAATTCAGTTCAAGGGTAGCGGTTTTTACATTCCCTCTATAAGTGATATCTTATGATAAGTGTCTTTTTCTGTGTGACTTATTGCACTTAGAATCGTCGTACCTAAATCCACTCATCATGCTGCTACTAGCCTTATGACGTTGATTTCACGGCTGAGTGATATTCCATTGTACATAAGGACCACAACTTCTTTATCCATTTTTCTCTTTCCTGGGATATTTAAGGTGTAACGAAGTGGAGGTTCTTGTCAACAGAGCAGCCCTAAACTTTGGGGTGCTTGTGTCTTGCTGATTTTTAGTTTTCCCAATTTATACGCCCATGAGTGGAAGTGCCCTATGCTCTCTAAGCTGAGTTTTGTAAATGTTTCAGGACACACCGTACACTTCTCCAGAGTGGCTGTTGGCAATTTACATCCCGCCCATCAGCGTAGCAAGGCTCCCGTTTCTCCGTGGCCTGTCCTGCATTTCTGGTTTTGACACTTTATTCAGCATGGCCCTTTTGACCGATGGGAAGCGAGACTTCTTTGTAGCGCTGATTTGCCTTTCCAGGTTGCTTGGTTGGCCTAAAAGGGCGTATGCGTTTTTTCCTGAATATATTCAGGAAAAAACGCATACGCCCTTTTTGGCCAAGGGCATCATTGTCGAGGTTTTGCCGCTTTTCCTGTGCTTTAAAGGCGATTCGAATCTGCCTCCTGAAATCTGTTTCCTGTAATTCTGCCTTGCTTTCAAATCCTCTTTGTTGCCTTCCCTCAATATATTTGTAGACGAGAGTTATCATTTATAAGTCTGCAGGTTTGTGAATTGCAGTGCCCCTGAGCTCCATTTTTCAACTCGCTCTCTTGGGAGCTGGCCGCAAAAGCGCAGGATTGCTTTAGGCCCTATTCTGCTTCCGGGCGGCAGACTGAGCCTGTGGTTAATTCTTCTTCCTGATGGGAAAATAGAGTGACCTGTGCCTGTCCCAACACCTAGAGCTAGTCTCTCATTGGTTCCCACTCTTCCCGTTCACCCTCAGGACAAATTGCAACCTGTATGGAACAGGAGGTTAAAGGTGCTGATTCTCCAAGGAGGGAGATTGCTAATAAAGCGGCTGGAATGGCGAACCCGAGCAGAAGGAGATGCGAAATGAGGTGCGTTTTAGAAACCTTTCCCGATCACTCGGTGGACCATCTTCTGGGTTTCTCATGCATGTTTTCGATATACGAAGATGCCCTTGAACCTGGAGATTTGGGACCCATGGGATGGGTACCACGCAGTATTACTTTAAAGCGTCTGCGTTTGCTCACCCAACCTCACCAAACCTCTCAGCCCCAAGAGTGTCCACCCTTATGTCTCAATCAGCTGCGGGTCTAGATATGGTCAATCCAGGTGGCATCACAGCCCCTGAACGAATTTTGTAAGAATTTCTCTCTCTTTCACTGTCTTTGTTTCACGGGGTTTTAAAATTAATTTTGTTTTATAATGGGGTTTAGCTGCTTTTCACTGCTGTGTTTATGCAGCTTTACACCCACTTGACTCACTTACAGAGAGATATCAATACATAGGTTTTAAGATTCTTACTAGTCAGATATACTCTTGGGTGGTGAATAGGGGGTGTTGAGTCCAGTTCCCTGAGCAAGGAGTAGGTCTTGTCTATTACGTATTGGGTTTATGGAACGGTATCTGAGCTAATTTGAAACCCTTGTTTTATGCATCACCCCACCTCACCTTTCCGGTTAGGCAGCCATAGTGTGTTTTCTAACCGTGTGACTCTGTTCTGTTTTGTAATTCAGTTCAAGGGTAGCGGTTTTTACATTCCCTCTATAAGTGATATTTATGATAAGTGTCTTTTTCTGTGTGACTTATTTCACTTAGAATCGTCGTAACTAAATCCACTCATCATGCTGCTACTAGCCTTATGACGTTGATTTCATGGCTGAGTGATATTCCATTGTACATAAGGACCACAACTTCTTTATCCATTTTTCTCTTTCCTGGGATATTTAAGGTGTAACGAAGTGGAGGTTCTTGTCAACAGAGCAGCCCTAAACTTTGGGGTGCTTGTGTCTTGCTGATTTTTAGTTTTCCCAATTTATACGCCCATGAGTGGAAGTGCCCTATGCTCTCTAAGCTGAGTTTTGTAAATGTTTCAGGACACACCGTACACTTCTCCAGAGTGGCTGTTGGCAATTTACATCCCGCCCATCAGCGTAGCAAGGCTCCCGTTTCTCCGTGGCCTGTCCTGCATTTCTGGTTTTGACACTTTATTCAGCATGGCCCTTTTGACCGATGGGAAGCGAGACTTCTTTGTAGCGCTGATTTGCCTTTCCAGGTTGCTTGGTTGGCCAAAAAGGGCGTATGCGTTTTTTCCTGAATATATTCAGGAAAAAACGCATACGCCCTTTTTGGCCAAGGGCATCATTGTCGAGGTTTTGCCGCTTTTCCTGTGCTTTAAAGGCGATTCGAATCTGCCTCCTGAAATCTGTTTCCTGCAATTCTGCCTTGCTTTCAAATCCTCTTTGTTGCCTTCCCTCAATATATTTGTAGACGAGAGTTATCATTTATAAGTCTGCAGGTTTGTGAATTGCAGTGCCCCTGAGCTCCATTTTTCAACTCGCTCTCTTGGGAGCTGGCCGCAAAAGCGCAGGATTGCTTTAGGCCCTATTCTGCTTCCGGGCGGCAGACTGAGCCTGTGGTTAATTCTTCTTCCTGATGGGAAAATAGAGTGACCTGTGCCTGTCCCAACACCTAGAGCTAGTCTCTCATTGGTTCCCCCTCTTCCCGTTCACCCTCAGGACAAATTGCAACCTGTATGGAACAGGAGGTTAAAGGTGCTGATTCTCCAAGGAGGGAGATTGCTAGTAAAGCGGCTGGAATGGCGAACCCGAGCACAAGGAAATGAGAAATGAGGTGCCTTTTAGAAACCTTTCCCGATCACTCGGTGGACCATCTTCTGGGTTTCTCATGCATGTTTTCGATGTAGGAAGATGCCCTTGAACCTGGAGATTTGGGAACCATAGGATGGGTACCACGCAGTATTACTTTAAAGCGTCTGCGTTTGCTCACCCAACCTCATCAAACCTCTCAGCCCCAAGAGTGTCCACCCTTATGTCTCAATCAGCTGCGGGTCTAGATATGGTCAATCCAGGTGGCATCACAGCCCCTGAACGAATTTTGTAAGAATTTCTCTCCCTTTCACTGTCTTTGTTTCACGGGTTTTTAAAATTAATTGAGTTTTATAATGGGGTTTAGCTGCTTTTCACTGCTGTGTTTATGCAGCTTTACACCCACTTGACTCACTTACAGAGAGATATCAATACATAAGTTTTAAGATTCTTACTAGTCAGATATATTCTTGGGCGGTGAATAGGGGGTGTTGAGTCCAGTTCCCTGAGCAAGGAGTAGGTCTTGTCTATTACATATTGGGTTTATGGAACGGTATCTGAGCTAATTTGAAACCCTTGTTTTATGCATCACCCCACCTCACCTTTGCCGTTAGGCAGCCATAGTGTGTTTTCTAACCGTGTGACTCTGTTCTGTTTTGTAATTCTGTTAAAGGGTAGCGGTTTTTACATTCCCTCTATAGGTGATATCTTATGATAAGTGTCTTTTTCTGTGTGACTTATTTGACTTAGAATCGTCGTACCTAACTCCACTCATCATGCTGCTACTAGCCTTATGACGTTGATTTCATGGCTGAGTGATATTCCATTGTACATAAGGACCACAACTTCTTTATCCATTTTTCTCTTTCCTGGGATATTTAAGGTGTAACGAAGTGGAGGTTCTTGTCAACAGAGCAGCCCTAAACTTTGGGGTGCTTGTGTCTTGCTGATTTTTAGTTTTCCCAATTTATACGCCCATGAGTGGAAGTGCCCTATGCTCTCTAAGCTGAGTTTTGTAAATGTTTCAGGACACACCGTACACTTCTCCAGAGTGGCTGTTGGCAATTTACATCCCGCCCATCAGCGTAGCAAGGCTCCCGTTTCTCCGTGGCCTGTCCTGCATTTCTGGTTTTGACACTTTACTCAGCATGGCCCTTTTGACCGATGGGAAGCGAGACTTCTTTGTAGCGCTGATTTGCCTTTCCAGGTTGCTTGGTTGGCCAAAAAGGGCGTATGCGTTTTTTCCTGAATATATTCAGGAAAAAACGCATACGCCCTTTTTGGCCAAGGGCATCATTGTCGAGGTTTTGCTGCTTTTCCTGTGCTTTAAAGGCGATTCGAATCTGCCTCCTGAAATCTGTTTCCTGCAATTCTGCCTTGCTTTCAAATCCTCTTTGTTGCCTTCCCTCAATATATTTGTAGACGAGAGTTATCATTTATAAGTCTGCAGGTTTGTGAATTGCAGTGCCCCTGAGCTCCATTTTTCAACTCGCTCTCTTGGGAGCTGGCCGCAAAAGCGCAGGATTGCTTTAGGCCTTATTCTGCTTCCGGGCGGCAGACTGAGCCTGTGGTTAATTCTTCTTCCTGATGGGAAAATAGAGTGACCTGTGCCTGTCCCAACACCTAGAGCTAGTCTCTCATTGGTTCCCCGTCTTCCCGTTCATCCTCAGTTCTAATTGCCACCTGTATGGAACAGGAGGTTAAAGGTGCTGATTCTCCAAGGAGGGAGATTGCTAGTAAAGCGGCTGGAATGGCGAACCCGAGCACAAGGAGACGAGAAATGAGGTGCGTTTTAGAAACCTTTCCCGATCACTCGGTGGACCATCTTCTGGGTTTCTCATGCATGTTTTCGATGTAGGAAGATGCCCTTGAACCTGGAGATTTGGGACCCATGGGATGGGTATCACGCAGTATTACTTTAAAGCGTCTGCGTTTGCTCACCCAACCTCACCAAACCCCTCAGCCCCAAGAGTGTCCACCCTTATGTCTCAATCAGCTGCGGGTCTAGATATGGTCAATCCAGGTGGCATCACAGCGCCTGAACGAATTTTGTAAGAATTTCTCTCCCTTTCACTGTCTTTGTTTCACGGGTTTTTAAAATTAATTGAGTTTTATAATGGGGTTTAGCTGCTTTTCACTGCTGTGTTTATGCAGCTTTACACCCACTTGACTCACTTACAGAGAGATATCAATACATAGGTTTTAAGATTCTTACTAGTCAGATATACTCTTGGGCGGTGAATAGGGGGTGTTGAGTCCAGTTCCCTGAGCAAGGAGTAGGTCTTGTCTATTACGTATTGGGTTTATGGAACGGTATCTGAGCTAATTTGAAACCCTTGTTTTATGCATCACCCCACCTCACGTTTCCCGTTTGGCAGCCATAGTGTGTTTTCTAACCGTGTGACTCTGTTCTGTTTTGTAATTCAGTTCAAGGGCAGCGGTTTTTACATTCCCTCTATAAGTGATATCTTATGATAAGTGTCTTTTTCTGTGTGACTTATTGCACTTAGAATCGTCGTACCTAAATCCACTCATCATGCTGCTACTAGCCTTATGACGTTGATTTCATGGCTGAGTGATATTCCATTGTACATAAGGACCACAACTTCTTTATCCATTTTTCTCTTTCCTGGGATATTTAAGGTGTAACGAAGTGGAGGTTCTTGTCCACAGAGCAGCCCTAAACTTTGGGGTGCTTGTGTCTTGCTGATTTTTAGTTTTCCCAATTTATACGCCCATGAGTGGAAGTGCCCTATGCTCTCTAAGCTGAGTTTTGTAAATGTTTCAGGACACACCGTACACTTCTCCAGAGTGGCTGTTGGCAATTTACATCCCGCCCATCAGCGTAGCAAGGCTCCCGTTTCTCCGTGGCCTGTCCTGCATTTCTGGTTTTGACACTTTATTCAGCATGGCCCTTTTGACCGATGGGAAGCGAGACTTCTTTGTAGCGCTGATTTGCCTTTCCAGGTTGCTTGGTTGGCCAAACAGGGCGTATGCGTTTTTTCCTGAATATATTCAGGAAAAAACGCATACGCCCTTTTTGGCCAAGGGCATCATTGTCGAGGTTTTGCCGCTTTTCCTGTGCTTTAAAGGCGATTCGAATCTGCCTCCTGAAATCTGTTTCCTGCAATTCTGCCTTGCTTTCAAATCCTCTTTGTTGCCTTCCCTCAATATATTTGTAGACGAGAGTTATCATTTATAAGTCTGCAGGTTTGTGAATTGCAGTGCCCCTGAGCTCCATTTTTCAACTCGCTCTCTTGGGAGCTGGCCGCAAAAGCGCAGGATTGCTTTAGGCCCTATTCTGCTTCCGGGCGGCAGACTGAGCCTGTGGTTAATTCTTCTTCCTGATGGGAAAATAGAGTGACCTGTGCCTGTCCCAACACCTAGAGCTAGTCTCTCATTGGTTCCCCCTCTTCCCGTTCACCCTCAGGACAAATTGCAACCTGTATGGAACAGGAGGTTAAAGGTGCTGATTCTCCAAGGAGGGAGATTGCTAGTAAAGCGGCTGGAATGGCGAACCCGAGCACAAGGAGATGAGAAATGAGGTGCGTTTTAGAAACCTTTCCCGATCACTCGGTGGACCATCTTCTGGGTTTCTCATGCATGTTTTCGATATAGGAAGATGCCCTTGAACCTGGAGACTTGGGACCCATGGGATGGGTACCACGCAGTATTACTTTAAAGCGTCTGCGTTTGCTCACCCAACCTCACCAAACCTCTCAGCCCCAAGAGTGTCCACCCTTATGTCTCAATCAGCTGCGGGTCTAGATATGGTCAATCCAGGTGGCATCACAGCCCCTGAACGAATTTTGTAAGAATTTCTCTCTCTTTCACTGTCTTTGTTTCACGGGGTTTTAAAATTAATTGAGTTTTATAATGGGGTTTAGCTGCTTTTCACTGCTGTGTTTATGCAGCTTTACACCCACTTGACTCACTTACAGAGAGATATCAATACATAAGTTTTAAGATTCTTACTAGTCAGATATACTCTTGGGCGGTGAATAGGGGGTGTTGAGTCCAGTTCCCTGAGCAAGGAGTAGGTCTTGTCTATTACATATTGGGTTTATGGAACGGTATCTGAGCTAATTTGAAACCCTTGTTTTATGCATCACCCCACCTCACCTTTCCGGTTAGGCAGCCATAGTGTGTTTTCTAACCGTGTGACTCTGTTCTGTTTTGTAATTCAGTTCAAGGGTAGCGGTTTTTACATTCCCTCTATAAGTGATATCTTATGATAAGTGTCTTTTTCTGTGTGACTTATTGCACTTAGAATCGTCGTACCTAAATCCACTCATCATGCTGCTACTAGCCTTATGACGTTGATTTCATGGCTGAGTGATATTCCATTGTACATAAGGACCACAACTTCTTTATCCATTTTTCTCTTTCCTGGGATATTTAAGGTGTAACGAAGTGGAGGTTCTTGTCAACAGAGCAGCCCTAAACTTTGGGGTGCTTGTGTCTTGCTGATTTTTAGTTTTCCCAATTTATACGCCCATGAGTGGAAGTGCCCTATGCTCTCTAAGCTGAGTTTTGTAAATGTTTCAGGACACACCGTACACTTCTCCAGAGTGGCTGTTGGCAATTTACATCCCGCCCATCAGCGTAGCAAGGCTCCCGTTTCTCCGTGGCCTGTCCTGCATTTCTGGTTTTGACACTTTATTCAGCATGGCCCTTTTGACCGATGGGAAGCGAGACTTCTTTGTAGCGCTGATTTGCCTTTCCAGGTTGCTTGGTTGGCCAAAAAGGGCGTATGCGTTTTTTCCTGAATATATTCAGGGAAAAACGCATACGCCCTTTTTGGCCAAGGGCATCATTGTCGAGGTTTTGCCGCTTTTCCTGTGCTTTAAAGGCGATTCGAATCTGCCTCCTGAAATCTGTTTCCTGCAATTCTGCCTTGCTTTCAAATCCTCTTTGTTGCCTTCCCTCAATATATTTGTAGACGAGAGTTATCATTTATAAGTCTGCAGGTTTGTGAATTGCAGTGCCCCTGAGCTCCATTTTTCAACTCGCTCTCTTGGGAGCTGGCCGCAAAAGCGCAGGATTGCTTTAGGCCCTATTCTGCTTCCGGGCGGCAGACTGAGCCTGTGGTTAATTCTTCTTCCTGATGGGAAAATAGAGTGACCTGTGCCTGTCCCAACACCTAGAGCTAGTCTCTCATTGGTTCCCCCTCTTCCCGTTCACCCTCAGGACAAATTGCAACCTGTATGGAACAGGAGGTTAAAGGTGCTGATTCTCCAAGGAGGGAGATTGCTAGTAAAGCGGCTGGAATGGCGAACCCGAGCACAAGGAGATGAGAAATGAGGTGCGTTTTAGAAACCTTTCCCGATCACTCGGTGGACCATCTTCTGGGTTTCTCATGCATGTTTTCGATATAGGAAGATGCCCTTGAACCTGGAGACTTGGGACCCATGGGATGGGTACCACGCAGTATTACTTTAAAGCGTCTGCGTTTGCTCACCCAACCTCACCAAACCTCTCAGCCCCAAGAGTGTCCACCCTTATGTCTCAATCAGCTGCGGGTCTAGATATGGTCAATCCAGGTGGCATCACAGCCCCTGAACGAATTTTGTAAGAATTTCTCTCTCTTTCACTGTCTTTGTTTCACGGGGTTTTAAAATTAATTGAGTTTTATAATGGGGTTTAGCTGCTTTTCACTGCTGTGTTTATGCAGCTTTACACCCACTTGACTCACTTACAGAGAGATATCAATACATAAGTTTTAAGATTCTTACTAGTCAGATATACTCTTGGGCGGTGAATAGGGGGTGTTGAGTCCAGTTCCCTGAGCAAGGAGTAGGTCTTGTCTATTACATATTGGGTTTATGGAACGGTATCTGAGCTAATTTGAAACCCTTGTTTTATGCATCACCCCACCTCACCTTTCCGGTTAGGCAGCCATAGTGTGTTTTCTAACCGTGTGACTCTGTTCTGTTTTGTAATTCAGTTCAAGGGTAGCGGTTTTTACATTCCCTCTATAAGTGATATCTTATGATAAGTGTCTTTTTCTGTGTGACTTATTGCACTTAGAATCGTCGTACCTAAATCCACTCATCATGCTGCTACTAGCCTTATGACGTTGATTTCATGGCTGAGTGATATTCCATTGTACATAAGGACCACAACTTCTTTATCCATTTTTCTCTTTCCTGGGATATTTAAGGTGTAACGAAGTGGAGGTTCTTGTCAACAGAGCAGCCCTAAACTTTGGGGTGCTTGTGTCTTGCTGATTTTTAGTTTTCCCAATTTATACGCCCATGAGTGGAAGTGCCCTATGCTCTCTAAGCTGAGTTTTGTAAATGTTTCAGGACACACCGTACACTTCTCCAGAGTGGCTGTTGGCAATTTACATCCCGCCCATCAGCGTAGCAAGGCTCCCGTTTCTCCGTGGCCTGTCCTGCATTTCTGGTTTTGACACTTTATTCAGCATGGCCCTTTTGACCGATGGGAAGCGAGACTTCTTTGTAGCGCTGATTTGCCTTTCCAGGTTGCTTGGTTGGCCAAACAGGGCGTATGCGTTTTTTCCTGAATATATTCAGGAAAAAACGCATACGCCCTTTTTGGCCAAGGGCATCATTGTCGAGGTTTTGCCGCTTTTCCTGTGCTTTAAAGGCGATTCGAATCTGCCTCCTGAAATCTGTTTCCTGCAATTCTGCCTTGCTTTCAAATCCTCTTTGTTGCCTTCCCTCAATATATTTGTAGACGAGAGTTATCATTTATAAGTCTGCAGGTTTGTGAATTGCAGTGCCCCTGAGCTCCATTTTTCAACTCGCTCTCTTGGGAGCTGGCCGCAAAAGCGCAGGATTGCTTTAGGCCCTATTCTGCTTCCGGGCGGCAGACTGAGCCTGTGGTTAATTCTTCTTCCTGATGGGAAAATAGAGTGACCTGTGCCTGTCCCAACACCTAGAGCTAGTCTCTCATTGGTTCCCCCTCTTCCCGTTCACCCTCAGGACAAATTGCAACCTGTATGGAACAGGAGGTTAAAGGTGCTGATTCTCCAAGGAGGGAGATTGCTAGTAAAGCGGCTGGAATGGCGAACCCGAGCACAAGGAGATGAGAAATGAGGTGCCTTTTAGAAACCTTTCCCGATCACTCGGTGGACCATCTTCTGGGTTTCTCATGCATGTTTTCGATATAGGAAGATGCCCTTGAACCTGGAGACTTGGGACCCATGGGATGGGTACCACGCAGTATTACTTTAAAGCGTCTGCGTTTGCTCACCCAACCTCACCAAAACTCTCAGCCCCAAGAGTGTCCACCCTTATGTCTCAATCAGCTGCGGGTCTAGATATGGTCAATCCAGGTGGCATCACAGCCCCTGAACGAATTTTGTAAGAATTTCTCTCTCTTTCACTGTCTTTGTTTCACGGGGTTTTAAAATTAATTGAGTTTTATAATGAGGTTTAGCTGCTTTTCACTGCTGTGTTTATGCAGCTTTACACCCACTTGACTCACTTACAGAGAGATATCAATACATAAGTTTTAAGATTCTTACTAGTCAGATATGCTCTTGGGCGGTGAATAGGGGGTGTTGAGTCCAGTTCCCTGAGCAAGGAGTAGGTCTTGTCTATTACATATTGGGTTTATGGAACGGTATCTGAGCTAATTTGAAACCCTTGTTTTATGCATCACCCCACCTCACCTTTCCCGTTAGGCAGCCATAGTGTGTTTTCTAACCGTGTGACTCTGTTCTGTTTTGTAATTCAGTTCAAGGGTAGCGGTTTTTACATTCCCTCTATAAGTGATATCTTATGATAAGTGTCTTTTTCTGTGTGACTTATTGCACTTAGAATCGTCGTACCTAAATCCACTCATCATGCTGCTACTAGCCTTATGACGTTGATTTCATGGCTGAGTGATATTCCATTGTACATAAGGACCACAACTTCTTTATCCATTTTTCTCTTTCCTGGGATATTTAAGGTGTAACGAAGTGGAGGTTCTTGTCAACAGAGCAGCCCTAAACTTTGGGGTGCTTGTGTCTTGCTGATTTTTAGTTTTCCCAATTTATACGCCCATGAGTGGAAGTGCCCTATGCTCTCTAAGCTGAGTTTTGTAAATGTTTCAGGACACAGCGTACACTTCTCCAGAGTGGCTGTTGGCAATTTACATCCCGCCCATCAGCGTAGCAAGGCTCCCGTTTCTCCGTGGCCTGTCCTGCATTTCTGGATTTGACACTTTATTCAGCATGGCCCTTTTGACCGATGGGAAGCGAGACTTCTTTGTAGCGCTGATTTGCCTTTCCAGGTTGCTTGGTTGGCCAAAAAGGGCGTATGCGTTTTTTCCTGAATATATTCAGGAAAAAACGCATACGCCCTTTTTGGCCAAGGGCATCATTGTCGAGGTTTTGCCGCTTTTCCTGTGCTTTAAAGGCGATTCGAATCTGCCTCCTGAAATCTGTTTCCTGCAATTCTGCCTTGCTTTCAAATCCTCTTTGTTGCCTTCCCTCAATATATTTGTAGACGAGAGTTATCATTTATAAGTCTGCAGGTTTGTGAATTGCAGTGCCCCTGAGCTCCATTTTTCAACTCGCTCTCTTGGGAGCTGGCCGCAAAAGCGCAGGATTGCTTTAGGCCCTATTCTGCTTCCGGGCGGCAGACTGAGCCTGTGGTTAATTCTTCTTCCTGATGGGAAAATAGAGTGACCTGTGCCTGTCCCAACACCTAGAGCTAGTCTCTCATTGGTTCCCCCTCTTCCCGTTCACCCTCAGGACAAATTGCAACCTGTATGGAACAGGAGGTTAAAGGTGCTGATTCTCCAAGGAGGGAGATTGCTAGTAAAGCGGCTGGAATGGCGAACCCGAGCACAAGGAGATGAGAAATGAGGTGCGTTTTAGAAACCTTTCCCGATCACTCGGTGGACCATCTTCTGGGTTTCTCATGCATGTTTTCGATATAGGAAGATGCCCTTGAACCTGGAGACTTGGGACCCATGGGATGGGTACCACGCAGTATTACTTTAAAGCGTCTGCGTTTGCTCACCCAACCTCACCAAACCTCTCAGCCCCAAGAGTGTCCACCCTTATGTCTCAATCAGCTGCGGGTCTAGATATGGTCAATCCAGGTGGCATCACAGCCCCTGAACGAATTTTGTAAGAATTTCTCTCTCTTTCACTGTCTTTGTCTCACGGGGTTTTAAAATTAATTGAGTTTTATAATGGGGTTTAGCTGCTTTTCACTGCTGTGTTTATGCAGCTTTACACCCACTTGACTCACTTACAGAGAGATATCAATACATAAGTTTTAAGATTCTTACTAGTCAGATATACTCTTGGGCGGTGAATAGGGGGTGTTGAGTCCAGTTCCCTGAGCAAGGAGTAGGTCTTGTCTATTACATATTGGGTTTATGGAACGGTATCTGAGCTAATTTGAAACCCTTGTTTTATGCATCACCCCACCTCACCTTTCCGGTTAGGCAGCCATAGTGTGTTTTCTAACCGTGTGACTCTGTTCTGTTTTGTAATTCAGTTCAAGGGTAGCGGTTTTTACATTCCCTCTATAAGTGATATCTTATGATAAGTGTCTTTTTCTGTGTGACTTATTTCACTTAGAATCGTCGTACCTAAATCCACTCATCATGCTGCTACTAGCCTTATGACGTTGATTTCATGGCTGAGTGATATTCCATTGTACATAAGGACCACAACTTCTTTATCCATTTTTCTCTTTCCTGGGATATTTAAGGTGTAACGAAGTGGAGGTTCTTGTCAACAGAGCAGCCCTAAACTTTGGGGTGCTTGTGTCCTGCTGATTTTTAGTTTTCCCAATTTATACGCCCATGAGTGGAAGTGCCCTATGCTCTCTAAGCTGAGTTTTGTAAATGTTTCAGGACACACCGTACACTTCTCCAGAGTGGCTGTTGGCAATTTACATCCCGCCCATCAGCGTAGCAAGGCTCCCGTTTCTCCGTGGCCTGTCCTGCATTTCTGGTTTTGACACTTTATTCAGCATGGCCCTTTTGACCGATGGGAAGCGAGACTTCTTTGTAGCGCTGATTTGCCTTTCCAGGTTGCTTGGTTGGCCAAACAGGGCGTATGCGTTTTTTCCTGAATATATTCAGGAAAAAACGCATACGCCCTTTTTGGCCAAGGGCATCATTGTCGAGGTTTTGCCGCTTTTCCTGTGCTTTAAAGGCGATTCGAATCTGCCTCCTGAAATCTGTTTCCTGCAATTCTGCCTTGCTTTCAAATCCTCTTTGTTGCCTTCCCTCAATATATTTGTAGACGAGAGTTATCATTTATAAGTCTGCAGGTTTGTGAATTGCAGTGCCCCTGAGCTCCATTTTTCAACTCGCTCTCTTGGGAGCTGGCCGCAAAAGCGCAGGATTGCTTTAGGCCCTATTCTGCTTCCGGGCGGCAGACTGAGCCTGTGGTTAATTCTTCTTCCTGATGGGAAAATAGAGTGACCTGTGCCTGTCCCAACACCTAGAGCTAGTCTCTCATTGGTTCCCCGTCTTCACGTTCATCCTCAGTTCAAATTGCCACCTGTATGGAACAGGAGGTTAAAGGTGCTGATTCTCCAAGAAGGGAGATTGCTAGTAAAGTGGCTGGAATGGCGAACCCGAGCACAAGGAGACGAGAAATGAGGTGCGTTTTAGAAACCTTTCCCGATCACTCGGTGGACCATCTTCTGGGTTTCTCATGCATGTTTTCGATGTAGGAAGATGCCCTTGAACCTGGAGATTTGGGACCCATGGGATGGGTACCACGCAGTATTACTTTAAAGCGTCTGCGTTTGCTCACCCAACCTCACCAAAACCCTCAGCCCCAAGAGTGTCCACCCTTATGTCTCAATCAGCTGCGGGTCTAGATATGGTCAATCCAGGTGGCATCACAGCGCCTGAACGAATTTTGTAAGAATTTCTCTCCCTTTCACTGTCTTTGTTTCACGGGTTTTTAAAATTAATTGAGTTTTATAATGGGGTTTAGCTGCTTTTCACTGCTGTGTTTATGCAGCTTTACACCCACTTGACTCACTTACAGAGAGATATCAATACATAGGTTTTAAGATTCTTACTAGTCAGATATACTCTTGGGCGGTGAATAGGGGGTGTTGAGTCCAGTTCCCTGAGCAAGGAGTAGGTCTTGTCTATTACGTATTGGGTTTATGGAACGGTATCTGAGCTAATTTGAAACCCTTGTTTTATGCATCACCCCACCTCACGTTTCCCGTTTGGCAGCCATAGTGTGTTTTCTAACCGTGTGACTCTGTTCTGTTTTGTAATTCAGTTCAAGGACAGCGGTTTTTACATTCCCTCTATAAGTGATATCTTATGATAAGTGTCTTTTTCTGTGTGACTTATTGCACTTAGAATCGTCGTACCTAAATCCACTCATCATGCTGCTACTAGCCTTATGACGTTGATTTCATGGCTGAGTGATATTCCATTGTACATAAGGACCACTACTTCTTTATCCATTTTTCTCTTTCCTGGGATATTTAAGGTGTAACGAAGTGGAGGTTCTTGTCAACAGAGCAGCCCTAAACTTTGGGGTGCTTGTGTCTTGCTGATTTTTAGTTTTCCCAATTTATACGCCCATGAGTGGAAGTGCCCTATGCTCTCTAAGCTGAGTTTTGTAAATGTTTCAGGACACACCGTACACTTCTCCAGAGTGGCTGTTGGCAATTTACATCCCGCCCATCAGCGTAGCAAGGCTCCCGTTTCTCCGTGGCCTGTCCTGCATTTCTGGTTTTGACACTTTATTCAGCATGGCCCTTTTGACCGATGGGAAGCGAGACTTCTTTGTAGCGCTGATTTGCCTTTCCAGGTTGCTTGGTTGGCCAAAAAGGGCGTATGCGTTTTTTCCTGAATATATTCAGGAAAAAACGCATACGCCCTTTTTGGCCAAGGGCATCATTGTCGAGGTTTTGCTGCTTTTCCTGTGCTTTAAAGGCGATTCGAATCTGCCTCCTGAAATCTGTTTCCTGCAATTCTGCCTTGCTTTCAAATCCTCTTTGTTGCCTTCCCTCAATATATTTGTAGACGAGAGTTATCATTTATAAGTCTGCAGGTTTGTGAATTGCAGTGCCCTTGAGCTCCATTTTTCAACTCGCTCTCTTGGGAGCTGGTCGCAAAAGCGCAGGATTGCTTTAGGCCCTATTCTGCTTCCGGGCGGCAGACTGAGCCTGTGGTTAATTCTTCTTCCTGATGGGAAAATAGAGTGACCTGTGCCTGTCCCAACACCTAGAGCTAGTCTCTCATTGGTTCCCCCTCTTCCCGTTCACCCTCAGGACAAATTGCAACCTGTATGGAACAGGAGGTTAAAGGTGCTGATTCTCCAAGGAGGGAGATTGCTAGTAAAGCGGCTGGAATGGCGAACCCGAGCACAAGGAGATGAGAAATGAGGTGCGTTTTAGAAACCTTTCCCGATCACTCGGTGGACCATCTTCTGGGTTTCTCATGCATGTTTTCGATGTAGGAAGATGCCCTTGAACCTGGAGATTTGGGACCCATGGGATGGGTACCACGCAGTATTACTTTAAAGCGTCTGCGTTTGCTCACCCAACCTCACCAAACCTCTCAGCCCCAAGAGTGTCCACCCTTATGTCTCAATCAGCTGTGGGTCTAGATATGGTCAATCCAGGTGGCATCACAGCCCCTGAACGAATTTTGTAAGAATTTCTCTCCCTTTCACTGTCTTTGTTTCACGGGTTTTTAAAATTAATTGAGTTTTATAATGGGGTTTAGCTGCTTTTCACTGCTGTGTTTATGCAGCTTTACACCCACTTGACTCACTTACAGAGAGATATCAATACATAAGTTTTAAGATTCTTACTAGTCAGATATATTCTTGGGCGGTGAATAGGGGGTGTTGAGTCCAGTTCCCTGAGCAAGGAGTAGGTCTTGTCTATTACATATTGGGTTTATGGAACGGTATCTGAGCTAATTTGAAACCCTTGTTTTATGCATCACCCCACCTCACCTTTGCCGTTAGGCAGCCATAGTGTGTTTTCTAACCGTGTGACTCTGTTCTGTTTTGTAATTCTGTTCAAGGGCAGCGGTTTTTACATTCCCTCTATAGGTGATATCTTATGATAAGTGTCTTTTTCTGTGTGACTTATTTCACTTAGAATCGTCGTACCTAACTCCACTCATCATGCTGCTACTAGCCTTATGACGTTGATTTCATGGCTGAGTGATATTCCATTGTACATAAGGACCACAACTTCTTTATCCATTTTTCTCTTTCCTGGGATATTTAAGGTGTAACGAAGTGGAGGTTCTTGTCAACAGAGCAGCCCTAAACTTTGGGGTGCTTGTGTCTTGCTGATTTTTAGTTTTCCCAATTTATACGCCCATGAGTGGAAGTGCCCTATGCTCTCTAAGCTGAGTTTTGTAAATGTTTCAGGACACACCGTACACTTCTCCAGAGTGGCTGTTGGCAATTTACATCCCGCCCATCAGCGTAGCAAGGCTCCCGTTTCTCCGTGGCCTGTCCTGCATTTCTGGTTTTGACACTTTATTCAGCATGGCCCTTTTGACCGATGGGAAGCGAGACTTCTTTGTAGCGCTGATTTGCCTTTCCAGGTTGCTTGGTTGGCCAAAAAGGGGGTATGCGTTTTTTCCTGAATATATTCAGGAAAAAACGCATACGCCCTTTTTGGCCAAGGGCATCATTGTCGAGGTTTTGCTGCTTTTCCTGTGCTTTAAAGGCGATTCGAATCTGCCTCCTGAAATCTGTTTCCTGCAATTCTGCCTTGCTTTCAAATCCTCTTTGTTGCCTTCCCTCAATATATTTGTAGACGAGAGTTATCATTTATAAGTCTGCAGGTTTGTGAATTGCAGTGCCCCTGAGCTCCATTTTTCAACTCGCTCTCTTGGGAGCTGGCCGCAAAAGCGCAGGATTGCTTTAGGCCCTATTCTGCTTCCGGGCGGCAGACTGAGCCTGTGGTTAATTCTTCTTCCTGATGGGAAAATAGAGTGACCTGTGCCTGTCCCAACACCTAGAGCTAGTCTCTCATTGGTTCCCCCTCTTCCCGTTCATCCTCAGGACAAATTGCAACCTGTATGGAACAGGAGGTTAAAGGTGCTGATTCTCCAAGGAGGGAGATTGCTAGTAAAGCGGCTGGAATGGCGAACCCGAGCACAAGGAGATGAGAAATGAGGTGCGTTTTAGAAACCTTTCCCGATCACTCGGTGGACCATCTTCTGGGTTTCTCATGCATGTTTTCGATGTAGGAAGATGCCCTTGAACCTGGAGATTTGGGACCCATGGGATGGGTACCACGCAGTATTACTTTAAAGCGTCTGCGTTTGCTCACCCAACCTCACCAAACCTCTCAGCCCCAAGAGTGTCCACCCTTATGTCTCAATCAGCTGCAGGTCTAGATATGGTCAATCCAGGTGGCATCACAGCCCCTGAACGAATTTTGTAAGAATTTCTCTCTCTTTCACTGTCTTTGTTTCACGGGTTTTTAAAATTAATTGAGTTTTATAATGGGGTTTAGCTGCTTTTCACTGCTGTGTTTATGCAGCTTTACACCCACTTGACTCACTTACAGAGAGATATCAATACATAAGTTTTAAGATTCTTACTAGTCAGATATATTCTTGGGCGGTGAATAGGGGGTGTTGAGTCCAGTTCCCTGAGCAAGGAGTAGGTCTTGTCTATTACATATTGGGTTTATGGAACGGTATCTGAGCTAATTTGAAACCCTTGTTTTATGCATCACCCCACCTCACCTTTGCCGTTAGGCAGCCATAGTGTGTTTTCTAACCGTGTGACTCTGTTCTGTTTTGTAATTCAGTTCAAGGGCAGCGGTTTTTACATTCCCTCTATAGGTGATATCTTATGATAAGTGTCTTTTTCTGTGTGACTTATTTGACTTAGAATCGTCGTACCTAAATCCACTCATCATGCTGCTACTAGCCTTATGACGTTGATTTCATGGCTGAGTGATATTCCATTGTACATAAGGACCACAACTTCTTTATCCATTTTTCTCTTTCCTGGGATATTTAAGGTGTAACGAAGTGGAGGTTCTTGTCAACAGAGCAGCCCTAAACTTTGGGGTGCTTGTGTCTTGCTGATTTTTAGTTTTCCCAATTTATACGCCCATGAGTGGAAGTGCCCTATGCTCTCTAAGCTGAGTTTTGTAAATGTTTCAGGACACACCGTACACTTCTCCAGAGTGGCTGTTGGCAATTTACATCCCGCCCATCAGCGTAGCAAGGCTCCCGTTTCTCCGTGGCCTGTCCTGCATTTCTGGTTTTGACACTTTATTCAGCATGGCCCTTTTGACCGATGGGAAGCGAGACTTCTTTGTAGCGCTGATTTGCCTTTCCAGGTTGCTTGGTTGGCCAAAAAGGGCGTATGCGTTTTTTCCTGAATATATTCAGGAAAAAACGCATACGCCCTTTTTGGCCAAGGGCATCATTGTCGAGGTTTTGCCGCTTTTCCTGTGCTTTAAAGGCGATTCGAATCTGCCTCCTGAAATCTGTTTCCTGCAATTCTGCCTTGCTTTCAAATCCTCTTTGTTGCCTTCCCTCAATATATTTGTAGACAAGAGTTATCATTTATAAGTCTGCAGGTTTGTGAATTGCAGTGCCCCTGAGCTCCATTTTTCAACTCGCTCTCTTGGGAGCTGGCCGCAAAAGCGCAGGATTGCTTTAGGCCTTATTCTGCTTCCGGGCGGCAGACTGAGCCTGTGGTTAATTCTTCTTCCTGATGGGAAAATAGAGTGACCTGTGCCTGTCCCAACACCTAGAGCTAGTCTCTCATTGGTTCCCCGTCTTCCCGTTCATCCTCAGGACAAATTGCCACCTGTATGGAACAGGAGGTTAAAGGTGCTGATTCTCCAAGGAGGGAGATTGCTAGTAAAGCGGCTGGAATGGCGAACCCGAGCACAAGGAGACGAGAAATGAGGTGCGTTTTAGAAACCTTTCCCGATCACTCGGTGGACCATCTTCTGGGTTTCTCATGCATGTTTTCGATGTAGGAAGATGCCCTTGAACCTGGAGATTTGGGACCCATGGGATGGGTACCACGCAGTATTACTTTAAAGCGTCTGCGTTTTCTCACCCAACCTCACCAAACCCCTCAGCCCCAAGAGTGTCCACCCTTATGTCTCAATCAGCTGCGGGTCTAGATATGGTCAATCCAGGTGGCATCACAGCGCCTGAACGAATTTTGTAAGAATTTCTCTCCCTTTCACTGTCTTTGTTTCACGGGTTTTTAAAATTAATTGAGTTTTATAATGGGGTTTAGCTGCTTTTCACTGCTGTGTTTATGCAGCTTTACACCCACTTGACTCACTTACAGAGAGATATCAATACATAGGTTTTAAGATTCTTACTAGTCAGATATACTCTTGGGCGGTGAATAGGGGGTGTTGAGTCCAGTTCCCTGAGCAAGGAGTAGGTCTTGTCTATTACGTATTGGGTTTATGGAACGGTATCTGAGCTAATTTGAAACCCTTGTTTTATGCATCACCCCACCTCACGTTTCCCGTTTGGCAGCCATAGTGTGTTTTCTAACCGTGTGACTCTGTTCTGTTTTGTAATTCAGTTCAAGGGTAGCGGTTTTTACATTCCCTCTATAAGTGATATCTTATGATAAGTGTCTTTTTCTGTGTGACTTATTGCACTTAGAATCGTCGTACCTAAATCCACTCATCATGCTGCTACTAGCCTTATGACGTTGATTTCACGGCTGAGTGATATTCCATTGTACATAAGGACCACAACTTCTTTATCCATTTTTCTCTTTCCTGGGATATTTAAGGTGTAACGAAGTGGAGGTTCTTGTCAACAGAGCAGCCCTAAACTTTGGGGTGCTTGTGTCTTGCTGATTTTTAGTTTTCCCAATTTATACGCCCATGAGTGGAAGTGCCCTATGCTCTCTAAGCTGAGTTTTGTAAATGTTTCAGGACACACCGTACACTTCTCCAGAGTGGCTGTTGGCAATTTACATCCCGCCCATCAGCGTAGCAAGGCTCCCGTTTCTCCGTGGCCTGTCCTGCATTTCTGGTTTTGACACTTTATTCAGCATGGCCCTTTTGACCGATGGGAAGCGAGACTTCTTTGTAACGCTGATTTGCCTTTCCAGGTTGCTTGGTTGGCCAAAAAGGGCGTATGCGTTTTTTCCTGAATATATTCAGGAAAAAACGCATACGCCCTTTTTGGCCAAGGGCATCATTGTCGAGGTTTTGCCGCTTTTCCTGTGCTTTAAAGGCGATTCGAATCTGCCTCCTGAAATCTGTTTCCTGCAATTCTGCCTTGCTTTCAAATCCTCTTTGTTGCCTTCCCTCAATATATTTGTAGACGAGAGTTATCATTTATAAGTCTGCAGGTTTGTGAATTGCAGTGCCCCTGAGCTCCATTTTTCAACTCGCTCTCTTGGGAGCTGGCCGCAAAAGCGCAGGATTGCTTTAGGCCCTATTCTGCTTCTGGGCGGCAGACTGAGCCTGTGGTTAATTCTTCTTCCTGATGGGAAAATAGAGTGACCTGTGCCTGTCCCAACACCTAGAGCTAGTCTCTCATTGGTTCCCCCTCTTCCCGTTCACCCTCAGGACAAATTGCAACCTGTATGGAACAGGAGGTTAAAGGTGCTGATTCTCCAAGGAGGGAGATTGCTAGTAAAGCGGCTGGAATGGCGAACCCGAGCACAAGGAGATGCGAAATGAGGTGCGTTTTAGAAACCTTTCCCGATCACTCGGTGGACCATCTTCTGGGTTTCTCATGCATGTTTTCGATATAGGAAGATGCCCTTGAACCTGGAGATTTGGGACCCATGGGATGGGTACCACGCAGTATTACTTTAAAGCGTCTGCGTTTGCTCACCCAACCTCACCAAACCTCTCAGCCCCAAGAGTGTCCACCCTTATGTCTCAATCAGCTGCGGGTCTAGATATGGTCAATCCAGGTGGCATCACAGCCCCTGAACGAATTTTGTAAGAATTTCTCTCTCTTTCACTGTCTTTGTTTCACGGGGTTTTAAAATTAATTGAGTTTTATAATGGGGTTTAGCTGCTTTTCACTGCTGTGTTTATGCAGCTTTACACCCACTTGACTCACTTACAGAGAGATATCAATACATAAGTTTTAAGATTCTTACTAGTCAGATATACTCTTGGGCGGTGAATAGGGGGTGTTGAGTCCAGTTCCCTGAGCAAGGAGTAGGTCTTGTCTATTACATATTGGGTTTATGGAACGGTATCTGAGCTAATTTGAAACCCTTGTTTTATGCATCACCCCACCTCACCTTTGCCGTTAGGCAGCCATAGTGTGTTTTCTAACCGTGTGACTCTGTTCTGTTTTGTAATTCTGTTCAAGGGCAGCGGTTTTTACATTCCCTCTATAGGTGATATCTTATGATAAGTGTCTTTTTCTGTGTGACTTATTTGACTTAGAATCGTCGTACCTAACTCCACTCATCATGCTGCTACTAGCCTTATGACGTTGATTTCATGGCTGAGTGATATTCCATTGTACATAAGGACCACAACTTCTTTATCCATTTTTCTCTTTCCTGGGATATTTAAGGTGTAACGAAGTGGAGGTTCTTGTCAACAGAGCAGCCCTAAACTTTGGGGTGCTTGTGTCTTGCTGATTTTTAGTTTTCCCAATTTATACGCCCATGAGTGGAAGTGCCCTATGCTCTCTAAGCTGAGTTTTGTAAATGTTTCAGGACACACCGTACACTTCTCCAGAGTGGCTGTTGGCAATTTACATCCCGCCCATCAGCGTAGCAAGGCTCCCGTTTCTCCGTGGCCTGTCCTGCATTTCTGGTTTTGACACTTTATTCAGCATGGCCCTTTTGACCGATGGGAAGCGAGACTTCTTTGTAGCGCTGATTTGCCTTTCCAGGTTGCTTGGTTGGCCAAAAAGGGCGTATGCGTTTTTTCCTGAATATATTCAGGAAAAAACGCATACGCCCTTTTTGGCCAAGGGCATCATTGTCGAGGTTTTGCCGCTTTTCCTGTGCTTTAAAGGCGATTCGAATCTGCCTCCTGAAATCTGTTTCCTGCAATTCTGCCTTGCTTTCAAATCCTCTTTGTTGCCTTCCCTCAATATATTTGTAGACGAGAGTTATCATTTATAAGTCTGCAGGTTTGTGAATTGCAGTGCCCCTGAGCTCCATTTTTCAACTCGCTCTCTTGGGAGCTGGCCGCAAAAGCGCAGGATTGCTTTAGGCCCTATTCTGCTTCCGGGCGGCAGACTGAGCCTGTGGTTAATTCTTCTTCCTGATGGGAAAATAGAGTGACCTGTGCCTGTCCCAACACCTAGAGCTAGTCTCTCATTGGTTCCCCCTCTTCCCGTTCACCCTCAGGACAAATTGCAACCTGTATGGAACAGGAGGTTAAAGGTGCTGATTCTCCAAGGAGGGAGATTGCTAGTAAAGCGGCTGGAATGGCGAACCCGAGCACAAGGAGATGAGAAATGAGGTGCCTTTTAGAAACCTTTCCCGATCACTCGGTGGACCATCTTCTGGGTTTCTCATGCATGTTTTCGATGTAGGAAGATGCCCTTGAACCTGGAGATTTGGGAACCATGGGATGGGTACCACGCAGTATTACTTTAAAGCGTCTGCGTTTGCTCACCCAACCTCACCAAACCCCTCAGCCCCAAGAGTGTCCACCCTTTTCTCTCAATCAGCTGCGGGTCTAGATATGGTCAATCCAGGTGGCATCACAGCGCGTGAACGAATTTTGTAAGAATTTCTCTCCCTTTCACTGTCTTTGTTTCACGGGTTTTTAAAATTAATTGAGTTTTATAATGGGGTTTAGCTGCTTTTCACTGCTGTGTTTATGCAGCTTTACACCCACTTGACTCACTTACAGAGAGATATCAATACATAGGTTTTAAGATTCTTACTAGTCAGATATACTCTTGGGCGGTGAATAGGGGGTGTTGAGTCCAGTTCCCTGAGCAAGGAGTAGGTCTTGTCTATTACGTATTGGGTTTATGGAACGGTATCTGAGCTAATTTGAAACCCTTGTTTTATGCATCACCCCACCTCACGTTTCCCGTTTGGCAGCCATAGTGTGTTTTCTAACCGTGTGACTCTGTTCTGTTTTGTAATTCAGTTCAAGGGCAGCGGTTTTTACATTCCCTCTATAAGTGATATCTTATGATAAGTGTCTTTTTCTGTGTGACTTATTGCACTTAGAATCGTCGTACCTAAATCCACTCATCATGCTGCTACTAGCCTTATGACGTTGATTTCATGGCTGAGTGATATTCCATTGTACATAAGGACCACAACTTCTTTATCCATTTTTCTCTTTCCTGGGATATTTAAGGTGTAACGAAGTGGAGGTTCTTGTCAACAGAGCAGCCCTAAACTTTGGGGTGCTTGTGTCTTGCTGATTTTTAGTTTTCCCAATTTATACGCCCATGAGTGGAAGTGCCCTATGCTCTCTAAGCTGAGTTTTGTAAATGTTTCAGGACACACCGTACACTTCTCCAGAGTGGCTGTTGGCAATTTACATCCCGCCCATCAGCGTAGCAAGGCTCCCGTTTCTCCGTGGCCTGTCCTGCATTTCTGGTTTTGACACTTTATTCAGCATGGCCCTTTTGACCGATGGGAAGCGAGACTTCTTTGTAGCGCTGATTTGCCTTTCCAGGTTGCTTGGTTGGCCAAACAGGGCGTATGCGTTTTTTCCTGAATATATTCAGGAAAAAACGCATACGCCCTTTTTGGCCAAGGGCATCATTGTCGAGGTTTTGCCGCTTTTCCTGTGCTTTAAAGGCGATTCGAATCTGCCTCCTGAAATCTGTTTCCTGCAATTCTGCCTTGCTTTCAAATCCTCTTTGTTGCCTTCCCTCAATATATTTGTAGACGAGAGTTATCATTTATAAGTCTGCAGGTTTGTGAATTGCAGTGCCCCTGAGCTCCATTTTTCAACTCGCTCTCTTGGGAGCTGGCCGCAAAAGCGCAGGATTGCTTTAGGCCCTATTCTGCTTCCGGGCGGCAGACTGAGCCTGTGGTTAATTCTTCTTCCTGATGGGAAAATAGAGTGACCTGTGCCTGTCCCAACACCTAGAGCTAGTCTCTCATTGGTTCCCCGTCTTCCCGTTCATCCTCAGTTCAAATTGCCACCTGTATGGAACAGGAGGTTAAAGGTGCTGATTCTCCAAGGAGGGAGATTGCTAGTAAAGCGGCTGGAATGGCGAACCCGAGCACAAGGAGACGAGAAATGAGGTGCGTTTTAGAAACCTTTCCCGATCACTCGGTGGACCATCTTCTGGGTTTCTCATGCATGTTTTCCATGTAGGAAGATGCCCTTGAACCTGGAGATTTGGGACCCATGGGATGGGTACCACGCAGTATTACTTTAAAGCGTCTGCGTTTGCTCACCCAACCTCACCAAACCCCTCAGCCCCAAGAGTGTCCACCCTTATGTCTCAATCAGCTGCGGGTCTAGATATGGTCAATCCAGGTGGCATCACAGCGCCTGAACGAATTTTGTAAGAATTTCTCTCCCTTTCACTGTCTTTGTTTCACGGGTTTTTAAAATTAATTGAGTTTTATAATGGGGTTTAGCTGCTTTTCACTGCTGTGTTTATGCAGCTTTACACCCACTTGACTCACTTACAGAGAGATATCAATACATAGGTTTTAAGATTCTTACTAGTCAGATATACTCTTGGGCGGTGAATAGGGGGTGTTGAGTCCAGTTCCCTGAGCAAGGAGTAGGTCTTGTCTATTACATATTGGGTTTATGGAACGGTATCTGAGCTAATTTGAAACCCTTGTTTTATGCATCACCCCACCTCACGTTTCCCGTTTGGCAGCCATAGTGTGTTTTCTAACCGTGTGACTCTGTTCTCTTTTGTAATTCAGTTCAAGGGCAGCGGTTTTTACATTCCCTCTATAGGTGATATCTTATGATAAGTGTCTTTTTCTGTGTGACTTATTGCACTTAGAATCGTCGTACCTAAATCCACTCATCATGCTGCTACTAGCCTTATGACGTTGATTTCATGGCTGAGTGATATTCCATTGTACATAAGGACCACAACTTCTTTATCCATTTTTCTCTTTCCTGGGATATTTAAGGTGTAACAAAGTGGAGGTTCTTGTCAACAGAGCAGCCCTAAACTTTGGGGTGCTTGTGTCTTGCTGATTTTTAGTTTTCCCAATTTATACGCCCATGAGTGGAAGTGCCCTATGCTCTCTAAGCTGAGTTTTGTAAATGTTTCAGGACACACCGTACACTTCTCCAGAGTGGCTGTTGGCAATTTACATCCCGCCCATCAGCGTAGCAAGGCTCCCGTTTCTCCGTGGCCTGTCCTGCATTTCTGGTTTTGACACTTTATTCAGCATGGCCCTTTTGACCGATGGGAAGCGAGACTTCTTTGTAGCGCTGATTTGCCTTTCCAGGTTGCTTGGTTGGCCAAACAGGGCGTATGCGTTTTTTCCTGAATATATTCAGGAAAAAACGCATACGCCCTTTTTGGCCAAGGGCATCATTGTCGAGGTTTTGCCGCTTTTCCTGTGCTTTAAAGGCGATTCGAATCTGCCTCCTGAAATCTGTTTCCTGCAATTCTGCCTTGCTTTCAAATCCTCTTTGTTGCCTTCCCTCAATATATTTGTAGACGAGAGTTATCATTTATAAGTCTGCAGGTTTGTGAATTGCAGTGCCCCTGAGCTCCATTTTTCAACTCGCTCTCTTGGGAGCTGGCCGCAAAAGCGCAGGATTGCTTTAGGCCCTATTCTGCTTCCGGGCGGCAGACTGAGCCTGTGGTTAATTCTTCTTCCTGATGGGAAAATAGAGTGACCTGTGCCTGTCCCAACACCTAGAGCTAGTCTCTCATTGGTTCCCCGTCTTCCCGTTCACCCTCAGTTCAAATTGCCACCTGTATGGAACAGGAGGTTAAAGGTGCTGATTCTCCAAGGAGGGAGATTGCTAGTAAAGCGGCTGGAATGGCGAACCCGAGCACAAGGAGATGAGAAATGAGGTGCGTTTTAGAAACCTTTCCCGATCACTCGGTGGACCATCTTCTGGGTTTCTCATGCATGTTTTCAATGTAGGAAGATGCCCTTGAACCTGGAGATTTGGGACCCATGGGATGGGTACCACGCAGTATTACTTTAAAGCGTCTGCGTTTGCTCACCCAACCTCACCAAACCTCTCAGCCCCAAGAGTGTCCACCCTTATGTCTCAATCAGCTGCGGGTCTAGATACGGTCAATCCAGGTGGCATCACAGCCCCTGAACGAATTTTGTAAGAATTTCTCTCCCTTTCACTGTCTTTGTTTCACGGGTTTTTAAAATTAATTGAGTTTTATAATGGGGTTTAGCTGCTTTTCACTGCTGTGTTTATGCAGCTTTACACCCACTTGACTCACTTACAGAGAGATATCAATACATAGGTTTTAAGATTCTTACTAGTCAGATATACTCATGGGCGGTGAATAGGGGGTGTTGAGTCCAGTTCCCTGAGCAAGGAGTAGGTCTTGTCTATTACGTATTGGGTTTATGGAACGGTATCTGAGCTAATTTGAAACCCTTGTTTTATGCATCACCCCACCTCACCTTTGCCGTTAGGCAGCCGTAGTGTGTTTTCTAACCGTGTGACTCTGTTCTGTTTTGTAATTCAGTTCAAGGGCAGCGGTTTTTACATTCCCTCTATAGGTGATATCTTATGATAAGTGTCTTTTTCTGTGTGACTTATTTGACTTAGAATCGTCGTACCTAAATCCACTCATCATGCTGCTACTAGCCTTATGACGTTGATTTCATGGCTGAGTGATATTCCATTGTACATAAGGACCACAACTTCTTTATCCATTTTTCTCTTTCCTGGGATATTTAAGGTGTAACGAAGTGGAGGTTCTTGTCAACAGAGCAGCCCTAAACTTTGGGGTGCTTGTGTCTTGCTGATTTTTAGTTTTCCCAATTTATACGCCCATGAGTGGAAGTGCCCTATGCTCTCTAAGCTGAGTTTTGTAAATGTTTCAGGACACACCGTACACTTCTCCAGAGTGGCTGTTGGCAATTTACATCCCGCCCATCAGCGTAGCAAGGCTCCCGTTTCTCCGTGGCCTGTCCTGCATTTCTGGTTTTGACACTTTATTCAGCATGGCCCTTTTGACCGATGGGAAGCGAGACTTCTTTGTAGCGCTGATTTGCCTTTCCAGGTTGCTTGGTTGGCCAAACAGGGCGTATGCGTTTTTTCCTGAATATATTCAGGAAAAAACGCATACGCCCTTTTTGGCCAAGGGCATCATTGTCGAGGTTTTGCCGCTTTTCCTGTGCTTTAAAGGCGATTCGAATCTGCCTCCTGAAATCTGTTTCCTGCAATTCTGCCTTGCTTTCAAATCCTCTTTGTTGCCTTCCCTCAATATATTTGTAGACGAGAGTTATCATTTATAAGTCTGCAGGTTTGTGAATTGCAGTGCCCCTGAGCTCCATTTTTCAACTCGCTCTCTTGGGAGCTGGCCGCAAAAGCGCAGGATTGCTTTAGGCCCTATTCTGCTTCCGGGCGGCAGACTGAGCCTGTGGTTAATTCTTCTTCCTGATGGGAAAATAGAGTGACCTGTGCCTGTCCCAACACCTAGAGCTAGTCTCTCATTGGTTCCCCGTCTTCCCGTTCATCCTCAGTTCAAATTGCCACCTGTATGGAACAGGAGGTTAAAGGTGCTGATTCTCCAAGGAGGGAGATTGCTAGTAAAGCGGCTGGAATGGCGAACCCGAGCACAAGGAGACGAGAAATGAAGTGCGTTTTAGAAACCTTTCCCGATCACTCGGTGGACCATCTTCTGGGTTTCTCATGCATGTTTTCGATGTAGGAAGATGCCCTTGAACCTGGAGATTTGGGACCCATGGGATGGGTACCACGCAGTATTACTTTAAAGCGTCTGCGTTTGCTCACCGAACCTCACCAAACCCCTCAGCCCCAAGAGTGTCCACCCTTATGTCTCAATCAGCTGCGGGTCTAGATATGGTCAATCCAGGTGGCATCACAGCGCCTGAACGAATTTTGTAAGAATTTCTCTCCCTTTCACTGTCTTTGTTTCACGGGTTTTTAAAATTAATTGAGTTTTATAATGGGGTTTAGCTGCTTTTCACTGCTGTGTTTATGCAGCTTTACACCCACTTGACTCACTTACAGAGAGATATCAATACATAGGTTTTAAGATTCTTACTAGTCAGATATACTCATGGGCGGTGAATAGGGGGTGTTGAGTCCAGTTCCCTGAGCAAGGAGTAGGTCTTGTCTATTACGTATTGGGTTTATGGAACGGTATCTGAGCTAATTTGAAACCCTTGTTTTATGCATCACCCCACCTCACCTTTGCCGTTAGGCAGCCGTAGTGTGTTTTCTAACCGTGTGACTCTGTTCTGTTTTGTAATTCAGTTCAAGGGCAGCGGTTTTTACATTCCCTCTATAGGTGATATCTTATGATAAGTGTCTTTTTCTGTGTGACTTATTTGACTTAGAATCGTCGTACCTAAATCCACTCATCATGCTGCTACTAGCCTTATGACGTTGATTTCATGGCTGAGTGATATTCCATTGTACATAAGGACCACAACTTCTTTATCCATTTTTCTCTTTCCTGGGATATTTAAGGTGTAACGAAGTGGAGGTTCTTGTCAACAGAGCAGCCCTAAACTTTGGGGTGCTTGTGTCTTGCTGATTTTTAGTTTTCCCAATTTATACGCCCATGAGTGGAAGTGCCCTATGCTCTCTAAGCTGAGTTTTGTAAATGTTTCAGGACACACCGTACACTTCTCCAGAGTGGCTGTTGGCAATTTACATCCCGCCCATCAGCGTAGCAAGGCTCCCGTTTCTCCGTGGCCTGTCCTGCATTTCTGGTTTTGACACTTTATTCAGCATGGCCCTTTTGACCGATGGGAAGCGAGACTTCTTTGTAGCGCTGATTTGCCTTTCCAGGTTGCTTGGTTGGCCAAAAAGGGCGTATGCGTTTTTTCCTGAATATATTCAGGAAAAAACGCATACGCCCTTTTTGGCCAAGGGCATCATTGTCGAGGTTTTGCCGCTTTTCCTGTGCTTTAAAGGCGATTCGAATCTGCCTCCTGAAATCTGTTTCCTGCAATTCTGCCTTGCTTTCAAATCCTCTTTGTTGCCTTCCCTCAATATATTTGTAGACGAGATTTATCATTTATAAGTCTGCAGGTTTGTGAATTGCAGTGCCCCTGAGCTCCATTTTTCAACTCGCTCTCTTGGGAGCTGGCCGCAAAAGCGCAGGATTGCTTTAGGCCCTATTCTGCTTCCGGGCGGCAGACTGAGCCTGTGGTTAATTCTTCTTCCTGATGGGAAAATAGAGTGACCTGTGCCTGTCCCAACACCTAGAGCTAGTCTCTCATTGGTTCCCCGTCTTCCCGTTCATCCTCAGTTCAAATTGCCACCTGTATGGAACAGGAGGTTAAAGGTGCTGATTCTCCAAGGAGGGAGATTGCTAGTAAAGCGGCTGGAATGGCGAACCCGAGCACAAGGAGACGAGAAATGAAGTGCGTTTTAGAAACCTTTCCCGATCACTCGGTGGACCATCTTCTGGGTTTCTCATGCATGTTTTCGATGTAGGAAGATGCCCTTGAACCTGGAGATTTGGGACCCATGGGATGGGTACCACGCAGTATTACTTTAAAGCGTCTGCGTTTGCTCACCGAACCTCACCAAACCCCTCAGCCCCAAGAGTGTCCACCCTTATGTCTCAATCAGCTGCGGGTCTAGATATGGTCAATCCAGGTGGCATCACAGCGCCTGAACGAATTTTGTAAGAATTTCTCTCCCTTTCACTGTCTTTGTTTCACGGGTTTTTAAAATTAATTGAGTTTTATAATGGGGTTTAGCTGCTTTTCACTGCTGTGTTTATGCAGCTTTACACCCACTTGACTCACTTACAGAGAGATATCAATACATAGGTTTTAAGATTCTTACTAGTCAGATATACTCTTGGGCGGTGAATAGGGGGTGTTGAGTCCAGTTCCCTGAGCAAGGTGTAGGTCTTGTCTATTACGTATTGGGTTTATGGAACGGTATCTGAGCTAATTTGAAACCCTTGTTTTATGCATCACCCCACCTCACGTTTCCCGTTTGGCAGCCATAGTGTGTTTTCTAACCGTGTGACTCTGTTCTGTTTTGTAATTCAGTTCAAGGGCAGCGGTTTTTACATTCCCTCTATAAGTGATATCTTATGATAAGTGTCTTTTTCTGTGTGACTTATTGCACTTAGAATCGTCGTACCTAAATCCACTCATCATGCTGCTACTAGCCTTATGACGTTGATTTCATGGCTGAGTGATATTCCATTGTACATAAGGACCACAACTTCTTTATCCATTTTTCTCTTTCCTGGGATATTTAAGGTGTAACGAAGTGGAGGTTCTTGTCAACAGAGCAGCCCTAAACTTTGGGGTGCTTGTGTCTTGCTGATTTTTAGTTTTCCCAATTTATACGCCCATGAGTGGAAGTGCCCTATGCTCTCTAAGCTGAGTTTTGTAAATGTTTCAGGACACACCGTACACTTCTCCAGAGTGGCTGTTGGCAATTTACATCCCGCCCATCAGCGTAGCAAGGCTCCCGTTTCTCCGTGGCCTGTCCTGCATTTCTGGTTTTGACACTTTATTCAGCATGGCCCTTTTGACCGATGGGAAGCGAGACTTCTTTGTAGCGCTGATTTGCCTTTCCAGGTTGCTTGGTTGGCCAAACAGGGCGTATGCGTTTTTTCCTGAATATATTCAGGAAAAAACGCATACGCTCTTTTTGGCCAAGGGCATCATTGTCGAGGTTTTGCCGCTTTTCCTGTGCTTTAAAGGCGATTCGAATCTGCCTCCTGAAATCTGTTTCCTGCAATTCTGCCTTGCTTTCAAATCCTCTTTGTTGCCTTCCCTCAATATATTTGTAGACGAGAGTTATCATTTATAAGTCTGCAGGTTTGTGAATTGCAGTGCCCCTGAGCTCCATTTTTCAACTCGCTCTCTTGGGAGCTGGCCGCAAAAGCGCAGGATTGCTTTAGGCCCTATTCTGCTTCCGGGCGGCAGACTGAGCCTGTGGTTAATTCTTCTTCCTGATGGGAAAATAGAGTGACCTGTGCCTGTCCCAACACCTAGAGCTAGTCTCTCATTGGTTCCCCGTCTTCCCGTTCATCCTCAGTTCAAATTGCCACCTGTATGGAACAGGAGGTTAAAGGTGCTGATTCTCCAAGGAGGGAGATTGCTAGTAAAGCGGCTGGAATGGCGAACCCGAGCACAAGGAGACGAGAAATGAAGTGCGTTTTAGAAACCTTTCCCGATCACTCGGTGGACCATCTTCTGGGTTTCTCATGCATGTTTTCGATGTAGGAAGATGCCCTTGAACATGGAGATTTGGGACCCATGGGATGGGTACCACGCAGTATTACTTTAAAGCGTCTGCGTTTGCTCACCGAACCTCACCAAACCCCTCAGCCCCAAGAGTGTCCACCCTTATGTCTCAATCAGCTGCGGGTCTAGATATGGTCAATCCAGGTGGCATCACAGCGCCTGAACGAATTTTGTAAGAATTTCTCTCCCTTTCACTGTCTTTGTTTCACGGGTTTTTAAAATTAATTGAGTTTTATAATGGGGTTTAGCTGCTTTTCACTGCTGTGTTTATGCAGCTTTACACCCACTTGACTCACTTACAGAGAGATATCAATACATAGGTTTTAAGATTCTTACTAGTCAGATATACTCTTGGGCGGTGAATAGGGGGTGTTGAGTCCAGTTCCCTGAGCAAGGAGTAGGTCTTGTCTATTACGTATTGGGTTTATGGAACGGTATCTGAGCTAATTTGAAACCCTTGTTTTATGCATCACCCCACCTCACGTTTCCCGTTTGGCAGCCATAGTGTGTTTTCTAACCGTGTGACTCTGTTCTGTTTTGTAATTCAGTTCAAGGGCAGCGGTTTTTACATTCCCTCTATAAGTGATATCTTATGATAAGTGTCTTTTTCTGTGTGACTTATTGCACTTAGAATCGTCGTACCTAAATCCACTCATCATGCTGCTACTAGCCTTATGACGTTGATTTCATGGCTGAGTGATATTCCATTGTACATAAGGACCACTACTTCTTTATCCATTTTTCTCTTTCCTGGGATATTTAAGGTGTAACGAAGTGGAGGTTCTTGTCAACAGAGCAGCCCTAAACTTTGGGGTGCTTGTGTCTTGCTGATTTTTAGTTTTCCCAATTTATACGCCCATGAGTGGAAGTGCCCTATGCTCTCTAAGCTGAGTTTTGTAAATGTTTCAGGACACACCGTACACTTCTCCAGAGTGGCTGTTGGCAATTTACATCCCGCCCATCAGCGTAGCAAGGCTCCCGTTTCTCCGTGGCCTGTCCTGCATTTCTGGTTTTGACACTGTATTCAGCATGGCCCTTTTGACCGATGGGAAGCGAGACTTCTTTGTAGCGCTGATTTGCCTTTCCAGGTTGCTTGGTTGGCCAAACAGGGCGTATGCGTTTTTTCCTGAATATATTCAGGAAAAAACGCATACGCCCTGTTTGGCCAAGGGCATCATTGTCGAGGTTTTGCCGCTTTTCCTGTGCTTTAAAGGCGATTCGAATCTGCCTCCTGAAATCTGTTTCCTGCAATTCTGCCTTGCTTTCAAATCCTCTTTGTTGCCTTCCCTCAATATATTTGTAGACGAGAGTTATCATTTATAAGTCTGCAGGTTTGTGAATTGCAGTGCCCCTGAGCTCCATTTTTCAACTCGCTCTCTTGGGAGCTGGCCGCAAAAGCGCAGGATTGCTTTAGGCCCTATTCTGCTTCCGGGCGGCAGACTGAGCCTGTGGTTAATTCTTCTTCCTGATGGGAAAATAGAGTGACCTGTGCCTGTCCCAACACCTAGAGCTAGTCTCTCATTGGTTCCCCGTCTTCCCGTTCACCCTCAGTTCAAATTGCCACCTGTATGGAACAGGAGGTTAAAGGTGCTGATTCTCCAAGGAGGGAGATTGCTAGTAAAGCGGCTGGAATGGCGAACCCGAGCACAAGGAGACGAGAAATGAGGTGCGTTTTAGAAACCTTTCCCGATCACTCGGTGGACCATCTTCTGGGTTTCTCATGCATGTTTTCGATGTAGGAAGATGCCCTTGAACCTGGAGATTTGGGACCCATGGGATGGGTACCACGCAGTATTACTGTAAAGCGTCTGCGTTTGCTCACCGAACCTCACCAAACCCCTAAGCCCCAAGAGTGTCCACGCTTATGTCTCAATCAGCTGCGGGTCTAGATATGGTCAATCCAGGTGGCATCACAGCGCCTGAACGAATTTTGTAAGAATTTCTCTCCCTTTCACTGTCTTTGTTTCACGGGTTTTTAAAATTAATTGAGTTTTATAATGGGGTTTAGCTGCTTTTCACTGCTGTGTTTATGCAGGTTTACACCCACTTGACTCACTTACAGAGAGATATCAATACATAGGTTTTAAGATTCTTACTAGTCAGATATACTCATGGGCGGTGAATAGGTGGTGTTGAGTCCAGTTCCCTGAGCAAGGAGTAGGTCTTGTCTATTACGTATTGGGTTTATGGAACGGTATCTGAGCTAATTTGAAACCCTTGTTTTATGCATCACCCCACCTCACCTTTGCCGTTAGGCAGCCATAGTGTGTTTTCTAACCCTGTGACTCTGTTCTGTTTTGTAATTCAGTTCAAGGGCAGCGGTTTTTACATTCCCTCTATAGGTGATATCTTATGATAAGTGTCTTTTTCTGTGTGACTTATTTGACTTAGAATCGTCGTACCTAAATCCACTCATCATGCTGCTACTAGCCTTATGACGTTGATTTCATGGCTGAGTGATATTCCATTGTACATAAGGACCACAACTTCTTTATCCATTTTTCTCTTTCCTGGGATATTTAAGGTGTAACGAAGTGGAGGTTCTTGTCAACAGAGCAGCCCTAAACTTTGGGGTGCTTGTGTCTTGCTGATTTTTAGTTTTCCCAATTTATACGCCCATGAGTGGAAGTGCCCTATGCTCTCTAAGCTGAGTTTTGTAAATGTTTCAGGACACACCGTACACTTCTCCAGAGTGGCTGTTGGCAATTTACATCCCGCCCATCAGCGTAGCAAGGCTCCCGTTTCTCCGTGGCCTGTCCTGCATTTCTGGTTTTGACACTTTATTCAGCATGGCCCTTTTGACCGATGGGAAGCGAGACTTCTTTGTAGCGCTGATTTGCCTTTCCAGGTTGCTTGGTTGGCCAAAAAGGGCGTATGCGTTTTTTCCTGAATATATTCAGGAAAAAACGCATACGCCCTTTTTGGCCAAGGGCATCATTGTCGAGGTTTTGCCGCTTTTCCTGTGCTTTAAAGGCGATTCGAATCTGCCTCCTGAAATCTGTTTCCTGCAATTCTGCCTTGCTTTCAAATCCTCTTTGTTGCCTTCCCTCAATATATTTGTAGACGAGAGTTATCATTTATAAGTCTGCAGGTTTGTGAATTGCAGTGCCCCTGAGCTCCATTTTTCAACTCGCTCTCTTGGGAGCTGTCCGCAAAAGCGCAGGATTGCTTTAGGCCCTATTCTGCTTCCGGGCGGCAGACTGAGCCTGTGGTTAATTCTTCTTCCTGATGGGAAAATAGAGTGACCTGTGCCTGTCCCAACACCTAGAGCTAGTCTCTCATTGGTTCCCCGTCTTCCCGTTCATCCTCAGTTCAAATTGCCACCTGTATGGAACAGGAGGTTAAAGGTGCTGATTCTCCAAGGAGGGAGATTGCTAGTAAAGCGGCTGGAATGGCGAACCCGAGCACAAGGAGACGAGAAATGAAGTGCGTTTTAGAAACCTTTCCCGATCACTCGGTGGACCATCTTCTGGGTTTCTCATGCATGTTTTCGATGTAGGAAGATGCCCTTGAACCTGGAGATTTGGGACCCATGGGATGGGTACCACGCAGTATTACTTTAAAGCGTCTGCGTTTGCTCACCGAACCTCACCAAACCCCTCAGCCCCAAGAGTGTCCACCCTTATGTCTCAATCAGCTGCGGGTCTAGATATGGTCAATCCAGGTGGCATCACAGCGCCTGAACGAATTTTGTAAGAATTTCTCTCCCTTTCACTGTCTTTGTTTCACGGGTTTTTAAAATTAATTGAGTTTTATAATGGGGTTTAGCTGCTTTTCACTGCTGTGTTTATGCAGCTTTACACCCACTTGACTCACTTACAGAGAGATATCAATACATAGGTTTTAAGATTCTTACTAGTCAGATATACTCATGGGCGGTGAATAGGGGGTGTTGAGTCTAGTTCCCTGAGCAAGGAGTAGGTCTTGTCTATTACGTATTGGGTTTATGGAACGGTATCTGAGCTAATTTGAAACCCTTGTTTTATGCATCACCCCACCTCACTTTTGCCGTTAGGCACCCGTAGTGTGTTTTCTAACCGTGTGACTCTGTTCTGTTTTGTAATTCAGTTCAAGGGCAGCGGTTTTTACATTCCCTCTATAGGTGATATCTTATGATAAGTGTCTTTTTCTGTGTGACTTATTTGACTTAGAATCGTCGTACCTAAATCCACTCATCATGCTGCTACTAGCCTTATGACGTTGATTTCATGGCTGAGTGATATTCCATTGTACATAAGGACCACAACTTCTTTATCCATTTTTCTCTTTCCTGGGATATTTAAGGTGTAACGAAGTGGAGGTTCTTGTCAACAGAGCAGCCCTAAACTTTGGGGTGCTTGTGTCTTGCTGATTTTTAGTTTTCCCAATTTATACGCCCATGAGTGGAAGTGCCCTATGCTCTCTAAGCTGAGTTTTGTAAATGTTTCAGGACACACCGTACACTTCTCCAGAGTGGCTGTTGGCAATTTACATCCCGCCCATCAGCGTAGCAAGGCTCCCGTTTCTCCGTGGCCTGTCCTGCATTTCTGGTTTTGACACTTTATTCAGCATGGCCCTTTTGACCGATGGGAAGCGAGACTTCTTTGTAGCGCTGATTTGCCTTTCCAGGTTGCTTGGTTGGCCAAACAGGGCGTATGCGTTTTTTCCTGAATATATTCAGGAAAAAACGCATACGCCCTTTTTGGCCAAGGGCATCATTGTCGAGGTTTTGCCGCTTTTCCTGTGCTTTAAAGGCGATTCGAATCTGCCTCCTGAAATCTGTTTCCTGCAATTCTGCCTTGCTTTCAAATCCTCTTTGTTGCCTTCCCTCAATATATTTGTAGACGAGAGTTATCATTTATAAGTCTGCAGGTTTGTGAATTGCAGTGCCCCTGAGCTCCATTTTTCAACTCGCTCTCTTGGGAGCTGGCCGCAAAAGCGCAGGATTGCTTTAGGCCCTATTCTGCTTCCGGGCGGCAGACTGAGCCTGTGGTTAATTCTTCTTCCTGATGGGAAAATAGAGTGACCTGTGCCTGTCCCAACACCTAGAGCTAGTCTCTCATTGGTTCCCCGTCTTCCCGTTCATCCTCAGTTCAAATTGCCACCTGTATGGAACAGGAGGTTAAAGGTGCTGATTCTCCAAGGAGGGAGATTGCTAGTAAAGCGGCTGGAATGGCGAACCCGAGCACAAGGAGACGAGAAATGAAGTGCGTTTTAGAAACCTTTCCCGATCACTCGGTGGACCATCTTCTGGGTTTCTCATGCATGTTTTCGATGTAGGAAGATGCCCTTGAACCTGGAGATTTGGGACCCATGGGATGGGTACCACGCAGTATTACTTTAAAGCGTCTGCGTTTGCTCACCGAACCTCACCAAACCCCTCAGCCCCAAGAGTGTCCACCCTTATGTCTCAATCAGCTGCGGGTCTAGATATGGTCAATCCAGGTGGCATCACAGCGCCTGAACGAATTTTGTAAGAATTTCTCTCCCTTTCACTGTCTTTGTTTCACGGGTTTTTAAAATTAATTGAGTTTTATAATGGGGTTTAGCTGCTTTTCACTGCTGTGTTTATGCAGCTTTACACCCACTTGACTCACTTACAGAGAGATATCAATACATAGGTTTTAAGATTCTTACTAGTCAGATATACTCATGGGCGGTGAATAGGGGGTGTTGAGTCCAGTTCCCTGAGCAAGGAGTAGGTCTTGTCTATTACGTATTGGGTTTATGGAACGGTATCTGAGCTAATTTGAAACCCTTGTTTTATGCATCACCCCACCTCACCTTTGCCGTTAGGCAGCCGTAGTGTGTTTTCTAACCGTGTGACTCTGTTCTGTTTTGTAATTCAGTTCAAGGGCAGCGGTTTTTACATTCCCTCTATAGGTGATATCTTATGATAAGTGTCTTTTTCTGTGTGACTTATTTGACTTAGAATCGTCGTACCTAAATCCACTCATCATGCTGCTACTAGCCTTATGACGTTGATTTCATGGCTGAGTGATATTCCATTGTACATAAGGACCACAACTTCTTTATCCATTTTTCTCTTTCCTGGGATATTTAAGGTGTAACGAAGTGGAGGTTCTTGTCAACAGAGCAGCCCTAAACTTTGGGGTGCTTGTGTCTTGCTGATTTTTAGTTTTCCCAATTTATACGCCCATGAGTGGAAGTGCCCTATGCTCTCTAAGCTGAGTTTTGTAAATGTTTCAGGACACACCGTACACTTCTCCAGAGTGGCTGTTGGCAATTTACATCCCGCCCATCAGCGTAGCAAGGCTCCCGTTTCTCCGTGGCCTGTCCTGCATTTCTGGTTTTGACACTTTATTCAGCATGGCCCTTTTGACCGATGGGAAGCGAGACTTCTTTGTAGCGCTGATTTGCCTTTCCAGGTTGCTTGGTTGGCCAAAAAGGGCGTATGCGTTTTTTCCTGAATATATTCAGGAAAAAACGCATACGCCCTTTTTGGCCAAGGGCATCATTGTCGAGGTTTTGCCGCTTTTCCTGTGCTTTAAAGGCGATTCGAATCTGCCTCCTGAAATCTGTTTCCTGCAATTCTGCCTTGCTTTCAAATCCTCTTTGTTGCCTTCCCTCAATATATTTGTAGACGAGAGTTATCATTTATAAGTCTGCAGGTTTGTGAATTGCAGTGCCCCTGAGCTCCATTTTTCAACTCGCTCTCTTGGGAGCTGGCCGCAAAAGCGCAGGATTGCTTTAGGCCCTATTCTGCTTCCGGGCGGCAGACTGAGCCTGTGGTTAATTCTTCTTCCTGATGGGAAACTAGAGTGACCTGTGCCTGTCCCAACACCTAGAGCTAGTCTCTCATTGGTTCCCCGTCTTCCCGTTCATCCTCAGTTCAAATTGCCACCTGTATGGAACAGGAGGTTAAAGGTGCTGATTCTCCAAGGAGGGAGATTGCTAGTAAAGCGGCTGGAATGGCGAACCCGAGCACAAGGAGACGAGAAATGAAGTGCGTTTTAGAAACCTTTCCCGATCACTCGGTGGACCATCTTCTGGGTTTCTCATGCATGTTTTCGATGTAGGAAGATGCCCTTGAACCTGGAGATTTGGGACCCATGGGATGGGTACCACGCAGTATTACTTTAAAGCGTCTGCGTTTGCTCACCGAACCTCACCAAACCCCTCAGCCCCAAGAGTGTCCACCCTTATGTCTCAATCAGCTGCGGGTCTAGATATGGTCAATCCAGGTGGCATCACAGCGCCTGAACGAATTTTGTAAGAATTTCTCTCCCTTTCACTGTCTTTGTTTCACGGGTTTTTAAAATTAATTGAGTTTTATAATGGGGTTTAGCTGCTTTTCACTGCTGTGTTTATGCAGCTTTACACCCACTTGACTCACTTACAGAGAGATATCAATACATAGGTTTTAAGATTCTTACTAGTCAGATATACTCTTGGGCGGTGAATAGGGGGTGTTGAGTCCAGTTCCCTGAGCAAAGTGTAGGTCTTGTCTATTACGTATTGGGTTTATGGAACGGTATCTGAGCTAATTTGAAACCCTTGTTTTATGCATCACCCCACCTCACGTTTCCGTTTGGCAGCCATAGTGTGTTTTCTAACCGTGTGACTCTGTTCTGTTTTGTAATTCAGTTCAAGGGCAGCGGTTTTTACATTCCCTCTATAAGTGATATCTTATGATAAGTGTCTTTTTCTGTGTGACTTATTGCACTTAGAATCGTCGTACCTAAATCCACTCATCATGCTGCTACTAGCCTTATGACGTTGATTTCATGGCTGAGTGATATTCCATTGTACATAAGGACCACAACTTCTTTATCCATTTTTCTCTTTCCTGGGATATTTAAGGTGTAACGAAGTGGAGGTTCTTGTCAACAGAGCAGCCCTAAACTTTGGGGTGCTTGTGTCTTGCTGATTTTTAGTTTTCCCAATTTATACGCCCATGAGTGGAAGTGCCCTATGCTCTCTAAGCTGAGTTTTGTAAATGTTTCAGGACACACCGTACACTTCTCCAGAGTGGCTGTTGGCAATTTACATCCCGCCCATCAGCGTAGCAAGGCTCCCGTTTCTCCGTGGCCTGTCCTGCATTTCTGGTTTTGACACTTTATTCAGCATGGCCCTTTTGACCGATGGGAAGCGAGACTTCTTTGTAGCGCTGATTTGCCTTTCCAGGTTGCTTGGTTGGCCAAACAGGGCGTATGCGTTTTTTCCTGAATATATTCAGGAAAAAACGCATACGCTCTTTTTGGCCAAGGGCATCATTGTCGAGGTTTTGCCGCTTTTCCTGTGCTTTAAAGGCGATTCGAATCTGCCTCCTGAAATCTGTTTCCTGCAATTCTGCCTTGCTTTCAAATCCTCTTTGTTGCCTTCCCTCAATATATTTGTAGACGAGAGTTATCATTTATAAGTCTGCAGGTTTGTGAATTGCAGTGCCCCTGAGCTCCATTTTTCAACTCGCTCTCTTGGGAGCTGGCCGCAAAAGCGCAGGATTGCTTTAGGCCCTATTCTGCTTCCGGGCGGCAGACTGAGCCTGTGGTTAATTCTTCTTCCTGATGGGAAAATAGAGTGACCTGTGCCTGTCCCAACACCTAGAGCTAGTCTCTCATTGGTTCCCCGTCTTCCCGTTCATCCTCAGTTCAAATTGCCACCTGTATGGAACAGGAGGTTAAAGGTGCTGATTCTCCAAGGAGGGAGATTGCTAGTAAAGCGGCTGGAATGGCGAACCCGAGCACAAGGAAACGAGAAATGAAGTGCGTTTTAGAAACCTTTCCCGATCACTCGGTGGACCATCTTCTGGGTTTCTCATGCATGTTTTCGATGTAGGAAGATGCCCTTGAACCTGGAGATTTGGGACCCATGGGATGGGTACCACGCAGTATTACTTTAAAGCGTCTGCGTTTGCTCACCGAACCTCACCAAACCCCTCAGCCCCAAGAGTGTCCACCCTTATGTCTCAATCAGCTGCGGGTCTAGATATGGTCAATCCAGGTGGCATCACAGCGCCTGAACGAATTTTGTAAGAATTTCTCTCCCTTTCACTGTCTTTGTTTCACGGGTTTTTAAAATTAATTGAGTTTTATAATGGGGTTTAGCTGCTTTTCACTGCTGTGTTTATGCAGCTTTACACCCACTTGACTCACTTACAGAGAGATATCAATACATAGGTTTTAAGATTCTTACTAGTCAGATATACTCTTGGGCGGTGAATAGGGGGTGTTGAGTCCAGTTCCCTGAGCAAGGAGTAGGTCTTGTCTATTACGTATTGGGTTTATGGAACGGTATCTGAGCTAATTTGAAACCCTTGTTTTATGCATCACCCCACCTCACGTTTCCCGTTTGGCAGCCATAGTGTGTTTTCTAACCGTGTGACTCTGTTCTGTTTTGTAATTCAGTTCAAGGGCAGCGGTTTTTACATTCCCTCTATAAGTGATATCTTATGATAAGTGTCTTTTTCTGTGTGACTTATTGCACTTAGAATCGTCGTACCTAAATCCACTCATCATGCTGCTACTAGCCTTATGACGTTGATTTCATGGCTGAGTGATATTCCATTGTACATAAGGACCACTACTTCTTTATCCATTTTTCTCTTTCCTGGGATATTTAAGGTGTAACGAAGTGGAGGTTCTTGTCAACAGAGCAGCCCTAAACTTTGGGGTGCTTGTGTCTTGCTGATTTTTAGTTTTCCCAATTTATACGCCCATGAGTGGAAGTGCCCTATGCTCTCTAAGCTGAGTTTTGTAAATGTTTCAGGACACACCGTACACTTCTCCAGAGTGGCTGTTGGCAATTTACATCCCGCCCATCAGCGTAGCAAGGCTCCCGTTTCTCCGTGGCCTGTCCTGCATTTCTGGTTTTGACACTTTATTCAGCATGGCCCTTTTGACCGATGGGAAGCGAGACTTCTTTGTAGCGCTGATTTGCCTTTCCAGGTTGCTTGGTTGGCCAAACAGGGCGTATGCGTTTTTTCCTGAATATATTCAGGAAAAAACGCATACGCCCTTTTTGGCCAAGGGCATCATTGTCGAGGTTTTGCCGCTTTTCCTGTGCTTTAAAGGCGATTCGAATCTGCCTCCTGAAATCTGTTTCCTGCAATTCTGCCTTGCTTTCAAATCCTCTTTGTTGCCTTCCCTCAATATATTTGTAGACGAGAGTTATCATTTATAAGTCTGCAGGTTTGTGAATTGCAGTGCCCCTGAGCTCCATTTTTCAACTCGCTCTCTTGGGAGCTGGCCGCAAAAGCGCAGGATTGCTTTAGGCCCTATTCTGCTTCCGGGCGGCAGACTGAGCCTGTGGTTAATTCTTCTTCCTGATGGGAAAATAGAGTGACCTGTGCCTGTCCCAACACCTAGAGCTAGTCTCTCATTGGTTCCCCGTCTTCCCGTTCATCCTCAGTTCAAATTGCCACCTGTATGGAACAGGAGGTTAAAGGTGCTGATTCTCCAAGGAGGGAGATTGCTAGTAAAGCGGCTGGAATGGCGAACCCGAGCACAAGGAGACGAGAAATGAGGTGCGTTTTAGAAACCTTTCCCGATCACTCGGTGGACCATCTTCTGGGTTTCTCATGCATGTTTTCGATGTAGGAAGATGCCCTTGAACCTGGAGATTTGGGACCCATGGGATGGGTACCACGCAGTATTAATTTAAAGCGTCTGCGTTTGCTCACCGAACCTCACCAAACCCCTCAGCCCCAAGAGTGTCCACCCTTATGTCTCAATCAGCTGCGGGTCTAGATATGGTCAATCCAGGTGGCATCACAGCGCCTGAACGAATTTTGTAAGAATTTCTCTCCCTTTCACTGTCTTTGTTTCACGGGTTTTTAAAATTAATTGAGTTTTATAATGGGGTTTAGCTGCTTTTCACTGCTGTGTTTATGCAGCTTTACACCCACTTGACTCACTTACAGAGAGATATCAATACATAGGTTTTAAGATTCTTACTAGTCAGATATACTCTTGGGCGGTGAATAGGGGGTGTTGAGTCCAGTTCCCTGAGCAAGGAGTAGGTCTTGTCTATTACGTATTGGGTTTATGGAACGGTATCTGAGCTAATTTGAAACCCTTGTTTTATGCATCACCCCACCTCACGTTTCCCGTTTGGCAGCCATAGTGTGTTTTCTAACCGTGTGACTCTGTTCTGTTTTGTAATTCAGTTCAAGGGCAGCGGTTTTTACATTCCCTCTATAAGTGATATCTTATGATAAGTGTCTTTTTCTGTGTGACTTATTGCACTTAGAATCGTCGTACCTAAATCCACTCATCATGCTGCTACTAGCCTTATGACGTTGATTTCATGGCTGAGTGATATTCCATTGTACATAAGGACCACAACTTCTTTATCCATTTTTCTCTTTCCTGGGATATTTAAGGTGTAACGAAGTGGAGGTTCTTGTCAACAGAGCAGCCCTAAACTTTGGGGTGCTTGTGTCTTGCTGATTTTTAGTTTTCCCAATTTATACGCCCATGAGTGGAAGTGCCCTATGCTCTCTAAGCTGAGTTTTGTAAATGTTTCAGGACACACCGTACACTTCTCCAGAGTGGCTGTTGGCAATTTACATCCCGCCCATCAGCGTAGCAAGGCTCCCGTTTCTCCGTGGCCTGTCCTGCATTTCTGGTTTTGACACTTTATTCAGCATGGCCCTTTTGACCGATGGGAAGCGAGACTTCTTTGTAGCGCTGATTTGCCTTTCCAGGTTGCTTGGTTGGCCAAACAGGGCGTATGCGTTTTTTCCTGAATATATTCAGGAAAAAACGCATACGCCCTGTTTGGCCAAGGGCATCATTGTCGAGGTTTTGCCGCTTTTCCTGTGCTTTAAAGGCGATTCGAATCTGCCTCCTGAAATCTGTTTCCTGCAATTCTGCCTTGCTTTCAAATCCTCTTTGTTGCCTTCCCTCAATATATTTGTAGACGAGAGTTATCATTTATAAGTCTGCAGGTTTGTGAATTGCAGTGCCCCTGAGCTCCATTTTTCAACTCGCTCTCTTGGGAGCTGTCCGCAAAAGCGCAGGATTGCTTTAGGCCCTATTCTGCTTCCGGGCGGCAGACTGAGCCTGTGGTTAATTCTTCTTCCTGATGGGAAAATAGAGTGACCTGTGCCTGTCCCAACACCTAGAGCTAGTCTCTCATTGGTTCCCCGTCTTCCCGTTCACCCTCAGTTCAAATTGCCACCTGTATGGAACAGGAGGTTAAAGGTGCTGATTCTCCAAGGAGGGAGATTGCTAGTAAAGCGGCTGGAATGGCGAACCCGAGCACAAGGAGACGAGAAATGAGGTGCGTTTTAGAAACCTTTCCCGATCACTCGGTGGACCATCTTCTGGGTTTCTCATGCATATTTTCGATGTAGGAAGATGCCCTTGAACCTGGAGATTTGGGACCCATGGGATGGGTACCACGCAGTATTACTTTAAAGCGTCTGCGTTTGCTCACCGAACCTCACCAAACCCCTCAGCCCCAAGAGTGTCCACCCTTATGTCTCAATCAGCTGCGGGTCTAGATATGGTCAATCCAGGTGGCATCACAGCGCCTGAACGAATTTTGTAAGAATTTCTCTCCCTTTCACTGTCTTTGTTTCACGGGTTTTTTAAATTAATTGAGTTTTATAATGGGGTTTAGCTGCTTTTCACTGCTGTGTTTATGCAGCTTTACACCCACTTGACTCACTTACAGAGAGATATCAATACATAGGTTTTAAGATTCTTACTAGTCAGATATACTTTTGGGCGGTGAATAGGGGGTGTTGAGTCCAGTTCCCTGAGCAAGGAGTAGGTCTTGTCTATTACATATTGGGTTTATGGAACGGTATCTGAGCTAATTTGAAACCCTTGTTTTATGCATCACCCCACCTCACCTTTGCTGTTAGGCAGCCATAGTGTGTTTTCTAACCGTGTGACTCTGTTCTGTTTTGTAATTCAGTTCAAGGGCAGCGGTTTTTACATTCCCTCTATAGGTGATATCTTATGATAAGTGTCTTTTTCTGTGTGACTTATTTGACTTAGAATCGTCGTACCTAAATCCACTCATCATGCTGCTACTAGCCTTATGACGTTGATTTCATGGCTGAGTGATATTCCATTGTACATAAGGACCACAACTTCTTTATCCATTTTTCTCTTTCCTGGGATATTTAAGGTGTAACGAAGTGGAGGTTCTTGTCAACAGAGCAGCCCTAAACTTTGGGGTGCTTGTGTCTTGCTGATTTTTAGTTTTCCCAATTTATACGCCCATGAGTGGAAGTGCCCTATGCTCTCTAAGCTGAGTTTTGTAAATGTTTCAGGACACACCGTACACTTCTCCAGAGTGGCTGTTGGCAATTTACATCCCGCCCATCAGCGTAGCAAGGCTCCCGTTTCTCCGTGGCCTGTCCTGCATTTCTGGTTTTGACACTTTATTCAGCATGGCCCTTTTGACCGATGGGAAGCGAGACTTCTTTGTAGCGCTGATTTGCCTTTCCAGGTTGCTTGGTTGGCCAAACAGGGCGTATGCGTTTTTTCCTGAATATATTCAGGAAAAAACGCATACGCCCTGTTTGGCCAAGGGCATCATTGTCGAGGTTTTGCCGCTTTTCCTGTGCTTTAAAGGCGATTCGAATCTGCCTCCTGAAATCTGTTTCCTGCAATTCTGCCTTGCTTTCAAATCCTCTTTGTTGCCTTCCCTCAATATATTTGTAGACGAGAGTTATCATTTATAAGTCTGCAGGTTTGTGAATTGCAGTGCCCCTGAGCTCCATTTTTCAACTCGCTCTCTTGGGAGCTGTCCGCAAAAGCGCAGGATTGCTTTAGGCCCTATTCTGCTTCCGGGCGGCAGACTGAGCCTGTGGTTAATTCTTCTTCCTGATGGGAAAATAGAGTGACCTGTGCCTGTCCCAACACCTAGAGCTAGTCTCTCATTGGTTCCCCGTCTTCCCGTTCACCCTCAGTTCAAATTGCCACCTGTATGGAACAGGAGGTTAAAGGTGCTGATTCTCCAAGGAGGGAGATTGCTAGTAAAGCGGCTGGAATGGCGAACCCGAGCACAAGGAGACGAGAAATGAGGTGCGTTTTAGAAACCTTTCCCGATCACTCGGTGGACCATCTTCTGGGTTTCTCATGCATATTTTCGATGTAGGAAGATGCCCTTGAACCTGGAGATTTGGGACCCATGGGATGGGTACCACGCAGTATTACTTTAAAGCGTCTGCGTTTGCTCACCGAACCTCACCAAACCCCTCAGCCCCAAGAGTGTCCACCCTTATGTCTCAATCAGCTGCGGGTCTAGATATGGTCAATCCAGGTGGCATCACAGCGCCTGAACGAATTTTGTAAGAATTTCTCTCCCTTTCACTGTCTTTGTTTCACGGGTTTTTTAAATTAATTGAGTTTTATAATGGGGTTTAGCTGCTTTTCACTGCTGTGTTTATGCAGCTTTACACCCACTTGACTCACTTACAGAGAGATATCAATACATAGGTTTTAAGATTCTTACTAGTCAGATATACTTTTGGGCGGTGAATAGGGGGTGTTGAGTCCAGTTCCCTGAGCAAGGAGTAGGTCTTGTCTATTACATATTGGGTTTATGGAACGGTATCTGAGCTAATTTGAAACCCTTGTTTTATGCATCACCCCACCTCACCTTTGCTGTTAGGCAGCCATAGTGTGTTTTCTAACCGTGTGACTCTGTTCTGTTTTGTAATTCAGTTCAAGGGCAGCGGTTTTTACATTCCCTCTATAGGTGATATCTTATGATAAGTGTCTTTTTCTGTGTGACTTATTTGACTTAGAATCGTCGTACCTAAATCCACTCATCATGCTGCTACTAGCCTTATGACGTTGATTTCATGGCTGAGTGATATTCCATTGTACATAAGGACCACAACTTCTTTATCCATTTTTCTCTTTCCTGGGATATTTAAGGTGTAACGAAGTGGAGGTTCTTGTCAACAGAGCAGCCCTAAACTTTGGGGTGCTTGTGTCTTGCTGATTTTTAGTTTTCCCAATTTATACGCCCATGAGTGGAAGTGCCCTATGCTCTCTAAGCTGAGTTTTGTAAATGTTTCAGGACACACCGTACACTTCTCCAGAGTGGCTGTTGGCAATTTACATCCCGCCCATCAGCGTAGCAAGGCTCCCGTTTCTCCGTGGCCTGTCCTGCATTTCTGGTTTTGACACTTTATTCAGCATGGCCCTTTTGACCGATGGGAAGCGAGACTTCTTTGTAGCGCTGATTTGCCTTTCCAGGTTGCTTGGTTGGCCAAACAGGGCGTATGCGTTTTTTCCTGAATATATTCAGGAAAAAACGCATACGCCCTGTTTGGCCAAGGGCATCATTGTCGAGGTTTTGCCGCTTTTCCTGTGCTTTAAAGGCGATTCGAATCTGCCTCCTGAAATCTGTTTCCTGCAATTCTGCCTTGCTTTCAAATCCTCTTTGTTGCCTTCCCTCAATATATTTGTAGACGAGAGTTATCATTTATAAGTCTGCAGGTTTGTGAATTGCAGTGCCCCTGAGCTCCATTTTTCAACTCGCTCTCTTGGGAGCTGTCCGCAAAAGCGCAGGATTGCTTTAGGCCCTATTCTGCTTCCGGGCGGCAGACTGAGCCTGTGGTTAATTCTTCTTCCTGATGGGAAAATAGAGTGACCTGTGCCTGTCCCAACACCTAGAGCTAGTCTCTCATTGGTTCCCCGTCTTCCCGTTCACCCTCAGTTCAAATTGCCACCTGTATGGAACAGGAGGTTAAAGGTGCTGATTCTCCAAGGAGGGAGATTGCTAGTAAAGCGGCTGGAATGGCGAACCCGAGCACAAGGAGACGAGAAATGAGGTGCGTTTTAGAAACCTTTCCCGATCACTCGGTGGACCATCTTCTGGGTTTCTCATGCATATTTTCGATGTAGGAAGATGCCCTTGAACCTGGAGATTTGGGACCCATGGGATGGGTACCACGCAGTATTACTTTAAAGCGTCTGCGTTTGCTCACCGAACCTCACCAAACCCCTCAGCCCCAAGAGTGTCCACCCTTATGTCTCAATCAGCTGCGGGTCTAGATATGGTCAATCCAGGTGGCATCACAGCGCCTGAACGAATTTTGTAAGAATTTCTCTCCCTTTCACTGTCTTTGTTTCACGGGTTTTTTAAATTAATTGAGTTTTATAATGGGGTTTAGCTGCTTTTCACTGCTGTGTTTATGCAGCTTTACACCCACTTGACTCACTTACAGAGAGATATCAATACATAGGTTTTAAGATTCTTACTAGTCAGATATACTTTTGGGCGGTGAATAGGGGGTGTTGAGTCCAGTTCCCTGAGCAAGGAGTAGGTCTTGTCTATTACATATTGGGTTTATGGAACGGTATCTGAGCTAATTTGAAACCCTTGTTTTATGCATCACCCCACCTCACCTTTGCTGTTAGGCAGCCATAGTGTGTTTTCTAACCGTGTGACTCTGTTCTGTTTTGTAATTCAGTTCAAGGGCAGCGGTTTTTACATTCCCTCTATAGGTGATATCTTATGATAAGTGTCTTTTTCTGTGTGACTTATTTGACTTAGAATCGTCGTACCTAAATCCACTCATCATGCTGCTACTAGCCTTATGACGTTGATTTCATGGCTGAGTGATATTCCATTGTACATAAGGACCACAACTTCTTTATCCATTTTTCTCTTTCCTGGGATATTTAAGGTGTAACGAAGTGGAGGTTCTTGTCAACAGAGCAGCCCTAAACTTTGGGGTGCTTGTGTCTTGCTGATTTTTAGTTTTCCCAATTTATACGCCCATGAGTGGAAGTGCCCTATGCTCTCTAAGCTGAGTTTTGTAAATGTTTCAGGACACACCGTACACTTCTCCAGAGTGGCTGTTGGCAATTTACATCCCGCCCATCAGCGTAGCAAGGCTCCCGTTTCTCCGTGGCCTGTCCTGCATTTCTGGTTTTGACACTTTATTCAGCATGGCCCTTTTGACCGATGGGAAGCGAGACTTCTTTGTAGCGCTGATTTGCCTTTCCAGGTTGCTTGGTTGGCCAAAAAGGGCGTATGCGTTTTTTCCTGAATATATTCAGGAAAAAACGCATACGCCCTTTTTGGCCAAGGGCATCATTGTCGAGGTTTTGCCGCTTTTCCTGTGCTTTAAAGGCGATTCGAATCTGCCTCCTGAAATCTGTTTCCTGCAATTCTGCCTTGCTTTCAAATCCTCTATGTTGCCTTCCCTCAATATATTTGTAGACGAGAGTTATCATTTATAAGTCTGCAGGTTTGTGAATTGCAGTGCCCCTGAGCTCCATTTTTCAACTCGCTCTCTTGGGAGCTGGCCGCAAAAGCGCAGGATTGCTTTAGGCCCTATTCTGCTTCCGGGCGGCAGACTGAGCCTGTGGTTAATTCTTCTTCCTGATGGGAAAATAGAGTGACCTGTGCCTGTCCCAACACCTAGAGCTAGTCTCTCATTGGTTCCCCCTCTTCCCGTTCACCCTCAGGACAAATTGCAACCTGTATGGAACAGGAGGTTAAAGGTGCTGATTCTCCAAGGAGGGAGATTGCTAGTAAAGCGGCTGGAATGGCGAACCCGAGCACAAGGAGATGAGAAATGAGGTGCCTTTTAGAAACCTTTCCCGATCACTCGGTGGACCATCTTCTGGGTTTCTCATGCATGTTTTCGATGTAGGAAGATGCCCTTGAACCTGGAGATTTGGGACCCATGGGATGGGTACCACGCAGTATTACTTTAAAGCGTCTGTGTTTGCTCACCGAACCTCACCAAACCCCTCAGCCCCAAGAGTGTCCACCCTTATGTCTCAATCAGCTGCGGGTCTAGATATGGTCAATCCAGGTGGCATCACAGCGCCTGAACGAATTTTGTAAGAATTTCTCTCCCTTTCACTGTCTTTGTTTCACGGGTTTTTAAAATTAATTGAGTTTTATAATGGGGTTTAGCTGCTTTTCACTGCTGTGTTTATGCAGCTTTACACCCACTTGACTCACTTACAGAGAGATATCAATACATAGGTTTTAAGATTCTTACTAGTCAGATATACTCTTGGGCGGTGAATAGGGGGTGTTGAGTCCAGTTCCCTGAGCAAGGAGTAGGTCTTGTCTATTACGTATTGGGTTTATGGAACGGTATCTGAGCTAATTTGAAACCCTTGTTTTATGCATCACCGCACCTCACGTTTTCCGTTTGGCAGCCATAGTGTGTTTTCTAACCGTGTGACTCTGTTCTGTTTTGTAATTCAGTTCAAGGGCAGCGGTTTTTATATTCCCTCTATAAGTGATATCTTATGATAAGTGTCTTTTTCTGTGTGACTTATTGCACTTAGAATCGTCGTACCTAAATCCACTCATCATGCTGCTACTAGCCTTATGACGTTGATTTCATGGCTGAGTGATATTCCATTGTACATAAGGACCACAACTTCTTTATCCATTTTTCTCTTTCCTGGGATATTTAAGGTGTAACGAAGTGGAGGTTCTTGTCAACAGAGCAGCCCTAAACTTTGGGGTGCTTGTGTCTTGCTGATTTTTAGTTTTCCCAATTTATACGCCCATGAATGGAAGTGCCCTATGCTCTCTAAGCTGAGTTTTGTAAATATTTCAGGACACACCGTACACTTCTCCAGAGTGGCTGTTGGCAATTTACATCCCGCCCATCAGCGTAGCAAGGCTCCCGTTTCTCCGTGGCCTGTCCTGCATTTCTGGTTTTGACACTTTATTCAGCATGGCCCTTTTGACCGATGGGAAGCGAGACTTCTTTGTAGCGCTGATTTGCCTTTCCAGGTTGCTTGGTTGGCCAAACAGGGCGTATGCGTTTTTTCCTGAATATATTCAGGAAAAAACGCATACGCCCTTTTTGGCCAAGGGCATCATTGTCGAGGTTTTGCCGCTTTTCCTGTGCTTTAAAGGCGATTCGAATCTGCCTCCTGAAATCTGTTTCCTGCAATTCTGCCTTGCTTTCAAATCCTCTTTGTTGCCTTCCCTCAATATATTTGTAGACGAGAGTTATCATTTATAAGTCTGCAGGTTTGTGAATTGCAGTGCCCCTGAGCTCCATTTTTCAACTCGCTCTCTTGGGAGCTGGCCGCAAAAGCGCATGATTGCTTTAGGCCCTATTCTGCTTCCGGGCGGCAGACTGAGCCTGTGGTTAATTCTTCTTCCTGATGGGAAAATAGAGTGACCTGTGCCTGTCCCAACACGTAGAGCTAGTCTCTCATTGGTTCCCCCTCTTCCCGTTCACCCTCAGGACAAATTGCAACCTGTATGGAACAGGAGGTTAAAGGTGCTGATTCTCCAAGGAGGGAGATTGCTAGTAAAGCGGCTGGAATGGCGAACCCGAGCACAAGGAGACGAGAAATGAGGTGCGTTTTAGAAACCTTTCCCGATCACTCGGTGGACCATCTTCTGGGTTTCTCATGCATGTTTTCGATGTAGGAAGATGCCCTTGAACCTGGAGATTTGGGACCCATGGGATGGGTACCACGCAGTATTACTGTAAAGCGTCTGCGTTTGCTCACCGAACCTCACCAAACCCCTAAGCCCCAAGAGTGTCCACGCTTATGTCTCAATCAGCTGCGGGTCTAGATATGGTCAATCCAGGTGGCATCACAGCGCCGGAACGAATTTTGTAAGAATTTCTCTCCCTTTCACTGTCTTTGTTTCACGGGTTTTTAAAATTAATTGAGTTTTATAATGGGGTTTAGCTGCTTTTCACTGCTGTGTTTATGCAGCTTTACACCCACTTGACTCACTTACAGAGAGATATCAATACATAGGTTTTAAGATTCTTACTAGTCAGATATACTCTTGGGCGGTGAATAGGGGGTGTTGAGTCCAGTTCCCTGAGCAAGGAGTAGGTCTTGTCTATTACGTATTGGGTTTATGGAACGGTATCTGAGCTAATTTGAAACCCTTGTTTTATGCATCACCGCACCTCACGTTTTCCGTTTGGCAGCCATAGTGTGTTTTCTAACCGTGTGACTCTGTTCTGTTTTGTAATTCAGTTCAAGGGCAGCGGTTTTTATATTCCCTCTATAAGTGATATCTTATGATAAGTGTCTTTTTCTGTGTGACTTATTGCACTTAGAATCGTCGTACCTAAATCCACTCATCATGCTGCTACTAGCCTTATGACGTTGATTTCATGGCTGAGTGATATTCCATTGTACATAAGGACCACAACTTCTTTATCCATTTTTCTCTTTCCTGGGATATTTAAGGTGTAACGAAGTGGAGGTTCTTGTCAACAGAGCAGCCCTAAACTTTGGGGTGCTTGTGTCTTGCTGATTTTTAGTTTTCCCAATTTATACGCCCATGAATGGAAGTGCCCTATGCTCTCTAAGCTGAGTTTTGTAAATATTTCAGGACACACCGTACACTTCTCCAGAGTGGCTGTTGGCAATTTACATCCCGCCCATCAGCGTAGCAAGGCTCCCGTTTCTCCGTGGCCTGTCCTGCATTTCTGGTTTTGACACTTTATTCAGCATGGCCCTTTTGACCGATGGGAAGCGAGACTTCTTTGTAGCGCTGATTTGCCTTTCCAGGTTGCTTGGTTGGCCAAACAGGGCGTATGCGTTTTTTCCTGAATATATTCAGGAAAAAACGCATACGCCCTGTTTGGCCAAGGGCATCATTGTCGAGGTTTTGCCGCTTTTCCTGTGCTTTAAAGGCGATTCGAATCTGCCTCCTGAAATCTGTTTCCTGCAATTCTGCCTTGCTTTCAAATCCTCTTTGTTGCCTTCCCTCAATATATTTGTAGACGAGAGTTATCATTTATAAGTCTGCAGGTTTGTGAATTGCAGTGCCCCTGAGCTCCATTTTTCAACTCGCTCTCTTGGGAGCTGTCCGCAAAAGCGCAGGATTGCTTTAGGCCCTATTCTGCTTCCGGGCGGCAGACTGAGCCTGTGGTTAATTCTTCTTCCTGATGGGAAAATAGAGTGACCTGTGCCTGTCCCAACACCTAGAGCTAGTCTCTCATTGGTTCCCCGTCTTCCCGTTCACCCTCAGTTCAAATTGCCACCTGTATGGAACAGGAGGTTAAAGGTGCTGATTCTCCAAGGAGGGAGATTGCTAGTAAAGCGGCTGGAATGGCGAACCCGAGCACAAGGAGACGAGAAATGAGGTGCGTTTTAGAAACCTTTCCCGATCACTCGGTGGACCATCTTCTGGGTTTCTCATGCATATTTTCGATGTAGGAAGATGCCCTTGAACCTGGAGATTTGGGACCCATGGGATGGGTACCACGCAGTATTACTTTAAAGCGTCTGCGTTTGCTCACCGAACCTCACCAAACCCCTCAGCCCCAAGAGTGTCCACCCTTATGTCTCAATCAGCTGCGGGTGTAGATATGGTCAATCCAGGTGGCATCACAGCGCCTGAACGAATTTTGTAAGAATTTCTCTCCCTTTCACTGTCTTTGTTTCACGGGTTTTTTAAATTAATTGAGTTTTATAATGGGGTTTAGCTGCTTTTCACTGCTGTGTTTATGCAGCTTTACACCCACTTGACTCACTTACAGAGAGATATCAATACATAGGTTTTAAGATTCTTACTAGTCAGATATACTTTTGGGCGGTGAATAGGGGGTGTTGAGTCCAGTTCCCTGAGCAAGGAGTAGGTCTTGTCTATTACATATTGGGTTTATGGAACGGTATCTGAGCTAATTTGAAACCCTTGTTTTATGCATCACCCCACCTCACCTTTGCTGTTAGGCAGCCATAGTGTGTTTTCTAACCGTGTGACTCTGTTCTGTTTTGTAATTCAGTTCAAGGGCAGCGGTTTTTACATTCCCTCTATAGGTGATATCTTATGATAAGTGTCTTTTTCTGTGTGACTTATTTGACTTAGAATCGTCGTACCTAAATCCACTCATCATGCTGCTACTAGCCTTATGACGTTGATTTCATGGCTGAGTGATATTCCATTGTACATAAGGACCACAACTTCTTTATCCATTTTTCTCTTTCCTGGGATATTTAAGGTGTAACGAAGTGGAGGTTCTTGTCAACAGAGCAGCCCTAAACTTTGGGGTGCTTGTGTCTTGCTGATTTTTAGTTTTCCCAATTTATACGCCCATGAGTGGAAGTGCCCTATGCTCTCTAAGCTGAGTTTTGTAAATGTTTCAGGACACACCGTACACTTCTCCAGAGTGGCTGTTGGCAATTTACATCCCGCCCATCAGCGTAGCAAGGCTCCCGTTTCTCCGTGGCCTGTCCTGCATTTCTGGTTTTGACACTTTATTCAGCATGGCCCTTTTGACCGATGGGAAGCGAGACTTCTTTGTAGCGCTGATTTGCCTTTCCAGGTTGCTTGGTTGGCCAAACAGGGCGTATGCGTTTTTTCCTGAATATATTCAGGAAAAAACGCATACGCCCTTTTTGGCCAAGGGCATCATTGTCGAGGTTTTGCCGCTTTTCCTGTGCTTTAAAGGCGATTCGAATCTGCCTCCTGAAATCTGTTTCCTGCAATTCTGCCTTGCTTTCAAATCCTCTTTGTTGCCTTCCCTCAATATATTTGTAGACGAGAGTTATCATTTATAAGTCTGCAGGTTTGTGAATTGCAGTGCCCCTGAGCTCCATTTTTCAACTCGCTCTCTTGGGAGCTGTCCGCAAAAGCGCAGGATTGCTTTAGGCCCTATTCTGCTTCCGGGCGGCAGACTGAGCCTGTGGTTAATTCTTCTTCCTGATGGGAAAATAGAGTGACCTGTGCCTGTCCCAACACCTAGAGCTAGTCTCTCATTGGTTCCCCGTCTTCCCGTTCACCCTCAGTTCAAATTGCCACCTGTATGGAACAGGAGGTTAAAGGTGCTGATTCTCCAAGGAGGGAGATTGCTAGTAAAGCGGCTGGAATGGCGAACCCGAGCACAAGGAGACGAGAAATGAGGTGCGTTTTAGAAACCTTTCCCGATCACTCGGTGGACCATCTTCTGGGTTTCTCATGCATATTTTCGATGTAGGAAGATGCCCTTGAACCTGGAGATTTGGGACCCATGGGATGGGTACCACGCAGTATTACTTTAAAGCGTCTGCGTTTGCTCACCGAACCTCACCAAACCCCTCAGCCCCAAGAGTGTCCACCCTTATGTCTCAATCAGCTGCGGGTCTAGATATGGTCAATCCAGGTGGCATCACAGCGCCTGAACGAATTTTGTAAGAATTTCTCTCCCTTTCACTGTCTTTGTTTCACGGGTTTTTTAAATTAATTGAGTTTTATAATGGGGTTTAGCTGCTTTTCACTGCTGTGTTTATGCAGCTTTACACCCACTTGACTCACTTACAGAGAGATATCAATACATAGGTTTTAAGATTCTTACTAGTCAGATATACTTTTGGGCGGTGAATAGGGGGTGTTGAGTCCAGTTCCCTGAGCAAGGAGTAGGTCTTGTCTATTACATATTGGGTTTATGGAACGGTATCTGAGCTAATTTGAAACCCTTGTTTTATGCATCACCCCACCTCACCTTTGCTGTTAGGCAGCCATAGTGTGTTTTCTAACCGTGTGACTCTGTTCTGTTTTGTAATTCAGTTCAAGGGCAGCGGTTTTTACATTCCCTCTATAGGTGATATCTTATGATAAGTGTCTTTTTCTGTGTGACTTATTTGACTTAGAATCGTCGTACCTAAATCCACTCATCATGCTGCTACTAGCCTTATGACGTTGATTTCATGGCTGAGTGATATTCCATTGTACATAAGGACCACAACTTCTTTATCCATTTTTCTCTTTCCTGGGATATTTAAGGTGTAACGAAGTGGAGGTTCTTGTCAACAGAGCAGCCCTAAACTTTGGGGTGCTTGTGTCTTGCTGATTTTTAGTTTTCCCAATTTATACGCCCATGAGTGGAAGTGCCCTATGCTCTCTAAGCTGAGTTTTGTAAATGTTTCAGGACACACCGTACACTTCTCCAGAGTGGCTGTTGGCAATTTACATCCCGCCCATCAGCGTAGCAAGGCTCCCGTTTCTCCGTGGCCTGTCCTGCATTTCTGGTTTTGACACTTTATTCAGCATGGCCCTTTTGACCGATGGGAAGCGAGACTTCTTTGTAGCGCTGATTTGCCTTTCCAGGTTGCTTGGTTGGCCAAAAAGGGCGTATGCGTTTTTTCCTGAATATATTCAGGAAAAAACGCATACGCCCTTTTTGGCCAAGGGCATCATTGTCGAGGTTTTGCCGCTTTTCCTGTGCTTTAAAGGCGATTCGAATCTGCCTCCTGAAATCTGTTTCCTGCAATTCTGCCTTGCTTTCAAATCCTCTATGTTGCCTTCCCTCAATATATTTGTAGACGAGAGTTATCATTTATAAGTCTGCAGGTTTGTGAATTGCAGTGCCCCTGAGCTCCATTTTTCAACTCGCTCTCTTGGGAGCTGGCCGCAAAAGCGCAGGATTGCTTTAGGCCCTATTCTGCTTCCGGGCGGCAGACTGAGCCTGTGGTTAATTCTTCTTCCTGATGGGAAAATAGAGTGACCTGTGCCTGTCCCAACACCTAGAGCTAGTCTCTCATTGGTTCCCCCTCTTCCCGTTCACCCTCAGGACAAATTGCAACCTGTATGGAACAGGAGGTTAAAGGTGCTGATTCTCCAAGGAGGGAGATTGCTAGTAAAGCGGCTGGAATGGCGAACCCGAGCACAAGGAGATGAGAAATGAGGTGCCTTTTAGAAACCTTTCCCGATCACTCGGTGGACCATCTTCTGGGTTTCTCATGCATGTTTTCGATGTAGGAAGATGCCCTTGAACCTGGAGATTTGGGACCCATGGGATGGGTACCACGCAGTATTACTTTAAAGCGTCTGTGTTTGCTCACCGAACCTCACCAAACCCCTCAGCCCCAAGAGTGTCCACCCTTATGTCTCAATCAGCTGCGGGTCTAGATATGGTCAATCCAGGTGGCATCACAGCGCCTGAACGAATTTTGTAAGAATTTCTCTCCCTTTCACTGTCTTTGTTTCACGGGTTTTTAAAATTAATTGAGTTTTATAATGGGGTTTAGCTGCTTTTCACTGCTGTGTTTATGCAGCTTTACACCCACTTGACTCACTTACAGAGAGATATCAATACATAGGTTTTAAGATTCTTACTAGTCAGATATACTCTTGGGCGGTGAATAGGGGGTGTTGAGTCCAGTTCCCTGAGCAAGGAGTAGGTCTTGTCTATTACGTATTGGGTTTATGGAACGGTATCTGAGCTAATTTGAAACCCTTGTTTTATGCATCACCGCACCTCACGTTTTCCGTTTGGCAGCCATAGTGTGTTTTCTAACCGTGTGACTCTGTTCTGTTTTGTAATTCAGTTCAAGGGCAGCGGTTTTTATATTCCCTCTATAAGTGATATCTTATGATAAGTGTCTTTTTCTGTGTGACTTATTGCACTTAGAATCGTCGTACCTAAATCCACTCATCATGCTGCTACTAGCCTTATGACGTTGATTTCATGGCTGAGTGATATTCCATTGTACATAAGGACCACAACTTCTTTATCCATTTTTCTCTTTCCTGGGATATTTAAGGTGTAACGAAGTGGAGGTTCTTGTCAACAGAGCAGCCCTAAACTTTGGGGTGCTTGTGTCTTGCTGATTTTTAGTTTTCCCAATTTATACGCCCATGAATGGAAGTGCCCTATGCTCTCTAAGCTGAGTTTTGTAAATATTTCAGGACACACCGTACACTTCTCCAGAGTGGCTGTTGGCAATTTACATCCCGCCCATCAGCGTAGCAAGGCTCCCGTTTCTCCGTGGCCTGTCCTGCATTTCTGGTTTTGACACTTTATTCAGCATGGCCCTTTTGACCGATGGGAAGCGAGACTTCTTTGTAGCGCTGATTTGCCTTTCCAGGTTGCTTGGTTGGCCAAACAGGGCGTATGCGTTTTTTCCTGAATATATTCAGGAAAAAACGCATACGCCCTTTTTGGCCAAGGGCATCATTGTCGAGGTTTTGCCGCTTTTCCTGTGCTTTAAAGGCGATTCGAATCTGCCTCCTGAAATCTGTTTCCTGCAATTCTGCCTTGCTTTCAAATCCTCTTTGTTGCCTTCCCTCAATATATTTGTAGACGAGAGTTATCATTTATAAGTCTGCAGGTTTGTGAATTGCAGTGCCCCTGAGCTCCATTTTTCAACTCGCTCTCTTGGGAGCTGGCCGCAAAAGCGCAGGATTGCTTTAGGCCCTATTCTGCTTCCGGGCGGCAGACTGAGCCTGTGGTTAATTCTTCTTCCTGATGGGAAAATAGAGTGACCTGTGCCTGTCCCAACACGTAGAGCTAGTCTCTCATTGGTTCCCCCTCTTCCCGTTCACCCTCAGGACAAATTGCAACCTGTATGGAACAGGAGGTTAAAGGTGCTGATTCTCCAAGGAGGGAGATTGCTAGTAAAGCGGCTGGAATGGCGAACCCGAGCACAAGGAGACGAGAAATGAGGTGCGTTTTAGAAACCTTTCCCGATCACTCGGTGGACCATCTTCTGGGTTTCTCATGCATGTTTTCGATGTAGGAAGATGCCCTTGAACCTGGAGATTTGGGACCCATGGGATGGGTACCACGCAGTATTACTGTAAAGCGTCTGCGTTTGCTCACCGAACCTCACCAAACCCCTAAGCCCCAAGAGTGTCCACGCTTATGTCTCAATCAGCTGCGGGTCTAGATATGGTCAATCCAGGTGGCATCACAGCGCCTGAACGAATTTTGTAAGAATTTCTCTCCCTTTCACTGTCTTTGTTTCACGGGTTTTTAAAATTAATTGAGTTTTATAATGGGGTTTAGCTGCTTTTCACTGCTGTGTTTATGCAGCTTTACACCCACTTGACTCACTTACAGAGAGATATCAATACATAGGTTTTAAGATTCTTACTAGTCAGATATACTCTTGGGCGGTGAATAGGGGGTGTTGAGTCCAGTTCCCTGAGCAAGGAGTAGGTCTTGTCTATTACGTATTGGGTTTATGGAACGGTATCTGAGCTAATTTGAAACCCTTGTTTTATGCATCACCCCACCTCACGTTTCCCGTTTGGCAGCCATATTGTGTTTTCTAACCGTGTGACTCTGTTCTGTTTTGTAATTCAGTTCAAGGGCAGCGGTTTTTACATTCCCTCTATAAGTGATATCTTATGATAAGTGTCTTTTTCTGTGTGACTTATTGCACTTAGAATCGTCGTACCTAAATCCACTCATCATGCTGCTACTAGCCTTATGACGTTGATTTCATGGCTGAGTGATATTCCATTGTACATAAGGACCACAACTTCTTTATCCATTTTTCTCTTTCCTGGGATATTTAAGGTGTAACGAAGTGGAGGTTCTTGTCAACAGAGCAGCCCTAAACTTTGGGGTGCTTGTGTCTTGCTGATTTTTAGTTTTCCCAATTTATACGCCCATGAGTGGAAGTGCCCTATGCTCTCTAAGCTGAGTTTTGTAAATGTTTCAGGACACACCGTACACTTCTCCAGAGTGGCTGTTGGCAATTTACATCCCGCCCATCAGCGTAGCAAGGCTCCCGTTTCTCCGTGGCCTGTCCTGCATTTCTGGTTTTGACACTTTATTCAGCATGGCCCTTTTGACCGATGGGAAGCGAGACTTCTTTGTAGCGCTGATTTGCCTTTCCAGGTTGCTTGGTTGGCCAAAAAGGGCGTATGCGTTTTTTCCTGAATATATTCAGGAAAAAACGCATACGCCCTTTTTGGCCAAGGGCATCATTGTCGAGGTTTTGCCGCTTTTCCTGTGCTTTAAAGGCGATTCGAATCTGCCTCCTGAAATCTGTTTCCTGCAATTCTGCCTTGCTTTCAAATCCTCTTTGTTGCCTTCCCTCAATATATTTGTAGACGAGAGTTATCATTTATAAGTCTGCAGGTTTGTGAATTGCAGTGCCCCTGAGCTCCATTTTTCAACTCGCTCTCTTGGGAGCTGGCCGCAAAAGCGCAGGATTGCTTTAGGCCCTATTCTGCTTCCGGGCGGCAGACTGAGCCTGTGGTTAATTCTTCTTCCTGATGGGAAAATAGAGTGACCTGTGCCTGTCCCAACACCTAGAGCTAGTCTCTCATTGGTTCCCCCTCTTCCCGTTCACCCTCAGGACAAATTGCAACCTGTATGGAACAGGAGGTTAAAGGTGCTGATTCTCCAAGGAGGGAGATTGCTAGTAAAGCGGCTGGAATGGCGAACCCGAGCACAAGGAGATGAGAAATGAGGTGCCTTTTAGAAACCTTTCCCGATCACTCGGTGGACCATCTTCTGGGTTTCTCATGCATGTTTTCGATGTAGGAAGATGCCCTTGAACCTGGAGATTTGGGACCCATGGGATGGGTACCACGCAGTATTACTTTAAAGCGTCTGTGTTTGCTCACCGAACCTCACCAAACCCCTCAGCCCCAAGAGTGTCCACCCTTATGTCTCAATCAGCTGCGGGTCTAGATATGGTCAATCCAGGTGGCATCACAGCGCCTGAACGAATTTTGTAAGAATTTCTCTCCCTTTCACTGTCTTTGTTTCACGGGTTTTTAAAATTAATTGAGTTTTATAATGGGGTTTAGCTGCTTTTCACTGCTGTGTTTATGCAGCTTTACACCCACTTGACTCACTTACAGAGAGATATCAATACATAGGTTTTAAGATTCTTACTAGTCAGATATACTCTTGGGCGGTGAATAGGGGGTGTTGAGTCCAGTTCCCTGAGCAAGGAGTAGGTCTTGTCTATTACGTATTGGGTTTATGGAACGGTATCTGAGCTAATTTGAAACCCTTGTTTTATGCATCACCCCACCTCACGTTTTCCGTTTGGCAGCCATAGTGTGTTTTCTAACCGTGTGACTCTGTTCTGTTTTGTAATTCAGTTCAAGGGCAGCGGTTTTTATATTCCCTCTATAAGTGATATCTTATGATAAGTGTCTTTTTCTGTGTGACTTATTGCACTTAGAATCGTCGTACCTAAATCCACTCATCATGCTGCTACTAGCCTTATAACGTTGATTTCATGGCTGAGTGATATTCCATTGTACATAAGGACCACAACTTCTTTATCCATTTTTCTCTTTCCTGGGATATTTAAGGTGTAACGAAGTGGAGGTTCTTGTCAACAGAGCAGCCCTAAACTTTGGGGTGCTTGTGTCTTGCTGATTTTTAGTTTTCCCAATTTATACGCCCATGAGTGGAAGTGCCCTATGCTCTCTAAGCTGAGTTTTGTAAATATTTCAGGACACACCGTACACTTCTCCAGAGTGGCTGTTGGCAATTTACATCCCGCCCATCAGCGTAGCAAGGCTCCCGTTTCTCCGTGGCCTGTCCTGCATTTCTGGTTTTGACACTTTATTCAGCATGGCCCTTTTGACCGATGGGAAGCGAGACTTCTTTGTAGCGCTGATTTGCCTTTCCAGGTTGCTTGGTTGGCCAAACAGGGCGTATGCGTTTTTTCCTGAATATATTCAGGAAAAAACGCATACGCCCTTTTTGGCCAAGGGCATCATTGTCGAGGTTTTGCCGCTTTTCCTGTGCTTTAAAGGCGATTCGAATCTGCCTCCTGAAATCTGTTTCCTGCAATTCTGCCTTGCTTTCAAATCCTCTTTGTTGCCTTCCCTCAATATATTTGTAGACGAGAGTTATCATTTATAAGTCTGCAGGTTTGTGAATTGCAGTGCCCCTGAGCTCCATTTTTCAACTCGCTCTCTTGGGAGCTGGCCGCAAAAGCGCATGATTGCTTTAGGCCCTATTCTGCTTCCGGGCGGCAGACTGAGCCTGTGGTTAATTCTTCTTCCTGATGGGAAAATAGAGTGACCTGTGCCTGTCCCAACACGTAGAGCTAGTCTCTCATTGGTTCCCCCTCTTCCCGTTCACCCTCAGGACAAATTGCAACCTGTATGGAACAGGAGGTTAAAGGTGCTGATTCTCCAAGGAGGGAGATTGCTAGTAAAGCGGCTGGAATGGCGAACCCGAGCACAAGGAGACGAGAAATGAGGTGCGTTTTAGAAACCTTTCCCGATCACTCGGTGGACCATCTTCTGGGTTTCTCATGCATGTTTTCGATGTAGGAAGATGCCCTTGAACCTGGAGATTTGGGACCCATGGGATGGGTACCACGCAGTATTACTGTAAAGCGTCTGCGTTTGCTCACCGAACCTCACCAAACCCCTAAGCCCCAAGAGTGTCCACGCTTATGTCTCAATCAGCTGCGGGTCTAGATATGGTCAATCCAGGTGGCATCACAGCGCCTGAACGAATTTTGTAAGAATTTCTCTCCCTTTCACTGTCTTTGTTTCACGGGTTTTTAAAATTAATTGAGTTTTATAATGGGGTTTAGCTGCTTTTCACTGCTGTGTTTATGCAGCTTTACACCCACTTGACTCACTTACAGAGAGATATCAATACATAGGTTTTAAGATTCTTACTAGTCAGATATACTCTTGGGCGGTGAATAGGGGGTGTTGAGTCCAGTTCCCTGAGCAAGGAGTAGGTCTTGTCTATTACGTATTGGGTTTATGGAACGGTATCTGAGCTAATTTGAAACCCTTGTTTTATGCATCACCCCACCTCACGTTTCCCGTTTGGCAGCCATAGTGTGTTTTCTAACCGTGTGACTCTGTTCTGTTTTGTAATTCAGTTCAAGGGCAGCGGTTTTTACATTCCCTCTATAAGTGATATCTTATGATAAGTGTCTTTTTCTGTGTGACTTATTGCACTTAGAATCGTCGTACCTAAATCCACTCATCATGCTGCTACTAGCCTTATGACGTTGATTTCATGGCTGAGTGATATTCCATTGTACATAAGGACCACAACTTCTTTATCCATTTTTCTCTTTCCTGGGATATTTAAGGTGTAACGAAGTGGAGGTTCTTGTCAACAGAGCAGCCCTAAACTTTGGGGTGCTTGTGTCTTGCTGATTTTTAGTTTTCCCAATTTATACGCCCATGAGTGGAAGTGCCCTATGCTCTCTAAGCTGAGTTTTGTAAATGTTTCAGGACACACCGTACACTTCTCCAGAGTGGCTGTTGGCAATTTACATCCCGCCCATCAGCGTAGCAAGGCTCCCGTTTCTCCGTGGCCTGTCCTGCATTTCTGGTTTTGACACTTTATTCAGCATGGCCCTTTTGACCGATGGGAAGCGAGACTTCTTTGTAGCGCTGATTTGCCTTTCCAGGTTGCTTGGTTGGCCAAACAGGGCGTATGCGTTTTTTCCTGAATATATTCAGGAAAAAACGCATACGCCCTTTTTGGCCAAGGGCATCATTGTCGAGGTTTTGCCGCTTTTCCTGTGCTTTAAAGGCGATTCGAATCTGCCTCCTGAAATCTGTTTCCTGCAATTTTGCCTTGCTTTCAAATCCTCTTTGTTGCCTTCCCTCAATATATTTGTAGACGAGAGTTATCATTTATAAGTCTGCAGGTTTGTGAATTGCAGTGCCCCTGAGCTCCATTTTTCAACTCGGTCTCTTGGGAGCTGGCCGCAAAAGCGCAGGATTGCTTTAGGCCCTATTCTGCTTCCGGGCGGCAGACTGAGCCTGTGGTTAATTCTTCTTCCTGATGGGAAAATAGAGTGACCTGTGCCTGTCCCAACACCTAGAGCTAGTCTCTCATTGGTTCCCCGTCTTCCCGTTCACCCTCAGTTCAAATTGCCACCTGTATGGAACAGGAGGTTAAAGGTGCTGATTCTCCAAGGAGGGAGATTGCTAGTAAAGCGGCTGGAATGGCGAACCCGAGCACAAGGAGACGAGAAATGAGGTGCGTTTTAGAAACCTTTCCCGATCACTCGGTGGACCATCTTCTGGGTTTCTCATGCATGTTTTCGATATAGGAAGATGCCCTTGAACCTGGAGATTTGGGACCCATGGGATGGGTACCACGCAGTATTACTGTAAAGCGTCTGCGTTTGCTCACCGAACCTCACCAAACCCCTAAGCCCCAAGAGTGTCCACGCTTATGTCTCAATCAGCTGCGGGTCTAGATATGGTCAATCCAGGTGGCATCACAGCGCCTGAACGAATTTTGTAAGAATTTCTCTCCCTTTCACTGTCTTTGTTTCACGGGTTTTTAAAATTAATTGAGTTTTATAATGGGGTTTAGCTGCTTTTCACTGCTGTGTTTATGCAGCTTTACACCCACTTGACTCACTTACAGAGAGATATCAATACATAGGTTTTAAGATTCTTACTAGTCAGATATACTCATGGGCGGTGAATAGGGGGTGTTGAGTCCAGCTCCCTGAGCAAGGAGTAGGTCTTGTCTATTACGTATTGGGTTTATGGAACGGTATCTGAGCTAATTTGAAACCCTTGTTTTATGCATCACCCCACCTCACCTTTGCCGTTAGGCAGCCGTAGTGTGTTTTCTAACCGTGTGACTCTGTTCTGTTTTGTAATTCAGTTCAAGGGCAGCGGTTTTTACATTCCCTCTATAGGTGATATCTTATGATAAGTGTCTTTTTCTGTGTGACTTATTTGACTTAGAATCGTCGTACCTAAATCCACTCATCATGCTGCTACTAGCCTTATGACGTTGATTTCATGGCTGAGTGATATTCCATTGTACATAAGGACCACAACTTCTTTATCCATTTTTCTCTTTCCTGGGATATTTAAGGTGTAACGAAGTGGAGGTTCTTGTCAACAGAGCAGCCCTAAACTTTGGGGTGCTTGTGTCTTGCTGATTTTTAGTTTTCCCAATTTATACACCCATGAGTGGAAGTGCCCTATGCTCTCTAAGCTGAGTTTTGTAAATGTTTCAGGACACACCGTACACTTCTCCAGAGTGGCTGTTGGCAATTTACATCCCGCCCATCAGCGTAGCAAGGCTCCCGTTTCTCCGTGGCCTGTCCTGCATTTCTGGTTTTGACACTTTATTCAGCATGGCCCTTTTGACCGATGGGAAGCGAGACTTCTTTGTAGCGCTGATTTGCCTTTCCAGGTTGCTTGGTTGGCCAAACAGGGCGTATGCGTTTTTTCCTGAATATATTCAGGAAAAAACGCATACGCCCTTTTTGGCCAAGGGCATCATTGTCGAGGTTTTGCCGCTTTTCCTGTGCTTTAAAGGCGATTCGAATCTGCCTCCTGAAATCTGTTTCCTGCAATTCTGCCTTGCTTTCAAATCCTCTTTGTTGCCTTCCCTCAATATATTTGTAGACGAGAGTTATCATTTATAAGTCTGCAGGTTTGTGAATTGCAGTGCCCCTGAGCTCCATTTTTCAACTCGCTCTCTTGGGAGCTGGCCGCAAAAGCGCAGGATTGCTTTAGGCCCTATTCTGCTTCCGGGCGGCAGACTGAGCCTGTGGTTAATTCTTCTTCCTGATGGGAAAATAGAGTGACCTGTGCCTGTCCCAACACCTAGAGCTAGTCTCTCATTGGTTCCCCGTCTTCCCGTTCATCCTCAGTTCAAATTGCCACCTGTATGGAACAGGAGGTTAAAGGTGCTGATTCTCCAAGGAGGGAGATTGCTAGTAAAGCGGCTGGAATGGCGAACCCGAGCACAAGGAGACGAGAAATGAAGTGCGTTTTAGAAACCTTTCCCGATCACTCGGTGGACCATCTTCTGGGTTTCTCATGCATGTTTTCGATGTAGGAAGATGCCCTTGAACCTGGAGATTTGGGACCCATGGGATGGGTACCACGCAGTATTACTTTAAAGCGTCTGCGTTTGCTCACCGAACCTCACCAAACCCCTCAGCCCCAAGAGTGTCCACCCTTATGTCTCAATCAGCTGCGGGTCTAGATATGGTCAATCCAGGTGGCATCACAGCGCCTGAACGAATTTTGTAAGAATTTCTCTCCCTTTCACTGTCTTTGTTTCACGGGTTTTTAAAATTAATTGAGTTTTATAATGGGGTTTAGCTGCTTTTCACTGCTGTGTTTATGCAGCTTTACACCCACTTGACTCACTTACAGAGAGATATCAATACATAGGTTTTAAGATTCTTACTAGTCAGATATACTCTTGGGCGGTGAATAGGGGGTGTTGAGTCCAGTTCCCTGAGCAAGGAGTAGGTCTTGTCTATTACGTATTGGGTTTATGGAACGGTATCTGAGCTAATTTGAAACCCTTGTTTTATGCATCACCCCACCTCACGTTTCCCGTTTGGCAGCCATAGTGTGTTTTCTAACCGTGTGACTCTGTTCTGTTTTGTAATTCAGTTCAAGGGCAGCGGTTTTTACATTCCCTCTATAAGTGATATCTTATGATAAGTGTCTTTTTCTGTGTGACTTATTGCACTTAGAATCGTCGTACCTAAATCCACTCATCATGCTGCTACTAGCCTTATGACGTTTATTTCATGGCTGAGTGATATTCCATTGTACATAAGGACCACAACTTCTTTATCCATTTTTCTCTTTCCTGGGATATTTAAGGTGTAACGAAGTGGAGGTTCTTGTCAACAGAGCAGCCCTAAACTTTGGGGTGCTTGTGTCTTGCTGATTTTTAGTTTTCCCAATTTATACGCCCATGAGTGGAAGTGCCCTATGCTCTCTAAGCTGAGTTTTGTAAATGTTTCAGGACACACCGTACACTTCTCCAGAGTGGCTGTTGGCAATTTACATCCCGCCCATCAGCGTAGCAAGGCTCCCGTTTCTCCGTGGCCTGTCCTGCATTTCTGGTTTTGACACTTTATTCAGCATGGCCCTTTTGACCGATGGGAAGCGAGACTTCTTTGTAGCGCTGATTTGCCTTTCCAGGTTGCTTGGTTGGCCAAACAGGGCGTATGCGTTTTTTCCTGAATATATTCAGGAAAAAACGCATACGCCCTGTTTGGCCAAGGGCATCATTGTCGAGGTTTTGCCGCTTTTCCTGTGCTTTAAAGGCGATTCGAATCTGCCTCCTGAAATCTGTTTCCTGCAATTCTGCCTTGCTTTCAAATCCTCTTTGTTGCCTTCCCTCAATATATTTGTAGACGAGAGTTATCATTTATAAGTCTGCAGGTTTGTGAATTGCAGTGCCCCTGAGCTCCATTTTTCAACTCGCTCTCTTGGGAGCTGTCCGCAAAAGCGCAGGATTGCTTTAGGCCCTATTCTGCTTCCGGGCGGCAGACTGAGCCTGTGGTTAATTCTTCTTCCTGATGGGAAAATAGAGTGACCTGTGCCTGTCCCAACACCTAGAGCTAGTCTCTCATTGGTTCCCCGTCTTCCCGTTCACCCTCAGTTCAAATTGCCACCTGTATGGAACAGGAGGTTAAAGGTGCTGATTCTCCAAGGAGGGAGATTGCTAGTAAAGCGGCTGGAATGGCGAACCCGAGCACAAGGAGACGAGAAATGAGGTGCGTTTTAGAAACCTTTCCCGATCACTCGGTGGACCATCTTCTGGGTTTCTCATGCATATTTTCGATGTAGGAAGATGCCCTTGAACCTGGAGATTTGGGACCCATGGGATGGGTACCACGCAGTATTACTTTAAAGCGTCTGCGTTTGCTCACCGAACCTCACCAAACCCCTCAGCCCCAAGAGTGTACACCCTTATGTCTCAATCAGCTGCGGGTCTAGATATGGTCAATCCAGGTGGCATCACAGCGCCTGAACGAATTTTGTAAGAATTTCTCTCCCTTTCACTGTCTTTGTTTCACGGGTTTTTTAAATTAATTGAGTTTTATAATGGGGTTTAGCTGCTTTTCACTGCTGTGTTTATGCAGCTTTACACCCACTTGACTCACTTACAGAGAGATATCAATACATAGGTTTTAAGATTCTTACTAGTCAGATATACTTTTGGGCGGTGAATAGGGGGTGTTGAGTCCAGTTCCCTGAGCAAGGAGTAGGTCTTGTCTATTACATATTGGGTTTATGGAACGGTATCTGAGCTAATTTGAAACCCTTGTTTTATGCATCACCCCACCTCACCTTTGCTGTTAGGCAGCCATAGTGTGTTTTCTAACCGTGTGACTCTGTTCTGTTTTGTAATTCAGTTCAAGGGCAGCGGTTTTTACATTCCCTCTATAGGTGATATCTTATGATAAGTGTCTTTTTCTGTGTGACTTATTTGACTTAGAATCGTCGTACCTAAATCCACTCATCATGCTGCTACTAGCCTTATGACGTTGATTTCATGGCTGAGTGATATTCCATTGTACATAAGGACCACAACTTCTTTATCCATTTTTCTCTTTCCTGGGATATTTAAGGTGTAACGAAGTGGAGGTTCTTGTCAACAGAGCAGCCCTAAACTTTGGGGTGCTTGTGTCTTGCTGATTTTTAGTTTTCCCAATTTATACGCCCATGAGTGGAAGTGCCCTATGCTCTCTAAGCTGAGTTTTGTAAATGTTTCAGGACACACCGTACACTTCTCCAGAGTGGCTGTTGGCAATTTACATCCCGCCCATCAGCGTAGCAAGGCTCCCGTTTCTCCGTGGCCTGTCCTGCATTTCTGGTTTTGACACTTTATTCAGCATGGCCCTTTTGACCGATGGGAAGCGAGACTTCTTTGTAGCGCTGATTTGCCTTTCCAGGTTGCTTGGTTGGCCAAAAAGGGCGTATGCGTTTTTTCCTGAATATATTCAGGAAAAAACGCATACGCCCTTTTTGGCCAAGGGCATCATTGTCGAGGTTTTGCCGCTTTTCCTGTGCTTTAAAGGCGATTCGAATCTGCCTCCTGAAATCTGTTTCCTGCAATTCTGCCTTGCTTTCAAATCCTCTTTGTTGCCTTCCCTCAATATATTTGTAGACGAGAGTTATCATTTATAAGTCTGCAGGTTTGTGAATTGCAGTGCCCCTGAGCTCCATTTTTCAACTCGCTCTCTTGGGAGCTGGCCGCAAAAGCGCAGGATTGCTTTAGGCCCTATTCTGCTTCCGGGCGGCAGACTGAGCCTGTGGTTAATTCTTCTTCCTGATGGGAAAATAGAGTGACCTGTGCCTGTCCCAACACCTAGAGCTAGTCTCTCATTGGTTCCCCCTCTTCCCGTTCACCCTCAGGACAAATTGCAACCTGTATGGAACAGGAGGTTAAAGGTGCCGATTCTCCAAGGAGGGAGTTTGCTAGTAAAGCGGCTGGAATGGCGAACCCGAGCACAAGGAGATGAGAAATGAGGTGCCTTTTAGAAACCTTTCCCGATCACTCGGTGGACCATCTTCTGGGTTTCTCATGCATGTTTTCGATGTAGGAAGATGCCCTTGAACCTGGAGATTTGGGACCCATGGGATGGGTACCACGCAGTATTACTTTAAAGCGTCTGCGTTTGCTCACCCAACCTCACCAAACCTCTCAGCCCCAAGAGTGTCCACCCTTATGTCTCAATCAGCTGCGGGTCTAGATATGGTCAATCCAGGTGGCATCACAGCGCCTGAACGAATTTTGTAAGAATTTCTCTCCCTTTCACTGTCTTTGTTTCACGGGTTTTTAAAATTAATTGAGTTTTATAATGGGGTTTAGCTGCTTTTCACTGCTGTGTTTATGCAGCTTTACACCCACTTGACTCACTTACAGAGAGATATCAATACATAGGTTTTAAGATTATTACTAGTCAGATATACTTTTGGGCGGTGAATAGGGGGTGTTGAGTCCAGTTCCCTGAGCAAGGAGTAGGTCTTGTCTATTACATATTGGGTTTATGGAACGGTATCTGAGCTAATTTGAAACCCTTGTTTTATGCATCACCCCACCTCACCTTTGCTGTTAGGCAGCCATAGTGTGTTTTCTAACCGTGTGACTCTGTTCTGTTTTGTAATTCAGTTCAAGGGCAGCGGTTTTTACATTCCCTCTATAGGTGATATCTTATGATAAGTGTCTTTTTCTGTGTGACTTATTTGACTTAGAATCGTCGTACCTAAATCCACTCATCATGCTGCTACTAGCCTTATGACGTTGATTTCATGGCTGAGTGATATTCCATTGTACATAAGGACCACAACTTCTTTATCCATTTTTCTCTTTCCTGGGATATTTAAGGTGTAACGAAGTGGAGGTTCTTGTCAACAGAGCAGCCCTAAACTTTGGGGTGCTTGTGTCTTGCTGATTTTTAGTTTTCCCAATTTATACGCCCATGAGTGGAAGTGCCCTATGCTCTCTAAGCTGAGTTTTGTAAATGTTTCAGGACACACCGTACACTTCTCCAGAGTGGCTGTTGGCAATTTACATCCCGCCCATCAGCGTAGCAAGGCTCCCGTTTCTCCGTGGCCTGTCCTGCATTTCTGGTTTTGACACTTTATTCAGCATGGCCCTTTTGACCGATGGGAAGCGAGACTTCTTTGTAGCGCTGATTTGCCTTTCCAGGTTGCTTGGTTGGCCAAAAAGGGCGTATGCGTTTTTTCCTGAATATATTCAGGAAAAAACGCATACGCCCTTTTTGGCCAAGGGCATCATTGTCGAGGTTTTGCCGCTTTTCCTGTGCTTTAAAGGCGATTCGAATCTGCCTCCTGAAATCTGTTTCCTGCAATTCTGCCTTGCTTTCAAATCCTCTTTGTTGCCTTCCCTCAATATATTTGTAGACGAGAGTTATCATTTATAAGTCTGCAGGTTTGTGAATTGCAGTGCCCCTGAGCTCCATTTTTCAACTCGCTCTCTTGGGAGCTGGCCGCAAAAGCGCAGGATTGCTTTAGGCCCTATTCTGCTTCCGGGCGGCAGACTGAGCCTGTGGTTAATTCTTCTTCCTGATGGGAAAATAGAGTGACCTGTGCCTGTCCCAACACCTAGAGCTAGTCTCTCATTGGTTCCCCGTCTTCCCGTTCATCCTCAGTTCAAATTGCCACCTGTATGGAACAGGAGGTTAAAGGTGCTGATTCTCCAAGGAGGGAGATTGCTAGTAAAGCGGCTGGAATGGCGAACCCGAGCACAAGGAGACGAGAAATGAAGTGCGTTTTAGAAACCTTTCCCGATCACTCGGTGGACCATCTTCTGGGTTTCTCATGCATGTTTTCGATGTAGGAAGATGCCCTTGAACCTGGAGATTTGGGACCCATGGGATGGGTACCACGCAGTATTACTTTAAAGCGTCTGCGTTTGCTCACCGAACCTCACCAAACCCCTCAGCCCCAAGAGTGTCCACCCTTATGTCTCAATCAGCTGCGGGTCTAGATATGGTCAATCCAGGTGGCATCACAGCGCCTGAACGAATTTTGTAAGAATTTCTCTCCCTTTCACTGTCTTTGTTTCACGGGTTTTTAAAATTAATTGAGTTTTATAATGGGGTTTAGCTGCTTTTCACTGCTGTGTTTATGCAGCTTTACACCCACTTGACTCACTTACAGAGAGATATCAATACATAGGTTTTAAGATTCTTACTAGTCAGATATACTCTTGGGCGGTGAATAGGGGGTGTTGAGTCCAGTTCCCTGAGCAAGGAGTAGGTCTTGTCTATTACGTATTGGGTTTATGGAACGGTATCTGAGCTAATTTGAAACCCTTGTTTTATGCATCACCCCACCTCACGTTTCCCGTTTGGCAGCCATAGTGTGTTTTCTAACCGTGTGACTCTGTTCTGTTTTGTAATTCAGTTCAAGGGCAGCGGTTTTTACATTCCCTCTATAAGTGATATCTTATGATAAGTGTCTTTTTCTGTGTGACTTATTGCACTTAGAATCGTCGTACCTAAATCCACTCATCATGCTGCTACTAGCCTTATGACGTTTATTTCATGGCTGAGTGATATTCCATTGTACATAAGGACCACAACTTCTTTATCCATTTTTCTCTTTCCTGGGATATTTAAGGTGTAACGAAGTGGAGGTTCTTGTCAACAGAGCAGCCCTAAACTTTGGGGTGCTTGTGTCTTGCTGATTTTTAGTTTTCCCAATTTATACGCCCATGAGTGGAAGTGCCCTATGCTCTCTAAGCTGAGTTTTGTAAATGTTTCAGGACACACCGTACACTTCTCCAGAGTGGCTGTTGGCAATTTACATCCCGCCCATCAGCGTAGCAAGGCTCCCGTTTCTCCGTGGCCTGTCCTGCATTTCTGGTTTTGACACTTTATTCAGCATGGCCCTTTTGACCGATGGGAAGCGAGACTTCTTTGTAGCGCTGATTTGCCTTTCCAGGTTGCTTGGTTGGCCAAACAGGGCGTATGCGTTTTTTCCTGAATATATTCAGGAAAAAACGCATACGCCCTGTTTGGCCAAGGGCATCATTGTTGAGGTTTTGCCGCTTTTCCTGTGCTTTAAAGGCGATTCGAATCTGCCTCCTGAAATCTGTTTCCTGCAATTCTGCCTTGCTTTCAAATCCTCTTTGTTGCCTTCCCTCAATATATTTGTAGACGAGAGTTATCATTTATAAGTCTGCAGGTTTGTGAATTGCAGTGCCCCTGAGCTCCATTTTTCAACTCGCTCTCTTGGGAGCTGTCCGCAAAAGCGCAGGATTGCTTTAGGCCCTATTCTGCTTCCGGGCGGCAGACTGAGCCTGTGGTTAATTCTTCTTCCTGATGGGAAAATAGAGTGACCTGTGCCTGTCCCAACACCTAGAGCTAGTCTCTCATTGGTTCCCCGTCTTCCCGTTCACCCTCAGTTCAAATTGCCACCTGTATGGAACAGGAGGTTAAAGGTGCTGATTCTCCAAGGAGGGAGATTGCTAGTAAAGCGGCTGGAATGGCGAACCCGAGCACAAGGAGACGAGAAATGAGGTGCGTTTTAGAAACCTTTCCCGATCACTCGGTGGACCATCTTCTGGGTTTCTCATGCATATTTTCGATGTAGGAAGATGCCCTTGAACCTGGAGATTTGGGACCCATGGGATGGGTACCACGCAGTATTACTTTAAAGCGTCTGCGTTTGCTCACCGAACCTCACCAAACCCCTCAGCCCCAAGAGTGTACACCCTTATGTCTCAATCAGCTGCGGGTCTAGATATGGTCAATCCAGGTGGCATCACAGCGCCTGAACGAATTTTGTAAGAATTTCTCTCCCTTTCACTGTCTTTGTTTCACGGGTTTTTTAAATTAATTGAGTTTTATAATGGGGTTTAGCTGCTTTTCACTGCTGTGTTTATGCAGCTTTACACCCACTTGACTCACTTACAGAGAGATATCAATACATAGGTTTTAAGATTCTTACTAGTCAGATATACTTTCGGGCGGTGAATAGGGGGTGTTGAGTCCAGTTCCCTGAGCAAGGAGTAGGTCTTGTCTATTACATATTGGGTTTATGGAACGGTATCTGAGCTAATTTGAAACCCTTGTTTTATGCATCACCCCACCTCACCTTTGCTGTTAGGCAGCCATAGTGTGTTTTCTAACCGTGTGACTCTGTTCTGTTTTGTAATTCAGTTCAAGGGCAGCGGTTTTTACATTCCCTCTATAGGTGATATCTTATGATAAGTGTCTTTTTCTGTGTGACTTATTTGACTTAGAATCGTCGTACCTAAATCCACTCATCATGCTGCTACTAGCCTTATGACGTTGATTTCATGGCTGAGTGATATTCCATTGTACATAAGGACCACAACTTCTTTATCCATTTTTCTCTTTCCTGGGATATTTAAGGTGTAACGAAGTGGAGGTTCTTGTCAACAGAGCAGCCCTAAACTTTGGGGTGCTTGTGTCTTGCTGATTTTTAGTTTTCCCAATTTATACGCCCATGAGTGGAAGTGCCCTATGCTCTCTAAGCTGAGTTTTGTAAATGTTTCAGGACACACCGTACACTTCTCCAGAGTGGCTGTTGGCAATTTACATCCCGCCCATCAGCGTAGCAAGGCTCCCGTTTCTCCGTGGCCTGTCCTGCATTTCTGGTTTTGACACTTTATTCAGCATGGCCCTTTTGACCGATGGGAAGCGAGACTTCTTTGTAGCGCTGATTTGCCTTTCCAGGTTGCTTGGTTGGCCAAAAAGGGCGTATGCGTTTTTTCCTGAATATATTCAGGAAAAAACGCATACGCCCTTTTTGGCCAAGGGCATCATTGTCGAGGTTTTGCCGCTTTTCCTGTGCTTTAAAGGCGATTCGAATCTGCCTCCTGAAATCTGTTTCCTGCAATTCTGCCTTGCTTTCAAATCCTCTTTGTTGCCTTCCCTCAATATATTTGTAGACGAGAGTTATCATTTATAAGTCTGCAGGTTTGTGAATTGCAGTGCCCCTGAGCTCCATTTTTCAACTCGCTCTCTTGGGAGCTGGCCGCAAAAGCGCAGGATTGCTTTAGGCCCTATTCTGCTTCCGGGCGGCAGACTGAGCCTGTGGTTAATTCTTCTTCCTGATGGGAAAATAGAGTGACCTGTGCCTGTCCCAACACCTAGAGCTAGTCTCTCATTGGTTCCCCCTCTTCCCGTTCACCCTCAGGACAAATTGCAACCTGTATGGAACAGGAGGTTAAAGGTGCTGATTCTCCAAGGAGGGAGTTTGCTAGTAAAGCGGCTGGAATGGCGAACCCGAGCACAAGGAGATGAGAAATGAGGTGCCTTTTAGAAACCTTTCCCGATCACTCGGTGGACCATCTTCTGGGTTTCTCATGCATGTTTTCGATGTAGGAAGATGCCCTTGAACCTGGAGATTTGGGACCCATGGGATGGGTACCACGCAGTATTACTTTAAAGCGTCTGCGTTTGCTCACCCAACCTCACCAAACCTCTCAGCCCCAAGAGTGTCCACCCTTATGTCTCAATCAGCTGCGGGTCTAGATATGGTCAATCCAGGTGGCATCACAGCGCCTGAACGAATTTTGTAAGAATTTCTCTCCCTTTCACTGTCTTTGTTTCACGGGTTTTTAAAATTAATTGAGTTTTATAATGGGGTTTAGCTGCTTTTCACTGCTGTGTTTATGCAGCTTTACACCCACTTGACTCACTTACAGAGAGATATCAATACATAGGTTTTAAGATTATTACTAGTCAGATATACTTTTGGGCGGTGAATAGGGGGTGTTGAGTCCAGTTCCCTGAGCAAGGAGTAGGTCTTGTCTATTACATATTGGGTTTATGGAACGGTATCTGAGCTAATTTGAAACCCTTGTTTTATGCATCACCCCACCTCACCTTTGCTGTTAGGCAGCCATAGTGTGTTTTCTAACCGTGTGACTCTGTTCTGTTTTGTAATTCAGTTCAAGGGCAGCGGTTTTTACATTCCCTCTATAGGTGATATCTTATGATAAGTGTCTTTTTCTGTGTGACTTATTTGACTTACAATCGTCGTACCTAAATCCACTCATCATGCTGCTACTAGCCTTATGACGTTGATTTCATGGCTGAGTGATATTCCATTGTACATAAGGACCACAACTTCTTTATCCATTTTTCTCTTTCCTGGGATATTTAAGGTGTAACGAAGTGGAGGTTCTTGTCAACAGAGCAGCCCTAAACTTTGGGGTGCTTGTGTCTTGCTGATTTTTAGTTTTCCCAATTTATACGCCCATGAGTGGAAGTGCCCTATGCTCTCTAAGCTGAGTTTTGTAAATGTTTCAGGACACACCGTACACTTCTCCAGAGTGGCTGTTGGCAATTTACATCCCGCCCATCAGCGTAGCAAGGCTCCCGTTTCTCCGTGGCCTGTCCTGCATTTCTGGTTTTGACACTTTATTCAGCATGGCCCTTTTGACCGATGGGAAGCGAGACTTCTTTGTAGCGCTGATTTGCCTTTCCAGGTTGCTTGGTTGGCCAAAAAGGGCGTATGCGTTTTTTCCTGAATATATTCAGGAAAAAACGCATACGCCCTTTTTGGCCAAGGGCATCATTGTCGAGGTTTTGCCGCTTTTCCTGTGCTTTAAAGGCGATTCGAATCTGCCTCCTGAAATCTGTTTCCTGCAATTCTGCCTTGCTTTCAAATCCTCTTTGTTGCCTTCCCTCAATATATTTGTAGACGAGAGTTATCATTTATAAGTCTGCAGGTTTGTGAATTGCAGTGCCCCTGAGCTCCATTTTTCAACTCGCTCTCTTGGGAGCTGGCCGCAAAAGCGCAGGATTGCTTTAGGCCCTATTCTGCTTCCGGGCGGCAGACTGAGCCTGTGGTTAATTCTTCTTCCTGATGGGAAAATAGAGTGACCTGTGCCTGTCCCAACACCTAGAGCTAGTCTCTCATTGGTTCGCCCTCTTCCCGTTCACCCTCAGGACAAATTGCAACCTGTATGGAACAGGAGGTTAAAGGTGCTGATTCTCCAAGGAGGGAGATTGCTAGTAAAGCGGCTGGAATGGTGAACCCGAGCACAAGGAGATGAGAAATGAGGTGCCTTTTAGAAACCTTTCCCGATCACTCGGTGGACCATCTTCTGGGTTTCTCATGCATGTTTTCGATGTAGGAAGATGCCCTTGAACCTGGAGATTTGGGACCCATGGGATGGGTACCAGGCAGTATTACTTTAAAGCGTCTGCGTTTGCTCACCGAACCTCACCAAACCCCTCAGCCCCAAGAGTGTCCACCCTTATGTCTCAATCAGCTGCGGGTCTAGATATGGTCAATCCAGGTGGCATCACAGCGCCTGAACGAATTTTGTAAGAATTTCTCTCCCTTTCACTGTCTTTGTTTCACGGGTTTTTAAAATTAATTGAGTTTTATAATGGGGTTTAGCTGCTTTTCACTGCTGTGTTTATGCAGCTTTACACCCACTTGACTCACTTACAGAGAGATATCAATACATAGGTTTTAAGATTCTTACTAGTCAGATATACTCTTGGGCGGTGAATAGGGGGTGTTGAGTCCAGTTCCCTGAGCAAGGAGTAGGTCTTGTCTATTACGTATTGGGTTTATGGAACGGTATCTGAGCTAATTTGAAACCCTTGTTTTATGCATCACCCCACCTCACGTTTTCCGTTTGGCAGCCATAGTGTGTTTTCTAACCGTGTGACTCTGTTCTGTTTTGTAATTCAGTTCAAGGGCAGCGGTTTTTACATTCCCTCTATAAGTGATATCTTATGATAAGTGTCTTTTTCTGTGTGACTTATTGCACTTAGAATCGTCGTACCTAAATCCACTCATCATGCTGCTACTAGCCTTATGACGTTGATTTCATGGCTGAGTGATATTCCATTGTACATAAGGACCACAACTTCTTTATCCATTTTTCTCTTTCCTGGGATATTTAAGGTGTAACGAAGTGGAGGTTCTTGTCAACAGAGCAGCCCTAAACTTTGGGGTGCTTGTGTCTTGCTGATTTTTAGTTTTCCCAATTTATACGCCCATGAATGGAAGTGCCCTATGCTCTCTAAGCTGAGTTTTGTAAATATTTCAGGACACACCGTACACTTCTCCAGAGTGGCTGTTGGCAATTTACATCCCGCCCATCAGCGTAGCAAGGCTCCCGTTTCTCCGTGGCCTGTCCTGCATTTCTGGTTTTGACACTTTATTCAGCATGGCCCTTTTGACCGATGGGAAGCGAGACTTCTTTGTAGCGCTGATTTGCCTTTCCAGGTTGCTTGGTTGGCCAAACAGGGCGTATGCGTTTTTTCCTGAATATATTCAGGAAAAAACGCATACGCCCTTTTTGGCCAAGGGCATCATTGTCGAGGTTTTGCCGCTTTTCCTGTGCTTTAAAGGCGATTCGAATCTGCCTCCTGAAATCTGTTTCCTGCAATTCTGCCTTGCTTTCAAATCCTCTTTGTTGCCTTCCCTCAATATATTTGTAGACGAAAGTTATCATTTATAAGTCTGCAGGTTTGTGAATTGCAGTGCCCCTGAGCTCCATTTTTCAACTCGCTCTCTTGGGAGCTGGCCGCAAAAGCGCATGATTGCTTTAGGCCCTATTCTGCTTCCGGGCGGCAGACTGAGCCTGTGGTTAATTCTTCTTCCTGATGGGAAAATAGAGTGACCTGTGCCTGTCCCAACACGTAGAGCTAGTCTCTCATTGGTTCCCCCTCTTCCCGTTCACCCTCAGGACAAATTGCAACCTGTATGGAACAGGAGGTTAAAGGTGCTGATTCTCCAAGGAGGGAGATTGCTAGTAAAGCGGCTGGAATGGCGAACCCGAGCACAAGGAGACGAGAAATGAGGTGCGTTTTAGAAACCTTTCCCGATCACTCGGTGGACCATCTTCTGGGTTTCTCATGCATGTTTTTGATGTAGGAAGATGCCCTTGAACCTGGAGATTTGGGACCCATGGGATGGGTACCACGCAGTATTACTTTAAAGCGTCTGCGTTTGCTCACCGAACCTCACCAAACCCCTCAGCCCCAAGAGTGTCCACCCTTATGTCTCAATCAGCTGCGGGTCTAGATATGGTCAATCCAGGTGGCATCACAGAGCCTGAACGAATTTTGTAAGAATTTCTCTCCCTTTCACTGTCTTTGTTTCACGGGTTTTTAAAATTAATTGAGTTTTATAATGGGGTTTAGCTGCTTTTCACTGCTGTGTTTATGCAGCTTTACACCCACTTGACTCACTTACAGAGAGATATCAATACATAAGTTTTAAGATTCTTACTAGTCAGATATACTCTTGGGCGGTGAATAGGGGGTGTTGAGTCCAGTTCCCTGAGCAAGGAGTAGGTCTTGTCTATTACATATTGGGTTTATGGAACGGTATCTGAGCTAATTTGAAACCCTTGTTTTATGCATCACCCCACCTCACCTTTGCCGTTAGGCAGCCATAGTGTGTTTTCTAACCGTGTGACTCTGTTCTGTTTTGTAATTCAGTTCAAGGGCAGTGGTTTTTACATTCCCTCTATAGGTGATATCTTATGATAAGTGTCTTTTTCTGTGTGACTTATTTGACTTAGAATCGTCGTACCTAAATCCACTCATCATGCTGCTACTAGCCTTATGACGTTGATTTCATGGCTGAGTGATATTCCATTGTACATAAGGACCACAACTTCTTTATCCATTTTTCTCTTTCCTGGGATATTTAAGGTGTAACGAAGTGGAGGTTCTTGTCAACAGAGCAGCCCTAAACTTTGGGGTGCTTGTGTCTTGCTGATTTTTAGTTTTCCCAATTTATACGCCCATGAGTGGAAGTGCCCTATGCTCTCTAAGCTGAGTTTTGTAAATGTTTCAGGACACACCGTACACTTCTCCAGAGTGGCTGTTGGCAATTTACATCCCGCCCATCAGCGTAGCAAGGCTCCCGTTTCTCCGTGGCCTGTCCTGCATTTCTGGTTTTGACACTTTATTCAGCATGGCCCTTTTGACCGATGGGAAGCGAGACTTCTTTGTAGCGCTGATTTGCCTTTCCAGGTTGCTTGGTTGGCCAAAAAGGGCGTATGCGTTTTTTCCTGAATATATTCAGGAAAAAACGCATACGCCCTGTTTGGCCAAGGGCATCATTGTCGAGGTTTTGCCGCTTTTCCTGTGCTTTAAAGGCGATTCGAATCTGCCTCCTGAAATCTGTTTCCTGCAATTCTGCCTTGCTTTCAAATCCTCTTTGTTGCCTTCCCTCAATATATTTGTAGATGAGAGTTATCATTTATAAGTCTGCAGGTTTGTGAATTGCAGTGCCCCTGAGCTCCATTTTTCAACTCGCTCTCTTGGGAGCTGGCCGCAAAAGCGCAGGATTGCTTTAGGCCCTATTCTGCTTCCGGGCGGCAGACTGAGCCTGTGGTTAATTCTTCTTCCTGATGGGAAAATAGAGTGACCTGTGCCTGTCCCAACACCTAGAGCTAGTCTCTCATTGGTTCCCCATCTTCCCGTTCACCCTCAGTTCAAATTGCCACCTGTATGGAACAGGAGGTTAAAGGTGCTGATTCTCCAAGGAGGGAGATTGCTAGTAAAGCGGCTGGAATGGCGAACCCGAGCACAAGGAGACGAGAAATGAGGTGCGTTTTAGAAACCTTTCCCGATCACTCGGTGGACCATCTTCTGGGTTTCTCATGCATGTTTTCGATGTAGGAAGATGCCCTTGAACCTGGAGATTTGGGACCCATGGGATGGGTACCACGCAGTATTACTGTAAAGCGTCTGCGTTTGCTCACCGAACCTCACCAAACCCCTCAGCCCCAAGAGTGTCCACCCTTATGTCTCAATCAGCTGCGGGTCTAGATATGGTCAATCCAGGTGGCATCACAGCGCCTGAACGAATTTTGTAAGAATTTCTCTCCCTTTCACTGTCTTTGTTTCACGGGTTTTTAAAATTAATTGAGTTTTATAATGGGGTTTAGCTGCTTTTCACTGCTGTGTTTATGCAGCTTTACACCCACTTGACTCACTTACAGAGAGATATCAATACATAGGTTTTAAGATTCTTACTAGTCAGATATACTCTTGGGCGGTGAATAGGGGGTGTTGAGTCCAGTTCCCTGAGCAAGGAGTAGGTCTTGTCTATTACGTATTGGGTTTATGGAACGGTATCTGAGCTAATTTGAAACCCTTGTTTTATGCATCACCCCACCTCACGTTTTCCGTTTGGCAGCCATAGTGTGTTTTCTAACCGTGTGACTCTGTTCTGTTTTGTAATTCAGTTCAAGGGCAGCGGTTTTTACATTCCCTCTATAAGTGATATCTTATGATAAGTGTCTTTTTCTGTGTGACTTATTGCACTTAGAATCGTCGTACCTAAATCCACTCATCATGCTGCTACTAGCCTTATGACGTTGATTTCATGGCTGAGTGATATTCCATTGTACATAAGGACCACAACTTCTTTATCCATTTTTCTCTTTCCTGGGATATTTAAGGTGTAACGAAGTGGAGGTTCTTGTCAACAGAGCAGCCCTAAACTTTGGGGTGCTTGTGTCTTGCTGATTTTTAGTTTTCCCAATTTATACGCCCATGAATGGAAGTGCCCTATGCTCTCTAAGCTGAGTTTTGTAAATATTTCAGGACACACCGTACACTTCTCCAGAGTGGCTGTTGGCAATTTACATCCCGCCCATCAGCGTAGCAAGGCTCCCGTTTCTCCGTGGCCTGTCCTGCATTTCTGGTTTTGACATTTTATTCAGCATGGCCCTTTTGACCGATGGGAAGCGAGACTTCTTTGTAGCGCTGATTTGCCTTTCCAGGTTGCTTGGTTGGCCAAACAGGGCGTATGCGTTTTTTCCTGAATATATTCAGGAAAAAACGCATACGCCCTTTTTGGCCAAGGGCATCATTGTCGAGGTTTTGCCGCTTTTCCTGTGCTTTAAAGGCGATTCGAATCTGCCTCCTGAAATCTGTTTCCTGCAATTCTGCCTTGCTTTCAAATCCTCTTTGTTGCCTTCCCTCAATATATTTGTAGACGAAAGTTATCATTTATAAGTCTGCAGGTTTGTGAATTGCAGTGCCCCTGAGCTCCATTTTTCAACTCGCTCTCTTGGGAGCTGGCCGCAAAAGCGCATGATTGCTTTAGGCCCTATTCTGCTTCCGGGCGGCAGACTGAGCCTGTGGTTAATTCTTCTTCCTGATGGGAAAATAGAGTGACCTGTGCCTGTCCCAACACGTAGAGCTAGTCTCTCATTGGTTCCCCCTCTTCCCGTTCACCCTCAGGACAAATTGCAACCTGTATGGAACAGGAGGTTAAAGGTGCTGATTCTCCAAGGAGGGAGATTGCTAGTAAAGCGGCTGGAATGGCGAACCCGAGCACAAGGAGACGAGAAATGAGGTGCGTTTTAGAAACCTTTCCCGATCACTCGGTGGACCATCTTCTGGGTTTCTCATGCATGTTTTCGATGTAGGAAGATGCCCTTGAACCTGGAGATTTGGGACCCATGGGATGGGTACCACGCAGTATTACTTTAAAGCGTCTGCGTTTGCTCACCGAACCTCACCAAACCCCTCAGCCCCAAGAGTGTCCACCCTTATGTCTCAATCAGCTGCGGGTCTAGATATGGTCAATCCAGGTGGCATCACAGCGCCTGAACGAATTTTGTAAGAATTTCTCTCCCTTTCACTGTCTTTGTTTCACGGGTTTTTAAAATTAATTGAGTTTTATAATGGGGTTTAGCTGCTTTTCACTGCTGTGTTTATGCAGCTTTACACCCACTTGACTCACTTACAGAGAGATATCAATACATAAGTTTTAAGATTCTTACTAGTCAGATATACTCTTGGGCGGTGAATAGGGGGTGTTGAGTCCAGTTCCCTGAGCAAGGAGTAGGTCTTGTCTATTACATATTGGGTTTATGGAACGGTATCTGAGCTAATTTGAAACCCTTGTTTTATGCATCACCCCACCTCACCTTTGCCGTTAGGCAGCCATAGTGTGTTTTCTAACCGTGTGACTCTGTTCTGTTTTGTAATTCAGTTCAAGGGCAGTGGTTTTTACATTCCCTCTATAGGTGATATCTTATGATAAGTGTCTTTTTCTGTGTGACTTATTTGACTTAGAATCGTCGTACCTAAATCCACTCATCATGCTGCTACTAGCCTTATGACGTTGATTTCATGGCTGAGTGATATTCCATTGTACATAAGGACCACAACTTCTTTATCCATTTTTCTCTTTCCTGGGATATTTAAGGTGTAACGAAGTGGAGGTTCTTGTCAACAGAGCAGCCCTAAACTTTGGGGTGCTTGTGTCTTGCTGATTTTTAGTTTTCCCAATTTATACGCCCATGAGTGGAAGTGCCCTATGCTCTCTAAGCTGAGTTTTGTAAATGTTTCAGGACACACCGTACACTTCTCCAGAGTGGCTGTTGGCAATTTACATCCCGCCCATCAGCGTAGCAAGGCTCCCGTTTCTCCGTGGCCTGTCCTGCATTTCTGGTTTTGACACTTTATTCAGCATGGCCCTTTTGACCGATGGGAAGCGAGACTTCTTTGTAGCGCTGATTTGCCTTTCCAGGTTGCTTGGTTGGCCAAACAGGGCGTATGCGTTTTTTCCTGAATATATTCAGGAAAAAACGCATACGCCCTGTTTGGCCAAGGGCATCATTGTCGAGGTTTTGCCGCTTTTCCTGTGCTTTAAAGGCGATTCGAATCTGCCTCCTGAAATCTGTTTCCTGCAATTCTGCCTTGCTTTCAAATCCTCTTTGTTGCCTTCCCTCAATATATTTGTAGATGAGAGTTATCATTTATAAGTCTGCAGGTTTGTGAATTGCAGTGCCCCTGAGCTCCATTTTTCAACTCGCTCTCTTGGGAGCTGGCCGCAAAAGCGCAGGATTGCTTTAGGCCCTATTCTGCTTCCGGGCGGCAGACTGAGCCTGTGGTTAATTCTTCTTCCTGATGGGAAAATAGAGTGACCTGTGCCTGTCCCAACACCTAGAGCTAGTCTCTCATTGGTTCCCCATCTTCCCGTTCACCCTCAGTTCAAATTGCCACCTGTATGGAACAGGAGGTTAAAGGTGCTGATTCTCCAAGGAGGGAGATTGCTAGTAAAGCGGCTGGAATGGCGAACCCGAGCACAAGGAGACGAGAAATGAGGTGCGTTTTAGAAACCTTTCCCGATCACTCGGTGGACCATCTTCTGGGTTTCTCATGCATGTTTTCGATGTAGGAAGATGCCCTTGAACCTGGAGATTTGGGACCCATGGGATGGGTACCACGCAGTATTACTGTAAAGCGTCTGCGTTTGCTCACCGAACCTCACCAAACCCCTCAGCCCCAAGAGTGTCCACCCTTATGTCTCAATCAGCTGCGGGTCTAGATATGGTCAATCCAGGTGGCATCACAGCGCCTGAACGAATTTTGTAAGAATTTCTCTCCCTTTCACTGTCTTTGTTTCACGGGTTTTTAAAATTAATTGAGTTTTATAATGGGGTTTAGCTGCTTTTCACTGCTGTGTTTATGCAGCTTTACACCCACTTGACTCACTTACAGAGAGATATCAATACATAGGTTTTAAGATTCTTACTAGTCAGATATACTCTTGGGCGGTGAATAGGGGGTGTTGAGTCCAGTTCCCTGAGCAAGGAGTAGGTCTTGTCTATTACGTATTGGGTTTATGGAACGGTATCTGAGCTAATTTGAAACCCTTGTTTTATGCATCACCCCACCTCACCTTTCCCGTTAGGCAGCCATAGTGTGTTTTCTAACCGTATGACTCTGTTCTGTTTTGTAATTCAGTTCAAGGGCAGCGGTTTTTACTTTCCCTCTATAGGTGATATCTTATGATAAGTGTCTTTTTCTGTGTGACTTATTTGACTTAGAATCGTCGTACCTAAATCCACTCATCATGCTGCTACTAGCCTTATGACGTTGATTTCATGGCTGAGTGATATTCCATTGTACATAAGGACCACAACTTCTTTATCCATTTTTCTCTTTCCTGGGATATTTAAGGTGTAACGAAGTGGAGGTTCTTGTCAACAGAGCAGCCCTAAACTTTGGGGTGCTTGTGTCTTGCTGATTTTTAGTTTTCCCAATTTATACGCCCATGAGTGGAAGTGCCCTATGCTCTCTAAGCTGAGATTTGTAAATGTTTCAGGACACACCGTACACTTCTCCAGAGTGGCTGTTGGCAATTTACATCCCGCCCATCAGCGTAGCAAGGCTCCCGTTTCTCCGTGGCCTGTCCTGCATTTCTGGTTTTGACACTTTATTCAGCATGGCCCTTTTGACCGATGGGAAGCGAGACTTCTTTGTAGCGCTGATTTGCCTTTCCAGGTTGCTTGGTTGGCCAAAAAGGGCGTATGCGTTTTTTCCTGAATATATTCAGGAAAAAACGCATACGCCCTTTTTGGCCAAGGGCATCATTGTCGAGGTTTTGCCGCTTTTCCTGTGCTTTAAAGGTGATTCTAATCTGCCTCCTGAAATCTGTTTCCTGCAATTCTGCCTTGCTTTCAAATCCTCTTTGTTGCCTTCCCTCAATATATTTGTAGACGAGAGTTATCATTTATAAGTCTGCAGGTTTGTGAATTGCAGTGCCCCTGAGCTCCATTTTTCAACTCGCTCTCTTGGGAGCTGGCCGCAAAAGCGCAGGATTGCTTTAGGCCCTATTCTGCTTCCGGGCGGCAGACTGAGCCTGTGGTTAATTCTTCTTCCTGATGGGAAAATAGAGTGACCTGTGCCTGTCCCAACACCTAGAGCTAGTCTCTCATTGGTTCCCCATCTTCCCGTTCACCCTCAGTTCAAATTGCCACCTGTATGGAACAGGAGGTTAAAGGTGCTGATTCTCCAAGGAGGGAGATTGCTAGTAAAGCGGCTGGAATGGCGAACCCGAGCACAAGGAGACGAGAAATGAGGTGCGTTTTAGAAACCTTTCCCGATCACTCGGTGGACCATCTTCTGGGTTTCTCATGCATGTTTTCGATGTAGGAAGATGCCCTTGAACCTGGAGATTTGGGACCCATGGGATGGGTACCACGCAGTATTACTGTAAAGCGTCTGCGTTTGCTCACCGAACCTCACCAAACCCCTCAGCCCCAAGAGTGTCCACCCTTATGTCTCAATCAGCTGCGGGTCTAGATATGGTCAATCCACGTGGCATCACAGCGCCTGAACGAATTTTGTAAGAATTTCTCTCCCTTTCACTGTCTTTGTTTCACGGGTTTTTAAAATTAATTGAGTTTTATAATGGGGTTTAGCTGCTTTTCACTGCTGTGTTTATGCAGCTTTACACCCACTTGACTCACTTACAGAGAGATATCAATACATAGGTTTTAAGATTCTTACTAGTCAGATATACTCTTGGGCGGTGAATAGGGGGTGTTGAGTCCAGTTCCCTGAGCAAGGAGTAGGTCTTGTCTATTACGTATTGGGTTTATGGAACGGTATCTGAGCTAATTTGAAACCCTTGTTTTATGCATCACCCCACCTCACCTTTCCCGTTAGGCAGCCATAGTGTGTTTTCTAACCGTATGACTCTCTTCTGTTTTGTAATTCAGTTCATGGGCAGCGGTTTTTACTTTCCCTCTATAGGTGATATCTTATGATAAGTGTCTTTTTCTGTGTGACTTATTTGACTTAGAATCGTCGTACCTAAATCCACTCATCATGCTGCTACTAGCCTTATGACGTTGATTTCATGGCTGAGTGATATTCCATTGTACATAAGGACCACAACTTCTTTATCCATTTTTCTCTTTCCTGGGATATTTAAGGTGTAACGAAGTGGAGGTTCTTGTCAACAGAGCAGCCCTAAACTTTGGGGTGCTTGTGTCTTGCTGATTTTTAGTTTTCCCAATTTATACGCCCATGAGTGGAAGTGCCCTATGCTCTCTAAGCTGAGATTTGTAAATGTTTCAGGACACACCGTACACTTCTCCAGAGTGGCTGTTGGCAATTTACATCCCGCCCATCAGCGTAGCAAGGCTCCCGTTTCTCCGTGGCCTGTCCTGCATTTCTGGTTTTGACACTTTATTCAGCATGGCCCTTTTGACCGATGGGAAGCGAGACTTCTTTGTAGCGCTGATTTGCCTTTCCAGGTTGCTTGGTTGGCCAAAAAGGGCGTATGCGTTTTTTCCTGAATATATTCAGGAAAAAACGCATACGCCCTTTTTGGCCAAGGGCATCATTGTCGAGGTTTTGCCGCTTTTCCTGTGCTTTAAAGGTGATTCTAATCTGCCTCCTGAAATCTGTTTCCTGCAATTCTGCCTTGCTTTCAAATCCTCTTTGTTGCCTTCCCTCAATATATTTGTAGACGAGAGTTATCATTTATAAGTCTGCAGGTTTGTGAATTGCAGTGCCCCTGAGCTCCATTTTTCAACTCGCTCTCTTGGGAGCTGGCCGCAAAAGCGCAGGATTGCTTTAGGCCCTATTCTGCTTCCGGGCGGCAGACTGAGCCTGTGGTTAATTCTTCTTCCTGATGGGAAAATAGAGTGACCTGTGCCTGTCCCAACACCTAGAGCTAGTCTCTCATTGGTTCCCCATCTTCCCGTTCACCCTCAGTTCAAATTGCCACCTGTATGGAACAGGAGGTTAAAGGTGCTGATTCTCCAAGGAGGGAGATTGCTAGTAAAGCGGCTGGAATGGCGAACCCGAGCACAAGGAGACGAGAAATGAGGTGCGTTTTAGAAACCTTTCCCGATCACTCGGTGGACCATCTTCTGGGTTTCTCATGCATGTTTTCGATGTAGGAAGATGCCCTTGAACCTGGAGATTTGGGACCCATGGGATGGGTACCACGCAGTATTACTGTAAAGCGTCTGCGTTTGCTCACCGAACCTCACCAAACCCCTCAGCCCCAAGAGTGTCCACCCTTATGTCTCAATCAGCTGCGGGTCTAGATATGGTCAATCCAGGTGGCATCACAGCGCCTGAACGAATTTTGTAAGAATTTCTCTCCCTTTCACTGTCTTTGTTTCACGGGTTTTTAAAATTAATTGAGTTTTATAATGGGGTTTAGCTGCTTTTCACTGCTGTGTTTATGCAGCTTTACACCCACTTGACTCACTTACAGAGAGATATCAATACATAGGTTTTAAGATTCTTACTAGTCAGATATACTCTTGGGCGGTGAATAGGGGGTGTTGAGTCCAGTTCCCTGAGCAAGGAGTAGGTCTTGTCTATTACGTATTGGGTTTATGGAACGGTATCTGAGCTAATTTGAAACCCTTGTTTTATGCATCACCCCACCTCACGTTTTCCGTTTGGCAGCCATAGTGTGTTTTCTAACCGTGTGACTCTGTTCTGTTTTGTAATTCAGTTCAAGGGCAGCGGTTTTTACATTCCCTCTATAAGTGATATCTTATGATAAGTGTCTTTTTCTGTGTGACTTATTGCACTTAGAATCGTCGTACCTAAATCCACTCATCATGCTGCTACTAGCCTTATGACGTTGATTTCATGGCTGAGTGATATTCCATTGTACATAAGGACCACAACTTCTTTATCCATTTTTCTCTTTCCTGGGATATTTAAGGTGTAACGAAGTGGAGGTTCTTGTCAACAGAGCAGCCCTAAACTTTGGGGTGCTTGTGTCTTGCTGATTTTTAGTTTTCCCAATTTATACGCCCATGAATGGAAGTGCCCTATGCTCTCTAAGCTGAGTTTTGTAAATATTTCAGGACACACCGTACACTTCTCCAGAGTGGCTGTTGGCAATTTACATCCCGCCCATCAGCGTAGCAAGGCTCCCGTTTCTCCGTGGCCTGTCCTGCATTTCTGGTTTTGACACTTTATTCAGCATGGCCCTTTTGACCGATGGGAAGCGAGACTTCTTTGTAGCGCTGATTTGCCTTTCCAGGTTGCTTGGTTGGCCAAACAGGGCGTATGCGTTTTTTCCTGAATATATTCAGGAAAAAACGCATACGCCCTTTTTGGCCAAGGGCATCATTGTCGAGGTTTTGCCGCTTTTCCTGTGCTTTAAAGGCGATTCGAATCTGCCTCCTGAAATCTGTTTCCTGCAATTCTGCCTTGCTTTCAAATCCTCTTTGTTGCCTTCCCTCAATATATTTGTAGACGAAAGTTATCATTTATAAGTCTGCAGGTTTGTGAATTGCAGTGCCCCTGAGCTCCATTTTTCAACTCGCTCTCTTGGGAGCTGGCCGCAAAAGCGCATGATTGCTTTAGGCCCTATTCTGCTTCCGGGCGGCAGACTGAGCCTGTGGTTAATTCTTCTTCCTGATGGGAAAATAGAGTGACCTGTGCCTGTCCCAACACGTAGAGCTAGTCTCTCATTGGTTCCCCCTCTTCCCGTTCACCCTCAGGACAAATTGCAACCTGTATGGAACAGGAGGTTAAAGGTGCTGATTCTCCAAGGAGGGAGATTGCTAGTAAAGCGGCTGGAATGGCGAACCCGAGCACAAGGAGACGAGAAATGAGGTGCGTTTTAGAAACCTTTCCCGATCACTCGGTGGACCATCTTCTGGGTTTCTCATGCATGTTTTCGATGTAGGAAGATGCCCTTGAACCTGGAGATTTGGGACCCATGGGATGGGTACCACGCAGTATTACTTTAAAGCGTCTGCGTTTGCTCACCGAACCTCACCAAACCCCTCAGCCCCAAGAGTGTCCACCCTTATGTCTCAATCAGCTGCGGGTCTAGATATGGTCAATCCAGGTGGCATCACAGCGCCTGAACGAATTTTGTAAGAATTTCTCTCCCTTTCACTGTCTTTGTTTCACGGGTTTTTAAAATTAATTGAGTTTTATAATGGGGTTTAGCTGCTTTTCACTGCTGTGTTTATGCAGCTTTACACCCACTTGACTCACTTACAGAGAGATATCAATACATAAGTTTTAAGATTCTTACTAGTCAGATATACTCTTGGGCGGTGAATAGGGGGTGTTGAGTCCAGTTCCCTGAGCAAGGAGTAGGTCTTGTCTATTACATATTGGGTTTATGGAACGGTATCTGAGCTAATTTGAAACCCTTGTTTTATGCATCACCCCACCTCACCTTTGCCGTTAGGCAGCCATAGTGTGTTTTCTAACCGTGTGACTCTGTTCTGTTTTGTAATTCAGTTCAAGGGCAGTGGTTTTTACATTCCTTCTATAGGTGATATCTTATGATAAGTGTCTTTTTCTGTGTGACTTATTTGACTTAGAATCGTCGTACCTAAATCCACTCATCATGCTGCTACTAGCCTTATGACGTTGATTTCATGGCTGAGTGATATTCCATTGTACATAAGGACCACAACTTCTTTATCCATTTTTCTCTTTCCTGGGATATTTAAGGTGTAACGAAGTGGAGGTTCTTGTCAACAGAGCAGCCCTAAACTTTGGGGTGCTTGTGTCTTGCTGATTTTTAGTTTTCCCAATTTATACGCCCATGAGTGGAAGTGCCCTATGCTCTCTAAGCTGAGTTTTGTAAATGTTTCAGGACACACCGTACACTTCTCCAGAGTGGCTGTTGGCAATTTACATCCCGCCCATCAGCGTAGCAAGGCTCCCGTTTCTCCGTGGCCTGTCCTGCATTTCTGGTTTTGACACTTTATTCAGCATGGCCCTTTTGACCGATGGGAAGCGAGACTTCTTTGTAGCGCTGATTTGCCTTTCCAGGTTGCTTGGTTGGCCAAACAGGGCGTATGCGTTTTTTCCTGAATATATTCAGGAAAAAACGCATACGCCCTGTTTGGCCAAGGGCATCATTGTCGAGGTTTTGCCGCTTTTCCTGTGCTTTAAAGGCGATTCGAATCTGCCTCCTGAAATCTGTTTCCTGCAATTCTGCCTTGCTTTCAAATCCTCTTTGTTGCCTTCCCTCAATATATTTGTAGATGAGAGTTATCATTTATAAGTCTGCAGGTTTGTGAATTGCAGTGCCCCTGAGCTCCATTTTTCAACTCGCTCTCTTGGGAGCTGGCCGCAAAAGCGCAGGATTGCTTTAGGCCCTATTCTGCTTCCGGGCGGCAGACTGAGCCTGTGGTTAATTCTTCTTCCTGATGGGAAAATAGAGTGACCTGTGCCTGTCCCAACACCTAGAGCTAGTCTCTCATTGGTTCCCCATCTTCCCGTTCACCCTCAGTTCAAATTGCCACCTGTATGGAACAGGAGGTTAAAGGTGCTGATTCTCCAAGGAGGGAGATTGCTAGTAAAGCGGCTGGAATGGCGAACCCGAGCACAAGGAGACGAGAAATGAGGTGCGTTTTAGAAACCTTTCCCGATCACTCGGTGGACCATCTTCTGGGTTTCTCATGCATGTTTTCGATGTAGGAAGATGCCCTTGAACCTGGAGATTTGGGACCCATGGGATGGGTACCACGCAGTATTACTGTAAAGCGTCTGCGTTTGCTCACCGAACCTCACCAAACCCCTCAGCCCCAAGAGTGTCCACCCTTATGTCTCAATCAGCTGCGGGTCTAGATATGGTCAATCCAGGTGGCATCACAGCGCCTGAACGAATTTTGTAAGAATTTCTCTCCCTTTCACTGTCTTTGTTTCACGGGTTTTTAAAATTAATTGAGTTTTATAATGGGGTTTAGCTGCTTTTCACTGCTGTGTTTATGCAGCTTTACACCCACTTGACTCACTTACAGAGAGATATCAATACATAGGTTTTAAGATTCTTACTAGTCAGATATACTCTTGGGCGGTGAATAGGGGGTGTTGAGTCCAGTTCCCTGAGCAAGGAGTAGGTCTTGTCTATTACGTATTGGGTTTATGGAACGGTATCTGAGCTAATTTGAAACCCTTGTTTTATGCATCACCCCACCTCACCTTTCCCGTTAGGCAGCCATAGTGTGTTTTCTAACCGTATGACTCTGTTCTGTTTTGTAATTCAGTTCAAGGGCAGCGGTTTTTACTTTCCCTCTATAGGTGATATCTTATGATAAGTGTCTTTTTCTGTGTGACTTATTTGACTTAGAATCGTCGTACCTAAATCCACTCATCATGCTGCTACTAGCCTTATGACGTTGATTTCATGGCTGAGTGATATTCCATTGTACATAAGGACCACAACTTCTTTATCCATTTTTCTCTTTCCTGGGATATTTAAGGTGTAACGAAGTGGAGGTTCTTGTCAACAGAGCAGCCCTAAACTTTGGGGTGCTTGTGTCTTGCTGATTTTTAGTTTTCCCAATTTATACGCCCATGAGTGGAAGTGCCCTATGCTCTCTAAGCTGAGTTTTGTAAATGTTTCAGGACACACCGTACACTTCTCCAGAGTGGCTGTTGGCAATTTACATCCCGCCCATCAGCGTAGCAAGGCTAGCGTTTCTCCGTGGCCTGTCCTGCATTTCTGGTTTTGACACTTTATTCAGCATGGCCCTTTTGACCGATGGGAAGCGAGACTTCTTTGTAGCGCTGATTTGCCTTTCCAGGTTGCTTGGTTGGCCAAAAAGGGCGTATGCGTTTTTTCCTGAATATATTCAGGAAAAAACGCATACGCCCTTTTTGGCCAAGGGCATCATTGTCGAGGTTTTGCTGCTTTTCCTGTGCTTTAAAGGCGATTCGAATCTGCCTCCTGAAATCTGTTTCCTGCAATTCTGCCTTGCTTTCAAATCCTCTTTGTTGCCTTCCCTCAATATATTTGTAGACGAGAGTTATCATTTATAAGTCTGCAGGTTTGTGAATTGCAGTGCCCCTGAGCTCCATTTTTCAACTCGCTCTCTTGGGAGCTGGCCGCAAAAGCGCAGGATTGCTTTAGGCCCTATTCTGCTTCCGGGCGGCAGACTGAGCCTGTGGTTAATTCTTCTTCCTGATGGGAAAATAGAGTGACCTGTGCCTGTCCCAACACCTAGAGCTAGTCTCTCATTGGTTCCCCGTCTTCCCGTTCACCCTCAGTTCAAATTGCCACCTGTATGGAACAGGAGGTTAAAGGTGCTGATTCTCCAAGGAGGGAGATTGCTAGTAAAGCGGCTGGAATGGCGAACCCGAGCACAAGGAGACGAGAAATGAGGTGCGTTTTAGAAACCTTTCCCGATCACTCGGTGGACCATCTTCTGGGTTTCTCATGCATATTTTCGATGTAGGAAGATGCCCTTGAACCTGGAGATTTGGGACCCATGGGATGGGTACCACGCAGTATTACTTTAAAGCGTCTGCGTTTGCTCACCGAACCTCACCAAACCTCTCAGCCCCAAGAGTGTCCACCCTTATGTCTCAATCAGCTGCGGGTCTAGATATGGTCAATCCAGGTGGCATCACAGCCCCTGAACGAATTTTGTAAGAATTTCTCTCCCTTTCACTGTCTTTGTTTCACGGGTTTTTAAAATTAATTGAGTTTTATAATGGGGTTTAGCTGCTTTTCACTGCTGTGTTTATGCAGCTTTACACCCACTTGACTCACTTACAGAGAGATATCAATACATAAGTTTTAAGATTCTTACTAGTCAGATATATTCTTGGGCGGTGAATAGGGGGTGTTGAGTCCAGTTCCCTGAGCAAGGAGTAGGTCTTGTCTATTACATATTGGGTTTATGGAACGGTATCTGAGCTAATTTGAAACCCTTGTTTTATGCATCACCCCACCTCACCTTTGCCGTTAGGCAGCCATAGTGTGTTTTCTAACCGTGTGACTCTGTTCTGTTTTGTAATTCTGTTCAAGGGCAGCGGTTTTTACATTCCCTCTATAGGTGATATCTTATGATAAGTGTCTTTTTCTGTGTGACATATTTCACTTAGAATCGTCGTACCTAACTCCACTCATCATGCTGCTACTAGCCTTATGACGTTGATTTCATGGCTGAGTGATATTCCATTGTACATAAGGACCACAACTTCTTTATCCATTTTTCTCTTTCCTGGGATATTTAAGGTGTAACGAAGTGGAGGTTCTTGTCAACAGAGCAGCCCTAAACTTTGGGGTGCTTGTGTCATGCTGATTTTTAGTTTTCCCAATTTATACGCCCATGAGTGGAAATGCCCTATGCTCTCTAAGCTGAGTTTTGTAAATGTTTCAGGACACACCGTACACTTCTCCAGAGTGGCTGTTGGCAATTTACATCCCGCCCATCAGCGTAGCAAGGCTCCCGTTTCTCCGTGGCCTGTCCTGCATTTCTGGTTTTGACACTTTATTCAGCATGGCCCTTTTGACCGATGGGAAGCGAGACTTCTTTGTAGCGCTGATTTGCCTTTCCAGGTTGCTTGGTTGGCCAAAAAGGGCGTATGCGTTTTTTCCTGAATATATTCAGGAAAAAACGCATACGCCCTTTTTGGCCAAGGGCATCATTGTCGAGGTTTTGCTGCTTTTCCTGTGCTTTAAAGGCGATTCGAATCTGCCTCCTGAAATCTGTTTCCTGCAATTCTGCCTTGCTTTCAAATCCTCTTTGTTGCCTTCCCTCAATATATTTGTAGACGAGAGTTATCATTTATAAGTCTGCAGGTTTGTGAATTGCAGTGCCCCTGAGCTCCATTTTTCAACTCGCTCTCTTGGGAGCTGGCCGCAAAAGCGCAGGATTGCTTTAGGCCCTATTCTGCTTCCGGGCGACAGACTGAGCCTGTGGTTAATTCTTCTTCCTGATGGGAAAATAGAGTGACCTGTGCCTGTCCCAACACCTAGAGCTAGTCTCTCATTGGTTCCCCCTCTTCCCGTTCACCCTCAGGACAAATTGCAACCTGTATGGAACAGGAGGTTAAAGGTGCTGATTCTCCAAGGAGGGAGATTGCTAGTAAAGCGGCTGGAATGGCGAACCCGAGCACAAGGAGATGAGAAATGAGGTGCCTTTTAGAAACCTTTCCCGATCACTCGGTGGACCATCTTCTGGGTTTCTCATGCATGTTTTCGATGTAGGAAGATGCCCTTGAACCTGGAGATTTGGGAACCATGGGATGGGTACCACGCAGTATTACTTTAAAGCGTCTGCGTTTGCTCACCCAACCTCACCAAACCTCTCAGCCCCAAGAGTGTCCACCCTTATGTCTCAATCAGCTGCGGGTCTAGATATGGTCAATCCAGGTGACATCACAGCCCCTGAACGAATTTTGTAAGAATTTCTCTCTCTTTCACTGTCTTTGTTTCACGGGGTTTTAAAATTAATTGAGTTTTATAATGGGGTTTAGCTGCTTTTCACTGCTGTGTTTATGCAGCTTTACACCCACTTGACTCACTTACAGAGACATATCAATACATAAGTTTTAAGATTCTTACTAGTCAGATATACTCTTGGGCGGTGAATAGGGGGTGTTGAGTCCAGTTCCCTGAGCAAGGAGTAGGTCTTGTCTATTACATATTGGGTTTATGGAACGGTATCTGAGCTAATTTGAAACCCTTGTTTTATGCATCACCCCACCTCACCTTTCCGGTTAGGCAGCCATAGTGTGTTTTCTAACCGTGTGACTCTGTTCTGTTTTGTAATTCAGTTCAAGGGTAGCGGTTTTTACATTCCCTCTATAAGTGATATCTTATGATAAGTGTCTTTTTCTGTGTGACTTATTTCACTTAGAATCGTCGTACCTAAATCCACTCATCATGCTGCTACTAGCCTTATGACGTTGATTTCATGGCTGAGTGATATTCCATTGTACATAAGGACCACAACTTCTTTATCCATTTTTCTCTTTCCTGGGATATTTAAGGTGTAACGAAGTGGAGGTTCTTGTCAACAGAGCAGCCCTAAACTTTGGGGTGCTTGTGTCCTGCTGATTTTTAGTTTTCCCAATTTATACGCCCATGAGTGGAAGTGCCCTATGCTCTCTAAGCTGAGTTTTGTAAATGTTTCAGGACACACCGTACACTTCTCCAGAGTGGCTGTTGGCAATTTACATCCCGCCCATCAGCGTAGCAAGGCTCCCGTTTCTCCGTGGCCTGTCCTGCATTTCTGGTTTTGACACTTTATTCAGCATGGCCCTTTTGACCGATGGGAAGCGAGACTTCTTTGTAGCGCTGATTTGCCTTTCCAGGTTGCTTGGTTGGCCAAACAGGGCGTATGCGTTTTTTCCTGAATATATTCAGGAAAAAACGCATACGCCCTTTTTGGCCAAGGGCATCATTGTCGAGGTTTTGCCGCTTTTCCTGTGCTTTAAAGGCGATTCGAATCTGCCTCCTGAAATCTGTTTCCTGCAATTCTGCCTTGCTTTCAAATCCTCTTTGTTGCCTTCCCTCAATATATTTGTAGACGAGAGTTATCATTTATAAGTCTGCAGGTTTGTGAATTGCAGTGCCCCTGAGCTCCATTTTTCAACTCGCTCTCTTGGGAGCTGGCCGCAAAAGCGCAGGATTGCTTTAGGCCCTATTCTGCTTCCGGGCGGCAGACTGAGCCTGTGGTTAATTCTTCTTCCTGATGGGAAAATAGAGTGACCTGTGCCTGTCCCAACACCTAGAGCTAGTCTCTCATTGGTTCCCCGTCTTCCCGTTCATCCTCAGTTCAAATTGCCACCTGTATGGAACAGGAGGTTAAAGGTGCTGATTCTCCAAGAAGGGAGATTGCTAGTAAAGCGGCTGGAATGGCGAACCCGAGCACAAGGAGACGAGAAATGAGGTGCGTTTTAGAAACCTTTCCCGATCACTCGGTGGACCATCTTCTGGGTTTCTCATGCATGTTTTCGATGTAGGAAGATGCCCTTGAACCTGGAGATTTAGGAACCATGGGATGGGTACCACGCAGTATTACTTTAAAGCGTCTGCGTTTGCTCACCCAACCTCACCAAACCTCTCAGCCCCAAGAGTGTCCACCCTTATGTCTCAATCAGCTGCGGGTCTAGATATGGTCAATCCAGGTGGCATCACAGCGCCTGAACGAATTTTGTAAGAATTTCTCTCCCTTTCACTGTCTTTGTTTCACGGGTTTTTAAAATTAATTGAGTTTTATAATGGGGTTTAGCTGCTTTTCACTGCTGTGTTTATGCAGCTTTACACCCACTTGACTCACTTACAGAGAGATATCAATACATAGGTTTTAAGATTCTTACTAGTCAGATATACTCTTGGGCGGTGAATAGGGGGTGTTGAGTCCAGTTCCCTGAGCAAGGAGTAGGTCTTGTCTATTACGTATTGGGTTTATGGAACGGTATCTGAGCTAATTTGAAACCCTTGTTTTATGCATCACCCCACCTCACGTTTCCCGTTTGGCAGCCATAGTGTGTTTTCTAACCGTGTGACTCTGTTCTGTTTTGTAATTCAGTTCAAGGACAGCGGTTTTTGCATTCCCTCTATAAGTGATATCTTATGATAAGTGTCTTTTTCTGTGTGACTTATTGCACTTAGAATCGTCGTACCTAAATCCACTCATCATGCTGCTACTAGCCTTATGACGTTGATTTCATGGCTGAGTGATATTCCATTGTACATAAGGACCACTACTTCTTTATCCATTTTTCTCTTTCCTGGGATATTTAAGGTGTAACGAAGTGGAGGTTCTTGTCAACAGAGCAGCCCTAAACTTTGGGGTGCTTGTGTCTTGCTGATTTTTAGTTTTCCCAATTTATACGCCCATGAGTGGAAGTGCCCTATGCTCTCTAAGCTGAGTTTTGTAAATGTTTCAGGACACACCGTACACTTCTCCAGAGTGGCTGTTGGCAATTTACATCCCGCCCATCAGCGTAGCAAGGCTCCCGTTTCTCCGTGGCCTGTCCTGCATTTCTGGTTTTGACACTTTATTCAGCATGGCCCTTTTGACCGATGGGAAGCGAGACTTCTTTGTAGCGCTGATTTGCCTTTCCAGGTTGCTTGGTTGGCCAAACAGGGCGTATGCGTTTTTTCCTGAATATATTCAGGAAAAAACGCATACGCCCTGTTTGGCCAAGGGCATCATTGTCGAGGTTTTGCCGCTTTTCCTGTGCTTTACAGGCGATTCGAATCTGCCTCCTGAAATCTGTTTCCTGCAATTCTGCCTTGCTTTCAAATCCTCTTTGTTGCCTTCCCTCAATATATTTGTAGACGAGAGTTATCATTTATAAGTCTGCAGGTTTGTGAATTGCAGTGCCCCTGAGCTCCATTTTTCAACTCGCTCTCTTGGGAGCTGTCCGCAAAAGCGCAGGATTGCTTTAGGCCCTATTCTGCTTCCGGGCGGCAGACTGAGCCTGTGGTTAATTCTTCTTCCTGATGGGAAAATAGAGTGACCTGTGCCTGTCCCAACACCTAGAGCTAGTCTCTCATTGGTTCCCCGTCTTCCCGTTCACCCTCAGTTCAAATTGCCACCTGTATGGAACAGGAGGTTAAAGGTGCTGATTCTCCAAGGAGGGAGATTGCTAGTAAAGCGGCTGGAATGGCGAACCCGAGCACAAGGAGACGAGAAATGAGGTGCGTTTTAGAAACCTTTCCCGATCACTCGGTGGACCATCTTCTGGGTTTCTCATGCATATTTTCGATGTAGGAAGATGCCCTTGAACCTGGAGATTTGGGACCCATGGGATGGGTACCACGCAGTATTACTTTAAAGCGTCTGCGTTTGCTCACCGAACCTCACCAAACCTCTCAGCCCCAAGAGTGTCCACCCTTATGTCTCAATCAGCTGCGGGTCTAGATATGGTCAATCCAGGTGGCATCACAGCCCCTGAACGAATTTTGTAAGAATTTCTCTCCCTTTCACTGTCTTTGTTTCACGGGTTTTTAAAATTAATTGAGTTTTATAATGGGGTTTAGCTGCTTTTCACTGCTGTGTTTATGCAGCTTTACACCCACTTGACTCACTTACAGAGAGATATCAATACATAAGTTTTAAGATTCTTACTAGTCAGATATATTCTTGGGCGGTGAATAGGGGGTGTTGAGTCCAGTTCCCTGAGCAAGGAGTAGGTCTTGTCTATTACATATTGGGTTTATGGAACGGTATCTGAGCTAATTTGAAACCCTTGTTTTATGCATCACCCCACCTCACCTTTGCCGTTAGGCAGCCATAGTGTGTTTTCTAACCGTGTGACTCTGTTCTGTTTTGTAATTCTGTTCAAGGGCAGCGGTTTTTACATTCCCTCTATAGGTGATATCTTATGATAAGTGTCTTTTTCTGTGTGACATATTTCACTTAGAATCGTCGTACCTAACTCCACTCATCATGCTGCTACTAGCCTTATGACGTTGATTTCATGGCTGAGTGATATTCCATTGTACATAAGGACCACAACTTCTTTATCCATTTTTCTCTTTCCTGGGATATTTAAGGTGTAACGAAGTGGAGGTTCTTGTCAACAGAGCAGCCCTAAACTTTGGGGTGCTTGTGTCATGCTGATTTTTAGTTTTCCCAATTTATACGCCCATGAGTGGAAATGCCCTATGCTCTCTAAGCTGAGTTTTGTAAATGTTTCAGGACACACCGTACACTTCTCCAGAGTGGCTGTTGGCAATTTACATCCCGCCCATCAGCGTAGCAAGGCTCCCGTTTCTCCGTGGCCTGTCCTGCATTTCTGGTTTTGACACTTTATTCAGCATGGCCCTTTTGACCGATGGGAAGCGAGACTTCTTTGTAGCGCTGATTTGCCTTTCCAGGTTGCTTGGTTGGCCAAAAAGGGCGTATGCGTTTTTTCCTGAATATATTCAGGAAAAAACGCATACGCCCTTTTTGGCCAAGGGCATCATTGTCGAGGTTTTGCTGCTTTTCCTGTGCTTTAAAGGCGATTCGAATCTGCCTCCTGAAATCTGTTTCCTGCAATTCTGCCTTGCTTTCAAATCCTCTTTGTTGCCTTCCCTCAATATATTTGTAGACGAGAGTTATCATTTATAAGTCTGCAGGTTTGTGAATTGCAGTGCCCCTGAGCTCCATTTTTCAACTCGCTCTCTTGGGAGCTGGCCGCAAAAGCGCAGGATTGCTTTAGGCCCTATTCTGCTTCCGGGCGACAGACTGAGCCTGTGGTTAATTCTTCTTCCTGATGGGAAAATAGAGTGACCTGTGCCTGTCCCAACACCTAGAGCTAGTCTCTCATTGGTTCCCCCTCTTCCCGTTCACCCTCAGGACAAATTGCAACCTGTATGGAACAGGAGGTTAAAGGTGCTGATTCTCCAAGGAGGGAGATTGCTAGTAAAGCGGCTGGAATGGCGAACCCGAGCACAAGGAGATGAGAAATGAGGTGCCTTTTAGAAACCTTTCCCGATCACTCGGTGGACCATCTTCTGGGTTTCTCATGCATGTTTTCGATGTAGGAAGATGCCCTTGAACCTGGAGATTTGGGAACCATGGGATGGGTACCACGCAGTATTACTTTAAAGCGTCTGCGTTTGCTCACCCAACCTCACCAAACCTCTCAGCCCCAAGAGTGTCCACCCTTATGTCTCAATCAGCTGCGGGTCTAGATATGGTCAATCCAGGTGACATCACAGCCCCTGAACGAATTTTGTAAGAATTTCTCTCTCTTTCACTGTCTTTGTTTCACGGGGTTTTAAAATTAATTGAGTTTTATAATGGGGTTTAGCTGCTTTTCACTGCTGTGTTTATGCAGCTTTACACCCACTTGACTCACTTACAGAGACATATCAATACATAAGTTTTAAGATTCTTACTAGTCAGATATACTCTTGGGCGGTGAATAGGGGGTGTTGAGTCCAGTTCCCTGAGCAAGGAGTAGGTCTTGTCTATTACATATTGGGTTTATGGAACGGTATCTGAGCTAATTTGAAACCCTTGTTTTATGCATCACCCCACCTCACCTTTCCGGTTAGGCAGCCATAGTGTGTTTTCTAACCGTGTGACTCTGTTCTGTTTTGTAATTCAGTTCAAGGGTAGCGGTTTTTACATTCCCTCTATAAGTGATATCTTATGATAAGTGTCTTTTTCTGTGTGACTTATTTCACTTAGAATCGTCGTACCTAAATCCACTCATCATGCTGCTACTAGCCTTATGACGTTGATTTCATGGCTGAGTGATATTCCATTGTACATAAGGACCACAACTTCTTTATCCATTTTTCTCTTTCCTGGGATATTTAAGGTGTAACGAAGTGGAGGTTCTTGTCAACAGAGCAGCCCTAAACTTTGGGGTGCTTGTGTCCTGCTGATTTTTAGTTTTCCCAATTTATACGCCCATGAGTGGAAGTGCCCTATGCTCTCTAAGCTGAGTTTTGTAAATGTTTCAGGACACACCGTACACTTCTCCAGAGTGGCTGTTGGCAATTTACATCCCGCCCATCAGCGTAGCAAGGCTCCCGTTTCTCCGTGGCCTGTCCTGCATTTCTGGTTTTGACACTTTATTCAGCATGGCCCTTTTGACCGATGGGAAGCGAGACTTCTTTGTAGCGCTGATTTGCCTTTCCAGGTTGCTTGGTTGGCCAAACAGGGCGTATGCGTTTTTTCCTGAATATATTCAGGAAAAAACGCATACGCCCTTTTTGGCCAAGGGCATCATTGTCGAGGTTTTGCCGCTTTTCCTGTGCTTTAAAGGCGATTCGAATCTGCCTCCTGAAATCTGTTTCCTGCAATTCTGCCTTGCTTTCAAATCCTCTTTGTTGCCTTCCCTCAATATATTTGTAGACGAGAGTTATCATTTATAAGTCTGCAGGTTTGTGAATTGCAGTGCCCCTGAGCTCCATTTTTCAACTCGCTCTCTTGGGAGCTGGCCGCAAAAGCGCAGGATTGCTTTAGGCCCTATTCTGCTTCCGGGCGGCAGACTGAGCCTGTGGTTAATTCTTCTTCCTGATGGGAAAATAGAGTGACCTGTGCCTGTCCCAACACCTAGAGCTAGTCTCTCATTGGTTCCCCGTCTTCCCGTTCATCCTCAGTTCAAATTGCCACCTGTATGGAACAGGAGGTTAAAGGTGCTGATTCTCCAAGAAGGGAGATTGCTAGTAAAGCGGCTGGAATGGCGAACCCGAGCACAAGGAGACGAGAAATGAGGTGCGTTTTAGAAACCTTTCCCGATCACTCGGTGGACCATCTTCTGGGTTTCTCATGCATGTTTTCGATGTAGGAAGATGCCCTTGAACCTGGAGATTTGGGAACCATGGGATGGGTACCACGCAGTATTACTTTAAAGCGTCTGCGTTTGCTCACCCAACCTCACCAAACCTCTCAGCCCCAAGAGTGTCCACCCTTATGTCTCAATCAGCTGCGGGTCTAGATATGGTCAATCCAGGTGGCATCACAGCGCCTGAACGAATTTTGTAAGAATTTCTCTCCCTTTCACTGTCTTTGTTTCACGGGTTTTTAAAATTAATTGAGTTTTATAATGGGGTTTAGCTGCTTTTCACTGCTGTGTTTATGCAGCTTTACACCCACTTGACTCACTTACAGAGAGATATCAATACATAGGTTTTAAGATTCTTACTAGTCAGATATACTCTTGGGCGGTGAATAGGGGGTGTTGAGTCCAGTTCCCTGAGCAAGGAGTAGGTCTTGTCTATTACGTATTGGGTTTATGGAACGGTATCTGAGCTAATTTGAAACCCTTGTTTTATGCATCACCCCACCTCACGTTTCCCGTTTGGCAGCCATAGTGTGTTTTCTAACCGTGTGACTCTGTTCTGTTTTGTAATTCAGTTCAAGGACAGCGGTTTTTGCATTCCCTCTATAAGTGATATCTTATGATAAGTGTCTTTTTCTGTGTGACTTATTGCACTTAGAATCGTCGTACCTAAATCCACTCATCATGCTGCTACTAGCCTTATGACGTTGATTTCATGGCTGAGTGATATTCCATTGTACATAAGGACCACTACTTCTTTATCCATTTTTCTCTTTCCTGGGATATTTAAGGTGTAACGAAGTGGAGGTTCTTGTCAACAGAGCAGCCCTAAACTTTGGGGTGCTTGTGTCTTGCTGATTTTTAGTTTTCCCAATTTATACGCCCATGAGTGGAAGTGCCCTATGCTCTCTAAGCTGAGTTTTGTAAATGTTTCAGGACACACCGTACACTTCTCCAGAGTGGCTGTTGGCAATTTACATCCCGCCCATCAGCGTAGCAAGGCTCCCGTTTCTCCGTGGCCTGTCCTGCATTTCTGGTTTTGACACTTTATTCAGCATGGCCCTTTTGACCGATGGGAAGCGAGACTTCTTTGTAGCGCTGATTTGCCTTTCCAGGTTGCTTGGTTGGCCAAACAGGGCGTATGCGTTTTTTCCTGAATATATTCAGGAAAAAACGCATACGCCCTGTTTGGCCAAGGGCATCATTGTCGAGGTTTTGCCGCTTTTCCTGTGCTTTACAGGCGATTCGAATCTGCCTCCTGAAATCTGTTTCCTGCAATTCTGCCTTGCTTTCAAATCCTCTTTGTTGCCTTCCCTCAATATATTTGTAGACGAGAGTTATCATTTATAAGTCTGCAGGTTTGTGAATTGCAGTGCCCCTGAGCTCCATTTTTCAACTCGCTCTCTTGGGAGCTGTCCGCAAAAGCGCAGGATTGCTTTAGGCCCTATTCTGCTTCCGGGCGGCAGACTGAGCCTGTGGTTAATTCTTCTTCCTGATGGGAAAATAGAGTGACCTGTGCCTGTCCCAACACCTAGAGCTAGTCTCTCATTGGTTCCCCGTCTTCCCGTTCACCCTCAGTTCAAATTGCCACCTGTATGGAACAGGAGGTTAAAGGTGCTGATTCTCCAAGGAGGGAGATTGCTAGTAAAGCGGCTGGAATGGCGAACCCGAGCACAAGGAGACGAGAAATGAGGTGCGTTTTAGAAACCTTTCCCGATCACTCGGTGGACCATCTTCTGGGTTTCTCATGCATATTTTCGATGTAGGAAGATGCCCTTGAACCTGGAGATTTGGGACCCATGGGATGGGTACCACGCAGTATTACTTTAAAGCGTCTGCGTTTGCTCACCGAACCTCACCAAACCTCTCAGCCCCAAGAGTGTCCACCCTTATGTCTCAATCAGCTGCGGGTCTAGATATGGTCAATCCAGGTGGCATCACAGCCCCTGAACGAATTTTGTAAGAATTTCTCTCCCTTTCACTGTCTTTGTTTCACGGGTTTTTAAAATTAATTGAGTTTTATAATGGGGTTTAGCTGCTTTTCACTGCTGTGTTTATGCAGCTTTACACCCACTTGACTCACTTACAGAGAGATATCAATACATAAGTTTTAAGATTCTTACTAGTCAGATATATTCTTGGGCGGTGAATAGGGGGTGTTGAGTCCAGTTCCCTGAGCAAGGAGTAGGTCTTGTCTATTACATATTGGGTTTATGGAACGGTATCTGAGCTAATTTGAAACCCTTGTTTTATGCATCACCCCACCTCACCTTTGCCGTTAGGCAGCCATAGTGTGTTTTCTAACCGTGTGACTCTGTTCTGTTTTGTAATTCTGTTCAAGGGCAGCGGTTTTTACATTCCCTCTATAGGTGATATCTTATGATAAGTGTCTTTTTCTGTGTGACATATTTCACTTAGAATCGTCGTACCTAACTCCACTCATCATGCTGCTACTAGCCTTATGACGTTGATTTCATGGCTGAGTGATATTCCATTGTACATAAGGACCACAACTTCTTTATCCATTTTTCTCTTTCCTGGGATATTTAAGGTGTAACGAAGTGGAGGTTCTTGTCAACAGAGCAGCCCTAAACTTTGGGGTGCTTGTGTCATGCTGATTTTTAGTTTTCCCAATTTATACGCCCATGAGTGGAAATGCCCTATGCTCTCTAAGCTGAGTTTTGTAAATGTTTCAGGACACACCGTACACTTCTCCAGAGTGGCTGTTGGCAATTTACATCCCGCCCATCAGCGTAGCAAGGCTCCCGTTTCTCCGTGGCCTGTCCTGCATTTCTGGTTTTGACACTTTATTCAGCATGGCCCTTTTGACCGATGGGAAGCGAGACTTCTTTGTAGCGCTGATTTGCCTTTCCAGGTTGCTTGGTTGGCCAAAAAGGGCGTATGCGTTTTTTCCTGAATATATTCAGGAAAAAACGCATACGCCCTTTTTGGCCAAGGGCATCATTGTCGAGGTTTTGCTGCTTTTCCTGTGCTTTAAAGGCGATTCGAATCTGCCTCCTGAAATCTGTTTCCTGCAATTCTGCCTTGCTTTCAAATCCTCTTTGTTGCCTTCCCTCAATATATTTGTAGACGAGAGTTATCATTTATAAGTCTGCAGGTTTGTGAATTGCAGTGCCCTTGAGCTCCATTTTTCAACTCGCTCTCTTGGGAGCTGGCCGCAAAAGCGCAGGATTGCTTTAGGCCCTATTCTGCTTCCGGGCGGCAGACTGAGCCTGTGGTTAATTCTTCTTCCTGATGGGAAAATAGAGTGACCTGTGCCTGTCCCAACACCTAGAGCTAGTCTCTCATTGGTTCCCCCTCTTCCCGTTCACCCTCAGGACAAATTGCAACCTGTATGGAACAGGAGGTTAAAGGTGCTGATTCTCCAAGGAGGGAGATTGCTAGTAAAGCGGCTGGAATGGCGAACCCGAGCACAAGGAGATGAGAAATGAGGTGCCTTTTAGAAACCTTTCCCGATCACTCGGTGGACCATCTTCTGGGTTTCTCATGCATGTTTTCGATGTAGGAAGATGCCCTTGAACCTGGAGATTTGGGACCCATGGGATGGGTACCACGCAGTATTACTTTAAAGCGTCTGCGTTTGCTCACCCAACCTCACCAAACCTCTCAGCCCCAAGAGTGTCCACCCTTATGTCTCAATCAGCTGCGGGTCTAGATATGGTCAATCCAGGTGGCATCACAGCCCCTGAACGAATTTTGTAAGAATTTCTCTCCCTTTCACTGTCTTTGTTTCACGGGTTTTTAAAATTAATTGAGTTTTATAATGGGGTTTAGCTGCTTTTCACTGCTGTGTTTATGCAGCTTTACACCCACTTGACTCACTTACAGAGAGATATCAATACATAAGTTTTAAGATTCTTACTAGTCAGATATATTCTTGGGCGGTGAATAGGGGGTGTTGAGTCCAGTTCCCTGAGCAAGGAGTAGGTCTTGTCTATTACATATTGGGTTTATGGAACGGTATCTGAGCTAATTTGAAACCCTTGTTTTATGCATCACCCCACCTCACCTTTGCCGTTAGGCAGCCATAGTGTGTTTTCTAACCGTGTGACTCTGTTCTGTTTTGTAATTCTGTTCAAGGGCAGCGGTTTTTACATTCCCTCTATAGGTGATATCTTATGATAAGTGTCTTTTTCTGTGTGACTTATTTCACTTAGAATCGTCGTACCTAACTCCACTCATCATGCTGCTACTAGCCTTATGACGTTGATTTCATGGCTGAGTGATATTCCATTGTACATAAGGACCACAACTTCTTTATCCATTTTTCTCTTTCCTGGGATATTTAAGGTGTAACGAAGTGGAGGTTCTTGTCAACAGAGCAGCCCTAAACTTTGGGGTGCTTGTGTCTTGCTGATTTTTAGTTTTCCCAATTTATACGCCCATGAGTGGAAGTGCCCTATGCTCTCTAAGCTGAGTTTTGTAAATGTTTCAGGACACACCGTACACTTCTCCAGAGTGGCTGTTTGCAATTTACATCCCGCCCATCAGCGTAGCAAGGCTCCCGTTTCTCCGTGGCCTGTCCTGCATTTCTGGTTTTGACACTTTATTCAGCATGGCCCTTTTGACCGATGGGAAGCGAGACTTCTTTGTAGCGCTGATTTGCCTTTCCAGGTTGCTTGGTTGGCCAAAAAGGGGGTATGCGTTTTTTCCTGAATATATTCAGGAAAAAACGCATACGCCCTTTTTGGCCAAGGGCATCATTGTCGAGGTTTTGCCGCTTTTCCTGTGCTTTAAAGGCGATTCGAATCTGCCTCCTGAAATCTGTTTCCTGCAATTCTGCCTTGCTTTCAAATCCTCTTTGTTGCCTTCCCTCAATATATTTGTAGACGAGAGTTATCATTTATAAGTCTGCAGGTTTGTGAATTGCAGTGCCCCTGAGCTCCATTTTTCAACTCGCTCTCTTGGGAGCTGGCCGCAAAAGCGCAGGATTGCTTTAGGCCCTATTCTGCTTCCGGGCGGCAGACTGAGCCTGTGGTTAATTCTTCTTCCTGATGGGAAAATAGAGTGACCTGTGCCTGTCCCAACACCTAGAGCTAGTCTCTCATTGGTTCCCCCTCTTCCCGTTCATCCTCAGGACAAATTGCAACCTGTATGGAACAGGAGGTTAAAGGTGCTGATTCTCCAAGGAGGGAGATTGCTAGTAAAGCGGCTGGAATGGCGAACCCGAGCACAAGGAGATGAGAAATGAGGTGCGTTTTAGAAACCTTTCCCGATCACTCGGTGGACCATCTTCTGGGTTTCTCATGCATGTTTTCGATGTAGGAAGATGCCCTTGAACCTGGAGATTTGGGACCCATGGGATGGGTACCACGCAGTATTACTTTAAAGCGTCTGCGTTTGCTCACCCAACCTCACCAAACCTCTCAGCCCCAAGAGTGTCCACCCTTATGTCTCAATCAGCTGCAGGTCTAGATATGGTCAATCCAGGTGGCATCACAGCCCCTGAACGAATTTTGTAAGAATTTCTCTCTCTTTCACTGTCTTTGTTTCACGGGTTTTTAAAATTAATTGAGTTTTATAATGGGGTTTAGCTGCTTTTCACTGCTGTGTTTATGCAGCTTTACACCCACTTGACTCACTTACAGAGAGATATCAATACATAAGTTTTAAGATTCTTACTAGTCAGATATATTCTTGGGCGGTGAATAGGGGGTGTTGAGTCCAGTTCCCTGAGCAAGGAGTAGGTCTTGTCTATTACATATTGGGTTTATGGAACGGTATCTGAGCTAATTTGAAACCCTTGTTTTATGCATCACCCCACCTCACCTTTGCCGTTAGGCAGCCATAGTGTGTTTTCTAACCGTGTGACTCTGTTCTGTTTTGTAATTCAGTTCAAGGGCAGCGGTTTTTACATTCCCTCTATAGGTGATATCTTATGATAAGTGTCTTTTTCTGTGTGACTTATTTGACTTAGAATCGTCGTACCTAAATCCACTCATCATGCTGCTACTAGCCTTATGACGTTGATTTCATGGCTGAGTGATATTCCATTGTACATAAGGACCACAACTTCTTTATCCATTTTTCTCTTTCCTGGGATATTTAAGGTGTAACGAAGTGGAGGTTCTTGTCAACAGAGCAGCCCTAAACTTTGGGGTGCTTGTGTCTTGCTGATTTTTAGTTTTCCCAATTTATACGCCCATGAGTGGAAGTGCCCTATGCTCTCTAAGCTGAGTTTTGTAAATGTTTCAGGACACACCGTACACTTCTCCAGAGTGGCTGTTGGCAATTTACATCCCGCCCATCAGCGTAGCAAGGCTCCCGTTTCTCCGTGGCCTGTCCTGCATTTCTGGTTTTGACACTTTATTCAGCATGGCCCTTTTGACCGATGGGAAGCGAGACTTCTTTGTAGTGCTGATTTGCCTTTCCAGGTTGCTTGGTTGGCCAAAAAGGGCGTATGCGTTTTTTCCTGAATATATTCAGGAAAAAACGCATACGCCCTTTTTGGCCAAGGGCATCATTGTCGAGGTTTTGCCGCTTTTCCTGTGCTTTAAAGGCGATTCGAATCTGCCTCCTGAAATCTGTTTCCTGCAATTCTGCCTTGCTTTCAAATCCTCTTTGTTGCCTTCCCTCAATATATTTGTAGACAAGAGTTATCATTTATAAGTCTGCAGGTTTGTGAATTGCAGTGCCCCTGAGCTCCATTTTTCAACTCGCTCTCTTGGGAGCTGGCCGCAAAAGCGCAGGATTGCTTTAGGCCTTATTCTGCTTCCGGGCGGCAGACTGAGCCTGTGGTTAATTCTTCTTCCTGATGGGAAAATAGAGTGACCTGTGCCTGTCCCAACACCTAGAGCTAGTCTCTCATTGGTTCCCCGTCTTCCCGTTCATCCTCAGGACAAATTGCCACCTGTATGGAACAGGAGGTTAAAGGTGCCGATTCTCCAAGGAGGGAGATTGCTAGTAAAGCGGCTGGAATGGCGAACCCGAGCACAAGGAGACGAGAAATGAGGTGCGTTTTAGAAACCTTTCCCGATCACTCGGTGGACCATCTTCTGGGTTTCTCATGCATGTTTTCGATGTAGGAAGATGCCCTTGAACCTGGAGATTTGGGACCCATGGGATGGGTACCACGCAGTATTACTTTAAAGCGTCTGCGTTTTCTCACCCAACCTCACCAAACCCCTCAGCCCCAAGAGTGTCCACCCTTATGTCTCAATCAGCTGCGGGTCTAGATATGGTCAATCCAGGTGGCATCACAGCGCCTGAACGAATTTTGTAAGAATTTCTCTCCCTTTCACTGTCTTTGTTTCACGGGTTTTTAAAATTAATTGAGTTTTATAATGGGGTTTAGCTGCTTTTCACTGCTGTGTTTATGCAGCTTTACACCCACTTGACTCACTTACAGAGAGATATCAATACATAGGTTTTAAGATTCTTACTAGTCAGATATACTCTTGGGCGGTGAATAGGGGGTGTTGAGTCCAGTTCCCTGAGCAAGGAGTAGGTCTTGTCTATTACGTATTGGGTTTATGGAACGGTATCTGAGCTAATTTGAAACCCTTGTTTTATGCATCACCCCACCTCACGTTTCCCGTTTGGCAGCCATAGTGTGTTTTCTAACCGTGTGACTCTGTTCTGTTTTGTAATTCAGTTCAAGGGTAGCGGTTTTTACATTCCCTCTATAAGTGATATCTTATGATAAGTGTCTTTTTCTGTGTGACTTATTGCACTTAGAATCGTCGTACCTAAATCCACTCATCATGCTGCTACTAGCCTTATGACGTTGATTTCACGGCTGAGTGATATTCCATTGTACATAAGGACCACAACTTCTTTATCCATTTTTCTCTTTCCTGGGATATTTAAGGTGTAACGAAGTGGAGGTTCTTGTCAACAGAGCAGCCCTAAACTTTGGGGTGCTTGTGTCTTGCTGATTTTTAGTTTTCCCAATTTATACGCCCATGAGTGGAAGTGCCCTATGCTCTCTAAGCTGAGTTTTGTAAATGTTTCAGGACACACCGTACACTTCTCCAGAGTGGCTGTTGGCAATTTACATCCCGCCCATCAGCGTAGCAAGGCTCCCGTTTCTCCGTGGCCTGTCCTGCATTTCTGGTTTTGACACTTTATTCAGCATGGCCCTTTTGACCGATGGGAAGCGAGACTTCTTTGTAACGCTGATTTGCCTTTCCAGGTTGCTTGGTTGGCCAAAAAGGGCGTATGCGTTTTTTCCTGAATATATTCAGGAAAAAACGCATACGCCCTTTTTGGACAAGGGCATCATTGTCGAGGTTTTGCCGCTTTTCCTGTGCTTTAAAGGCGATTCGAATCTGCCTCCTGAAATCTGTTTCCTGCAATTCTGCCTTGCTTTCAAATCCTCTTTGTTGCCTTCCCTCAATATATTTGTAGACGAGAGTTATCATTTATAAGTCTGCAGGTTTGTGAATTGCAGTGCCCCTGAGCTCCATTTTTCAACTCGCTCTCTTGGGAGCTGGCCGCAAAAGCGCAGGATTGCTTTAGGCCCTATTCTGCTTCTGGGCGGCAGACTGAGCCTGTGGTTAATTCTTCTTCCTGATGGGAAAATAGAGTGACCTGTGCCTGTCCCAACACCTAGAGCTAGTCTCTCATTGGTTCCCCCTCTTCCCGTTCACCCTCAGGACAAATTGCAACCTGTATGGAACAGGAGGTTAAAGGTGCTGATTCTCCAAGGAGGGAGATTGCTAGTAAAGCGGCTGGAATGGCGAACCCGAGCACAAGGAGATGCGAAATGAGGTGCGTTTTAGAAACCTTTCCCGATCACTCGGTGGACCATCTTCTGGGTTTCTCATGCATGTTTTCGATATAGGAAGATGCCCTTGAACCTGGAGATTTGGGACCCATGGGATGGGTACCACGCAGTATTACTTTAAAGCGTCTGCGTTTGCTCACCCAACCTCACCAAACCTCTCAGCCCCAAGAGTGTCCACCCTTATGTCTCAATCAGCTGCGGGTCTAGATATGGTCAATCCAGGTGGCATCACAGCCCCTGAACGAATTTTGTAAGAATTTCTCTCTCTTTCACTGTCTTTGTTTCACGGGGTTTTAAAATTAATTGAGTTTTATAATGGGGTTTAGCTGCTTTTCACTGCTGTGTTTATGCAGCTTTACACCCACTTGACTCACTTACAGAGAGATATCAATACATAAGTTTTAAGATTCTTACTAGTCAGATATACTCTTGGGCGGTGAATAGGGGGTGTTGAGTCCAGTTCCCTGAGCAAGGAGTAGGTCTTGTCTATTACATATTGGGTTTATGGAACGGTATCTGAGCTAATTTGAAACCCTTGTTTTATGCATCACCCCACCTCACCTTTGCCGTTAGGCAGCCATAGTGTGTTTTCTAACCGTGTGACTCTGTTCTGTTTTGTAATTCTGTTCAAGGGCAGCGGTTTTTACATTCCCTCTATAGGTGATATCTTATGATAAGTGTCTTTTTCTGTGTGACTTATTTGACTTAGAATCGTCGTACCTAAATCCACTCATCATGCTGCTACTAGCCTTATGACGTTGATTTCATGGCTGAGTGATATTCCATTGTACATAAGGACCACAACTTCTTTATCCATTTTTCTCTTTCCTGGGATATTTAAGGTGTAACGAAGTGGAGGTTCTTGTCAACAGAGCAGCCCTAAACTTTGGGGTGCTTGTGTCTTGCTGATTTTTAGTTTTCCCAATTTATACGCCCATGAGTGGAAGTGCCCTATGCTCTCTAAGCTGAGTTTTGTAAATGTTTCAGGACACACCGTACACTTCTCCAGAGTGGCTGTTGGCAATTTACATCCCGCCCATCAGCGTAGCAAGGCTCCCGTTTCTCCGTGGCCTGTCCTGCATTTCTGGTTTTGACACTTTATTCAGCATGGCCCTTTTGACCGATGGGAAGCGAGACTTCTTTGTAACGCTGATTTGCCTTTCCAGGTTGCTTGGTTGGCCAAAAAGGGCGTATGCGTTTTTTCCTGAATATATTCAGGAAAAAACGCATACGCCCTTTTTGGACAAGGGCATCATTGTCGAGGTTTTGCCGCTTTTCCTGTGCTTTAAAGGCGATTCGAATCTGCCTCCTGAAATCTGTTTCCTGCAATTCTGCCTTGCTTTCAAATCCTCTTTGTTGCCTTCCCTCAATATATTTGTAGACGAGAGTTATCATTTATAAGTCTGCAGGTTTGTGAATTGCAGTGCCCCTGAGCTCCATTTTTCAACTCGCTCTCTTGGGAGCTGGCCGCAAAAGCGCAGGATTGCTTTAGGCCCTATTCTGCTTCTGGGCGGCAGACTGAGCCTGTGGTTAATTCTTCTTCCTGATGGGAAAATAGAGTGACCTGTGCCTGTCCCAACACCTAGAGCTAGTCTCTCATTGGTTCCCCCTCTTCCCGTTCACCCTCAGGACAAATTGCAACCTGTATGGAACAGGAGGTTAAAGGTGCTGATTCTCCAAGGAGGGAGATTGCTAGTAAAGCGGCTGGAATGGCGAACCCGAGCACAAGGAGATGCGAAATGAGGTGCGTTTTAGAAACCTTTCCCGATCACTCGGTGGACCATCTTCTGGGTTTCTCATGCATGTTTTCGATATAGGAAGATGCCCTTGAACCTGGAGATTTGGGACCCATGGGATGGGTACCACGCAGTATTACTTTAAAGCGTCTGCGTTTGCTCACCCAACCTCACCAAACCTCTCAGCCCCAAGAGTGTCCACCCTTATGTCTCAATCAGCTGCGGGTCTAGATATGGTCAATCCAGGTGGCATCACAGCCCCTGAACGAATTTTGTAAGAATTTCTCTCTCTTTCACTGTCTTTGTTTCACGGGGTTTTAAAATTAATTGAGTTTTATAATGGGGTTTAGCTGCTTTTCACTGCTGTGTTTATGCAGCTTTACACCCACTTGACTCACTTACAGAGAGATATCAATACATAAGTTTTAAGATTCTTACTAGTCAGATATACTCTTGGGCGGTGAATAGGGGGTGTTGAGTCCAGTTCCCTGAGCAAGGAGTAGGTCTTGTCTATTACATATTGGGTTTATGGAACGGTATCTGAGCTAATTTGAAACCCTTGTTTTATGCATCACCCCACCTCACCTTTGCCGTTAGGCAGCCATAGTGTGTTTTCTAACCGTGTGACTCTGTTCTGTTTTGTAATTCTGTTCAAGGGCAGCGGTTTTTACATTCCCTCTATAGGTGATATCTTATGATAAGTGTCTTTTTCTGTGTGACTTATTTGACTTAGAATCGTCGTACCTAACTCCACTCATCATGCTGCTACTAGCCTTATGACGTTGATTTCATGGCTGAGTGATATTCCATTGTACATAAGGACCACAACTTCTTTATCCATTTTTCTCTTTCCTGGGATATTTAAGGTGTAACGAAGTGGAGGTTCTTGTCAACAGAGCAGCCCTAAACTTTGGGGTGCTTGTGTCTTGCTGATTTTTAGTTTTCCCAATTTATACGCCCATGAGTGGAAGTGCCCTATGCTCTCTAAGCTGAGTTTTGTAAATGTTTCAGGACACACCGTACACTTCTCCAGAGTGGCTGTTGGCAATTTACATCCCGCCCATCAGCGTAGCAAGGCTCCCGTTTCTCCGTGGCCTGTCCTGCATTTCTGGTTTTGACACTTTATTCAGCATGGCCCTTTTGACCGATGGGAAGCGAGACTTCTTTGTAGCGCTGATTTGCCTTTCCAGGTTGCTTGGTTGGCCAAAAAGGGCGTATGCGTTTTTTCCTGAATATATTCAGGAAAAAACGCATACGCCCTTTTTGGCCAAGGGCATCATTGTCGAGGTTTTGCCGCTTTTCCTGTGCTTTAAAGGCGATTCGAATCTGCCTCCTGAAATCTGTTTCCTGCAATTCTGCCTTGCTTTCAAATCCTCTTTGTTGCCTTCCCTCAATATATTTGTAGACGAGAGTTATCATTTATAAGTCTGCAGGTTTGTGAATTGCAGTGCCCCTGAGCTCCATTTTTCAACTCGCTCTCTTGGGAGCTGGCCGCAAAAGCGCAGGATTGCTTTAGGCCCTATTCTGCTTCCGGGCGGCAGACTGAGCCTGTGGTTAATTCTTCTTCCTGATGGGAAAATAGAGTGACCTGTGCCTGTCCCAACACCTAGAGCTAGTCTCTCATTGGTTCCCCCTCTTCCCGTTCACCCTCAGGACAAATTGCAACCTGTATGGAACAGGAGGTTAAAGGTGCTGATTCTCCAAGGAGGGAGATTGCTAGTAAAGCGGCTGGAATGGCGAACCCGAGCACAAGGAGATGAGAAATGAGGTGCATTTTAGAAACCTTTCCCGATCACTCGGTGGACCATCTTCTGGGTTTCTCATGCATGTTTTCGATGTAGGAAGATGCCCTTGAACCTGGAGATTTGGGAACCATGGGATGGGTACCACGCAGTATTACTTTAAAGCGTCTGCGTTTGCTCACCCAACCTCACCAAACCCCTCAGCCCCAAGAGTGTCCACCCTTTTCTCTCAATCAGCTGCGGGTCTAGATATGGTCAATCCAGGTGGCATCACAGCGCCTGAACGAATTTTGTAAGAATTTCTCTCCCTTTCACTGTCTTTGTTTCACGGGTTTTTAAAATTAATTGAGTTTTATAATGGGGTTTAGCTGCTTTTCACTGCTGTGTTTATGCAGCTTTACACCCACTTGACTCACTTACAGAGAGATATCAATACATAGGTTTTAAGATTCTTACTAGTCAGATATACTCTTGGGCGGTGAATAGGGGGTGTTGAGTCCAGTTCCCTGAGCAAGGAGTAGGTCTTGTCTATTACGTATTGGGTTTATGGAACGGTATCTGAGCTAATTTGAAACCCTTGTTTTATGCATCACCCCACCTCACGTTTCCCGTTTGGCAGCCATAGTGTGTTTTCTAACCGTGTGACTCTGTTCTGTTTTGTAATTCAGTTCAAGGGCAGCGGTTTTTACATTCCCTCTATAAGTGATATCTTATGATAAGTGTCTTTTTCTGTGTGACTTATTGCACTTAGAATCGTCGTACCTAAATCCACTCATCATGCTGCTACTAGCCTTATGACGTTGATTTCATGGCTGAGTGATATTCCATTGTACATAAGGACCACAACTTCTTTATCCATTTTTCTCTTTCCTGGGATATTTAAGGTGTAACGAAGTGGAGGTTCTTGTCAACAGAGCAGCCCTAAACTTTGGGGTGCTTGTGTCTTGCTGATTTTTAGTTTTCCCAATTTATACGCCCATGAGTGGAAGTGCCCTATGCTCTCTAAGCTGAGTTTTGTAAATGTTTCAGGACACACCGTACACTTCTCCAGAGTGGCTGTTGGCAATTTACATCCCGCCCATCAGCGTAGCAAGGCTCCCGTTTCTCCGTGGCCTGTCCTGCATTTCTGGTTTTGACACTTTATTCAGCATGGCCCTTTTGACCGATGGGAAGCGAGACTTCTTTGTAGCGCTGATTTGCCTTTCCAGGTTGCTTGGTTGGCCAAACAGGGCGTATGCGTTTTTTCCTGAATATATTCAGGAAAAAACGCATACGCCCTTTTTGGCCAAGGGCATCATTGTCGAGGTTTTGCCGCTTCTCCTGTGCTTTAAAGGCGATTCGAATCTGCCTCCTGAAATCTGTTTCCTGCAATTCTGCCTTGCTTTCAAATCCTCTTTGTTGCCTTCCCTCAATATATTTGTAGACGAGAGTTATCATTTATAAGTCTGCAGGTTTGTGAATTGCAGTGCCCCTGAGCTCCATTTTTCAACTCGCTCTCTTGGGAGCTGGCCGCAAAAGCGCAGGATTGCTTTAGGCCCTATTCTGCTTCCGGGCGGCAGACTGAGCCTGTGGTTAATTCTTCTTCCTGATGGGAAAATAGAGTGACCTGTGCCTGTCCCAACACCTAGAGCTAGTCTCTCATTGGTTCCCCGTCTTCCCGTTCATCCTCAGTTCAAATTGCCACCTGTATGGAACAGGAGGTTAAAGGTGCTGATTCTCCAAGGAGGGAGATTGCTAGTAAAGCGGCTGGAATGGCGAACCCGAGCACAAGGAGACGAGAAATGAGGTGCGTTTTAGAAACCTTTCCCGATCACTCGGTGGACCATCTTCTGGGTTTCTCATGCATGTTTTCGATATAGGAAGATGCCCTTGAACCTGGAGATTTGGGACCCATGGGATGGGTACCACGCAGTATTACTTTAAAGCGTCTGCGTTTGCTCACCCAACCTCACCAAACCTCTCAGCCCCAAGAGTGTCCACCCTTATGTCTCAATCAGCTGCGGGTCTAGATATGGTCAATCCAGGTGGCATCACAGCCCCTGAACGAATTTTGTAAGAATTTCTCTCTCTTTCACTGTCTTTGTTTCACGGGGTTTTAAAATTAATTGAGTTTTATAATGGGGTTTAGCTGCTTTTCACTGCTGTGTTTATGCAGCTTTACACCCACTTGACTCACTTACAGAGAGATATCAATACATAAGTTTTAAGATTCTTACTAGTCAGATATACTCTTGGGCGGTGAATAGGGGGTGTTGAGTCCAGTTCCCTGAGCAAGGAGTAGGTCTTGTCTATTACATATTGGGTTTATGGAACGGTATCTGAGCTAATTTGAAACCCTTGTTTTATGCATCACCCCACCTCACCTTTGCCGTTAGGCAGCCATAGTGTGTTTTCTAACCGTGTGACTCTGTTCTGTTTTGTAATTCTGTTCAAGGGCAGCGGTTTTTACATTCCCTCTATAGGTGATATCTTATGATAAGTGTCTTTTTCTGTGTGACTTATTTGACTTAGAATCGTCGTACCTAACTCCACTCATCATGCTGCTACTAGCCTTATGACGTTGATTTCATGGCTGAGTGATATTCCATTGTACATAAGGACCACAACTTCTTTATCCATTTTTCTCTTTCCTGGGATATTTAAGGTGTAACGAAGTGGAGGTTCTTGTCAACAGAGCAGCCCTAAACTTTGGGGTGCTTGTGTCTTGCTGATTTTTAGTTTTCCCAATTTATACGCCCATGAGTGGAAGTGCCCTATGCTCTCTAAGCTGAGTTTTGTAAATGTTTCAGGACACACCGTACACTTCTCCAGAGTGGCTGTTGGCAATTTACATCCCGCCCATCAGCGTAGCAAGGCTCCCGTTTCTCCGTGGCCTGTCCTGCATTTCTGGTTTTGACACTTTATTCAGCATGGCCCTTTTGACCGATGGGAAGCGAGACTTCTTTGTAGCGCTGATTTGCCTTTCCAGGTTGCTTGGTTGGCCAAAAAGGGCGTATGCGTTTTTTCCTGAATATATTCAGGAAAAAACGCATACGCCCTTTTTGGCCAAGGGCATCATTGTCGAGGTTTTGCCGCTTTTCCTGTGCTTTAAAGGCGATTCGAATCTGCCTCCTGAAATCTGTTTCCTGCAATTCTGCCTTGCTTTCAAATCCTCTTTGTTGCCTTCCCTCAATATATTTGTAGACGAGAGTTATCATTTATAAGTCTGCAGGTTTGTGAATTGCAGTGCCCCTGAGCTCCATTTTTCAACTTGCTCTCTTGGGAGCTGGCCGCAAAAGCGCAGGATTGCTTTAGGCCCTATTCTGCTTCCGGGCGGCAGACTGAGCCTGTGGTTAATTCTTCTTCCTGATGGGAAAATAGAGTGACCTGTGCCTGTCCCAACACCTAGAGCTAGTCTCTCATTGGTTCCCCCTCTTCCCGTTCACCCTCAGGACAAATTGCAACCTGTATGGAACAGGAGGTTAAAGGTGCTGATTCTCCAAGGAGGGAGATTGCTAGTAAAGCGGCTGGAATGGCGAACCCGAGCACAAGGAGATGAGAAATGAGGTGCCTTTTAGAAACCTTTCCCGATCACTCGGTGGACCATCTTCTGGGTTTCTCATGCATGTTTTCGATGTAGGAAGATGCCCTTGAACCTGGAGATTTGGGAACCATGGGATGGGTACCACGCAGTATTACTTTAAAGCGTCTGCGTTTGCTCACCCAACCTCACCAAACCCCTCAGCCCCAAGAGTGTCCACCCTTTTCTCTCAATCAGCTGCGGGTCTAGATATGGTCAATCCAGGTGGCATCACAGCGCCTGAACGAATTTTGTAAGAATTTCTCTCCCTTTCACTGTCTTTGTTTCACGGGTTTTTAAAATTAATTGAGTTTTATAATGGGGTTTAGCTGCTTTTCACTGCTGTGTTTATGCAGCTTTACACCCACTTGACTCACTTACAGAGAGATATCAATACATAGGTTTTAAGATTCTTACTAGTCAGATATACTCTTGGGCGGTGAATAGGGGGTGTTGAGTCCAGTTCCCTGAGCAAGGAGTAGGTCTTGTCTATTACGTATTGGGTTTATGGAACGGTATCTGAGCTAATTTGAAACCCTTGTTTTATGCATCACCCCACCTCACGTTTCCCGTTTGGCAGCCATAGTGTGTTTTCTAACCGTGTGACTCTGTTCTGTTTTGTAATTCAGTTCAAGGGCAGCGGTTTTTACATTCCCTCTATAAGTGATATCTTATGATAAGTGTCTTTTTCTGTGTGACTTATTGCACTTAGAATCGTCGTACCTAAATCCACTCATCATGCTGCTACTAGCCTTATGACGTTGATTTCATGGCTGAGTGATATTCCATTGTACATAAGGACCACAACTTCTTTATCCATTTTTCTCTTTCCTGGGATATTTAAGGTGTAACGAAGTGGAGGTTCTTGTCAACAGAGCAGCCCTAAACTTTGGGGTGCTTGTGTCTTGCTGATTTTTAGTTTTCCCAATTTATACGCCCATGAGTGGAAGTGCCCTATGCTCTCTAAGCTGAGTTTTGTAAATGTTTCAGGACACACCGTACACTTCTCCAGAGTGGCTGTTGGCAATTTACATCCCGCCCATCAGCGTAGCAAGGCTCCCGTTTCTCCGTGGCCTGTCCTGCATTTCTGGTTTTGACACTTTATTCAGCATGGCCCTTTTGACCGATGGGAAGCGAGACTTCTTTGTAGCGCTGATTTGCCTTTCCAGGTTGCTTGGTTGGCCAAACAGGGCGTATGCGTTTTTTCCTGAATATATTCAGGAAAAAACGCATACGCCCTTTTTGGCCAAGGGCATCATTGTCGAGGTTTTGCCGCTTCTCCTGTGCTTTAAAGGCGATTCGAATCTGCCTCCTGAAATCTGTTTCCTGCAATTCTGCCTTGCTTTCAAATCCTCTTTGTTGCCTTCCCTCAATATATTTGTAGACGAGAGTTATCATTTATAAGTCTGCAGGTTTGTGAATTGCAGTGCCCCTGAGCTCCATTTTTCAACTCGCTCTCTTGGGAGCTGGCCGCAAAAGCGCAGGATTGCTTTAGGCCCTATTCTGCTTCCGGGCGGCAGACTGAGCCTGTGGTTAATTCTTCTTCCTGATGGGAAAATAGAGTGACCTGTGCCTGTCCCAACACCTAGAGCTAGTCTCTCATTGGTTCCCCGTCTTCCCGTTCATCCTCAGTTCAAATTGCCACCTGTATGGAACAGGAGGTTAAAGGTGCTGATTCTCCAAGGAGGGAGATTGCTAGTAAAGCGGCTGGAATGGCGAACCCGAGCACAAGGAGACGAGAAATGAGGTGCGTTTTAGAAACCTTTCCCGATCACTCGGTGGACCATCTTCTGGGTTTCTCATGCATGTTTTCCATGTAGGAAGATGCCCTTGAACCTGGAGATTTGGGACCCATGGGATGGGTACCACGCAGTATTACTTTAAAGCGTCTGCGTTTGCTCACCCAACCTCACCAAACCCCTCAGCCCCAAGAGTGTCCACCCTTATGTCTCAATCAGCTGCGGGTCTAGATATGGTCAATCCAGGTGGCATCACAGCGCCTGAACGAATTTTGTAAGAATTTCTCTCCCTTTCACTGTCTTTGTTTCACGGGTTTTTAAAATTAATTGAGTTTTATAATGGGGTTTAGCTGCTTTTCACTGCTGTGTTTATGCAGCTTTACACCCACTTGACTCACTTACAGAGAGATATCAATACATAGGTTTTAAGATTCTTACTAGTCAGATATACTCTTGGGCGGTGAATAGGGGGTGTTGAGTCCAGTTCCCTGAGCAAGGAGTAGGTCTTGTCTATTACATATTGGGTTTATGGAACGGTATCTGAGCTAATTTGAAACCCTTGTTTTATGCATCACCCCACCTCACGTTTCCCGTTTGGCAGCCATAGTGTGTTTTCTAACCGTGTGACTCTGTTCTGTTTTGTAATTCAGTTCAAGGGCAGCGGTTTTTACATTCCCTCTATAAGTGATATCTTATGATAAGTGTCTTTTTCTGTGTGACTTATTGCACTTAGAATCGTCGTACCTAAATCCACTCATCATGCTGCTACTAGCCTTATGACGTTGATTTCATGGCTGAGTGATATTCCATTGTACATAAGGACCACAACTTCTTTATCCATTTTTCTCTTTCCTGGGATATTTAAGGTGTAACAAAGTGGAGGTTCTTGTCAACAGAGCAGCCCTAAACTTTGGGGTGCTTGTGTCTTGCTGATTTTTAGTTTTCCCAATTTATACGCCCATGAGTGGAAGTGCCCTATGCTCTCTAAGCTGAGTTTTGTAAATGTTTCAGGACACACCGTACACTTCTCCAGAGTGGCTGTTGGCAATTTACATCCCGCCCATCAGCGTAGCAAGGCTCCCGTTTCTCCGTGGCCTGTCCTGCATTTCTGGTTTTGACACTTTATTCAGCATGGCCCTTTTGACCGATGGGAAGCGAGACTTCTTTGTAGCGCTGATTTGCCTTTCCAGGTTGCTTGGTTGGCCAAACAGGGCGTATGCGTTTTTTCCTGAATATATTCAGGAAAAAACGCATACGCCCTTTTTGGCCAAGGGCATCATTGTCGAGGTTTTGCCGCTTTTCCTGTGCTTTAAAGGCGATTCGAATCTGCCTCCTGAAATCTGTTTCCTGCAATTCTGCCTTGCTTTCAAATCCTCTTTGTTGCCTTCCCTCAATATATTTGTAGACGAGAGTTATCATTTATAAGTCTGCAGGTTTGTGAATTGCAGTGCCCCTGAGCTCCATTTTTCAACTCGCTCTCTTGGGAGCTGGCCGCAAAAGCGCAGGATTGCTTTAGGCCCTATTCTGCTTCCGGGCGGCAGACTGAGCCTGTGGTTAATTCTTCTTCCTGATGGGAAAATAGAGTGACCTGTGCCTGTCCCAACACCTAGAGCTAGTCTCTCATTGGTTCCCCGTCTTCCCGTTCACCCTCAGTTCAAATTGCCACCTGTATGGAACAGGAGGTTAAAGGTGCTGATTCTCCAAGGAGGGAGATTGCTAGTAAAGCGGCTGGAATGGCGAACCCGAGCACAAGGAGACGAGAAATGAGGTGCGTTTTAGAAACCTTTCCCGATCACTCGGTGGACCATCTTCTGGGTTTCTCATGCATGTTTTCGATGTAGGAAGATGCCCTTGAACCTGGAGATTTGGGACCCATGGGATGAGTACCACGCAGTATTACTGTAAAGCGTCTGCGTTTGCTCACCGAACCTCACCAAACCCCTAAGCCCCAAGAGTGTCCACGCTTATGTCTCAATCAGCTGCGGGTCTAGATATGGTCAATCCAGGTGGCATCACAGCGCCTGAACGAATTTTGTAAGAATTTCTCTCCCTTTCACTGTCTTTGTTTCACGGGTTTTTAAAATTAATTGAGTTTTATAATGGGGTTTAGCTGCTTTTCACTGCTGTGTTTATGCAGGTTTACACCCACTTGACTCACTTACAGAGAGATATCAATACATAGGTTTTAAGATTCTTACTAGTCAGATATACTCATGGGCGGTGAATAGGGGGTGTTGAGTCCAGTTCCCTGAGCAAGGAGTAGGTCTTGTCTATTACGTATTGGGTTTATGGAACGGTATCTGAGCTAATTTGAAACCCTTGTTTTATGCATCACCCCACCTCACCTTTGCCGTTAGGCAGCCGTAGTGTGTTTTCTAACCCTGTGACTCTGTTCTGTTTTGTAATTCAGTTCAAGGGCAGCGGTTTTTACATTCCCTCTATAGGTGATATCTTATGATAAGTGTCTTTTTCTGTGTGACTTATTTGACTTAGAATCGTCGTACCTAAATCCACTCATCATGCTGCTACTAGCCTTATGACGTTGATTTCATGGCTGAGTGATATTCCATTGTACATAAGGACCACAACTTCTTTATCCATTTTTCTCTTTCCTGGGATATTTAAGGTGTAACGAAGTGGAGGTTCTTGTCAACAGAGCAGCCCTAAACTTTGGGGTGCTTGTGTCTTGCTGATTTTTAGTTTTCCCAATTTATACGCCCATGAGTGGAAGTGCCCTATGCTCTCTAAGCTGAGTTTTGTAAATGTTTCAGGACACACCGTACACTTCTCCAGAGTGGCTGTTGGCAATTTACATCCCGCCCATCAGCGTAGCAAGGCTCCCGTTTCTCCGTGGCCTGTCCTGCATTTCTGGTTTTGACACTTTATTCAGCATGGCCCTTTTGACCGATGGGAAGCGAGACTTCTTTGTAGCGCTGATTTGCCTTTCCAGGTTGCTTGGTTGGCCAAAAAGGGCGTATGCGTTTTTTCCTGAATATATTCAGGAAAAAACGCATACGCCCTTTTTGGCCAAGGGCATCATTGTCGAGGTTTTGCCGCTTTTCCTGTGCTTTAAAGGCGATTCGAATCTGCCTCCTGAAATCTGTTTCCTGCAATTCTGCCTTGCTTTCAAATCCTCTTTGTTGCCTTCCCTCAATATATTTGTAGACGAGAGTTATCATTTATAAGTCTGCAGGTTTGTGAATTGCAGTGCCCCTGAGCTCCATTTTTCAACTCGCTCTCTTGGGAGCTGGCCGCAAAAGCGCAGGATTGCTTTAGGCCCTATTCTGCTTCCGGGCGGCAGACTGAGCCTGTGGTTAATTCTTCTTCCTGATGGGAAAATAGAGTGACCTGTGCCTGTCCCAACACCTAGAGCTAGTCTCTCATTGGTTCCCCGTCTTCCCGTTCATCCTCAGTTCAAATTGCCACCTGTATGGAACAGGAGGTTAAAGGTGCTGATTCTCCAAGGAGGGAGATTGCTAGTAAAGCGGCTGGAATGGCGAACCCGAGCACAAGGAGACGAGAAATGAAGTGCGTTTTAGAAACCTTTCCCGATCACTCGGTGGACCATCTTCTGGGTTTCTCATGCATGTTTTCGATGTAGGAAGATGCCCTTGAACCTGGAGATTTGGGACCCATGGGATGGGTACCACGCAGTATTACTTTAAAGCGTCTGCGTTTGCTCACCGAACCTCACCAAACCCCTCAGCCCCAAGAGTGTCCACCCTTATGTCTCAATCAGCTGCGGGTCTAGATATGGTCAATCCAGGTGGCATCACAGCGCCTGAACGAATTTTGTAAGAATTTCTCTCCCTTTCACTGTCTTTGTTTCACGGGTTTTTAAAATTAATTGAGTTTTATAATGGGGTTTAGCTGCTTTTCACTGCTGTGTTTATGCAGCTTTACACCCACTTGACTCACTTACAGAGAGATATCAATACATAGGTTTTAAGATTCTTACTAGTCAGATATACTCATGGGCGGTGAATAGGGGGTGTTGGGTCCAGTTCCCTGAGCAAGGAGTAGGTCTTGTCTATTACGTATTGGGTTTATGGAACGGTATCTGAGCTAATTTGAAACCCTTGTTTTATGCATCACCCCACCTCACCTTTGCCGTTAGGCAGCCGTAGTGTGTTTTCTAACCGTGTGACTCTGTTCTGTTTTGTAATTCAGTTCAAGGGCAGCGGTTTTTACATTCCCTCTATAGGTGATATCTTATGATAAGTGTCTTTTTCTGTGTGACTTATTTGACTTAGAATCGTCGTACCTAAATCCACTCATCATGCTGCTACTAGCCTTATGACGTTGATTTCATGGCTGAGTGATATTCCATTGTACATAAGGACCACAACTTCTTTATCCATTTTTCTCTTTCCTGGGATATTTAAGGTGTAACGAAGTGGAGGTTCTTGTCAACAGAGCAGCCCTAAACTTTGGGGTGCTTGTGTCTTGCTGATTTTTAGTTTTCCCAATTTATACGCCCATGAGTGGAAGTGCCCTATGCTCTCTAAGCTGAGTTTTGTAAATGTTTCAGGACACACCGTACACTTCTCCAGAGTGGCTGTTGGCAATTTACATCCCGCCCATCAGCGTAGCAAGGCTCCCGTTTCTCCGTGGCCTGTCCTGCATTTCTGGTTTTGACACTTTATTCAGCATGGCCCTTTTGACCGATGGGAAGCGAGACTTCTTTGTAGCGCTGATTTGCCTTTCCAGGTTGCTTGGTTGGCCAAACAGGGCGTATGCGTTTTTTCCTGAATATATTCAGGAAAAAACGCATACGCCCTTTTTGGCCAAGGGCATCATTGTCGAGGTTTTGCCGCTTTTCCTGTGCTTTAAAGGCGATTCGAATCTGCCTCCTGAAATCTGTTTCCTGCAATTCTGCCTTGCTTTCAAATCCTCTTTGTTGCCTTCCCTCAATATATTTGTAGACGAGAGTTATCATTTATAAGTCTGCAGGTTTGTGAATTGCAGTGCCCCTGAGCTCCATTTTTCAACTCGCTCTCTTGGGAGCTGGCCGCAAAAGCGCAGGATTGCTTTAGGCCCTATTCTGCTTCCGGGCGGCAGACTGAGCCTGTGGTTAATTCTTCTTCCTGATGGGAAAATAGAGTGACCTGTGCCTGTCCCAACACCTAGAGCTAGTCTCTCATTGGTTCCCCGTCTTCCCGTTCATCCTCAGTTCAAATTGCCACCTGTATGGAACAGGAGGTTAAAGGTGCTGATTCTCCAAGGAGGGAGATTGCTAGTAAAGCGGCTGGAATGGCGAACCCGAGCACAAGGAGACGAGAAATGAAGTGCGTTTTAGAAACCTTTCCCGATCACTCGGTGGACCATCTTCTGGGTTTCTCATGCATGTTTTCGATGTAGGAAGATGCCCTTGAACCTGGAGATTTGGGACCCATGGGATGGGTACCACGCAGTATTACTTTAAAGCGTCTGCGTTTGCTCACCGAACCTCACCAAACCCCTCAGCCCCAAGAGTGTCCACCCTTATGTCTCAATCAGCTGCGGGTCTAGATATGGTCAATCCAGGTGGCATCACAGCGCCTGAACGAATTTTGTAAGAATTTCTCTCCCTTTCACTGTCTTTGTTTCACGGGTTTTTAAAATTAATTGAGTTTTATAATGGGGTTTAGCTGCTTTTCACTGCTGTGTTTATGCAGCTTTACACCCACTTGACTCACTTACAGAGAGATATCAATACATAGGTTTTAAGATTCTTACTAGTCAGATATACTCATGGGCGGTGAATAGGGGGTGTTGAGTCCAGTTCCCTGAGCAAGGAGTAGGTCTTGTCTATTACGTATTGGGTTTATGGAACGGTATCTGAGCTAATTTGAAACCCTTGTTTTATGCATCACCCCACCTCACCTTTGCCGTTAGGCAGCCGTAGTGTGTTTTCTAACCGTGTGACTCTGTTCTGTTTTGTAATTCAGTTCAAGGGCAGCGGTTTTTACATTCCCTCTATAGGTGATATCTTATGATAAGTGTCTTTTTCTGTGTGACTTATTTGACTTAGAATCGTCGTACCTAAATCCACTCATCATGCTGCTACTAGCCTTATGACGTTGATTTCATGGCTGAGTGATATTCCATTGTACATAAGGACCACAACTTCTTTATCCATTTTTCTCTTTCCTGGGATATTTAAGGTGTAACGAAGTGGAGGTTCTTGTCAACAGAGCAGCCCTAAACTTTGGGGTGCTTGTGTCTTGCTGATTTTTAGTTTTCCCAATTTATACGCCCATGAGTGGAAGTGCCCTATGCTCTCTAAGCTGAGTTTTGTAAATGTTTCAGGACACACCGTACACTTCTCCAGAGTGGCTGTTGGCAATTTACATCCCGCCCATCAGCGTAGCAAGGCTCCCGTTTCTCCGTGGCCTGTCCTGCATTTCTGGTTTTGACACTTTATTCAGCATGGCCCTTTTGACCGATGGGAAGCGAGACTTCTTTGTAGCGCTGATTTGCCTTTCCAGGTTGCTTGGTTGGCCAAACAGGGCGTATGCGTTTTTTCCTGAATATATTCAGGAAAAAACGCATACGCCCTTTTTGGCCAAGGGCATCATTGTCGAGGTTTTGCCGCTTTTCCTGTGCTTTAAAGGCGATTCGAATCTGCCTCCTGAAATCTGTTTCCTGCAATTCTGCCTTGCTTTCAAATCCTCTTTGTTGCCTTCCCTCAATATATTTGTAGACGAGAGTTATCATTTATAAGTCTGCAGGTTTGTGAATTGCAGTGCCCCTGAGCTCCATTTTTCAACTCGCTCTCTTGGGAGCTGGCCGCAAAAGCGCAGGATTGCTTTAGGCCCTATTCTGCTTCCGGGCGGCAGACTGAGCCTGTGGTTAATTCTTCTTCCTGATGGGAAAATAGAGTGACCTGTGCCTGTCCCAACACCTAGAGCTAGTCTCTCATTGGTTCCCCGTCTTCCCGTTCATCCTCAGTTCAAATTGCCACCTGTATGGAACAGGAGGTTAAAGGTGCTGATTCTCCAAGGAGGGAGATTGCTAGTAAAGCGGCTGGAATGGCGAACCCGAGCACAAGGAGACGAGAAATGAAGTGCGTTTTAGAAACCTTTCCCGATCACTCGGTGGACCATCTTCTGGGTTTCTCATGCATGTTTTCGATGTAGGAAGATGCCCTTGAACCTGGAGATTTGGGACCCATGGGATGGGTACCACGCAGTATTACTTTAAAGCGTCTGCGTTTGCTCACCGAACCTCACCAAACCCCTCAGCCCCAAGAGTGTCCACCCTTATGTCTCAATCAGCTGCGGGTCTAGATATGGTCAATCCAGGTGGCATCACAGCGCCTGAACGAATTTTGTAAGAATTTCTCTCCCTTTCACTGTCTTTGTTTCACGGGTTTTTAAAATTAATTGAGTTTTATAATGGGGTTTAGCTGCTTTTCACTGCTGTGTTTATGCAGCTTTACACCCACTTGACTCACTTACAGAGAGATATCAATACATAGGTTTTAAGATTCTTACTAGTCAGATATACTCATGGGCGGTGAATAGGGGGTGTTGAGTCCAGTTCCCTGAGCAAGGAGTAGGTCTTGTCTATTACGTATTGGGTTTATGGAACGGTATCTGAGCTAATTTGAAACCCTTGTTTTATGCATCACCCCACCTCACCTTTGCCGTTAGGCAGCCGTAGTGTGTTTTCTAACCGTGTGACTCTGTTCTGTTTTGTAATTCAGTTCAAGGGCAGCGGTTTTTACATTCCCTCTATAGGTGATATCTTATGATAAGTGTCTTTTTCTGTGTGACTTATTTGACTTAGAATCGTCGTACCTAAATCCACTCATCATGCTGCTACTAGCCTTATGACGTTGATTTCATGGCTGAGTGATATTCCATTGTACATAAGGACCACAACTTCTTTATCCATTTTTCTCTTTCCTGGGATATTTAAGGTGTAACGAAGTGGAGGTTCTTGTCAACAGAGCAGCCCTAAACTTTGGGGTGCTTGTGTCTTGCTGATTTTTAGTTTTCCCAATTTATACGCCCATGAGTGGAAGTGCCCTATGCTCTCTAAGCTGAGTTTTGTAAATGTTTCAGGACACACCGTACACTTCTCCAGAGTGGCTGTTGGCAATTTACATCCCGCCCATCAGCGTAGCAAGGCTCCCGTTTCTCCGTGGCCTGTCCTGCATTTCTGGTTTTGACACTTTATTCAGCATGGCCCTTTTGACCGATGGGAAGCGAGACTTCTTTGTAGCGCTGATTTGCCTTTCCAGGTTGCTTGGTTGGCCAAAAAGGGCGTATGCGTTTTTTCCTGAATATATTCAGGAAAAAACGCATACGCCCTTTTTGGCCAAGGGCATCATTGTCGAGGTTTTGCCGCTTTTCCTGTGCTTTAAAGGCGATTCGAATCTGCCTCCTGAAATCTGTTTCCTGCAATTCTGCCTTGCTTTCAAATCCTCTTTGTTGCCTTCCCTCAATATATTTGTAGACGAGATTTATCATTTATAAGTCTGCAGGTTTGTGAATTGCAGTGCCCCTGAGCTCCATTTTTCAACTCGCTCTCTTGGGAGCTGGCCGCAAAAGCGCAGGATTGCTTTAGGCCCTATTCTGCTTCCGGGCGGCAGACTGAGCCTGTGGTTAATTCTTCTTCCTGATGGGAAAATAGAGTGACCTGTGCCTGTCCCAACACCTAGAGCTAGTCTCTCATTGGTTCCCCGTCTTCCCGTTCATCCTCAGTTCAAATTGCCACCTGTATGGAACAGGAGGTTAAAGGTGCTGATTCTCCAAGGAGGGAGATTGCTAGTAAAGCGGCTGGAATGGCGAACCCGAGCACAAGGAGACGAGAAATGAAGTGCGTTTTAGAAACCTTTCCCGATCACTCGGTGGACCATCTTCTGGGTTTCTCATGCATGTTTTCGATGTAGGAAGATGCCCTTGAACCTGGAGATTTGGGACCCATGGGATGGGTACCACGCAGTATTACTTTAAAGCGTCTGCGTTTGCTCACCGAACCTCACCAAACCCCTCAGCCCCAAGAGTGTCCACCCTTATGTCTCAATCAGCTGCGGGTCTAGATATGGTCAATCCAGGTGGCATCACAGCGCCTGAACGAATTTTGTAAGAATTTCTCTCCCTTTCACTGTCTTTGTTTCACGGGTTTTTAAAATTAATTGAGTTTTATAATGGGGTTTAGCTGCTTTTCACTGCTGTGTTTATGCAGCTTTACACCCACTTGACTCACTTACAGAGAGATATCAATACATAGGTTTTAATATTCTTACTAGTCAGATATACTCTTGGGCGGTGAATAGGGGGTGTTGAGTCCAGTTCCCTGAGCAAGGTGTAGGTCTTGTCTATTACGTATTGGGTTTATGGAACGGTATCTGAGCTAATTTGAAACCCTTGTTTTATGCATCACCCCACCTCACGTTTCCCGTTTGGCAGCCATAGTGTGTTTTCTAACCGTGTGACTCTGTTCTGTTTTGTAATTCAGTTCAAGGGCAGCGGTTTTTACATTCCCTCTATAAGTGATATCTTATGATAAGTGTCTTTTTCTGTGTGACTTATTGCACTTAGAATCGTCGTACCTAAATCCACTCATCATGCTGCTACTAGCCTTATGACGTTGATTTCATGGCTGAGTGATATTCCATTGTACATAAGGACCACAACTTCTTTATCCATTTTTCTCTTTCCTGGGATATTTAAGGTGTAACGAAGTGGAGGTTCTTGTCAACAGAGCAGCCCTAAACTTTGGGGTGCTTGTGTCTTGCTGATTTTTAGTTTTCCCAATTTATACGCCCATGAGTGGAAGTGCCCTATGCTCTCTAAGCTGAGTTTTGTAAATGTTTCAGGACACACCGTACACTTCTCCAGAGTGGCTGTTGGCAATTTACATCCCGCCCATCAGCGTAGCAAGGCTCCCGTTTCTCCGTGGCCTGTCCTGCATTTCTGGTTTTGACTCTTTATTCAGCATGGCCCTTTTGACCGATGGGAAGCGAGACTTCTTTGTAGCGCTGATTTGCCTTTCCAGGTTGCTTGGTTGGCCAAACAGGGCGTATGCGTTTTTTCCTGAATATATTCAGGAAAAAACGCATACGCTCTTTTTGGCCAAGGGCATCATTGTCGAGGTTTTGCCGCTTTTCCTGTGCTTTAAAGGCGATTCGAATCTGCCTCCTGAAATCTGTTTCCTGCAATTCTGCCTTGCTTTCAAATCCTCTTTGTTGCCTTCCCTCAATATATTTGTAGACGAGAGTTATCATTTATAAGTCTGCAGGTTTGTGAATTGCAGTGCCCCTGAGCTCCATTTTTCAACTCGCTCTCTTGGGAGCTGGCCGCAAAAGCGCAGGATTGCTTTAGGCCCTATTCTGCTTCCGGGCGGCAGACTGAGCCTGTGGTTAATTCTTCTTCCTGATGGGAAAATAGAGTGACCTGTGCCTGTCCCAACACCTAGAGCTAGTCTCTCATTGGTTCCCCGTCTTCCCGTTCATCCTCAGTTCAAATTGCCACCTGTATGGAACAGGAGGTTAAAGGTGCTGATTCTCCAAGGAGGGAGATTGCTAGTAAAGCGGCTGGAATGGCGAACCCGAGCACAAGGAGACGAGAAATGAAGTGCGTTTTAGAAACCTTTCCCGATCACTCGGTGGACCATCTTCTGGGTTTCTCATGCATGTTTTCGATGTAGGAAGATGCCCTTGAACCTGGAGATTTGGGACCCATGGGATGGGTACCACGCAGTATTACTTTAAAGCGTCTGCGTTTGCTCACCGAACCTCACCAAACCCCTCAGCCCCAAGAGTGTCCACCCTTATGTCTCAATCAGCTGCGGGTCTAGATATGGTCAATCCAGGTGGCATCACAGCGCCTGAACGAATTTTGTAAGAATTTCTCTCCCTTTCACTGTCTTTGTTTCACGGGTTTTTAAAATTAATTGAGTTTTATAATGGGGTTTAGCTGCTTTTCACTGCTGTGTTTATGCAGCTTTACACCCACTTGACTCACTTACAGAGAGATATCAATACATAGGTTTTAAGATTCTTACTAGTCAGATATACTCATGGGCGGTGAATAGGGGGTGTTGGGTCCAGTTCCCTGAGCAAGGAGTAGGTCTTGTCTATTACGTATTGGGTTTATGGAACGGTATCTGAGCTAATTTGAAACCCTTGTTTTATGCATCACCCCACCTCACCTTTGCCGTTAGGCAGCCGTAGTGTGTTTTCTAACCGTGTGACTCTGTTCTGTTTTGTAATTCAGTTCAAGGGCAGCGGTTTTTACATTCCCTCTATAGGTGATATCTTATGATAAGTGTCTTTTTCTGTGTGACTTATTTGACTTAGAATCGTCGTACCTAAATCCACTCATCATGCTGCTACTAGCCTTATGACGTTGATTTCATGGCTGAGTGATATTCCATTGTACATAAGGACCACAACTTCTTTATCCATTTTTCTCTTTCCTGGGATATTTAAGGTGTAACGAAGTGGAGGTTCTTGTCAACAGAGCAGCCCTAAACTTTGGGGTGCTTGTGTCTTGCTGATTTTTAGTTTTCCCAATTTATACGCCCATGAGTGGAAGTGCCCTATGCTCTCTAAGCTGAGTTTTGTAAATGTTTCAGGACACACCGTACACTTCTCCAGAGTGGCTGTTGGCAATTTACATCCCGCCCATCAGCGTAGCAAGGCTCCCGTTTCTCCGTGGCCTGTCCTGCATTTCTGGTTTTGACACTTTATTCAGCATGGCCCTTTTGACCGATGGGAAGCGAGACTTCTTTGTAGCGCTGATTTGCCTTTCCAGGTTGCTTGGTTGGCCAAACAGGGCGTATGCGTTTTTTCCTGAATATATTCAGGAAAAAACGCATACGCCCTTTTTGGCCAAGGGCATCATTGTCGAGGTTTTGCCGCTTTTCCTGTGCTTTAAAGGCGATTCGAATCTGCCTCCTGAAATCTGTTTCCTGCAATTCTGCCTTGCTTTCAAATCCTCTTTGTTGCCTTCCCTCAATATATTTGTAGACGAGAGTTATCATTTATAAGTCTGCAGGTTTGTGAATTGCAGTGCCCCTGAGCTCCATTTTTCAACTCGCTCTCTTGGGAGCTGGCCGCAAAAGCGCAGGATTGCTTTAGGCCCTATTCTGCTTCCGGGCGGCAGACTGAGCCTGTGGTTAATTCTTCTTCCTGATGGGAAAATAGAGTGACCTGTGCCTGTCCCAACACCTAGAGCTAGTCTCTCATTGGTTCCCCGTCTTCCCGTTCATCCTCAGTTCAAATTGCCACCTGTATGGAACAGGAGGTTAAAGGTGCTGATTCTCCAAGGAGGGAGATTGCTAGTAAAGCGGCTGGAATGGCGAACCCGAGCACAAGGAGACGAGAAATGAAGTGCGTTTTAGAAACCTTTCCCGATCACTCGGTGGACCATCTTCTGGGTTTCTCATGCATGTTTTCGATGTAGGAAGATGCCCTTGAACCTGGAGATTTGGGACCCATGGGATGGGTACCACGCAGTATTACTTTAAAGCGTCTGCGTTTGCTCACCGAACCTCACCAAACCCCTCAGCCCCAAGAGTGTCCACCCTTATGTCTCAATCAGCTGCGGGTCTAGATATGGTCAATCCAGGTGGCATCACAGCGCCTGAACGAATTTTGTAAGAATTTCTCTCCCTTTCACTGTCTTTATTTCACGGGTTTTTAAAATTAATTGAGTTTTATAATGGGGTTTAGCTGCTTTTCACTGCTGTGTTTATGCAGCTTTACACCCACTTGACTCACTTACAGAGAGATATCAATACATAGGTTTTAAGATTCTTACTAGTCAGATATACTCATGGGCGGTGAATAGGGGGTGTTGAGTCCAGTTCCCTGAGCAAGGAGTAGGTCTTGTCTATTACGTATTGGGTTTATGGAACGGTATCTGAGCTAATTTGAAACCCTTCTTTTATGCATCACCCCACCTCACCTTTGCCGTTAGGCAGCCGTAGTGTGTTTTCTAACCGTGTGACTCTGTTCTGTTTTGTAATTCAGTTCAAGGGCAGCGGTTTTTACATTCCCTCTATAGGTGATATCTTATGATAAGTGTCTTTTTCTGTGTGACTTATTTGACTTAGAATCGTCGTACCTAAATCCACTCATCATGCTGCTACTAGCCTTATGACGTTGATTTCATGGCTGAGTGATATTCCATTGTACATAAGGACCACAACTTCTTTATCCATTTTTCTCTTTCCTGGGATATTTAAGGTGTAACGAAGTGGAGGTTCTTGTCAACAGAGCAGCCCTAAACTTTGGGGTGCTTGTGTCTTGCTGATTTTTAGTTTTCCCAATTTATACGCCCATGAGTGGAAGTGCCCTATGCTCTCTAAGCTGAGTTTTGTAAATGTTTCAGGACACACCGTACACTTCTCCAGAGTGGCTGTTGGCAATTTACATCCCGCCCATCAGCGTAGCAAGGCTCCCGTTTCTCCGTGGCCTGTCCTGCATTTCTGGTTTTGACACTTTATTCAGCATGGCCCTTTTGACCGATGGGAAGCGAGACTTCTTTGTAGCGCTGATTTGCCTTTCCAGGTTGCTTGGTTGGCCAAACAGGGCGTATGCGTTTTTTCCTGAATATATTCAGGAAAAAACGCATACGCCCTTTTTGGCCAAGGGCATCATTGTCGAGGTTTTGCCGCTTTTCCTGTGCTTTAAAGGCGATTCGAATCTGCCTCCTGAAATCTGTTTCCTGCAATTCTGCCTTGCTTTCAAATCCTCTTTGTTGCCTTCCCTCAATATATTTGTAGACGAGAGTTATCATTTATAAGTCTGCAGGTTTGTGAATTGCAGTGCCCCTGAGCTCCATTTTTCAACTCGCTCTCTTGGGAGCTGGCCGCAAAAGCGCAGGATTGCTTTAGGCCCTATTCTGCTTCCGGGCGGCAGACTGAGCCTGTGGTTAATTCTTCTTCCTGATGGGAAAATAGAGTGACCTGTGCCTGTCCCAACACCTAGAGCTAGTCTCTCATTGGTTCCCCGTCTTCCCGTTCATCCTCAGTTCAAATTGCCACCTGTATGGAACAGGAGGTTAAAGGTGCTGATTCTCCAAGGAGGGAGATTGCTAGTAAAGCGGCTGGAATGGCGAACCCGAGCACAAGGAGACGAGAAATGAAGTGCGTTTTAGAAACCTTTCCCGATCACTCGGTGGACCATCTTCTGGGTTTCTCATGCATGTTTTCGATGTAGGAAGATGCCCTTGAACCTGGAGATTTGGGACCCATGGGATGGGTACCACGCAGTATTACTTTAAAGCGTCTGCGTTTGCTCACCGAACCTCACCAAACCCCTCAGCCCCAAGAGTGTCCACCCTTATGTCTCAATCAGCTGCGGGTCTAGATATGGTCAATCCAGGTGGCATCACAGCGCCTGAACGAATTTTGTAAGAATTTCTCTCCCTTTCACTGTCTTTGTTTCACGGGTTTTTAAAATTAATTGAGTTTTATAATGGGGTTTAGCTGCTTTTCACTGCTGTGTTTATGCAGCTTTACACCCACTTGACTCACTTACAGAGAGATATCAATACATAGGTTTTAAGATTCTTACTAGTCAGATATACTCATGGGCGGTGAATAGGGGGTGTTGAGTCCAGTTCCCTGAGCAAGGAGTAGGTCTTGTCTATTACGTATTGGGTTTATGGAACGGTATCTGAGCTAATTTGAAACCCTTGTTTTATGCATCACCCCACCTCACCTTTGCCGTTAGGCAGCCGTAGTGTGTTTTCTAACCGTGTGACTCTGTTCTGTTTTGTAATTCAGTTCAAGGGCAGCGGTTTTTACATTCCCTCTATAGGTGATATCTTATGATAAGTGTCTTTTTCTGTGTGACTTATTTGACTTAGAATCGTCGTACCTAAATCCACTCATCATGCTGCTACTAGCCTTATGACGTTGATTTCATGGCTGAGTGATATTCCATTGTACATAAGGACCACAACTTCTTTATCCATTTTTCTCTTTCCTGGGATATTTAAGGTGTAACGAAGTGGAGGTTCTTGTCAACAGAGCAGCCCTAAACTTTGGGGTGCTTGTGTCTTGCTGATTTTTAGTTTTCCCAATTTATACGCCCATGAGTGGAAGTGCCCTATGCTCTCTAAGCTGAGTTTTGTAAATGTTTCAGGACACACCGTACACTTCTCCAGAGTGGCTGTTGGCAATTTACATCCCGCCCATCAGCGTAGCAAGGCTCCCGTTTCTCCGTGGCCTGTCCTGCATTTCTGGTTTTGACACTTTATTCAGCATGGCCCTTTTGACCGATGGGAAGCGAGACTTCTTTGTAGCGCTGATTTGCCTTTCCAGGTTGCTTGGTTGGCCAAAAAGGGCGTATGCGTTTTTTCCTGAATATATTCAGGAAAAAACGCATACGCCCTTTTTGGCCAAGGGCATCATTGTCGAGGTTTTGCCGCTTTTCCTGTGCTTTAAAGGCGATTCGAATCTGCCTCCTGAAATCTGTTTCCTGCAATTCTGCCTTGCTTTCAAATCCTCTTTGTTGCCTTCCCTCAATATATTTGTAGACGAGATTTATCATTTATAAGTCTGCAGGTTTGTGAATTGCAGTGCCCCTGAGCTCCATTTTTCAACTCGCTCTCTTGGGAGCTGGCCGCAAAAGCGCAGGATTGCTTTAGGCCCTATTCTGCTTCCGGGCGGCAGACTGAGCCTGTGGTTAATTCTTCTTCCTGATGGGAAAATAGAGTGACCTGTGCCTGTCCCAACACCTAGAGCTAGTCTCTCATTGGTTCCCCGTCTTCCCGTTCATCCTCAGTTCAAATTGCCACCTGTATGGAACAGGAGGTTAAAGGTGCTGATTCTCCAAGGAGGGAGATTGCTAGTAAAGCGGCTGGAATGGCGAACCCGAGCACAAGGAGACGAGAAATGAAGTGCGTTTTAGAAACCTTTCCCGATCACTCGGTGGACCATCTTCTGGGTTTCTCATGCATGTTTTCGATGTAGGAAGATGCCCTTGAACCTGGAGATTTGGGACCCATGGGATGGGTACCACGCAGTATTACTTTAAAGCGTCTGCGTTTGCTCACCGAACCTCACCAAACCCCTCAGCCCCAAGAGTGTCCACCCTTATGTCTCAATCAGCTGCGGGTCTAGATATGGTCAATCCAGGTGGCATCACAGCGCCTGAACGAATTTTGTAAGAATTTCTCTCCCTTTCACTGTCTTTGTTTCACGGGTTTTTAAAATTAATTGAGTTTTATAATGGGGTTTAGCTGCTTTTCACTGCTGTGTTTATGCAGCTTTACACCCACTTGACTCACTTACAGAGAGATATCAATACATAGGTTTTAATATTCTTACTAGTCAGATATACTCTTGGGCGGTGAATAGGGGGTGTTGAGTCCAGTTCCCTGAGCAAGGAGTAGGTCTTGTCTATTACGTATTGGGTTTATGGAACGGTATCTGAGCTAATTTGAAACCCTTGTTTTATGCATCACCCCACCTCACGTTTCCCGTTTGGCAGCCATAGTGTGTTTTCTAACCGTGTGACTCTGTTCTGTTTTGTAATTCAGTTCAAGGGCAGCGGTTTTTACATTCCCTCTATAAGTGATATCTTATGATAAGTGTCTTTTTCTGTGTGACTTATTGCACTTAGAATCGTCGTACCTAAATCCACTCATCATGCTGCTACTAGCCTTATGACGTTGATTTCATGGCTGAGTGATATTCCATTGTACATAAGGACCACAACTTCTTTATCCATTTTTCTCTTTCCTGGGATATTTAAGGTGTAACAAAGTGGAGGTTCTTGTCAACAGAGCAGCCCTAAACTTTGGGGTGCTTGTGTCTTGCTGATTTTTAGTTTTCCCAATTTATACGCCCATGAGTGGAAGTGCCCTATGCTCTCTAAGCTGAGTTTTGTAAATGTTTCAGGACACACCGTACACTTCTCCAGAGTGGCTGTTGGCAATTTACATCCCGCCCATCAGCGTAGCAAGGCTCCCGTTTCTCCGTGGCCTGTCCTGCATTTCTGGTTTTGACACTTTATTCAGCATGGCCCTTTTGACCGATGGGAAGCGAGACTTCTTTGTAGCGCTGATTTGCCTTTCCAGGTTGCTTGGTTGGCCAAACAGGGCGTATGCGTTTTTTCCTGAATATATTCAGGAAAAAACGCATACGCTCTTTTTGGCCAAGGGCATCATTGTCGAGGTTTTGCCGCTTTTCCTGTGCTTTAAAGGCGATTCGAATCTGCCTCCTGAAATCTGTTTCCTGCAATTCTGCCTTGCTTTCAAATCCTCTTTGTTGCCTTCCCTCAATATATTTGTAGACGAGAGTTATCATTTATAAGTCTGCAGGTTTGTGAATTGCAGTGCCCCTGAGCTCCATTTTTCAACTCGCTCTCTTGGGAGCTGGCCGCAAAAGCGCAGGATTGCTTTAGGCCCTATTCTGCTTCCGGGCGGCAGACTGAGCCTGTGGTTAATTCTTCTTCCTGATGGGAAAATAGAGTGACCTGTGCCTGTCCCAACACCTAGAGCTAGTCTCTCATTGGTTCCCCGTCTTCCCGTTCATCCTCAGTTCAAATTGCCACCTGTATGGAACAGGAGGTTAAAGGTGCTGATTCTCCAAGGAGGGAGATTGCTAGTAAAGCGGCTGGAATGGCGAACCCGAGCACAAGGAGACGAGAAATGAAGTGCGTTTTAGAAACCTTTCCCGATCACTCGGTGGACCATCTTCTGGGTTTCTCATGCATGTTTTCGATGTAGGCAGATGCCCTTGAACCTGGAGATTTGGGACCCATGGGATGGGTACCACGCAGTATTACTGTAAAGCGTCTGCGTTTGCTCACCGAACCTCACCAAACCCCTAAGCCCCAAGAGTGTCCACGCTTATGTCTCAATCAGCTGCGGGTCTAGATATGGTCAATCCAGGTGGCATCACAGCGCCTGAACGAATTTTGTAAGAATTTCTCTCCCTTTCACTGTCTTTGTTTCACGGGTTTTTAAAATTAATTGAGTTTTATAATGGGGTTTAGCTGCTTTTCACTGCTGTGTTTATGCAGGTTTACACCCACTTGACTCACTTACAGAGAGATATCAATACATAGGTTTTAAGATTCTTACTAGTCAGATATACTCATGGGCGGTGAATAGGGGGTGTTGAGTCCAGTTCCCTGAGCAAGGAGTAGGTCTTGTCTATTACGTATTGGGTTTATGGAACGGTATCTGAGCTAATTTGAAACCCTTGTTTTATGCATCACCCCACCTCACCTTTGCCGTTAGGCAGCCGTAGTGTGTTTTCTAACCCTGTGACTCTGTTCTGTTTTGTAATTCAGTTCAAGGGCAGCGGTTTTTACATTCCCTCTATAGGTGATATCTTATGATAAGTGTCTTTTTCTGTGTGACTTATTTGACTTAGAATCGTCGTACCTAAATCCACTCATCATGCTGCTACTAGCCTTATGACGTTGATTTCATGGCTGAGTGATATTCCATTGTACATAAGGACCACAACTTCTTTATCCATTTTTCTCTTTCCTGGGATATTTAAGGTGTAACGAAGTGGAGGTTCTTGTCAACAGAGCAGCCCTAAACTTTGGGGTGCTTGTGTCTTGCTGATTTTTAGTTTTCCCAATTTATACGCCCATGAGTGGAAGTGCCCTATGCTCTCTAAGCTGAGTTTTGTAAATGTTTCAGGACACACCGTACACTTCTCCAGAGTGGCTGTTGGCAATTTACATCCCGCCCATCAGCGTAGCAAGGCTCCCGTTTCTCCGTGGCCTGTCCTGCATTTCTGGTTTTGACACTTTATTCAGCATGGCCCTTTTGACCGATGGGAAGCGAGACTTCTTTGTAGCGCTGATTTGCCTTTCCAGGTTGCTTGGTTGGCCAAACAGGGCGTATGCGTTTTTTCCTGAATATATTCAGGAAAAAACGCATACGCCCTTTTTGGCCAAGGGCATCATTGTCGAGGTTTTGCCGCTTTTCCTGTGCTTTAAAGGCGATTCGAATCTGCCTCCTGAAATCTGTTTCCTGCAATTCTGCCTTGCTTTCAAATCCTCTTTGTTGCCTTCCCTCAATATATTTGTAGACGAGAGTTATCATTTATAAGTCTGCAGGTTTGTGAATTGCAGTGCCCCTGAGCTCCATTTTTCAACTCGCTCTCTTGGGAGCTGGCCGCAAAAGCGCAGGATTGCTTTAGGCCCTATTCTGCTTCCGGGCGGCAGACTGAGCCTGTGGTTAATTCTTCTTCCTGATGGGAAAATAGAGTGACCTGTGCCTGTCCCAACACCTAGAGCTAGTCTCTCATTGGTTCCCCGTCTTCCCGTTCATCCTCAGTTCAAATTGCCACCTGTATGGAACAGGAGGTTAAAGGTGCTGATTCTCCAAGGAGGGAGATTGCTAGTAAAGCGGCTGGAATGGCGAACCCGAGCACAAGGAGACGAGAAATGAAGTGCGTTTTAGAAACCTTTCCCGATCACTCGGTGGACCATCTTCTGGGTTTCTCATGCATGTTTTCGATGTAGGAAGATGCCCTTGAACCTGGAGATTTGGGACCCATGGGATGGGTACCACGCAGTATTACTTTAAAGCGTCTGCGTTTGCTCACCGAACCTCACCAAACCCCTCAGCCCCAAGAGTGTCCACCCTTATGTCTCAATCAGCTGCGGGTCTAGATATGGTCAATCCAGGTGGCATCACAGCGCCTGAACGAATTTTGTAAGAATTTCTCTCCCTTTCACTGTCTTTGTTTCACGGGTTTTTAAAATTAATTGAGTTTTATAATGGGGTTTAGCTGCTTTTCACTGCTGTGTTTATGCAGCTTTACACCCACTTGACTCACTTACAGAGAGATATCAATACATAGGTTTTAAGATTCTTACTAGTCAGATATACTCATGGGCGGTGAATAGGGGGTGTTGAGTCCAGTTCCCTGAGCAAGGAGTAGGTCTTGTCTATTACGTATTGGGTTTATGGAACGGTATCTGAGCTAATTTGAAACCCTTGTTTTATGCATCACCCCACCTCACCTTTGCCGTTAGGCAGCCGTAGTGTGTTTTCTAACCGTGTGACTCTGTTCTGTTTTGTAATTCAGTTCAAGGGCAGCGGTTTTCACATTCCCTCTATAGGTGATATCTTATGATAAGTGTCTTTTTCTGTGTGACTTATTTGACTTAGAATCGTCGTACCTAAATCCACTCATCATGCTGCTACTAGCCTTATGACGTTGATTTCATGGCTGAGTGATATTCCATTGTACATAAGGACCACAACTTCTTTATCCATTTTTCTCTTTCCTGGGATATTTAAGGTGTAACGAAGTGGAGGTTCTTGTCAACAGAGCAGCCCTAAACTTTGGGGTGCTTGTGTCTTGCTGATTTTTAGTTTTCCCAATTTATACGCCCATGAGTGGAAGTGCCCTATGCTCTCTAAGCTGAGTTTTGTAAATGTTTCAGGACACACCGTACACTTCTCCAGAGTGGCTGTTGGCAATTTACATCCCGCCCATCAGCGTAGCAAGGCTCCCGTTTCTCCGTGGCCTGTCCTGCATTTCTGGTTTTGACACTTTATTCAGCATGGCCCTTTTGACCGATGGGAAGCGAGACTTCTTTGTAGCGCTGATTTGCCTTTCCAGGTTGCTTGGTTGGCCAAACAGGGCGTATGCGTTTTTTCCTGAATATATTCAGGAAAAAACGCATACGCCCTTTTTGGCCAAGGGCATCATTGTCGAGGTTTTGCCGCTTTTCCTGTGCTTTAAAGGCGATTCGAATCTGCCTCCTGAAATCTGTTTCCTGCAATTCTGCCTTGCTTTCAAATCCTCTTTGTTGCCTTCCCTCAATATATTTGTAGACGAGAGTTATCATTTATAAGTCTGCAGGTTTGTGAATTGCAGTGCCCCTGAGCTCCATTTTTCAACTCGCTCTCTTGGGAGCTGGCCGCAAAAGCGCAGGATTGCTTTAGGCCCTATTCTGCTTCCGGGCGGCAGACTGAGCCTGTGGTTAATTCTTCTTCCTGATGGGAAAATAGAGTGACCTGTGCCTGTCCCAACACCTAGAGCTAGTCTCTCATTGGTTCCCCGTCTTCCCGTTCATCCTCAGTTCAAATTGCCACCTGTATGGAACAGGAGGTTAAAGGTGCTGATTCTCCAAGGAGGGAGATTGCTAGTAAAGCGGCTGGAATGGCGAACCCGAGCACAAGGAGACGAGAAATGAAGTGCGTTTTAGAAACCTTTCCCGATCACTCGGTGGACCATCTTCTGGGTTTCTCATGCATGTTTTCGATGTAGGAAGATGCCCTTGAACCTGGAGATTTGGGACCCATGGGATGGGTACCACGCAGTATTACTTTAAAGCGTCTGCGTTTGCTCACCGAACCTCACCAAACCCCTCAGCCCCAAGAGTGTCCACCCTTATGTCTCAATCAGCTGCGGGTCTAGATATGGTCAATCCAGGTGGCATCACAGCGCCTGAACGAATTTTGTAAGAATTTCTCTCCCTTTCACTGTCTTTGTTTCACGGGTTTTTAAAATTAATTGAGTTTTATAATGGGGTTTAGCTGCTTTTCACTGCTGTGTTTATGCAGCTTTACACCCACTTGACTCACTTACAGAGAGATATCAATACATAGGTTTTAAGATTCTTACTAGTCAGATATACTCATGGGCGGTGAATAGGGGGTGTTGAGTCCAGTTCCCTGAGCAAGGAGTAGGTCTTGTCTATTACGTATTGGGTTTATGGAACGGTATCTGAGCTAATTTGAAACCCTTGTTTTATGCATCACCCCACCTCACCTTTGCCGTTAGGCAGCCGTAGTGTGTTTTCTAACCGTGTGACTCTGTTCTGTTTTGTAATTCAGTTCAAGGGCAGCGGTTTTTACATTCCCTCTATAGGTGATATCTTATGATAAGTGTCTTTTTCTGTGTGACTTATTTGACTTAGAATCGTCGTACCTAAATCCACTCATCATGCTGCTACTAGCCTTATGACGTTGATTTCATGGCTGAGTGATATTCCATTGTACATAAGGACCACAACTTCTTTATCCATTTTTCTCTTTCCTGGGATATTTAAGGTGTAACGAAGTGGAGGTTCTTGTCAACAGAGCAGCCCTAAACTTTGGGGTGCTTGTGTCTTGCTGATTTTTAGTTTTCCCAATTTATACGCCCATGAGTGGAAGTGCCCTATGCTCTCTAAGCTGAGTTTTGTAAATGTTTCAGGACACACCGTACACTTCTCCAGAGTGGCTGTTGGCAATTTACATCCCGCCCATCAGCGTAGCAAGGCTCCCGTTTCTCCGTGGCCTGTCCTGCATTTCTGGTTTTGACACTTTATTCAGCATGGCCCTTTTGACCGATGGGAAGCGAGACTTCTTTGTAGCGCTGATTTGCCTTTCCAGGTTGCTTGGTTGGCCAAAAAGGGCGTATGCGTTTTTTCCTGAATATATTCAGGAAAAAACGCATACGCCCTTTTTGGCCAAGGGCATCATTGTCGAGGTTTTGCCGCTTTTCCTGTGCTTTAAAGGCGATTCGAATCTGCCTCCTGAAATCTGTTTCCTGCAATTCTGCCTTGCTTTCAAATCCTCTTTGTTGCCTTCCCTCAATATATTTGTAGACGAGAGTTATCATTTATAAGTCTGCAGGTTTGTGAATTGCAGTGCCCCTGAGCTCCATTTTTCAACTCGCTCTCTTGGGAGCTGGCCGCAAAAGCGCAGGATTGCTTTAGGCCCTATTCTGCTTCCGGGCGGCAGACTGAGCCTGTGGTTAATTCTTCTTCCTGATGGGAAAATAGAGTGACCTGTGCCTGTCCCAACACCTAGAGCTAGTCTCTCATTGGTTCCCCGTCTTCCCGTTCATCCTCAGTTCAAATTGCCACCTGTATGGAACAGGAGGTTAAAGGTGCTGATTCTCCAAGGAGGGAGATTGCTAGTAAAGCGGCTGGAATGGCGAACCCGAGCACAAGGAGACGAGAAATGAAGTGCGTTTTAGAAACCTTTCCCGATCACTCGGTGGACCATCTTCTGGGTTTCTCATGCATGTTTTCGATGTAGGAAGATGCCCTTGAACCTGGAGATTTGGGACCCATGGGATGGGTACCACGCAGTATTACTTTAAAGCGTCTGCGTTTGCTCACCGAACCTCACCAAACCCCTCAGCCCCAAGAGTGTCCACCCTTATGTCTCAATCAGCTGCGGGTCTAGATATGGTCAATCCAGGTGGCATCACAGCGCCTGAACGAATTTTGTAAGAATTTCTCTCCCTTTCACTGTCTTTGTTTCACGGGTTTTTAAAATTAATTGAGTTTTATAATGGGGTTTAGCTGCTTTTCACTGCTGTGTTTATGCAGCTTTACACCCACTTGACTCACTTACAGAGAGATATCAATACATAGGTTTTAATATTCTTACTAGTCAGATATACTCTTGGGCGGTGAATAGGGGGTGTTGAGTCCAGTTCCCTGAGCAAGGTGTAGGTCTTGTCTATTACGTATTGGGTTTATGGAACGGTATCTGAGCTAATTTGAAACCCTTGTTTTATGCATCACCCCACCTCACGTTTCCCGTTTGGCAGCCATAGTGTGTTTTCTAACCGTGTGACTCTGTTCTGTTTTGTAATTCAGTTCAAGGGCAGCGGTTTTTACATTCCCTCTATAAGTGATATCTTATGATAAGTGTCTTTTTCTGTGTGACTTATTGCACTTAGAATCGTCGTACCTAAATCCACTCATCATGCTGCTACTAGCCTTATGACGTTGATTTCATGGCTGAGTGATATTCCATTGTACATAAGGACCACAACTTCTTTATCCATTTTTCTCTTTCCTGGGATATTTAAGGTGTAACGAAGTGGAGGTTCTTGTCAACAGAGCAGCCCTAAACTTTGGGGTGCTTGTGTCTTGCTGATTTTTAGTTTTCCCAATTTATACGCCCATGAGTGGAAGTGCCCTATGCTCTCTAAGCTGAGTTTTGTAAATGTTTCAGGACACACCGTACACTTCTCCAGAGTGGCTGTTGGCAATTTACATCCCGCCCATCAGCGTAGCAAGGCTCCCGTTTCTCCGTGGCCTGTCCTGCATTTCTGGTTTTGACACTTTATTCAGCATGGCCCTTTTGACCGATGGGAAGCGAGACTTCTTTGTAGCGCTGATTTGCCTTTCCAGGTTGCTTGGTTGGCCAAACAGGGCGTATGCGTTTTTTCCTGAATATATTCAGGAAAAAACGCATACGCTCTTTTTGGCCAAGGGCATCATTGTCGAGGTTTTGCCGCTTTTCCTGTGCTTTAAAGGCGATTCGAATCTGCCTCCTGAAATCTGTTTCCTGCAATTCTGCCTTGCTTTCAAATCCTCTTTGTTGCCTTCCCTCAATATATTTGTAGACGAGAGTTATCATTTATAAGTCTGCAGGTTTGTGAATTGCAGTGCCCCTGAGCTCCATTTTTCAACTCGCTCTCTTGGGAGCTGGCCGCAAAAGCGCAGGATTGCTTTAGGCCCTATTCTGCTTCCGGGCGGCAGACTGAGCCTGTGGTTAATTCTTCTTCCTGATGGGAAAATAGAGTGACCTGTGCCTGTCCCAACACCTAGAGCTAGTCTCTCATTGGTTCCCCGTCTTCCCGTTCATCCTCAGTTCAAATTGCCACCTGTATGGAACAGGAGGTTAAAGGTGCTGATTCTCCAAGGAGGGAGATTGCTAGTAAAGCGGCTGGAATGGCGAACCCGAGCACAAGGAGACGAGAAATGAAGTGCGTTTTAGAAACCTTTCCCGATCACTCGGTGGACCATCTTCTGGGTTTCTCATGCATGTTTTCGATGTAGGAAGATGCCCTTGAACCTGGAGATTTGGGACCCATGGGATGGGTACCACGCAGTATTACTTTAAAGCGTCTGCGTTTGCTCACCGAACCTCACCAAACCCCTCTGCCCCAAGAGTGTCCACCCTTATGTCTCAATCAGCTGCGGGTCTAGATATGGTCAATCCAGGTGGCATCACAGCGCCTGAACGAATTTTGTAAAAATTTCTCTCCCTTTCACTGTCTTTGTTTCACGGGTTTTTAAAATTAATTGAGTTTTATAATGGGGTTTAGCTGCTTTTCACTGCTGTGTTTATGCAGCTTTACACCCACTTGACTCACTTACAGAGAGATATCAATACATAGGTTTTAAGATTCTTACTAGTCAGATATACTCTTGGGCGGTGAATAGGGGGTGTTGAGTCCAGTTCCCTGAGCAAGGAGTAGGTCTTGTCTATTACGTATTGGGTTTATGGAACGGTATCTGAGCTAATTTGAAACCCTTGTTTTATGCATCACCCCACCTCACGTTTCCCGTTTGGCAGCCATAGTGTGTTTTCTAACCGTGTGACTCTGTTCTGTTTTGTAATTCAGTTCAAGGGCAGCGGTTTTTACATTCCCTCTATAAGTGATATCTTATGATAAGTGTCTTTTTCTGTGTGACTTATTGCACTTAGAATCGTCGTACCTAAATCCACTCATCATGCTGCTACTAGCCTTATGACGTTGATTTCATGGCTGAGTGATATTCCATTGTACATAAGGACCACTACTTCTTTATCCATTTTTCTCTTTCCTGGGATATTTAAGGTGTAACGAAGTGGAGGTTCTTGTCAACAGAGCAGCCCTAAACTTTGGGGTGCTTGTGTCTTGCTGATTTTTAGTTTTCCCAATTTATACGCCCATGAGTGGAAGTGCCCTATGCTCTCTAAGCTGAGTTTTGTAAATGTTTCAGGACACACCGTACACTTCTCCAGAGTGGCTGTTGGCAATTTACATCCCGCCCATCAGCGTAGCAAGGCTCCCGTTTCTCCGTGGCCTGTCCTGCATTTCTGGTTTTGACACTTTATTCAGCATGGCCCTTTTGACCGATGGGAAGCGAGACTTCTTTGTAGCGCTGATTTGCCTTTCCAGGTTGCTTGGTTGGCCAAACAGGGCGTATGCGTTTTTTCCTGAATATATTCAGGAAAAAACGCATACGCCCTGTTTGGCCAAGGGCATCATTGTCGAGGTTTTGCCGCTTTTCCTGTGCTTTAAAGGCGATTCGAATCTGCCTCCTGAAATCTGTTTCCTGCAATTCTGCCTTGCTTTCAAATCCTCTTTGTTGCCTTCCCTCAATATATTTGTAGACGAGAGTTATCATTTATAAGTCTGCAGGTTTGTGAATTGCAGTGCCCCTGAGCTCCATTTTTCAACTCGCTCTCTTGGGAGCTGGCCGCAAAAGCGCAGGATTGCTTTAGGCCCTATTCTGCTTCCGGGCGGCAGACTGAGCCTGTGGTTAATTCTTCTTCCTGATGGGAAAATAGAGTGACCTGTGCCTGTCCCAACACCTAGAGTTAGTCTCTCATTGGTTCCCCGTCTTCCCGTTCACCCTCAGTTCAAATTGCCACCTGTATGGAACAGGAGGTTAAAGGTGCTGATTCTCCAAGGAGGGAGATTGCTAGTAAAGCGGCTGGAATGGCGAACCCGAGCACAAGGAGACGAGAAATGAGGTGCGTTTTAGAAACCTTTCCCGATCACTCGGTGGACCATCTTCTGGGTTTCTCATGCATGTTTTCGATGTAGGAAGATGCCCTTGAACCTGGAGATTTGGGACCCATGGGATGGGTACCACGCAGTATTACTGTAAAGCGTCTGCGTTTGCTCACCGAACCTCACCAAACCCCTAAGCCCCAAGAGTGTCCACGCTTATGTCTCAATCAGCTGCGGGTCTAGATATGGTCAATCCAGGTGGCATCACAGCGCCTGAACGAATTTTGTAAGAATTTCTCTCCCTTTCACTGTCTTTGTTTCACGGGTTTTTAAAATTAATTGAGTTTTATAATGGGGTTTAGCTGCTTTTCACTGCTGTGTTTATGCAGGTTTACACCCACTTGACTCACTTACAGAGAGATATCAATACATAGGTTTTAAGATTCTTACTAGTCAGATATACTCATGGGCGGTGAATAGGGGGTGTTGAGTCCAGTTCCCTGAGCAAGGAGTAGGTCTTGTCTATTACGTATTGGGTTTATGGAACGGTATCTGAGCTAATTTGAAACCCTTGTTTTATGCATCACCCCACCTCACCTTTGCCGTTAGGCAGCCGTAGTGTGTTTTCTAACCCTGTGACTCTGTTCTGTTTTGTAATTCAGTTCAAGGGCAGCGGTTTTTACATTCCCTCTATAGGTGATATCTTATGATAAGTGTCTTTTTCTGTGTGACTTATTTGACTTAGAATCGTCGTACCTAAATCCACTCATCATGCTGCTACTAGCCTTATGACGTTGATTTCATGGCTGAGTGATATTCCATTGTACATAAGGACCACAACTTCTTTATCCATTTTTCTCTTTCCTGGGATATTTAAGGTGTAACGAAGTGGAGGTTCTTGTCAACAGAGCAGCCCTAAACTTTGGGGTGCTTGTGTCTTGCTGATTTTTAGTTTTCCCAATTTATACGCCCATGAGTGGAAGTGCCCTATGCTCTCTAAGCTGAGTTTTGTAAATGTTTCAGGACACACCGTACACTTCTCCAGAGTGGCTGTTGGCAATTTACATCCCGCCCATCAGCGTAGCAAGGCTCCCGTTTCTCCGTGGCCTGTCCTGCATTTCTGGTTTTGACACTTTATTCAGCATGGCCCTTTTGACCGATGGGAAGCGAGACTTCTTTGTAGCGCTGATTTGCCTTTCCAGGTTGCTTGGTTGGCCAAACAGGGCGTATGCGTTTTTTCCTGAATATATTCAGGAAAAAACGCATACGCTCTTTTTGGCCAAGGGCATCATTGTCGAGGTTTTGCCGCTTTTCCTGTGCTTTAAAGGCGATTCGAATCTGCCTCCTGAAATCTGTTTCCTGCAATTCTGCCTTGCTTTCAAATCCTCTTTGTTGCCTTCCCTCAATATATTTGTAGACGAGAGTTATCATTTATAAGTCTGCAGGTTTGTGAATTGCAGTGCCCCTGAGCTCCATTTTTCAACTCGCTCTCTTGGGAGCTGGCCGCAAAAGCGCAGGATTGCTTTAGGCCCTATTCTGCTTCCGGGCGGCAGACTGAGCCTGTGGTTAATTCTTCTTCCTGATGGGAAAATAGAGTGACCTGTGCCTGTCCCAACACCTAGAGCTAGTCTCTCATTGGTTCCCCGTCTTCCCGTTCATCCTCAGTTCAAATTGCCACCTGTATGGAACAGGAGGTTAAAGGTGCTGATTCTCCAAGGAGGGAGATTGCTAGTAAAGCGGCTGGAATGGCGAACCCGAGCACAAGGAGACGAGAAATGAAGTGCGTTTTAGAAACCTTTCCCGATCACTCGGTGGACCATCTTCTGGGTTTCTCATGCATGTTTTCGATGTAGGAAGATGCCCTTGAACCTGGAGATTTGGGACCCATGGGATGGGTACCACGCAGTATTACTTTAAAGCGTCTGCGTTTGCTCACCGAACCTCACCAAACCCCTCAGCCCCAAGAGTGTCCACCCTTATGTCTCAATCAGCTGCGGGTCTAGATATGGTCAATCCAGGTGGCATCACAGCGCCTGAACGAATTTTGTAAGAATTTCTCTCCCTTTCACTGTCTTTGTTTCACGGGTTTTTAAAATTAATTGAGTTTTATAATGGGGTTTAGCTGCTTTTCACTGCTGTGTTTATGCAGCTTTACACCCACTTGACTCACTTACAGAGAGATATCAATACATAGGTTTTAAGATTCTTACTAGTCAGATATACTCATGGGCGGTGAATAGGGGGTGTTGAGTCCAGTTCCCTGAGCAAGGAGTAGGTCTTGTCTATTACGTATTGGGTTTATGGAACGGTATCTGAGCTAATTTGAAACCCTTCTTTTATGCATCACCCCACCTCACCTTTGCCGTTAGGCAGCCGTAGTGTGTTTTCTAACCGTGTGACTCTGTTCTGTTTTGTAATTCAGTTCAAGGGCAGCGGTTTTTACATTCCCTCTATAGGTGATATCTTATGATAAGTGTCTTTTTCTGTGTGACTTATTTGACTTAGAATCGTCGTACCTAAATCCACTCATCATGCTGCTACTAGCCTTATGACGTTGATTTCATGGCTGAGTGATATTCCATTGTACATAAGGACCACAACTTCTTTATCCATTTTTCTCTTTCCTGGGATATTTAAGGTGTAACGAAGTGGAGGTTCTTGTCAACAGAGCAGCCCTAAACTTTGGGGTGCTTGTGTCTTGCTGATTTTTAGTTTTCCCAATTTATACGCCCATGAGTGGAAGTGCCCTATGCTCTCTAAGCTGAGTTTTGTAAATGTTTCAGGACACACCGTACACTTCTCCAGAGTGGCTGTTGGCAATTTACATCCCGCCCATCAGCGTAGCAAGGCTCCCGTTTCTCCGTGGCCTGTCCTGCATTTCTGGTTTTGACACTTTATTCAGCATGGCCCTTTTGACCGATGGGAAGCGAGACTTCTTTGTAGCGCTGATTTGCCTTTCCAGGTTGCTTGGTTGGCCAAAAAGGGCGTATGCGTTTTTTCCTGAATATATTCAGGAAAAAACGCATACGCCCTTTTTGGCCAAGGGCATCATTGTCGAGGTTTTGCCGCTTTTCCTGTGCTTTAAAGGCGATTCGAATCTGCCTCCTGAAATCTGTTTCCTGCAATTCTGCCTTGCTTTCAAATCCTCTTTGTTGCCTTCCCTCAATATATTTGTAGACGAGAGTTATCATTTATAAGTCTGCAGGTTTGTGAATTGCAGTGCCCCTGAGCTCCATTTTTCAACTCGCTCTCTTGGGAGCTGGCCGCAAAAGCGCAGGATTGCTTTAGGCCCTATTCTGCTTCCGGGCGGCAGACTGAGCCTGTGGTTAATTCTTCTTCCTGATGGGAAAATAGAGTGACCTGTGCCTGTCCCAACACCTAGAGCTAGTCTCTCATTGGTTCCCCGTCTTCCCGTTCATCCTCAGTTCAAATTGCCACCTGTATGGAACAGGAGGTTAAAGGTGCTGATTCTCCAAGGAGGGAGATTGCTAGTAAAGCGGCTGGAATGGCGAACCCGAGCACAAGGAGACGAGAAATGAAGTGCGTTTTAGAAACCTTTCCCGATCACTCGGTGGACCATCTTCTGGGTTTCTCATGCATGTTTTCGATGTAGGAAGATGCCCTTGAACCTGGAGATTTGGGACCCATGGGATGGGTACCACGCAGTATTACTTTAAAGCGTCTGCGTTTGCTCACCGAACCTCACCAAACCCCTCAGCCCCAAGAGTGTCCACCCTTATGTCTCAATCAGCTGCGGGTCTAGATATGGTCAATCCAGGTGGCATCACAGCGCCTGAACGAATTTTGTAAGAATTTCTCTCCCTTTCACTGTCTTTGTTTCACGGGTTTTTAAAATTAATTGAGTTTTATAATGGGGTTTAGCTGCTTTTCACTGCTGTGTTTATGCAGCTTTACACCCACTTGACTCACTTACAGAGAGATATCAATACATAGGTTTTAAGATTCTTACTAGTCAGATATACTCTTGGGCGGTGAATAGGGGGTGTTGAGTCCAGTTCCCTGAGCAAAGTGTAGGTCTTGTCTATTACGTATTGGGTTTATGGAACGGTATCTGAGCTAATTTGAAACCCTTGTTTTATGCATCACCCCACCTCACGTTTCCCGTTTGGCAGCCATAGTGTGTTTTCTAACCGTGTGACTCTGTTCTGTTTTGTAATTCAGTTCAAGGGCAGCGGTTTTTACATTCCCTCTATAAGTGATATCTTATGATAAGTGTCTTTTTCTGTGTGACTTATTGCACTTAGAATCGTCGTACCTAAATCCACTCATCATGCTGCTACTAGCCTTATGACGTTGATTTCATGGCTGAGTGATATTCCATTGTACATAAGGACCACAACTTCTTTATCCATTTTTCTCTTTCCTGGGATATTTAAGGTGTAACGAAGTGGAGGTTCTTGTCAACAGAGCAGCCCTAAACTTTGGGGTGCTTGTGTCTTGCTGATTTTTAGTTTTCCCAATTTATACGCCCATGAGTGGAAGTGCCCTATGCTCTCTAAGCTGAGTTTTGTAAATGTTTCAGGACACACCGTACACTTCTCCAGAGTGGCTGTTGGCAATTTACATCCCGCCCATCAGCGTAGCAAGTCTCCCGTTTCTCCGTGGCCTGTCCTGCATTTCTGGTTTTGACACTTTATTCAGCATGGCCCTTTTGACCGATGGGAAGCGAGACTTCTTTGTAGCGCTGATTTGCCTTTCCAGGTTGCTTGGTTGGCCAAACAGGGCGTATGCGTTTTTTCCTGAATATATTCAGGAAAAAACGCATACGCTCTTTTTGGCCAAGGGCATCATTGTCGAGGTTTTGCCGCTTTTCCTGTGCTTTAAAGGCGATTCGAATCTGCCTCCTGAAATCTGTTTCCTGCAATTCTGCCTTGCTTTCAAATCCTCTTTGTTGCCTTCCCTCAATATATTTGTAGACGAGAGTTATCATTTATAAGTCTGCAGGTTTGTGAATTGCAGTGCCCCTGAGCTCCATTTTTCAACTCGCTCTCTTGGGAGCTGGCCGCAAAAGCGCAGGATTGCTTTAGGCCCTATTCTGCTTCCGGGCGGCAGACTGAGCCTGTGGTTAATTCTTCTTCCTGATGGGAAAATAGAGTGACCTGTGCCTGTCCCAACACCTAGAGCTAGTCTCTCATTGGTTCCCCGTCTTCCCGTTCATCCTCAGTTCAAATTGCCACCTGTATGGAACAGGAGGTTAAAGGTGCCGATTCTCCAAGGAGGGAGATTGCTAGTAAAGCGGCTGGAATGGCGAACCCGAGCACAAGGAGACGAGAAATGAAGTGCGTTTTAGAAACCTTTCCCGATCACTCGGTGGACCATCTTCTGGGTTTCTCATGCATGTTTTCGATGTAGGAAGATGCCCTTGAACCTGGAGATTTGGGACCCATGGGATGGGTACCACGCAGTATTACTTTAAAGCGTCTGCGTTTGCTCACCGAACCTCACCAAACCCCTCAGCCCCAAGAGTGTCCACCCTTATGTCTCAATCAGCTGCGGGTCTAGATATGGTCAATCCAGGTGGCATCACAGCGCCTGAACGAATTTTGTAAGAATTTCTCTCCCTTTCACTGTCTTTGTTTCACGGGTTTTTAAAATTAATTGAGTTTTATAATGGGGTTTAGCTGCTTTTCACTGCTGTGTTTATGCAGCTTTACACCCACTTGACTCACTTACAGAGAGATATCAATACATAGGTTTTAAGATTCTTACTAGTCAGATATACTCTTGGGCGGTGAATAGGGGGTGTTGAGTCCAGTTCCCTGAGCAAGGAGTAGGTCTTGTCTATTACGTATTGGGTTTATGGAACGGTATCTGAGCTAATTTGAAACCCTTGTTTTATGCATCACCCCACCTCACGTTTCCCGTTTGGCAGCCATAGTGTGTTTTCTAACCGTGTGACTCTGTTCTGTTTTGTAATTCAGTTCAAGGGCAACGGTTTTTACATTCCCTCTATAAGTGATATCTTATGATAAGTGTCTTTTTCTGTGTGACTTATTGCACTTAGAATCGTCGTACCTAAATCCACTCATCATGCTGCTACTAGCCTTATGACGTTGATTTCATGGCTGAGTGATATTCCATTGTACATAAGGACCACAACTTCTTTATCCATTTTTCTCTTTCCTGGGATATTTAAGGTGTAACGAAGTGGAGGTTCTTGTCAACAGAGCAGCCCTAAACTTTGGGGTGCTTGTGTCTTGCTGATTTTTAGTTTTCCCAATTTATACGCCCATGAGTGGAAGTGCCCTATGCTCTCTAAGCTGAGTTTTGTAAATGTTTCAGGACACACCGTACACTTCTCCAGAGTGGCTGTTGGCAATTTACATCCCGCCCATCAGCGTAGCAAGGCTCCCGTTTCTCCGTGGCCTGTCCTGCATTTCTGGTTTTGACACTTTATTCAGCATGGCCCTTTTGACCGATGGGAAGCGAGACTTCTTTGTAGCGCTGATTTGCCTTTCCAGGTTGCTTGGTTGGCCAAACAGGGCGTATGCGTTTTTTCCTGAATATATTCAGGAAAAAACGCATACGCCCTGTTTGGCCAAGGGCATCATTGTCGAGGTTTTGCCGCTTTTCCTGTGCTTTAAAGGCGATTCGAATCTGCCTCCTGAAATCTGTTTCCTGCAATTCTGCCTTGCTTTCAAATCCTCTTTGTTGCCTTCCCTCAATATATTTGTAGACGAGAGTTATCATTTATAAGTCTGCAGGTTTGTGAATTGCAGTGCCCCTGAGCTCCATTTTTCAACTCGCTCTCTTGGGAGCTGTCCGCAAAAGCGCAGGATTGCTTTAGGCCCTATTCTGCTTCCGGGCGGCAGACTGAGCCTGTGGTTAATTCTTCTTCCTGATGGGAAAATAGAGTGACCTGTGCCTGTCCCAACACCTAGAGCTAGTCTCTCATTGGTTCCCCGTCTTCCCGTTCACCCTCAGTTCAAATTGCCACCTGTATGGAACAGGAGGTTAAAGGTGCTGATTCTCCAAGGAGGGAGATTGCTAGTAAAGCGGCTGGAATGGCGAACCCGAGCACAAGGAGACGAGAAATGAGGTGCGTTTTAGAAACCTTTCCCGATCACTCGGTGGACCATCTTCTGGGTTTCTCATGCATATTTTCGATGTAGGAAGATGCCCTTGAACCTGGAGATTTGGGACCCATGGGATGGGTACCACGCAGTATTACTTTAAAGCGTCTGCGTTTGCTCACCGAACCTCACCAAACCCCTCAGCCCCAAGAGTGTCCACCCTTATGTCTCAATCAGCTGCGGGTCTAGATATGGTCAATCCAGGTGGCATCACAGCGCCTGAACGAATTTTGTAAGAATTTCTCTCCCTTTCACTGTCTTTGTTTCACGGGTTTTTTAAATTAATTGAGTTTTATAATGGGGTTTAGCTGCTTTTCACTGCTGTGTTTATGCAGCTTTACACCCACTTGACTCACTTACAGAGAGATATCAATACATAGGTTTTAAGATTCTTACTAGTCAGATATACTTTTGGGCGGTGAATAGGGGGTGTTGAGTCCAGTTCCCTGAGCAAGGAGTAGGTCTTGTCTATTACATATTGGGTTTATGGAACGGTATCTGAGCTAATTTGAAACCCTTGTTTTATGCATCACCCCACCTCACCTTTGCTGTTAGGCAGCCATAGTGTGTTTTCTAACCGTGTGACTCTGTTCTGTTTTGTAATTCAGTTCAAGGGCAGCGGTTTTTACATTCCCTCTATAGGTGATATCTTATGATAAGTGTCTTTTTCTGTGTGACTTATTTGACTTAGAATCGTCGTACCTAAATCCACTCATCATGCTGCTACTAGCCTTATGACTTTGATTTCATGGCTGAGTGATATTCCATTGTACATAAGGACCACAACTTCTTTATCCATTTTTCTCTTTCCTGGGATATTTAAGGTGTAACGAAGTGGAGGTTCTTGTCAACAGAGCAGCCCTAAACTTTGGGGTGCTTGTGTCTTGCTGATTTTTAGTTTTCCCAATTTATACGCCCATGAGTGGAAGTGCCCTATGCTCTCTAAGCTGAGTTTTGTAAATGTTTCAGGACACACCGTACACTTCTCCAGAGTGGCTGTTGGCAATTTACATCCCGCCCATCAGCGTAGCAAGGCTCCCGTTTCTCCGTGGCCTGTCCTGCATTTCTGGTTTTGACACTTTATTCAGCATGGCCCTTTTGACCGATGGGAAGCGAGACTTCTTTGTAGCGCTGATTTCCCTTTCCAGGTTGCTTGGTTGGCCAAACAGGGCGTATGCGTTTTTTCCTGAATATATTCAGGAAAAAACGCATACGCCCTGTTTGGCCAAGGGCATCATTGTCGAGGTTTTGCCGCTTTTCCTGTGCTTTAAAGGCGATTCGAATCTGCCTCCTGAAATCTGTTTCCTGCAATTCTGCCTTGCTTTCAAATCCTCTTTGTTGCCTTCCCTCAATATATTTGTAGACGAGAGTTATCATTTATAAGTCTGCAGGTTTGTGAATTGCAGTGCCCCTGAGCTCCATTTTTCAACTCGCTCTCTTGGGAGCTGTCCGCAAAAGCGCAGGATTGCTTTAGGCCCTATTCTGCTTCCGGGCGGCAGACTGAGCCTGTGGTTAATTCTTCTTCCTGATGGGAAAATAGAGTGACCTGTGCCTGTCCCAACACCTAGAGCTAGTCTCTCATTGGTTCCCCGTCTTCCCGTTCACCCTCAGTTCAAATTGCCACCTGTATGGAACAGGAGGTTAAAGGTGCTGATTCTCCAAGGAGGGAGATTGCTAGTAAAGCGGCTGGAATGGCGAACCCGAGCACAAGGAGACGAGAAATGAGGTGCGTTTTAGAAACCTTTCCCGATCACTCGGTGGACCATCTTCTGGGTTTCTCATGCATATTTTCGATGTAGGAAGATGCCCTTGAACCTGGAGATTTGGGACCCATGGGATGGGTACCACGCAGTATTACTTTAAAGCGTCTGCGTTTGCTCACCGAACCTCACCAAACCCCTCAGCCCCAAGAGTGTCCACCCTTATGTCTCAATCAGCTGCGGGTCTAGATATGGTCAATCCAGGTGGCATCACAGCGCCTGAACGAATTTTGTAAGAATTTCTCTCCCTTTCACTGTCTTTGTTTCACGGGTTTTTTAAATTAATTGAGTTTTATAATGGGGTTTAGCTGCTTTTCACTGCTGTGTTTATGCAGCTTTACACCCACTTGACTCACTTACAGAGAGATATCAATACATAGGTTTTAAGATTCTTACTAGTCAGATATACTTTTGGGCGGTGAATAGGGGGTGTTGAGTCCAGTTCCCTGAGCAAGGAGTAGGTCTTGTCTATTACATATTGGGTTTATGGAACGGTATCTGAGCTAATTTGAAACCCTTGTTTTATGCATCACCCCACCTCACCTTTGCTGTTAGGCAGCCATAGTGTGTTTTCTAACCGTGTGACTCTGTTCTGTTTTGTAATTCAGTTCAAGGGCAGCGGTTTTTACATTCCCTCTATAGGTGATATCTTATGATAAGTGTCTTTTTCTGTGTGACTTATTTGACTTAGAATCGTCGTACCTAAATCCACTCATCATGCTGCTACTAGCCTTATGACGTTGATTTCATGGCTGAGTGATATTCCATTGTACATAAGGACCACAACTTCTTTATCCATTTTTCTCTTTCCTGGGATATTTAAGGTGTAACGAAGTGGAGGTTCTTGTCAACAGAGCAGCCCTAAACTTTGGGGTGCTTGTGTCTTGCTGATTTTTAGTTTTCCCAATTTATACGCCCATGAGTGGAAGTGCCCTATGCTCTCTAAGCTGAGTTTTGTAAATGTTTCAGGACACACCGTACACTTCTCCAGAGTGGCTGTTGGCAATTTACATCCCGCCCATCAGCGTAGCAAGGCTCCCGTTTCTCCGTGGCCTGTCCTGCATTTCTGGTTTTGACACTTTATTCAGCATGGCCCTTTTGACCGATGGGAAGCGAGACTTCTTTGTAGCGCTGATTTGCCTTTCCAGGTTGCTTGGTTGGCCAAAAAGGGCGTATGCGTTTTTTCCTGAATATATTCAGGAAAAAACGCATACGCCCTTTTTGGCCAAGGGCATCATTGTCGAGGTTTTGCCGCTTTTCCTGTGCTTTAAAGGCGATTCGAATCTGCCTCCTGAAATCTGTTTCCTGCAATTCTGCCTTGCTTTCAAATCCTCTTTGTTGCCTTCCCTCAATATATTTGTAGACGAGAGTTATCATTTATAAGTCTGCAGGTTTGTGAATTGCAGTGCCCCTGAGCTCCATTTTTCAACTCGCTCTCTTGGGAGCTGGCCGCAAAAGCGCAGGATTGCTTTAGGCCCTATTCTGCTTCCGGGCGGCAGACTGAGCCTGTGGTTAATTCTTCTTCCTGATGGGAAAATAGAGTGACCTGTGCCTGTCCCAACACCTAGAGCTAGTCTCTCATTGGTTCCCCCTCTTCCCGTTCACCCTCAGGACAAATTGCAACCTGTATGGAACAGGAGGTTAAAGGTGCTGATTCTCCAAGGAGGGAGATTGCTAGTAAAGCGGCTGGAATGGCGAACCCGAGCACAAGGAGATGAGAAATGAGGTGCCTTTTAGAAACCTTTCCCGATCACTCGGTGGACCATCTTCTGGGTTTCTCATGCATGTTTTCGATGTAGGAAGATGCCCTTGAACCTGGAGATTTGGGACCCATGGGATGGGTACCACGCAGTATTACTTTAAAGCGTCTGTGTTTGCTCACCGAACCTCACCAAACCCCTCAGCCCCAAGAGTGTCCACCCTTATGTCTCAATCAGCTGCGGGTCTAGATATGGTCAATCCAGGTGGCATCACAGCGCCTGAACGAATTTTGTAAGAATTTCTCTCCCTTTCACTGTCTTTGTTTCACGGGTTTTTAAAATTAATTGAGTTTTATAATGGGGTTTAGCTGCTTTTCACTGCTGTGTTTATGCAGCTTTACACCCACTTGACTCACTTACAGAGAGATATCAATACATAGGTTTTAAGATTCTTACTAGTCAGATATACTCATGGGCGGTGAATAGGGGGTGTTGAGTCCAGTTCCCTGAGCAAGGAGTAGGTCTTGTCTATTACGTATTGGGTTTATGGAACGGTATCTGAGCTAATTTGAAACCCTTCTTTTATGCATCACCCCACCTCACCTTTGCCGTTAGGCAGCCGTAGTGTGTTTTCTAACCGTGTGACTCTGTTCTGTTTTGTAATTCAGTTCAAGGGCAGCGGTTTTTACATTCCCTCTATAGGTGATATCTTATGATAAGTGTCTTTTTCTGTGTGACTTATTTGACTTAGAATCGTCGTACCTAAATCCACTCATCATGCTGCTACTAGCCTTATGACGTTGATTTCATGGCTGAGTGATATTCCATTGTACATAAGGACCACAACTTCTTTATCCATTTTTCTCTTTCCTGGGATATTTAAGGTGTAACGAAGTGGAGGTTCTTGTCAACAGAGCAGCCCTAAACTTTGGGGTGCTTGTGTCTTGCTGATTTTTAGTTTTCCCAATTTATACGCCCATGAGTGGAAGTGCCCTATGCTCTCTAAGCTGAGTTTTGTAAATGTTTCAGGACACACCGTACACTTCTCCAGAGTGGCTGTTGGCAATTTACATCCCGCCCATCAGCGTAGCAAGGCTCCCGTTTCTCCGTGGCCTGTCCTGCATTTCTGGTTTTGACACTTTATTCAGCATGGCCCTTTTGACCGATGGGAAGCGAGACTTCTTTGTAGCGCTGATTTGCCTTTCCAGGTTGCTTGGTTGGCCAAACAGGGCGTATGCGTTTTTTCCTGAATATATTCAGGAAAAAACGCATACGCCCTTTTTGGCCAAGGGCATCATTGTCGAGGTTTTGCCGCTTTTCCTGTGCTTTAAAGGCGATTCGAATCTGCCTCCTGAAATCTGTTTCCTGCAATTCTGCCTTGCTTTCAAATCCTCTTTGTTGCCTTCCCTCAATATATTTGTAGACGAGAGTTATCATTTATAAGTCTGCAGGTTTGTGAATTGCAGTGCCCCTGAGCTCCATTTTTCAACTCGCTCTCTTGGGAGCTGGCCGCAAAAGCGCAGGATTGCTTTAGGCCCTATTCTGCTTCCGGGCGGCAGACTGAGCCTGTGGTTAATTCTTCTTCCTGATGGGAAAATAGAGTGACCTGTGCCTGTCCCAACACCTAGAGCTAGTCTCTCATTGGTTCCCCGTCTTCCCGTTCATCCTCAGTTCAAATTGCCACCTGTATGGAACAGGAGGTTAAAGGTGCTGATTCTCCAAGGAGGGAGATTGCTAGTAAAGCGGCTGGAATGGCGAACCCGAGCACAAGGAGACGAGAAATGAAGTGCGTTTTAGAAACCTTTCCCGATCACTCGGTGGACCATCTTCTGGGTTTCTCATGCATGTTTTCGATGTAGGAAGATGCCCTTGAACCTGGAGATTTGGGACCCATGGGATGGGTACCACGCAGTATTACTTTAAAGCGTCTGCGTTTGCTCACCGAACCTCACCAAACCCCTCAGCCCCAAGAGTGTCCACCCTTATGTCTCAATCAGCTGCGGGTCTAGATATGGTCAATCCAGGTGGCATCACAGCGCCTGAACGAATTTTGTAAGAATTTCTCTCCCTTTCACTGTCTTTGTTTCACGGGTTTTTAAAATTAATTGAGTTTTATAATGGGGTTTAGCTGCTTTTCACTGCTGTGTTTATGCAGCTTTACACCCACTTGACTCACTTACAGAGAGATATCAATACATAGGTTTTAAGATTCTTACTAGTCAGATATACTCATGGGCGGTGAATAGGGGGTGTTGAGTCCAGTTCCCTGAGCAAGGAGTAGGTCTTGTCTATTACGTATTGGGTTTATGGAACGGTATCTGAGCTAATTTGAAACCCTTGTTTTATGCATCACCCCACCTCACCTTTGCCGTTAGGCAGCCGTAGTGTGTTTTCTAACCGTGTGACTCTGTTCTGTTTTGTAATTCAGTTCAAGGGCAGCGGTTTTTACATTCCCTCTATAGGTGATATCTTATGATAAGTGTCTTTTTCTGTGTGACTTATTTGACTTAGAATCGTCGTACCTAAATCCACTCATCATGCTGCTACTAGCCTTATGACGTTGATTTCATGGCTGAGTGATATTCCATTGTACATAAGGACCACAACTTCTTTATCCATTTTTCTCTTTCCTGGGATATTTAAGGTGTAACGAAGTGGAGGTTCTTGTCAACAGAGCAGCCCTAAACTTTGGGATGCTTGTGTCTTCCTGATTTTTAGTTTTCCCAATTTATACGCCCATGAGTGGAAGTGCCCTATGCTCTCTAAGCTGAGTTTTGTAAATGTTTCAGGACACACCGTACACTTCTCCAGAGTGGCTGTTGGCAATTTACATCCCGCCCATCAGCGTAGCAAGGCTCCCGTTTCTCCGTGGCCTGTCCTGCATTTCTGGTTTTGACACTTTATTCAGCATGGCCCTTTTGACCGATGGGAAGAGAGACTTCTTTGTAGCGCTGATTTGCCTTTCCAGGTTGCTTGGTTGGCCAAAAAGGGCGTATGCGTTTTTTCCTGAATATATTCAGGAAAAAACGCATACGCCCTTTTTGGCCAAGGGCATCATTGTCGAGGTTTTGCCGCTTTTCCTGTGCTTTAAAGGCGATTCGAATCTGCCTCCTGAAATCTGTTTCCTGCAATTCTGCCTTGCTTTCAAATCCTCTTTGTTGCCTTCCCTCAATATATTTGTAGACGAGATTTATCATTTATAAGTCTGCAGGTTTGTGAATTGCAGTGCCCCTGAGCTCCATTTTTCAACTCGCTCTCTTGGGAGCTGGCCGCAAAAGCGCAGGATTGCTTTAGGCCCTATTCTGCTTCCGGGCGGCAGACTGAGCCTGTGGTTAATTCTTCTTCCTGATGGGAAAATAGAGTGACCTGTGCCTGTCCCAACACCTAGAGCTAGTCTCTCATTGGTTCCCCGTCTTCCCGTTCATCCTCAGTTCAAATTGCCACCTGTATGGAACAGGAGGTTAAAGGTGCTGATTCTCCAAGGAGGGAGATTGCTAGTAAAGCGGCTGGAATGGCGAACCCGAGCACAAGGAGACGAGAAATGAAGTGCGTTTTAGAAACCTTTCCCGATCACTCGGTGGACCATCTTCTGGGTTTCTCATGCATGTTTTCGATGTAGGAAGATGCCCTTGAACCTGGAGATTTGGGACCCATGGGATGGGTACCACGCAGTATTACTTTAAAGCGTCTGCGTTTGCTCACCGAACCTCACCAAACCCCTCAGCCCCAAGAGTGTCCACCCTTATGTCTCAATCAGCTGCGGGTCTAGATATGGTCAATCCAGGTGGCATCACAGCGCCTGAACGAATTTTGTAAGAATTTCTCTCCCTTTCACTGTCTTTGTTTCACGGGTTTTTAAAATTAATTGAGTTTTATAATGGGGTTTAGCTGCTTTTCACTGCTGTGTTTATGCAGCTTTACACCCACTTGACTCACTTACAGAGAGATATCAATACATAGGTTTTAATATTCTTACTAGTCAGATATACTCTTGGGCGGTGAATAGGGGGTGTTGAGTCCAGTTCCCTGAGCAAGGTGTAGGTCTTGTCTATTACGTATTGGGTTTATGGAACGGTATCTGAGCTAATTTGAAACCCTTGTTTTATGCATCACCCCACCTCACGTTTCCCGTTTGGCAGCCATAGTGTGTTTTCTAACCGTGTGACTCTGTTCTGTTTTGTAATTCAGTTCAAGGGCAGCGGTTTTTACATTCCCTCTATAAGTGATATCTTATGATAAGTGTCTTTTTCTGTGTGACTTATTGCACTTAGAATCGTCGTACCTAAATCCACTCATCATGCTTCTACTAGCCTTATGACGTTGATTTCATGGCTGAGTGATATTCCATTGTACATAAGGACCACAACTTCTTTATCCATTTTTCTCTTTCCTGGGATATTTAAGGTGTAACGAAGTGGAGGTTCTTGTCAACAGAGCAGCCCTAAACTTTGGGGTGCTTGTGTCTTGCTGATTTTTAGTTTTCCCAATTTATACGCCCATGAGTGGAAGTGCCCTATGCTCTCTAAGCTGAGTTTTGTAAATGTTTCAGGACACACCGTACACTTCTCCAGAGTGGCTGTTGGCAATTTACATCCCGCCCATCAGCGTAGCAAGGCTCCCGTTTCTCCGTGGCCTGTCCTGCATTTCTGGTTTTGACACTTTATTCAGCATGGCCCTTTTGACCGATGGGAAGCGAGACTTCTTTGTAGCGCTGATTTGCCTTTCCAGGTTGCTTGGTTGGCCAAACAGGGCGTATGCGTTTTTTCCTGAATATATTCAGGAAAAAACGCATACGCTCTTTTTGGCCAAGGGCATCATTGTCGAGGTTTTGCCGCTTTTCCTGTGCTTTAAAGGCGATTCGAATCTGCCTCCTGAAATCTGTTTCCTGCAATTCTGCCTTGCTTTCAAATCCTCTTTGTTGCCTTCCCTCAATATATTTGTAGACGAGAGTTATCATTTATAAGTCTGCAGGTTTGTGAATTGCAGTGCCCCTGAGCTCCATTTTTCAACTCGCTCTCTTGGGAGCTGGCCGCAAAAGCGCAGGATTGCTTTAGGCCCTATTCTGCTTCCGGGCGGCAGACTGAGCCTGTGGTTAATTCTTCTTCCTAATGGGAAAATAGAGTGACCTGTGCCTGTCCCAACACCTAGAGCTAGTCTCTCATTGGTTCCCCGTCTTCCCGTTCATCCTCAGTTCAAATTGCCACCTGTATGGAACAGGAGGTTAAAGGTGCTGATTCTCCAAGGAGGGAGATTGCTAGTAAAGCGGCTGGAATGGCGAACCCGAGCACAAGGAGACGAGAAATGAAGTGCGTTTTAGAAACCTTTCCCGATCACTCGGTGGACCATCTTCTGGGTTTCTCATGCATGTTTTCGATGTAGGAAGATGCCCTTGAACCTGGAGATTTGGGACCCATGGGATGGGTACCACGCAGTATTACTTTAAAGCGTCTGCGTTTGCTCACCGAACCTCACCAAACCCCTCTGCCCCAAGAGTGTCCACCCTTATGTCTCAATCAGCTGCGGGTCTAGATATGGTCAATCCAGGTGGCATCACAGCGCCTGAACGAATTTTGTAAAAATTTCTCTCCCTTTCACTGTCTTTGTTTCACGGGTTTTTAAAATTAATTGAGTTTTATAATGGGGTTTAGCTGCTTTTCACTGCTGTGTTTATGCAGCTTTACACCCACTTGACTCACTTACAGAGAGATATCAATACATAGGTTTTAAGATTCTTACTAGTCAGATATACTCTTGGGCGGTGAATAGGGGGTGTTGAGTCCAGTTCCCTGAGCAAGGAGTAGGTCTTGTCTATTACGTATTGGGTTTATGGAACGGTATCTGAGCTAATTTGAAACCCTTGTTTTATGCATCACCCCACCTCACGTTTCCCGTTTGGCAGCCATAGTGTGTTTTCTAACCGTGTGACTCTGTTCTGTTTTGTAATTCAGTTCAAGGGCAGCGGTTTTTACATTCCCTCTATAAGTGATATCTTATGATAAGTGTCTTTTTCTGTGTGACTTATTGCACTTAGAATCGTCGTACCTAAATCCACTCATCATGCTGCTACTAGCCTTATGACGTTGATTTCATGGCTGAGTGATATTCCATTGTACATAAGGACCACTACTTCTTTATCCATTTTTCTCTTTCCTGGGATATTTAAGGTGTAACGAAGTGGAGGTTCTTGTCAACAGAGCAGCCCTAAACTTTGGGGTGCTTGTGTCTTGCTGATTTTTAGTTTTCCCAATTTATACGCCCATGAGTGGAAGTGCCCTATGCTCTCTAAGCTGAGTTTTGTAAATGTTTCAGGACACACCGTACACTTCTCCAGAGTGGCTGTTGGCAATTTACATCCCGCCCATCAGCGTAGCAAGGCTCCCGTTTCTCCGTGGCCTGTCCTGCATTTCTGGTTTTGACACTTTATTCAGCATGGCCCTTTTGACCGATGGGAAGCGAGACTTCTTTGTAGCGCTGATTTGCCTTTCCAGGTTGCTTGGTTGGCCAAACAGGGCGTATGCGTTTTTTCCTGAATATATTCAGGAAAAAACGCATACGCCCTGTTTGGCCAAGGGCATCATTGTCGAGGTTTTGCCGCTTTTCCTGTGCTTTAAAGGCGATTCGAATCTGCCTCCTGAAATCTGTTTCCTGCAATTCTGCCTTGCTTTCAAATCCTCTTTGTTGCCTTCCCTCAATATATTTGTAGACGAGAGTTATCATTTATAAGTCTGCAGGTTTGTGAATTGCAGTGCCCCTGAGCTCCATTTTTCAACTCGCTCTCTTGGGAGCTGGCCGCAAAAGCGCAGGATTGCTTTAGGCCCTATTCTGCTTCCGGGCGGCAGACTGAGCCTGTGGTTAATTCTTCTTCCTGATGGGAAAATAGAGTGACCTGTGCCTGTCCCAACACCTAGAGCTAGTCTCTCATTGGTTCCCCGTCTTCCCGTTCACCCTCAGTTCAAATTGCCACCTGTATGGAACAGGAGGTTAAAGGTGCTGATTCTCCAAGGAGGGAGATTGCTAGTAAAGCGGCTGGAATGGCGAACCCGAGCACAAGGAGACGAGAAATGAGGTGCGTTTTAGAAACCTTTCCCGATCACTCGGTGGACCATCTTCTGGGTTTCTCATGCATGTTTTCGATGTAGGAAGATGCCCTTGAACCTGGAGATTTGGGACCCATGGGATGGGTACCACGCAGTATTACTGTAAAGCGTCTGCGTTTGCTCACCGAACCTCACCAAACCCCTAAGCCCCAAGAGTGTCCACGCTTATGTCTCAATCAGCTGCGGGTCTAGATATGGTCAATCCAGGTGGCATCACAGCGCCTGAACGAATTTTGTAAGAATTTCTCTCCCTTTCACTGTCTTTGTTTCACGGGTTTTTAAAATTAATTGAGTTTTATAATGGGGTTTAGCTGCTTTTCACTGCTGTGTTTATGCAGGTTTACACCCACTTGACTCACTTACAGAGAGATATCAATACATAGGTTTTAAGATTCTTACTAGTCAGATATACTCATGGGCGGTGAATAGGGGGTGTTGAGTCCAGTTCCCTGAGCAAGGAGTAGGTCTTGTCTATTACGTATTGGGTTTATGGAACGGTATCTGAGCTAATTTGAAACCCTTGTTTTATGCATCACCCCACCTCACCTTTGCCGTTAGGCAGCCGTAGTGTGTTTTCTAACCCTGTGACTCTGTTCTGTTTTGTAATTCAGTTCAAGGGCAGCGGTTTTTACATTCCCTCTATAGGTGATATCTTATGATAAGTGTCTTTTTCTGTGTGACTTATTTGACTTAGAATCGTCGTACCTAAATCCACTCATCATGCTGCTACTAGCCTTATGACGTTGATTTCATGGCTGAGTGATATTCCATTGTACATAAGGACCACAACTTCTTTATCCATTTTTCTCTTTCCTGGGATATTTAAGGTGTAACGAAGTGGAGGTTCTTGTCAACAGAGCAGCCCTAAACTTTGGGGTGCTTGTGTCTTGCTGATTTTTAGTTTTCCCAATTTATACGCCCATGAGTGGAAGTGCCCTATGCTCTCTAAGCTGAGTTTTGTAAATGTTTCAGGACACACCGTACACTTCTCCAGAGTGGCTGTTGGCAATTTACATCCCGCCCATCAGCGTAGCAAGGCTCCCGTTTCTCCGTGGCCTGTCCTGCATTTCTGGTTTTGACACTTTATTCAGCATGGCCCTTTTGACCGATGGGAAGCGAGACTTCTTTGTAGCGCTGATTTGCCTTTCCAGGTTGCTTGGTTGGCCAAACAGGGCGTATGCGTTTTTTCCTGAATATATTCAGGAAAAAACGCATACGCCCTTTTTGGCCAAGGGCATCATTGTCGAGGTTTTGCCGCTTTTCCTGTGCTTTAAAGGCGATTCGAATCTGCCTCCTGAAATCTGTTTCCTGCAATTCTGCCTTGCTTTCAAATCCTCTTTGTTGCCTTCCCTCAATATATTTGTAGACGAGAGTTATCATTTATAAGTCTGCAGGTTTGTGAATTGCAGTGCCCCTGAGCTCCATTTTTCAACTCGCTCTCTTGGGAGCTGGCCGCAAAAGCGCAGGATTGCTTTAGGCCCTATTCTGCTTCCGGGCGGCAGACTGAGCCTGTGGTTAATTCTTCTTCCTGATGGGAAAATAGAGTGACCTGTGCCTGTCCCAACACCTAGAGCTAGTCTCTCATTGGTTCCCCGTCTTCCCGTTCATCCTCAGTTCAAATTGCCACCTGTATGGAACAGGAGGTTAAAGGTGCTGATTCTCCAAGGAGGGAGATTGCTAGTAAAGCGGCTGGAATGGCGAACCCGAGCACAAGGAGACGAGAAATGAAGTGAGTTTTAGAAACCTTTCCCGATCACTCGGTGGACCATCTTCTGGGTTTCTCATGCATGTTTTCGATGTAGGAAGATGCCCTTGAACCTGGAGATTTGGGACCCATGGGATGGGTACCACGCAGTATTACTTTAAAGCGTCTGCGTTTGCTCACCGAACCTCACCAAACCCCTCAGCCCCAAGAGTGTCCACCCTTATGTCTCAATCAGCTGCGGGTCTAGATATGGTCAATCCAGGTGGCATCACAGCGCCTGAACGAATTTTGTAAGAATTTCTCTCCCTTTCACTGTCTTTGTTTCACGGGTTTTTAAAATTAATTGAGTTTTATAATGGGGTTTAGCTGCTTTTCACTGCTGTGTTTATGCAGCTTTACACCCACTTGACTCACTTACAGAGAGATATCAATACATAGGTTTTAAGATTCTTACTAGTCAGATATACTCATGGGCGGTGAATAGGGGGTGTTGAGTCCAGTTCCCTGAGCAAGGAGTAGGTCTTGTCTATTACGTATTGGGTTTATGGAACGGTATCTGAGCTAATTTGAAACCCTTGTTTTATGCATCACCCCACCTCACCTTTGCCGTTAGGCAGCCGTAGTGTGTTTTCTAACCGTGTGACTCTGTTCTGTTTTGTAATTCAGTTCAAGGGCAGCGGTTTTTACATTCCCTCTATAGGTGATATCTTATGATAAGTGTCTTTTTCTGTGTGACTTATTTGACTTAGAATTGTCGTACCTAAATCCACTCATCATGCTGCTACTAGCCTTATGACGTTGATTTCATGGCTGAGTGATATTCCATTGTACATAAGGACCACAACTTCTTTATCCATTTTTCTCTTTCCTGGGATATTTAAGGTGTAACGAAGTGGAGGTTCTTGTCAACAGAGCAGCCCTAAACTTTGGGGTGCTTGTGTCTTGCTGATTTTTAGTTTTCCCAATTTATACGCCCATGAGTGGAAGTGCCCTATGCTCTCTAAGCTGAGTTTTGTAAATGTTTCAGGACACACCGTACACTTCTCCAGAGTGGCTGTTGGCAATTTACATCCCGCCCATCAGCGTAGCAAGGCTCCCGTTTCTCCGTGGCCTGTCCTGCATTTCTGGTTTTGACACTTTATTCAGCATGGCCCTTTTGACCGATGGGAAGCGAGACTTCTTTGTAGCGCTGATTTGCCTTTCCAGGTTGCTTGGTTGGCCAAAAAGGGCGTATGCGTTTTTTCCTGAATATATTCAGGAAAAAACGCATACGCCCTTTTTGGCCAAGGGCATCATTGTCGAGGTTTTGCCGCTTTTCCTGTGCTTTAAAGGCGATTCGAATCTGCCTCCTGAAATCTGTTTCCTGCAATTCTGCCTTGCTTTCAAATCCTCTTTGTTGCCTTCCCTCAATATATTTGTAGACGAGAGTTATCATTTATAAGTCTGCAGGTTTGTGAATTGCAGTGCCCCTGAGCTCCATTTTTCAACTCGCTCTCTTGGGAGCTGGCCGCAAAAGCGCAGGATTGCTTTAGGCCCTATTCTGCTTCCGGGCGGCAGACTGAGCCTGTGGTTAATTCTTCTTCCTGATGGGAAAATAGAGTGACCTGTGCCTGTCCCAACACCTAGAGCTAGTCTCTCATTGGTTCCCCGTCTTCCCGTTCATCCTCAGTTCAAATTGCCACCTGTATGGAACAGGAGGTTAAAGGTGCTGATTCTCCAAGGAGGGAGATTGCTAGTAAAGCGGCTGGAATGGCGAACCCGAGCACAAGGAGACGAGAAATGAAGTGCGTTTTAGAAACCTTTCCCGATCACTCGGTGGACCATCTTCTGGGTTTCTCATGCATGTTTTCGATGTAGGAAGATGCCCTTGAACCTGGAGATTTGGGACCCATGGGATGGGTACCACGCAGTATTACTTTAAAGCGTCTGCGTTTGCTCACCGAACCTCACCAAACCCCTCAGCCCCAAGAGTGTCCACCCTTATGTCTCAATCAGCTGCGGGTCTAGATATGGTCAATCCAGGTGGCATCACAGCGCCTGAACGAATTTTGTAAGAATTTCTCTCCCTTTCACTGTCTTTGTTTCACGGGTTTTTAAAATTAATTGAGTTTTATAATGGGGTTTAGCTGCTTTTCACTGCTGTGTTTATGCAGCTTTACACCCACTTGACTCACTTACAGAGAGATATCAATACATAGGTTTTAAGATTCTTACTAGTCAGATATACTCTTGGGCGGTGAATAGGGGGTGTTGAGTCCAGTTCCCTGAGCAAAGTGTAGGTCTTGTCTATTACGTATTGGGTTTATGGAACGGTATCTGAGCTAATTTGAAACCCTTGTTTTATGCATCACCCCACCTCACGTTTCCCGTTTGGCAGCCATAGTGTGTTTTCTAACCGTGTGACTCTGTTCTGTTTTGTAATTCAGTTCAAGGGCAGCGGTTTTTACATTCCCTCTATAAGTGATATCTTATGATAAGTGTCTTTTTCTGTGTGACTTATTGCACTTAGAATCGTCGTACCTAAATCCACTCATCATGCTGCTACTAGCCTTATGACGTTGATTTCATGGCTGAGTGATATTCCATTGTACATAAGGACCACAACTTCTTTATCCATTTTTCTCTTTCCTGGGATATTTAAGGTGTAACGAAGTGGAGGTTCTTGTCAACAGAGCAGCCCTAAACTTTGGGGTGCTTGTGTCTTGCTGATTTTTAGTTTTCCCAATTTATACGCCCATGAGTGGAAGTGCCCTATGCTCTCTAAGCTGAGTTTTGTAAATGTTTCAGGACACACCGTACACTTCTCCAGAGTGGCTGTTGGCAATTTACATCCCGCCCATCAGCGTAGCAAGGCTCCCGTTTCTCCGTGGCCTGTCCTGCATTTCTGGTTTTGACACTTTATTCAGCATGGCCCTTTTGACCGATGGGAAGCGAGACTTCTTTGTAGCGCTGATTTGCCTTTCCAGGTTGCTTGGTTGGCCAAACAGGGCGTATGCGTTTTTTCCTGAATATATTCAGGAAAAAACGCATACGCTCTTTTTGGCCAAGGGCATCATTGTCGAGGTTTTGCCGCTTTTCCTGTGCTTTAAAGGCGATTCGAATCTGCCTCCTGAAATCTGTTTCCTGCAATTCTGCCTTGCTTTCAAATCCTCTTTGTTGCCTTCCCTCAATATATTTGTAGACGAGAGTTATCATTTATAAGTCTGCAGGTTTGTGAATTGCAGTGCCCCTGAGCTCCATTTTTCAACTCGCTCTCTTGGGAGCTGGCCGCAAAAGCGCAGGATTGCTTTAGGCCCTATTCTGCTTCCGGGCGGCAGACTGAGCCTGTGGTTAATTCTTCTTCCTGATGGGAAAATAGAGTGACCTGTGCCTGTCCCAACACCTAGAGCTAGTCTCTCATTGGTTCCCCGTCTTCCCGTTCATCCTCAGTTCAAATTGCCACCTGTATGGAACAGGAGGTTAAAGGTGCCGATTCTCCAAGGAGGGAGATTGCTAGTAAAGCGGCTGGAATGGCGAACCCGAGCACAAGGAGACGAGAAATGAAGTGCGTTTTAGACACCTTTCCCGATCACTCGGTGGACCATCTTCTGGGTTTCTCATGCATGTTTTCGATGTAGGAAGATGCCCTTGAACCTGGAGATTTGGGACCCATGGGATGGGTACCACGCAGTATTACTTTAAAGCGTCTGCGTTTGCTCACCGAACCTCACCAAACCCCTCAGCCCCAAGAGTGTCCACCCTTATGTCTCAATCAGCTGCGGGTCTAGATATGGTCAATCCAGGTGGCATCACAGCGCCTGAACGAATTTTGTAAGAATTTCTCTCCCTTTCACTGTCTTTGTTTCACGGGTTTTTAAAATTAATTGAGTTTTATAATGGGGTTTAGCTGCTTTTCACTGCTGTGTTTATGCAGCTTTACACCCACTTGACTCACTTACAGAGAGATATCAATACATAGGTTTTAAGAATCTTACTAGTCAGATATACTCTTGGGCGGTGAATAGGGGGTGTTGAGTCCAGTTCCCTGAGCAAGGAGTAGGTCTTGTCTATTACGTATTGGGTTTATGGAACGGTATCTGAGCTAATTTGAAACCCTTGTTTTATGCATCACCCCACCTCACGTTTCCCGTTTGGCAGCCATAGTGTGTTTTCTAACCGTGTGACTCTGTTCTGTTTTGTAATTCAGTTCAAGGGCAGCGGTTTTTACATTCCCTCTATAAGTGATATCTTATGATAAGTGTCTTTTTCTGTGTGACTTATTGCACTTAGAATCGTCGTACCTAAATCCACTCATCATGCTGCTACTAGCCTTATGACGTTGATTTCATGGCTGAGTGATATTCCATTGTACATAAGGACCACAACTTCTTTATCCATTTTTCTCTTTCCTGGGATATTTAAGGTGTAACGAAGTGGAGGTTCTTGTCAACAGAGCAGCCCTAAACTTTGGGGTGCTTGTGTCTTGCTGATTTTTAGTTTTCCCAATTTATACGCCCATGAGTGGAAGTGCCCTATGCTCTCTAAGCTGAGTTTTGTAAATGTTTCAGGACACACCGTACACTTCTCCAGAGTGGCTGTTGGCAATTTACATCCCGCCCATCAGCGTAGCAAGGCTCCCGTTTCTCCGTGGCCTGTCCTGCATTTCTGGTTTTGACACTTTATTCAGCATGGCCCTTTTGACCGATGGGAAGCGAGACTTCTTTGTAGCGCTGATTTGCCTTTCCAGGTTGCTTGGTTGGCCAAACAGGGCGTATGCGTTTTTTCCTGAATATATTCAGGAAAAAACGCATACGCCCTGTTTGGCCAAGGGCATCATTGTCGAGGTTTTGCCGCTTTTCCTGTGCTTTAAAGGCGATTCGAATCTGCCTCCTGAAATCTGTTTCCTGCAATTCTGCCTTGCTTTCAAATCCTCTTTGTTGCCTTCCCTCAATATATTTGTAGACGAGAGTTATCATTTATAAGTCTGCAGGTTTGTGAATTGCAGTGCCCCTGAGCTCCATTTTTCAACTCGCTCTCTTGGGAGCTGGCCGCAAAAGCGCAGGATTGCTTTAGGCCCTATTCTGCTTCCGGGCGGCAGACTGAGCCTGTGGTTAATTCTTCTTCCTGATGGGAAAATAGAGTGACCTGTGCCTGTCCCAACACCTAGAGCTAGTCTCTCATTGGTTCCCCGTCTTCCCGTTCACCCTCAGTTCAAATTGCCACCTGTATGGAACAGGAGGTTAAAGGTGCTGATTCTCCAAGGAGGGAGATTGCTAGTAAAGCGGCTGGAATGGCGAACCCGAGCACAAGGAGACGAGAAATGAGGTGCGTTTTAGAAACCTTTCCCGATCACTCGGTGGACCATCTTCTGGGTTTCTCATGCATATTTTCGATGTAGGAAGATGCCCTTGAACCTGGAGATTTGGGACCCATGGGATGGGTACCACGCAGTATTACTTTAAAGCGTCTGCGTTTGCTCACCGAACCTCACCAAACCCCTCAGCCCCAAGAGTGTCCACCCTTATGTCTCAATCAGCTGCGGGTCTAGATATGGTCAATCCAGGTGGCATCACAGCGCCTGAACGAATTTTGTAAGAATTTCTCTCCCTTTCACTGTCTTTGTTTCACGGGTTTTTTAAATTAATTGAGTTTTATAATGGGGTTTAGCTGCTTTTCACTGCTGTGTTTATGCAGCTTTACACCCACTTGACTCACTTACAGAGAGATATCAATACATAGGTTTTAAGATTCTTACTAGTCAGATATACTTTTGGGCGGTGAATAGGGGGTGTTGAGTCCAGTTCCCTGAGCAAGGAGTAGGTCTTGTCTATTACATATTGGGTTTATGGAACGGTATCTGAGCTAATTTGAAACCCTTGTTTTATGCATCACCCCACCTCACCTTTGCTGTTAGGCAGCCATAGTGTGTTTTCTAACCGTGTGACTCTGTTCTGTTTTGTAATTCAGTTCAAGGGCAGCGGTTTTTACATTCCCTCTATAGGTGATATCTTATGATAAGTGTCTTTTTCTGTGTGACTTATTTGACTTAGAATCGTCGTACCTAAATCCACTCATCATGCTGCTACTAGCCTTATGACGTTGATTTCATGGCTGAGTGATATTCCATTGTACATAAGGACCACAACTTCTTTATCCATTTTTCTCTTTCCTGGGATATTTAAGGTGTAACGAAGTGGAGGTTCTTGTCAACAGAGCAGCCCTAAACTTTGGGGTGCTTGTGTCTTGCTGATTTTTAGTTTTCCCAATTTATACGCCCATGAGTGGAAGTGCCCTATGCTCTCTAAGCTGAGTTTTGTAAATGTTTCAGGACACACCGTACACTTCTCCAGAGTGGCTGTTGGCAATTTACATCCCGCCCATCAGCGTAGCAAGGCTCCCGTTTCTCCGTGGCCTGTCCTGCATTTCTGGTTTTGACACTTTATTCAGCATGGCCCTTTTGACCGATGGGAAGCGAGACTTCTTTGTAGCGCTGATTTGCCTTTCCAGGTTGCTTGGTTGGCCAAACAGGGCGTATGCGTTTTTTCCTGAATATATTCAGGAAAAAACGCATACGCCCTGTTTGGCCAAGGGCATCATTGTCGAGGTTTTGCCGCTTTTCCTGTGCTTTAAAGGCGATTCGAATCTGCCTCCTGAAATCTGTTTCCTGCAATTCTGCCTTGCTTTCAAATCCTCTTTGTTGCCTTCCCTCAATATATTTGTAGACGAGAGTTATCATTTATAAGTCTGCAGGTTTGTGAATTGCAGTGCCCCTGAGCTCCATTTTTCAACTCGCTCTCTTGGGAGCTGTCCGCAAAAGCGCAGGATTGCTTTAGGCCCTATTCTGCTTCCGGGCGGCAGACTGAGCCTGTGGTTAATTCTTCTTCCTGATGGGAAAATAGAGTGACCTGTGCCTGTCCCAACACCTAGAGCTAGTCTCTCATTGGTTCCCCGTCTTCCCGTTCACCCTCAGTTCAAATTGCCACCTGTATGGAACAGGAGGTTAAAGGTGCTGATTCTCCAAGGAGGGAGATTGCTAGTAAAGCGGCTGGAATGGCGAACCCGAGCACAAGGAGACGAGAAATGAGGTGCGTTTTAGAAACCTTTCCCGATCACTCGGTGGACCATCTTCTGGGTTTCTCATGCATATTTTCGATGTAGGAAGATGCCCTTGAACCTGGAGATTTGGGACCCATGGGATGGGTACCACGCAGTATTACTTTAAAGCGTCTGCGTTTGCTCACCGAACCTCACCAAACCCCTCAGCCCCAAGAGTGTCCACCCTTATGTCTCAATCAGCTGCGGGTCTAGATATGGTCAATCCAGGTGGCATCACAGCGCCTGAACGAATTTTGTAAGAATTTCTCTCCCTTTCACTGTCTTTGTTTCACGGGTTTTTTAAATTAATTGAGTTTTATAATGGGGTTTAGCTGCTTTTCACTGCTGTGTTTATGCAGCTTTACACCCACTTGACTCACTTACAGAGAGATATCAATACATAGGTTTTAAGATTCTTACTAGTCAGATATACTTTTGGGCGGTGAATAGGGGGTGTTGAGTCCAGTTCCCTGAGCAAGGAGTAGGTCTTGTCTATTACATATTGGGTTTATGGAACGGTATCTGAGCTAATTTGAAACCCTTGTTTTATGCATCACCCCACCTCACCTTTGCTGTTAGGCAGCCATAGTGTGTTTTCTAACCGTGTGACTCTGTTCTGTTTTGTAATTCAGTTCAAGGGCAGCGGTTTTTACATTCCCTCTATAGGTGATATCTTATGATAAGTGTCTTTTTCTGTGTGACTTATTTGACTTAGAATCGTCGTACCTAAATCCACTCATCATGCTGCTACTAGCCTTATGACGTTGATTTCATGGCTGAGTGATATTCCATTGTACATAAGGACCACAACTTCTTTATCCATTTTTCTCTTTCCTGGGATATTTAAGGTGTAACGAAGTGGAGGTTCTTGTCAACAGAGCAGCCCTAAACTTTGGGGTGCTTGTGTCTTGCTGATTTTTAGTTTTCCCAATTTATACGCCCATGAATGGAAGTGCCCTATGCTCTCTAAGCTGAGTTTTGTAAATATTTCAGGACACACCGTACACTTCTCCAGAGTGGCTGTTGGCAATTTACATCCCGCCCATCAGCGTAGCAAGGCTCCCGTTTCTCCGTGGCCTGTCCTGCATTTCTGGTTTTGACACTTTATTCAGCATGGCCCTTTTGACCGATGGGAAGCGAGACTTCTTTGTAGCGCTGATTTGCCTTTCCAGGTTGCTTGGTTGGCCAAACAGGGCGTATGCGTTTTTTCCTGAATATATTCAGGAAAAAACGCATACGCCCTTTTTGGCCAAGGGCATCATTGTCGAGGTTTTGCCGCTTTTCCTGTGCTTTAAAGGCGATTCGAATCTGCCTCCTGAAATCTGTTTCCTGCAATTCTGCCTTGCTTTCAAATCCTCTTTGTTGCCTTCCCTCAATATATTTGTAGACGAAAGTTATCATTTATAAGTCTGCAGGTTTGTGAATTGCAGTGCCCCTGAGCTCCATTTTTCAACTCGCTCTCTTGGGAGCTGGCCGCAAAAGCGCATGATTGCTTTAGGCCCTATTCTGCTTCCGGGCGGCAGACTGAGCCTGTGGTTAATTCTTCTTCCTGATGGGAAAATAGAGTGACCTGTGCCTGTCCCAACACGTAGAGCTAGTCTCTCATTGGTTCCCCCTCTTCCCGTTCACCCTCAGGACAAATTGCAACCTGTATGGAACAGGAGGTTAAAGGTGCTGATTCTCCAAGGAGGGAGATTGCTAGTAAAGCGGCTGGAATGGCGAACCCGAGCACAAGGAGACGAGAAATGAGGTGCGTTTTAGAAACCTTTCCCGATCACTCGGTGGACCATCTTCTGGGTTTCTCATGCATGTTTTCGATGTAGGAAGATGCCCTTGAACCTGGAGATTTGGGACCCATGGGATGGGTACCACGCAGTATTACTTTAAAGCGTCTGTTTTTGCTCACCGAACCTCACCAAACCCCTCAGCCCCAAGAGTGTCCACCCTTATGTCTCAATCAGCTGCGGGTCTAGATATGGTCAATCCAGGTGGCATCACAGCGCCTGAACGAATTTTGTAAGAATTTCTCTCCCTTTCACTGTCTTTGTTTCACGGGTTTTTAAAATTAATTGAGTTTTATAATGGGGTTTAGCTGCTTTTCACTGCTGTGTTTATGCAGCTTTACACCCACTTGACTCACTTACAGAGAGATATCAATACATAGGTTTTAAGATTCTTACTAGTCAGATATACTCTTGGGCGGTGAATAGGGGGTGTTGAGTCCAGTTCCCTGAGCAAGGAGTAGGTCTTGTCTATTACGTATTGGGTTTATGGAACGGTATCTGAGCTAATTTGAAACCCTTGTTTTATGCATCACCCCACCTCACGTTTTCCGTTTGGCAGCCATAGTGTGTTTTCTAACCGTGTGACTCTGTTCTGTTTTGTAATTCAGTTCAAGGGCAGCGGTTTTTATATTCCCTCTATAAGTGATATCTTATGATAAGTGTCTTTTTCTGTGTGACTTATTGCACTTAGAATCGTCGTACCTAAATCCACTCATCATGCTGCTACTAGCCTTATGACGTTGATTTCATGGCTGAGTGATATTCCATTGTACATAAGGACCACAACTTCTTTATCCATTTTTCTCTTTCCTGGGATATTTAAGGTGTAACGAAGTGGAGGTTCTTGTCAACAGAGCAGCCCTAAACTTTGGGGTGCTTGTGTCTTGCTGATTTTTAGTTTTCCCAATTTATACGCCCATGAATGGAAGTGCCCTATGCTCTCTAAGCTGAGTTTTGTAAATATTTCAGGACACACCGTACACTTCTCCAGAGTGGCTGTTGGCAATTTACATCCCGCCCATCAGCGTAGCAAGGCTCCCGTTTCTCCGTGGCCTGTCCTGCATTTCTGGTTTTGACACTTTATTCAGCATGGCCCTTTTGACCGATGGGAAGCGAGACTTCTTTGCAGCGCTGATTTGCCTTTCCAGGTTGCTTGGTTGGCCAAACAGGGCGTATGCGTTTTTTCCTGAATATATTCAGGAAAAAACGCATACGCCCTTTTTGGCCAAGGGCATCATTGTCGAGGTTTTGCCGCTTTTCCTGTGCTTTAAAGGCGATTCGAATCTGCCTCCTGAAATCTGTTTCCTGCAATTCTGCCTTGCTTTCAAATCCTCTTTGTTGCCTTCCCTCAATATATTTGTAGACGAGAGTTATCATTTATAAGTCTGCAGGTTTGTGAATTGCAGTGCCCCTGAGCTCCATTTTTCAACTCGCTCTCTTGGGAGCTGGCCGCAAAAGCGCATGATTGCTTTAGGCCCTATTCTGCTTCCGGGCGGCAGACTGAGCCTGTGGTTAATTCTTCTTCCTGATGGGAAAATAGAGTGACCTGTGCCTGTCCCAACACGTAGAGCTAGTCTCTCATTGGTTCCCCCTCTTCCCGTTCACCCTCAGGACAAATTGCAACCTGTATGGAACAGGAGGTTAAAGGTGCTGATTCTCCAAGGAGGGAGATTGCTAGTAAAGCGGCTGGAATGGCGAACCCGAGCACAAGGAGACGAGAAATGAGGTGCGTTTTAGAAACCTTTCCCGATCACTCGGTGGACCATCTTCTGGGTTTCTCATGCATGTTTTCGATGTAGGAAGATGCCCTTGAACCTGGAGATTTGGGACCCATGGGATGGGTACCACGCAGTATTACTGTAAAGCGTCTGCGTTTGCTCACCGAACCTCACCAAACCCCTAAGCCCCAAGAGTGTCCACGCTTATGTCTCAATCAGCTGCGGGTCTAGATATGGTCAATCCAGGTGGCATCACAGCGCCTGAACGAATTTTGTAAGAATTTCTCTCCCTTTCACTGTCTTTGTTTCACGGGTTTTTAAAATTAATTGAGTTTTATAATGGGGTTTAGCTGCTTTTCACTGCTGTGTTTATGCAGCTTTACACCCACTTGACTCACTTACAGAGAGATATCAATACATAGGTTTTAAGATTCTTACTAGTCAGATATACTCTTGGGCGGTGAATAGGGGGTGTTGAGTCCAGTTCCCTGAGCAAGGAGTAGGTCTTGTCTATTACGTATTGGGTTTATGGAACGGTATCTGAGCTAATTTGAAACCCTTGTTTTATGCATCACCCCACCTCACGTTTCCCGTTTGGCAGCCATATTGTGTTTTCTAACCGTGTGACTCTGTTCTGTTTTGTAATTCAGTTCAAGGGCAGCGGTTTTTACATTCCCTCTATAAGTGATATCTTATGATAAGTGTCTTTTTCTGTGTGACTTATTGCACTTAGAATCGTCGTACCTAAATCCACTCATCATGCTGCTACTAGCCTTATGACGTTGATTTCATGGCTGAGTGATATTCCATTGTACATAAGGACCACAACTTCTTTATCCATTTTTCTCTTTCCTGGGATATTTAAGGTGTAACGAAGTGGAGGTTCTTGTCAACAGAGCAGCCCTAAACTTTGGGGTGCTTGTGTCTTGCTGATTTTTAGTTTTCCCAATTTATACGCCCATGAGTGGAAGTGCCCTATGCTCTCTAAGCTGAGTTTTGTAAATGTTTCAGGACACACCGTACACTTCTCCAGAGTGGCTGTTGGCAATTTACATCCCGCCCATCAGCGTAGCAAGGCTCCCGTTTCTCCGTGGCCTGTCCTGCATTTCTGGTTTTGACACTTTATTCAGCATGGCCCTTTTGACCGATGGGAAGCGAGACTTCTTTGTAGCGCTGATTTGCCTTTCCAGGTTGCTTGGTTGGCCAAAAAGGGCGTATGCGTTTTTTCCTGAATATATTCAGGAAAAAACGCATACGCCCTTTTTGGCCAAGGGCATCATTGTCGAGGTTTTGCCGCTTTTCCTGTGCTTTAAAGGCGATTCGAATCTGCCTCCTGAAATCTGTTTCCTGCAATTCTGCCTTGCTTTCAAATCCTCTTTGTTGCCTTCCCTCAATATATTTGTAGACGAGAGTTATCATTTATAAGTCTGCAGGTTTGTGAATTGCAGTGCCCCTGAGCTCCATTTTTCAACTCGCTCTCTTGGGAGCTGGCCGCAAAAGCGCAGGATTGCTTTAGGCCCTATTCTGCTTCCGGGCGGCAGACTGAGCCTGTGGTTAATTCTTCTTCCTGATGGGAAAATAGAGTGACCTGTGCCTGTCCCAACACCTAGAGCTAGTCTCTCATTGGTTCCCCCTCTTCCCGTTCACCCTCAGGACAAATTGCAACCTGTATGGAACAGGAGGTTAAAGGTGCTGATTCTCCAAGGAGGGAGATTGCTAGTAAAGCGGCTGGAATGGCGAACCCGAGCACAAGGAGATGAGAAATGAGGTGCCTTTTAGAAACCTTTCCCGATCACTCGGTGGACCATCTTCTGGGTTTCTCATGCATGTTTTCGATGTAGGAAGATGCCCTTGAACCTGGAGATTTGGGACCCATGGGATGGGTACCACGCAGTATTACTTTAAAGCGTCTGTGTTTGCTCACCGAACCTCACCAAACCCCTCAGCCCCAAGAGTGTCCACCCTTATGTCTCAATCAGCTGCGGGTCTAGATATGGTCAATCCAGGTGGCATCACAGCGCCTGAACGAATTTTGTAAGAATTTCTCTCCCTTTCACTGTCTTTGTTTCACGGGTTTTTAAAATTAATTGAGTTTTATAATGGGGTTTAGCTGCTTTTCACTGCTGTGTTTATGCAGCTTTACACCCACTTGACTCACTTACAGAGAGATATCAATACATAGGTTTTAAGATTCTTACTAGTCAGATATACTCTTGGGCGGTGAATAGGGGGTGTTGAGTCCAGTTCCCTGAGCAAGGAGTAGGTCTTGTCTATTACGTATTGGGTTTATGGAACGGTATCTGAGCTAATTTGAAACCCTTGTTTTATGCATCACCCCACCTCACGTTTTCCGTTTGGCAGCCATAGTGTGTTTTCTAACCGTGTGACTCTGTTCTGTTTTGTAATTCAGTTCAAGGGCAGCGGTTTTTATATTCCCTCTATAAGTGATATCTTATGATAAGTGTCTTTTTCTGTGTGACTTATTGCACTTAGAATCGTCGTACCTAAATCCACTCATCATGCTGCTACTAGCCTTATGACGTTGATTTCATGGCTGAGTGATATTCCATTGTACATAAGGACCACAACTTCTTTATCCATTTTTCTCTTTCCTGGGATATTTAAGGTGTAACGAAGTGGAGGTTCTTGTCAACAGAGCAGCCCTAAACTTTGGGGTGCTTGTGTCTTGCTGATTTTTAGTTTTCCCAATTTATACGCCCATGAATGGAAGTGCCCTATGCTCTCTAAGCTGAGTTTTGTAAATATTTCAGGACACACCGTACACTTCTCCAGAGTGGCTGTTGGCAATTTACATCCCGCCCATCAGCGTAGCAAGGCTCCCGTTTCTCCGTGGCCTGTCCTGCATTTCTGGTTTTGACATTTTATTCAGCATGGCCCTTTTGACCGATGGGAAGCGAGACTTCTTTGTAGCGCTGATTTGCCTTTCCAGGTTGCTTGGTTGGCCAAACAGGGCGTATGCGTTTTTTCCTGAATATATTCAGGAAAAAACGCATACGCCCTTTTTGGCCAAGGGCATCATTGTCGAGGTTTTGCCGCTTTTCCTGTGCTTTAAAGGCGATTCGAATCTGCCTCCTGAAATCTGTTTCCTGCAATTCTGCCTTGCTTTCAAATCCTCTTTGTTGCCTTCCCTCAATATATTTGTAGACGAGAGTTATCATTTATAAGTCTGCAGGTTTGTGAATTGCAGTGCCCCTGAGCTCCATTTTTCAACTCGCTCTCTTGGGAGCTGGCCGCAAAAGCGCATGATTGCTTTAGGCCCTATTCTGCTTCCGGGCGGCAGACTGAGCCTGTGGTTAATTCTTCTTCCTGATGGGAAAATAGAGTGACCTGTGCCTGTCCCAACACGTAGAGCTAGTCTCTCATTGGTTCCCCCTCTTCCCGTTCACCCTCAGGACAAATTGCAACCTGTATGGAACAGGAGGTTAAAGGTGCTGATTCTCCAAGGAGGGAGATTGCTAGTAAAGCGGCTGGAATGGCGAACCCGAGCACAAGGAGACGAGAAATGAGGTGCGTTTTAGAAACCTTTCCCGATCACTCGGTGGACCATCTTCTGGGTTTCTCATGCATGTTTTCGATGTAGGAAGATGCCCTTGAACCTGGAGATTTGGGACCCATGGGATGGGTACCACGCAGTATTACTGTAAAGCGTCTGCGTTTGCTCACCGAACCTCACCAAACCCCTAAGCCCCAAGAGTGTCCACGCTTATGTCTCAATCAGCTGCGGGTCTAGATATGGTCAATCCAGGTGGCATCACAGCGCCTGAACGAATTTTGTAAGAATTTCTCTCCCTTTCACTGTCTTTGTTTCACGGGTTTTTAAAATTAATTGAGTTTTATAATGGGGTTTAGCTGCTTTTCACTGCTGTGTTTATGCAGCTTTACACCCACTTGACTCACTTACAGAGAGATATCAATACATAGGTTTTAAGATTCTTACTAGTCAGATATACTCTTGGGCGGTGAATAGGGGGTGTTGAGTCCAGTTCCCTGAGCAAGGAGTAGGTCTTGTCTATTACGTATTGGGTTTATGGAACGGTATCTGAGCTAATTTGAAACCCTTGTTTTATGCATCACCCCACCTCACGTTTCCCGTTTGGCAGCCATAGTGTGTTTTCTAACCGTGTGACTCTGTTCTGTTTTGTAATTCAGTTCAAGGGCAGCGGTTTTTACATTCCCTCTATAAGTGATATCTTATGATAAGTGTCTTTTTCTGTGTGACTTATTGCACTTAGAATCGTCGTACCTAAATCCACTCATCATGCTGCTACTAGCCTTATGACGTTGATTTCATGGCTGAGTGATATTCCATTGTACATAAGGACCACAACTTCTTTATCCATTTTTCTCTTTCCTGGGATATTTAAGGTGTAACGAAGTGGAGGTTCTTGTCAACAGAGCAGCCCTAAACTTTGGGGTGCTTGTGTCTTGCTGATTTTTAGTTTTCCCAATTTATACGTCCATGAGTGGAAGTGCCCTATGCTCTCTAAGCTGAGTTTTGTAAATGTTTCAGGACACACCGTACACTTCTCCAGAGTGGCTGTTGGCAATTTACATCCCGCCCATCAGCGTAGCAAGGCTCCCGTTTCTCCGTGGCCTGTCCTGCATTTCTGGTTTTGACACTTTATTCAGCATGGCCCTTTTGACCGATGGGAAGCGAGACTTCTTTGTAGCGCTGATTTGCCTTTCCAGGTTGCTTGGTTGGCCAAACAGGGCGTATGCGTTTTTTCCTGAATATATTCAGGAAAAAACGCATACGCCCTTTTTGGCCAAGGGCATCATTGTCGAGGTTTTGCCGCTTTTCCTGTGCTTTAAAGGCGATTCGAATCTGCCTCCTGAAATCTGTTTCCTGCAATTCTGCCTTGCTTTCAAATCCTCTTTGTTGCCTTCCCTCAATATATTTGTAGACGAGAGTTATCATTTATAAGTCTGCAGGTTTGTGAATTGCAGTGCCCCTGAGCTCCATTTTTCAACTCGGTCTCTTGGGAGCTGGCCGCAAAAGCGCAGGATTGCTTTAGGCCCTATTCTGCTTCCGGGCGGCAGACTGAGCCTGTGGTTAATTCTTCTTCCTGATGGGAAAATAGAGTGACCTGTGCCTGTCCCAACACCTAGAGCTAGTCTCTCATTGGTTCCCCGTCTTCCCGTTCACCCTCAGTTCAAATTGCCACCTGTATGGAACAGGAGGTTAAAGGTGCTGATTCTCCAAGGAGGGAGATTGCTAGTAAAGCGGCTGGAATGGCGAACCCGAGCACAAGGAGACGAGAAATGAGGTGCGTTTTAGAAACCTTTCCCGATCACTCGGTGGACCATCTTCTGGGTTTCTCATGCATGTTTTCGATGTAGGAAGATGCCCTTGAACCTGGAGATTTGGGACCCATGGGATGGGTACCACGCAGTATTACTGTAAAGCGTCTGCGTTTGCTCACCGAACCTCACCAAACCCCTAAGCCCCAAGAGTGTCCACGCTTATGTCTCAATCAGCTGCGGGTCTAGATATGGTCAATCCAGGTGGCATCACAGCGCCTGAACGAATTTTGTAAGAATTTCTCTCCCTTTCACTGTCTTTGTTTCACGGGTTTTTAAAATTAATTGAGTTTTATAATGGGGTTTAGCTGCTTTTCACTGCTGTGTTTATGCAGCTTTACACCCACTTGACTCACTTACAGAGAGATATCAATACATAGGTTTTAAGATTCTTACTAGTCAGATATACTCATGGGCGGTGAATAGGGGGTGTTGAGTCCAGCTCCCTGAGCAAGGAGTAGGTCTTGTCTATTACGTATTGGGTTTATGGAACGGTATCTGAGCTAATTTGAAACCCTTGTTTTATGCATCACCCCACCTCACCTTTGCCGTTAGGCAGCCGTAGTGTGTTTTCTAACCGTGTGACTCTGTTCTGTTTTGTAATTCAGTTCAAGGGCAGCGGTTTTTACATTCCCTCTATAGGTGATATCTTATGATAAGTGTCTTTTTCTGTGTGACTTATTTGACTTAGAATCGTCGTACCTAAATCCACTCATCATGCTGCTACTAGCCTTATGACGTTGATTTCATGGCTGAGTGATATTCCATTGTACATAAGGACCACAACTTCTTTATCCATTTTTCTCTTTCCTGGGATATTTAAGGTGTAACGAAGTGGAGGTTCTTGTCAACAGAGCAGCCCTAAACTTTGGGGTGCTTGTGTCTTGCTGATTTTTAGTTTTCCCAATTTATACGCCCATGAGTGGAAGTGCCCTATGCTCTCTAAGCTGAGTTTTGTAAATGTTTCAGGACACACCGTACACTTCTCCAGAGTGGCTGTTGGCAATTTACATCCCGCCCATCAGCGTAGCAAGGCTCCCGTTTCTCCGTGGCCTGTCCTGCATTTCTGGTTTTGACACTTTATTCAGCATGGCCCTTTTGACCGATGGGAAGCGAGACTTCTTTGTAGCGCTGATTTGCCTTTCCAGGTTGCTTGGTTGGCCAAACAGGGCGTATGCGTTTTTTCCTGAATATATTCAGGAAAAAACGCATACGCCCTTTTTGGCCAAGGGCATCATTGTCGAGGTTTTGCCGCTTTTCCTGTGCTTTAAAGGCGATTCGAATCTGCCTCCTGAAATCTGTTTCCTGCAATTCTGCCTTGCTTTCAAATCCTCTTTGTTGCCTTCCCTCAATATATTTGTAGACGAGAGTTATCATTTATAAGTCTGCAGGTTTGTGAATTGCAGTGCCCCTGAGCTCCATTTTTCAACTCGCTCTCTTGGGAGCTGGCCGCAAAAGCGCAGGATTGCTTTAGGCCCTATTCTGCTTCCGGGCGGCAGACTGAGCCTGTGGTTAATTCTTCTTCCTGATGGGAAAATAGAGTGACCTGTGCCTGTCCCAACACCTAGAGCTAGTCTCTCATTGGTTCCCCGTCTTCCCGTTCATCCTCAGTTCAAATTGCCACCTGTATGGAACAGGAGGTTAAAGGTGCTGATTCTCCAAGGAGGGAGATTGCTAGTAAAGCGGCTGGAATGGCGAACCCGAGCACAAGGAGACGAGAAATGAAGTGCGTTTTAGAAACCTTTCCCGATCACTCGGTGGACCATCTTCTGGGTTTCTCATGCATGTTTTCGATGTAGGAAGATGCCCTTGAACCTGGAGATTTGGGACCCATGGGATGGGTACCACGCAGTATTACTTTAAAGCGTCTGCGTTTGCTCACCGAACCTCACCAAACCCCTCAGCCCCAAGAGTGTCCACCCTTATGTCTCAATCAGCTGCGGGTCTAGATATGGTCAATCCAGGTGGCATCACAGCGCCTGAACGAATTTTGTAAGAATTTCTCTCCCTTTCACTGTCTTTGTTTCACGGGTTTTTAAAATTAATTGAGTTTTATAATGGGGTTTAGCTGCTTTTCACTGCTGTGTTTATGCAGCTTTACACCCACTTGACTCACTTACAGAGAGATATCAATACATAGGTTTTAAGATTCTTACTAGTCAGATATACTCTTGGGCGGTGAATAGGGGGTGTTGAGTCCAGTTCCCTGAGCAAGGAGTAGGTCTTGTCTATTACGTATTGGGTTTATGGAACGGTATCTGAGCTAATTTGAAACCCTTGTTTTATGCATCACCCCACCTCACGTTTCCCGTTTGGCAGCCATAGTGTGTTTTCTAACCGTGTGACTCTGTTCTGTTTTGTAATTCAGTTCAAGGGCAGCGGTTTTTACATTCCCTCTATAAGTGATATCTTATGATAAGTGTCTTTTTCTGTGTGACTTATTGCACTTAGAATCGTCGTACCTAAATCCACTCATCATGCTGCTACTAGCCTTATGACGTTGATTTCATGGCTGAGTGATATTCCATTGTACATAAGGACCACAACTTCTTTATCCATTTTTCTCTTTCCTGGGATATTTAAGGTGTAACGAAGTGGAGGTTCTTGTCAACAGAGCAGCCCTAAACTTTGGGGTGCTTGTGTCTTGCTGATTTTTAGTTTTCCCAATTTATACGCCCATGAGTGGAAGTGCCCTATGCTCTCTAAGCTGAGTTTTGTAAATGTTTCAGGACACACCGTACACTTCTCCAGAGTGGCTGTTGGCAATTTACATCCCGCCCATCAGCGTAGCAAGGCTCCCGTTTCTCCGTGGCCTGTCCTGCATTTCTGGTTTTGACACTTTATTCAGCATGGCCCTTTTGACCGATGGGAAGCGAGACTTCTTTGTAGCGCTGATTTGCCTTTCCAGGTTGCTTGGTTGGCCAAACAGGGCGTATGCGTTTTTTCCTGAATATATTCAGGAAAAAACGCATACGCCCTGTTTGGCCAAGGGCATCATTGTCGAGGTTTTGCCGCTTTTCCTGTGCTTTAAAGGCGATTCGAATCTGCCTCCTGAAATCTGTTTCCTGCAATTCTGCCTTGCTTTCAAATCCTCTTTGTTGCCTTCCCTCAATATATTTGTAGACGAGAGTTATCATTTATAAGTCTGCAGGTTTGTGAATTGCAGTGCCCCTGAGCTCCATTTTTCAACTCGCTCTCTTGGGAGCTGTCCGCAAAAGCGCAGGATTGCTTTAGGCCCTATTCTGCTTCCGGGCGGCAGACTGAGCCTGTGGTTAATTCTTCTTCCTGATGGGAAAATAGAGTGACCTGTGCCTGTCCCAACACCTAGAGCTAGTCTCTCATTGGTTCCCCGTCTTCCCGTTCACCCTCAGTTCAAATTGCCACCTGTATGGAACAGGAGGTTAAAGGTGCTGATTCTCCAAGGAGGGAGATTGCTAGTAAAGCGGCTGGAATGGCGAACCCGAGCACAAGGAGACGAGAAATGAGGTGCGTTTTAGAAACCTTTCCCGATCACTCGGTGGACCATCTTCTGGGTTTCTCATGCATATTTTCGATGTAGGAAGATGCCCTTGAACCTGGAGATTTGGGACCCATGGGATGGGTACCACGCAGTATTACTTTAAAGCGTCTGCGTTTGCTCACCGAACCTCACCAAACCCCTCAGCCCCAAGAGTGTCCACCCTTATGTCTCAATCAGCTGCGGGTCTAGATATGGTCAATCCAGGTGGCATTACAGCGCCTGAACGAATTTTGTAAGAATTTCTCTCCCTTTCACTGTCTTTGTTTCACGGGTTTTTTAAATTAATTGAGTTTTATAATGGGGTTTAGCTGCTTTTCACTGCTGTGTTTATGCAGCTTTACACCCACTTGACTCACTTACAGAGAGATATCAATACATAGGTTTTAAGATTCTTACTAGTCAGATATACTTTTGGGCGGTGAATAGGGGGTGTTGAGTCCAGTTCCCTGAGCAAGGAGTAGGTCTTGTCTATTACATATTGGGTTTATGGAACGGTATCTGAGCTAATTTGAAACCCTTGTTTTATGCATCACCCCACCTCACCTTTGCTGTTAGGCAGCCATAGTGTGTTTTCTAACCGTGTGACTCTGTTCTGTTTTGTAATTCAGTTCAAGGGCAGCGGTTTTTACATTCCCTCTATAGGTGATATCTTATGATAAGTGTCTTTTTCTGTGTGACTTATTTGACTTAGAATCGTCGTACCTAAATCCACTCATCATGCTGCTACTAGCCTTATGACGTTGATTTCATGGCTGAGTGATATTCCATTGTACATAAGGACCACAACTTCTTTATCCATTTTTCTCTTTCCTGGGATATTTAAGGTGTAACGAAGTGGAGGTTCTTGTCAACAGAGCAGCCCTAAACTTTGGGGTGCTTGTGTCTTGCTGATTTTTAGTTTTCCCAATTTATACGCCCATGAGTGGAAGTGCCCTATGCTCTCTAAGCTGAGTTTTGTAAATGTTTCAGGACACACCGTACACTTCTCCAGAGTGGCTGTTGGCAATTTACATCCCGCCCATCAGCGTAGCAAGGCTCCCGTTTCTCCGTGGCCTGTCCTGCATTTCTGGTTTTGACACTTTATTCAGCATGGCCCTTTTGACCGATGGGAAGCGAGACTTCTTTGTAGCGCTGATTTGCCTTTCCAGGTTGCTTGGTTGGCCAAAAAGGGCGTATGCGTTTTTTCCTGAATATATTCAGGAAAAAACGCATACGCCCTTTTTGGCCAAGGGCATCATTGTCGAGGTTTTGCCGCTTTTCCTGTGCTTTAAAGGCGATTCGAATCTGCCTCCTGAAATCTGTTTCCTGCAATTCTGCCTTGCTTTCAAATCCTCTTTGTTGCCTTCCCTCAATATATTTGTAGACGAGAGTTATCATTTATAAGTCTGCAGGTTTGTGAATTGCAGTGCCCCTGAGCTCCATTTTTCAACTCGCTCTCTTGGGAGCTGGCCGCAAAAGCGCAGGATTGCTTTAGGCCCTATTCTGCTTCCGGGCGGCAGACTGAGCCTGTGGTTAATTCTTCTTCCTGATGGGAAAATAGAGTGACCTGTGCCTGTCCCAACACCTAGAGCTAGTCTCTCATTGGTTCCCCCTCTTCCCGTTCACCCTCAGGACAAATTGCAACCTGTATGGAACAGGAGGTTAAAGGTGCTGATTCTCCAAGGAGGGAGATTGCTAGTAAAGCGGCTGGAATGGCGAACCCGAGCACAAGGAGATGAAAAATGAGGTGCCTTTTAGAAACCTTTCCCGATCACTCGGTGGACCATCTTCTGGGTTTCTCATGCATGTTTTCGATGTAGGAAGATGCCCTTGAACCTGGAGATTTGGGACCCATGGGATGGGTACCAGGCAGTATTACTTTAAAGCGTCTGCGTTTGCTCACCGAACCTCACCAAACCCCTCAGCCCCAAGAGTGTCCACCCTTATGTCTCAATCAGCTGCGGGTCTAGATATGGTCAATCCAGGTGGCATCACAGCGCCTGAACGAATTTTGTAAGAATTTCTCTCCCTTTCACTGTCTTTGTTTCACGGGTTTTTAAAATTAATTGAGTTTTATAATGGGGTTTAGCTGCTTTTCACTGCTGTGTTTATGCAGCTTTACACCCACTTGACTCACTTACAGAGAGATATCAATACATAGGTTTTAAGATTCTTACTAGTCAGATATACTCTTGGGCGGTGAATAGGGGGTGTTGAGTCCAGTTCCCTGAGCAAGGAGTAGGTCTTGTCTATTACGTATTGGGTTTATGGAACGGTATCTGAGCTAATTTGAAACCCTTGTTTTATGCATCACCCCACCTCACCTTTGCCGTTAGGCAGCCATAGTGTGTTTTCTAACCGTGTGACTCTGTTCTGTTTTGTAATTCAGTTCAACGGCAGTGGTTTTTACATTCCCTCTATAGGTGATATCTTATGATAAGTGTCTTTTTCTGTGTGACTTATTTGACTTAGAATCGTCGTACCTAAATCCACTCATCATGCTGCTACTAGCCTTATGACGTTGATTTCATGGCTGAGTGATATTCCATTGTACATAAGGACCACAACTTCTTTATCCATTTTTCTCTTTCCTGGGATATTTAAGGTGTAACGAAGTGGAGGTTCTTGTCAACAGAGCAGCCCTAAACTTTGGGGTGCTTGTGTCTTGCTGATTTTTAGTTTTCCCAATTTATACGCCCATGAGTGGAAGTGCCCTATGCTCTCTAAGCTGAGTTTTGTAAATGTTTCAGGACACACCGTACACTTCTCCAGAGTGGCTGTTGGCAATTTACATCCCGCCCATCAGCGTAGCAAGGCTCCCGTTTCTCCGTGGCCTGTCCTGCATTTCTGGTTTTGACACTTTATTCAGCATGGCCCTTTTGACCGATGGGAAGCGAGACTTCTTTGTAGCGCTGATTTGCCTTTCCAGGTTGCTTGGTTGGCCAAACAGGGCGTATGCGTTTTTTCCTGAATATATTCAGGAAAAAACGCATACGCCCTGTTTGGCCAAGGGCATCATTGTCGAGGTTTTGCCGCTTTTCCTGTGCTTTAAAGGCGATTCGAATCTGCCTCCTGAAATCTGTTTCCTGCAATTCTGCCTTGCTTTCAAATCCTCTTTGTTGCCTTCCCTCAATATATTTGTAGATGAGAGTTATCATTTATAAGTCTGCAGGTTTGTGAATTGCAGTGCCCCTGAGCTCCATTTTTCAACTCGCTCTCTTGGGAGCTGGCCGCAAAAGCGCAGGATTGCTTTAGGCCCTATTCTGCTTCCGGGCGTCAGACTGAGCCTGTGGTTAATTCTTCTTCCTGATGGGAAAATAGAGTGACCTGTGCCTGTCCCAACACCTAGAGCTAGTCTCTCATTGGTTCCCCATCTTCCCGTTCACCCTCAGTTCAAATTGCCACCTGTATGGAACAGGAGGTTAAAGGTGCTGAATTCTCCAAGGAGGGAGATTGCTAGTAAAGCGGCTGGAATGGCGAACCCGAGCACAAGGAGACGAGAAATGAGGTGCGTTTTAGAAACCTTTCCCGATCACTCGGTGGACCATCTTCTGGGTTTCTCATGCATGTTTTCGATGTAGGAAGATGCCCTTGAACCTGGAGATTTGGGACCCATGGGATGGGTACCACGCAGTATTACTGTAAAGCGTCTGCGTTTGCTCACCGAACCTCACCAAACCCCTCAGCCCCAAGAGTGTCCACCCTTATGTCTCAATCAGCTGCGGGTCTAGATATGGTCAATCCAGGTGGCATCACAGCGCCTGAACGAATTTTGTAAGAATTTCTCTCCCTTTCACTGTCTTTGTTTCACGGGTTTTTAAAATTAATTGAGTTTTATAATGGGGTTTAGCTGCTTTTCACTGCTGTGTTTATGCAGCTTTACACCCACTTGACTCACTTACAGAGAGATATCAATACATAGGTTTTAAGATTCTTACTAGTCAGATATACTCTTGGGCGGTGAATAGGGGGTGTTGAGTCCAGTTCCCTGAGCAAGGAGTAGGTCTTGTCTATTACGTATTGGGTTTATGGAACGGTATCTGAGCTAATTTGAAACCCTTGTTTTATGCATCACCCCACCTCACGTTTTCCGTTTGGCAGCCATAGTGTGTTTTCTAACCGTGTGACTCTGTTCTGTTTTGTAATTCAGTTCAAGGGCAGTGGTTTTTACATTCCCTCTATAGGTGATATCTTATGATAAGTGTCTTTTTCTGTGTGACTTATTTGACTTAGAATCGTCGTACCTAAATCCACTCATCATGCTGCTACTAGCCTTATGACGTTGATTTCATGGCTGAGTGATATTCCATTGTACATAAGGACCACAACTTCTTTATCCATTTTTCTCTTTCCTGGGATATTTAAGGTGTAACGAAGTGGAGGTTCTTGTCAACAGAGCAGCCCTAAACTTTGGGGTGCTTGTGTCTTGCTGATTTTTAGTTTTCCCAATTTATACGCCCATGAGTGGAAGTGCCCTATGCTCTCTAAGCTGAGTTTTGTAAATGTTTCAGGACACACCGTACACTTCTCCAGAGTGGCTGTTGGCAATTTACATCCCGCCCATCAGCGTAGCAAGGCTCCCGTTTCTCCGTGGCCTGTCCTGCATTTCTGGTTTTGACACTTTATTCAGCATGGCCCTTTTGACCGATGGGAAGCGAGACTTCTTTGTAGCGCTGATTTGCCTTTCCAGGTTGCTTGGTTGGCCAAACAGGGCGTATGCGTTTTTTCCTGAATATATTCAGGAAAAAACGCATACGCCCTGTTTGGCCAAGGGCATCATTGTCGAGGTTTTGCCGCTTTTCCTGTGCTTTAAAGGCGATTCGAATCTGCCTCCTGAAATCTGTTTCCTGCAATTCTGCCTTGCTTTCAAATCCTCTTTGTTGCCTTCCCTCAATATATTTGTAGATGAGAGTTATCATTTATAAGTCTGCAGGTTTGTGAATTGCAGTGCCCCTGAGCTCCATTTTTCAACTCGCTCTCTTGGGAGCTGGCCGCAAAAGCGCAGGATTGCTTTAGGCCCTATTCTGCTTCCGGGCGGCAGACTGAGCCTGTGGTTAATTCTTCTTCCTGATGGGAAAATAGAGTGACCTGTGCCTGTCCCAACACCTAGAGCTAGTCTCTCATTGGTTCCCCATCTTCCCGTTCACCCTCAGTTCAAATTGCCACCTGTATGGAACAGGAGGTTAAAGGTGCTGAATTCTCCAAGGAGGGAGATTGCTAGTAAAGCGGCTGGAATGGCGAACCCGAGCACAAGGAGACGAGAAATGAGGTGCGTTTTAGAAACCTTTCCCGATCACTCGGTGGACCATCTTCTGGGTTTCTCATGCATGTTTTCGATGTAGGAAGATGCCTTTGAACCTGGAGATTTGGGACCCATGGGATGGGTACCACGCAGTATTACTGTAAAGCGTCTGCGTTTGCTCACCGAACCTCACGAAACCCCTCAGCCCCAAGAGTGTCCACCCTTATGTCTCAATCAGCTGCGGGTCTAGATATGGTCAATCCAGGTGGCATCACAGCGCCTGAACGAATTTTGTAAGAATTTCTCTCCCTTTCACTGTCTTTGTTTCACGGGTTTTTAAAATTAATTGAGTTTTATAATGGGGTTTAGCTGCTTTTCACTGCTGTGTTTATGCAGCTTTACACCCACTTGACTCACTTACAGAGAGATATCAATACATAGGTTTTAAGATTCTTACTAGTCAGATATACTCTTGGGCGGTGAATAGGGGGTGTTGAGTCCAGTTCCCTGAGCAAGGAGTAGGTCTTGTCTATTACGTATTGGGTTTATGGAACGGTATCTGAGCTAATTTGAAACCCTTGTTTTATGCATCACCCCACCTCACGTTTTCCGTTTGGCAGCCATAGTGTGTTTTCTAACCGTGTGACTCTGTTCTGTTTTGTAATTCAGTTCAAGGGCAGCGGTTTTTACATTCCCTCTATAAGTGATATCTTATGATAAGTGTCTTTTTCTGTGTGACTTATTGCACTTAGAATCGTCGTACCTAAATCCACTCATCATGCTGCTACTAGCCTTATGACGTTGATTTCATGGCTGAGTGATATTCCATTGTACATAAGGACCACAACTTCTTTATCCATTTTTCTCTTTCCTGGGATATTTAAGGTGTAACGAAGTGGAGGTTCTTGTCAACAGAGCAGCCCTAAACTTTGGGGTGCTTGTGTCTTGCTGATTTTTAGTTTTCCCAATTTATACGCCCATGAATGGAAGTGCCCTATGCTCTCTAAGCTGAGTTTTGTAAATATTTCAGGACACACCGTACACTTCTCCAGAGTGGCTGTTGGCAATTTACATCCCGCCCATCAGCGTAGCAAGGCTCCCGTTTCTCCGTGGCCTGTCCTGCATTTCTGGTTTTGACATTTTATTCAGCATGGCCCTTTTGACCGATGGGAAGCGAGACTTCTTTGTAGCGCTGATTTGCCTTTCCAGGTTGCTTGGTTGGCCAAACAGGGCGTATGCGTTTTTTCCTGAATATATTCAGGAAAAAACGCATACGCCCTTTTTGGCCAAGGGCATCATTGTCGAGGTTTTGCCGCTTTTCCTGTGCTTTAAAGGCGATTCGAATCTGCCTCCTGAAATCTGTTTCCTGCAATTCTGCCTTGCTTTCAAATCCTCTTTGTTGCCTTCCCTCAATATATTTGTAGACGAAAGTTATCATTTATAAGTCTGCAGGTTTGTGAATTGCAGTGCCCGTGAGCTCCATTTTTCAACTCGCTCTCTTGGGAGCTGGCCGCAAAAGCGCATGATTGCTTTAGGCCCTATTCTGCTTCCGGGCGGCAGACTGAGCCTGTGGTTAATTCTTCTTCCTGATGGGAAAATAGAGTGACCTGTGCCTGTCCCAACACGTAGAGCTAGTCTCTCATTGGTTCCCCCTCTTCCCGTTCACCCTCAGGACAAATTGCAACCTGTATGGAACAGGAGGTTAAAGGTGCTGATTCTCCAAGGAGGGAGATTGCTAGTAAAGCGGCTGGAATGGCGAACCCGAGCACAAGGAGACGAGAAATGAAGTGCGTTTTAGAAACCTTTCCCGATCACTCGGTGGACCATCTTCTGGGTTTCTCATGCATGTTTTCGATGTAGGAAGATGCCCTTGAACCTGGAGATTTGGGACCCATGGGATGGGTACCACGCAGTATTACTTTAAAGCGTCTGCGTTTGCTCACCGAACCTCACCAAACCCCTCAGCCCCAAGAGTGTCCACCCTTATGTCTCAATCAGCTGCGGGTCTAGATATGGTCAATCCAGGTGGCATCACAGCGCCTGAACGAATTTTGTAAGAATTTCTCTCCCTTTCACTGTCTTTGTTTCACGGGTTTTTAAAATTAATTGAGTTTTATAATGGGGTTTAGCTGCTTTTCACTGCTGTGTTTATGCAGCTTTACACCCACTTGACTCACTTACAGAGAGATATCAATACATAAGTTTTAAGATTCTTACTAGTCAGATATACTCTTGGGCGGTGAATAGGGGGTGTTGAGTCCAGTTCCCTGAGCAAGGAGTAGGTCTTGTCTATTACATATTGGGTTTATGGAACGGTATCTGAGCTAATTTGAAACCCTTGTTTTATGCATCACCCCACCTCACCTTTGCCGTTAGGCAGCCATAGTGTGTTTTCTAAACGTGTGACTCTGTTCTGTTTTGTAATTCAGTTCAAGGGCAGTGGTTTTTACATTCCCTCTATAGGTGATATCTTATGATAAGTGTCTTTTTCTGTGTGACTTATTTGACTTAGAATCGTCGTACCTAAATCCACTCATCATGCTGCTACTAGCCTTATGACGTTGATTTCATGGCTGAGTGATATTCCATTGTACATAAGGACCACAACTTCTTTATCCATTTTTCTCTTTCCTGGGATATTTAAGGTGTAACGAAGTGGAGGTTCTTGTCAACAGAGCAGCCCTAAACTTTGGGGTGCTTGTGTCTTGCTGATTTTTAGTTTTCCCAATTTATACGCCCATGAGTGGAAGTGCCCTATGCTCTCTAAGCTGAGTTTTGTAAATGTTTCAGGACACACCGTACACTTCTCCAGAGTGGCTGTTGGCAATTTAAATCCCGCCCATCAGCGTAGCAAGGCTCCCGTTTCTCCATGGCCTGTCCTGCATTTCTGGTTTTGACACTTTATTCAGCATGGCCCTTTTGACCGATGGGAAGCGAGACTTCTTTGTAGCGCTGATTTGCCTTTCCAGGTTGCTTGGTTGGCCAAACAGGGCGTATGCGTTTTTTCCTGAATATATTCAGGAAAAAACGCATACGCCCTGTTTGGCCAAGGGCATCATTGTCGAGGTTTTGCCGCTTTTCCTGTGCTTTAAAGGCGATTCGAATCTGCCTCCTGAAATCTGTTTCCTGCAATTCTGCCTTGCTTTCAAATCCTCTTTGTTGCCTTCCCTCAATATATTTGTAGATGAGAGTTATCATTTATAAGTCTGCAGGTTTGTGAATTGCAGTGCCCCTGAGCTCCATTTTTCAACTCGCTCTCTTGGGAGCTGGCCGCAAAAGCGCAGGATTGCTTTAGGCCCTATTCTGCTTCCGGGCGGCAGACTGAGCCTGTGGTTAATTCTTCTTCCTGATGGGAAAATAGAGTGACCTGTGCCTGTCCCAACACCTAGAGCTAGTCTCTCATTGGTTCCCCATCTTCCCGTTCACCCTCAGTTCAAATTGCCACCTGTATGGAACAGGAGGTTAAAGGTGCTGATTCTCCAAGGAGGGAGATTGCTAGTAAAGCGGCTGGAATGGCGAACCCGAGCACAAGGAGACGAGAAATGAGGTGCGTTTTAGAAACCTTTCCCGATCACTCGGTGGACCATCTTCTGGGTTTCTCATGCATGTTTTCGATGTAGGAAGATGCCCTTGAACCTGGAGATTTGGGACCCATGGGATGGGTACCACGCAGTATTACTGTAAAGCGTCTGCGTTTGCTCACCGAACCTCACCAAACCCCTCAGCCCCAAGAGTGTCCACCCTTATGTCTCAATCAGCTGCGGGTCTAGATATGGTCAATCCAGGTGGCATCACAGCGCCTGAACGAATTTTGTAAGAATTTCTCTCCCTTTCACTGTCTTTGTTTCACGGGTTTTTAAAATTAATTGAGTTTTATAATGGGGTTTAGCTGCTTTTCACTGCTGTGTTTATGCAGCTTTACACCCACTTGACTCACTTACAGAGAGATATCAATACATAGGTTTTAAGATTCTTACTAGTCAGATATACTCTTGGGCGGTGAATAGGGGGTGTTGAGTCCAGTTCCCTGAGCAAGGAGTAGGTCTTGTCTATTACGTATTGGGTTTATGGAACGGTATCTGAGCTAATTTGAAACCCTTGTTTTATGCATCACCCCACCTCACCTTTCCCGTTAGGCAGCCATAGTGTGTTTTCTAACCGTATGACTCTGTTCTGTTTTGTAATTCAGTTCAAGGGCAGCGGTTTTTACATTCCCTCTATAGGTGATATCTTATGATAAGTGTCTTTTTCTGTGTGACTTATTTGACTTAGAATCGTCGTACCTAAATCCACTCATCATGCTGCTACTAGCCTTATGACGTTGATTTCATGGCTGAGTGATATTCCATTGTACATAAGGACCACAACTTCTTTATCCATTTTTCTCTTTCCTGGGATATTTAAGGTGTAACGAAGTGGAGGTTCTTGTCAACAGAGCAGCCCTAAACTTTGGGGTGCTTGTGTCTTGCTGATTTTTAGTTTTCCCAATTTATACGCCCATGAGTGGAAGTGCCCTATGCTCTCTAAGCTGAGATTTGTAAATGTTTCAGGACACACCGTACACTTCTCCAGAGTGGCTGTTTGCAATTTACATCCCGCCCATCAGCGTAGCAAGGCTCCCGTTTCTCCGTGGCCTGTCCTGCATTTCTGGTTTTGACACTTTATTCAGCATGGCCCTTTTGACCGATGGGAAGCGAGACTTCTTTGTAGCGCTGATTTGCCTTTCCAGGTTGCTTGGTTGGCCAAAAAGGGCGTATGCGTTTTTTCCTGAATATATTCAGGAAAAAACGCATACGCCCTGTTTGGCCAAGGGCATCATTGTCGAGGTTTTGCCGCTTTTCCTGTGCTTTAAAGGCGATTCGAATCTGCCTCCTGAAATCTGTTTCCTGCAATTCTGCCTTGCTTTCAAATCCTCTTTGTTGCCTTCCCTCAATATATTTGTAGATGAGAGTTATCATTTATAAGTCTGCAGGTTTGTGAATTGCAGTGCCCCTGAGCTCCATTTTTCAACTCGCTCTCTTGGGAGCTGGCCGCAAAAGCGCAGGATTGCTTTAGGCCCTATTCTGCTTCCGGGCGGCAGACTGAGCCTGTGGTTAATTCTTCTTCCTGATGGGAAAATAGAGTGACCTGTGCCTGTCCCAACACCTAGAGCTAGTCTCTCATTGGTTCCCCATCTTCCCGTTCACCCTCAGTTCAAATTGCCACCTGTATGGAACAGGAGGTTAAAGGTGCTGAATTCTCCAAGGAGGGAGATTGCTAGTAAAGCGGCTGGAATGGCGAACCCGAGCACAAGGAGACGAGAAATGAGGTGCGTTTTAGAAACCTTTCCCGATCACTCGGTGGACCATCTTCTGGGTTTCTCATGCATGTTTTCGATGTAGGAAGATGCCCTTGAACCTGGAGATTTGGGACCCATGGGATGGGTACCACGCAGTATTACTGTAAAGCGTCTGCGTTTGCTCACCGAACCTCACGAAACCCCTCAGCCCCAAGAGTGTCCACCCTTATGTCTCAATCAGCTGCGGGTCTAGATATGGTCAATCCAGGTGGCATCACAGCGCCTGAACGAATTTTGTAAGAATTTCTCTCCCTTTCACTGTCTTTGTTTCACGGGTTTTTAAAATTAATTGAGTTTTATAATGGGGTTTAGCTGCTTTTCACTGCTGTGTTTATGCAGCTTTACACCCACTTGAATCACTTACAGAGAGATATCAATACATAGGTTTTAAGATTCTTACTAGTCAGATATACTCTTGGGCGGTGAATAGGGGGTGTTGAGTCCAGTTCCCTGAGCAAGGAGTAGGTCTTGTCTATTACGTATTGGGTTTATGGAACGGTATCTGAGCTAATTTGAAACCCTTGTTTTATGCATCACCCCACCTCACGTTTTCCGTTTGGCAGCCATAGTGTGTTTTCTAACCGTGTGACTCTGTTCTGTTTTGTAATTCAGTTCAAGGGCAGCGGTTTTTACATTCCCTCTATAAGTGATATCTTATGATAAGTGTCTTTTTCTGTGTGACTTATTGCACTTAGAATCGTCGTACCTAAATCCACTCATCATGCTGCTACTAGCCTTATGACGTTGATTTCATGGCTGAGTGATATTCCATTGTACATAAGGACCACAACTTCTTTATCCATTTTTCTCTTTCCTGGGATATTTAAGGTGTAACGAAGTGGAGGTTCTTGTCAACAGAGCAGCCCTAAACTTTGGGGTGCTTGTGTCTTGCTGATTTTTAGTTTTCCCAATTTATACGCCCATGAATGGAAGTGCCCTATGCTCTCTAAGCTGAGTTTTGTAAATATTTCAGGACACACCGTACACTTCTCCAGAGTGGCTGTTGGCAATTTACATCCCGCCCATCAGCGTAGCAAGGCTCCCGTTTCTCCGTGGCCTGTCCTGCATTTCTGGTTTTGACATTTTATTCAGCATGGCCCTTTTGACCGATGGGAAGCGAGACTTCTTTGTAGCGCTGATTTGCCTTTCCAGGTTGCTTGGTTGGCCAAACAGGGCGTATGCGTTTTTTCCTGAATATATTCAGGAAAAAACGCATACGCCCTTTTTGGCCAAGGGCATCATTGTCGAGGTTTTGCCGCTTTTCCTGTGCTTTAAAGGCGATTCGAATCTGCCTCCTGAAATCTGTTTCCTGCAATTCTGCCTTGCTTTCAAATCCTCTTTGTTGCCTTCCCTCAATATATTTGTAGACGAAAGTTATCATTTATAAGTCTGCAGGTTTGTGAATTGCAGTGCCCGTGAGCTCCATTTTTCAACTCGCTCTCTTGGGAGCTGGCCGCAAAAGCGCATGATTGCTTTAGGCCCTATTCTGCTTCCGGGCGGCAGACTGAGCCTGTGGTTAATTCTTCTTCCTGATGGGAAAATAGAGTGACCTGTGCCTGTCCCAACACGTAGAGCTAGTCTCTCATTGGTTCCCCCTCTTCCCGTTCACCCTCAGGACAAATTGCAACCTGTATGGAACAGGAGGTTAAAGGTGCTGATTCTCCAAGGAGGGAGATTGCTAGTAAAGCGGCTGGAATGGCGAACCCGAGCACAAGGAGACGAGAAATGAAGTGCGTTTTAGAAACCTTTCCCGATCACTCGGTGGACCATCTTCTGGGTTTCTCATGCATGTTTTCGATGTAGGAAGATGCCCTTGAACCTGGAGATTTGGGACCCATGGGATGGGTACCACGCAGTATTACTTTAAAGCGTCTGCGTTTGCTCACCGAACCTCACCAAACCCCTCAGCCCCAAGAGTGTCCACCCTTATGTCTCAATCAGCTGCGGGTCTAGATATGGTCAATCCAGGTGGCATCACAGCGCCTGAACGAATTTTGTAAGAATTTCTCTCCCTTTCACTGTCTTTGTTTCACGGGTTTTTAAAATTAATTGAGTTTTATAATGGGGTTTAGCTGCTTTTCACTGCTGTGTTTATGCAGCTTTACACCCACTTGACTCACTTACAGAGAGATATCAATACATAAGTTTTAAGATTCTTACTAGTCAGATATACTCTTGGGCGGTGAATAGGGGGTGTTGAGTCCAGTTCCCTGAGCAAGGAGTAGGTCTTGTCTATTACATATTGGGTTTATGGAACGGTATCTGAGCTAATTTGAAACCCTTGTTTTATGCATCACCCCACCTCACCTTTGCCGTTAGGCAGCCATAGTGTGTTTTCTAACCGTGTGACTCTGTTCTGTTTTGTAATTCAGTTCAAGGGCAGTGGTTTTTACATTCCCTCTATAGGTGATATCTTATGATAAGTGTCTTTTTCTGTGTGACTTATTTGACTTAGAATCGTCGTACCTAAATCCACTCATCATGCTGCTACTAGCCTTATGACGTTGATTTCATGGCTGAGTGATATTCCATTGTACATAAGGACCACAACTTCTTTATCCATTTTTCTCTTTCCTGGGATATTTAAGGTGTAACGAAGTGGAGGTTCTTGTCAACAGAGCAGCCCTAAACTTTGGGGTGCTTGTGTCTTGCTGATTTTTAGTTTTCCCAATTTATACGCCCATGAGTGGAAGTGCCCTATGCTCTCTAAGCTGAGTTTTGTAAATGTTTCAGGACACACCGTACACTTCTCCAGAGTGGCTGTTGGCAATTTACATCCCGCCCATCAGCGTAGCAAGGCTCCCGTTTCTCCATGGCCTGTCCTGCATTTCTGGTTTTGACACTTTATTCAGCATGGCCCTTTTGACCGATGGGAAGCGAGACTTCTTTGTAGCGCTGATTTGCCTTTCCAGGTTGCTTGGTTGGCCAAACAGGGCGTATGCGTTTTTTCCTGAATATATTCAGGAAAAAACGCATACGCCCTGTTTGGCCAAGGGCATCATTGTCGAGGTTTTGCCGCTTTTCCTGTGCTTTAAAGGCGATTCGAATCTGCCTCCTGAAATCTGTTTCCTGCAATTCTGCCTTGCTTTCAAATCCTCTTTGTTGCCTTCCCTCAATATATTTGTAGATGAGAGTTATCATTTATAAGTCTGCAGGTTTGTGAATTGCAGTGCCCCTGAGCTCCATTTTTCAACTCGCTCTCTTGGGAGCTGGCCGCAAAAGCGCAGGATTGCTTTAGGCCCTATTCTGCTTCCGGGCGGCAGACTGAGCCTGTGGTTAATTCTTCTTCCTGATGGGAAAATAGAGTGACCTGTGCCTGTCCCAACACCTAGAGCTAGTCTCTCATTGGTTCCCCATCTTCCCGTTCACCCTCAGTTCAAATTGCCACCTGTATGGAACAGGAGGTTAAAGGTGCTGATTCTCCAAGGAGGGAGATTGCTAGTAAAGCGGCTGGAATGGCGAACCCGAGCACAAGGAGACGAGAAATGAGGTGCGTTTTAGAAACCTTTCCCGATCACTCGGTGGACCATCTTCTGGGTTTCTCATGCATGTTTTCGATGTAGGAAGATGCCCTTGAACCTGGAGATTTGGGACCCATGGGATGGGTACCACGCAGTATTACTGTAAAGCGTCTGCGTTTGCTCACCGAACCTCACCAAACCCCTCAGCCCCAAGAGTGTCCACCCTTATGTCTCAATCAGCTGCGGGTCTAGATATGGTCAATCCAGGTGGCATCACAGCGCCTGAACGAATTTTGTAAGAATTTCTCTCCCTTTCACTGTCTTTGTTTCACGGGTTTTTAAAATTAATTGAGTTTTATAATGGGGTTTAGCTGCTTTTCACTGCTGTGTTTATGCAGCTTTACACCCACTTGACTCACTTACAGAGAGATATCAATACATAGGTTTTAAGATTCTTACTAGTCAGATATACTCTTGGGCGGTGAATAGGGGGTGTTGAGTCCAGTTCCCTGAGCAAGGAGTAGGTCTTGTCTATTACGTATTGGGTTTATGGAACGGTATCTGAGCTAATTTGAAACCCTTGTTTTATGCATCACCCCACCTCACCTTTCCCGTTAGGCAGCCATAGTGTGTTTTCTAACCGTATGACTCTGTTCTGTTTTGTAATTCAGTTCAAGGGCAGCGGTTTTTACATTCCCTCTATAGGTGATATCTTATGATAAGTGTCTTTTTCTGTGTGACTTATTTGACTTAGAATCGTCGTACCTAAATCCACTCATCATGCTGCTACTAGCCTTATGACGTTGATTTCATGGCTGAGTGATATTCCATTGTACATAAGGACCACAACTTCTTTATCCATTTTTCTCTTTCCTGGGATATTTAAGGTGTAACGAAGTGGAGGTTCTTGTCAACAGAGCAGCCCTAAACTTTGGGGTGCTTGTGTCTTGCTGATTTTTAGTTTTCCCAATTTATACGCCCATGAGTGGAAGTGCCCTATGCTCTCTAAGCTGAGATTTGTAAATGTTTCAGGACACACCGTACACTTCTCCAGAGTGGCTGTTTGCAATTTACATCCCGCCCATCAGCGTAGCAAGGCTCCCGTTTCTCCGTGGCCTGTCCTGCATTTCTGGTTTTGACACTTTATTCAGCATGGCCCTTTTGACCGATGGGAAGCGAGACTTCTTTGTAGCGCTGATTTGCCTTTCCAGGTTGCTTGGTTGGCCAAAAAGGGCGTATGCGTTTTTTCCTGAATATATTCAGGAAAAAACGCATACGCCCTTTTTGGCCAAGGGCATCATTGTCGAGGTTTTGCCGCTTTTCCTGTGCTTTAAAGGTGATTCGAATCTGCCTCCTGAAATCTGTTTCCTGCAATTCTGCCTTGCTTTCAAATCCTCTTTGTTGCCTTCCCTCAATATATTTGTAGACGAGAGTTATCATTTATAAGTCTGCAGGTTTGTGAATTGCAGTGCCCCTGAGCTCCATTTTTCAACTCGCTCTCTTGGGAGCTGGCCGCAAAAGCGCAGGATTGCTTTAGGCCCTATTCTGCTTCCGGGCGGCAGACTGAGCCTGTGGTTAATTCTTCTTCCTGATGGGAAAATAGAGTGACCTGTGCCTGTCCCAACACCTAGAGCTAGTCTCTCATTGGTTCCCCATCTTCCCGTTCACCCTCAGTTCAAATTGCCACCTGTATGGAACAGGAGGTTAAAGGTGCTGATTCTCCAAGGAGGGAGATTGCTAGTAAAGCGGCTGGAATGGCGAACCCGAGCACAAGGAGACGAGAAATGAGGTGCGTTTTAGAAACCTTTCCCGATCACTCGGTGGACCATCTTCTGGGTTTCTCATGCATGTTTTCGATGTAGGAAGATGCCCTTGAACCTGGAGATTTGGGACCCATGGGATGGGTACCACGCAGTATTACTGTAAAGCGTCTGCGTTTGCTCACCGAACCTCACCAAACCCCTCAGCCCCAAGAGTGTCCACCCTTATGTCTCAATCAGCTGCGGGTCTAGATATGGTCAATCCAGGTGGCATCACAGCGCCTGAACGAATTTTGTAAGAATTTCTCTCCCTTTCACTGTCTTTGTTTCACGGGTTTTTAAAATTAATTGAGTTTTATAATGGGGTTTAGCTGCTTTTCACTGCTGTGTTTATGCAGCTTTACACCCACTTGACTCACTTACAGAGAGATATCAATACATAGGTTTTAAGATTCTTACTAGTCAGATATACTCTTGGGCGGTGAATAGGGGGTGTTGAGTCCAGTTCCCTGAGCAAGGAGTAGGTCTTGTCTATTACGTATTGGGTTTATGGAACGGTATCTGAGCTAATTTGAAACCCTTGTTTTATGCATCACCCCACCTCACGTTTTCCGTTTGGCAGCCATAGTGTGTTTTCTAACCGTGTGACTCTGTTCTGTTTTGTAATTCAGTTCAAGGGCAGCGGTTTTTACATTCCCTCTATAAGTGATATCTTATGATAAGTGTCTTTTTCTGTGTGACTTATTGCACTTAGAATCGTCGTACCTAAATCCACTCATCATGCTGCTACTAGCCTTATGACGTTGATTTCATGGCTGAGTGATATTCCATTGTACATAAGGACCACAACTTCTTTATCCATTTTTCTCTTTCCTGGGATATTTAAGGTGTAACGAAGTGGAGGTTCTTGTCAACAGAGCAGCCCTAAACTTTGGGGTGCTTGTGTCTTGCTGATTTTTAGTTTTCCCAATTTATACGCCCATGAATGGAAGTGCCCTATGCTCTCTAAGCTGAGTTTTGTAAATATTTCAGGACACACCGTACACTTCTCCAGAGTGGCTGTTGGCAATTTACATCCCGCCCATCAGCGTAGCAAGGCTCCCGTTTCTCCGTGGCCTGTCCTGCATTTCTGGTTTTGACACTTTATTCAGCATGGCCCTTTTGACCGATGGGAAGCGAGACTTCTTTGTAGCGCTGATTTGCCTTTCCAGGTTGCTTGGTTGCCCAAACAGGGCGTATGCGTTTTTTCCTGAATATATTCAGGAAAAAACGCATACGCCCTTTTTGGCCAAGGGCATCATTGTCGAGGTTTTGCCGCTTTTCCTGTGCTTTAAAGGCGATTCGAATCTGCCTCCTGAAATCTGTTTCCTGCAATTCTGCCTTGCTTTCAAATCCTCTTTGTTGCCTTCCCTCAATATATTTGTAGACGAAAGTTATCATTTATAAGTCTGCAGGTTTGTGAATTGCAGTGCCCCTGAGCTCCATTTTTCAACTCGCTCTCTTGGGAGCTGGCCGCAAAAGCGCATGATTGCTTTAGGCCCTATTCTGCTTCCGGGCGGCAGACTGAGCCTGTGGTTAATTCTTCTTCCTGATGGGAAAATAGAGTGACCTGTGCCTGTCCCAACACGTAGAGCTAGTCTCTCATTGGTTCCCCCTCTTCCCGTTCACCCTCAGGACAAATTGCAACCTGTATGGAACAGGAGGTTAAAGGTGCTGATTCTCCAAGGAGGGAGATTGCTAGTAAAGCGGCTGGAATGGCGAACCCGAGCACAAGGAGACGAGAAATGAGGTGCGTTTTAGAAACCTTTCCCGATCACTCGGTGGACCATCTTCTGGGTTTCTCATGCATGTTTTCGATGTAGGAAGATGCCCTTGAACCTGGAGATTTGGGACCCATGGGATGGGTACCACGCAGTATTACTTTAAAGCGTCTGCGTTTGCTCACCGAACCTCACCAAACCCCTCAGCCCCAAGAGTGTCCACCCTTATGTCTCAATCAGCTGCGGGTCTAGATATGGTCAATCCAGGTGGCATCACAGCGCCTGAACGAATTTTGTAAGAATTTCTCTCCCTTTCACTGTCTTTGTTTCACGGGTTTTTAAAATTAATTGAGTTTTATAATGGGGTTTAGCTGCTTTTCACTGCTGTGTTTATGCAGCTTTACACCCACTTGACTCACTTACAGAGAGATATCAATACATAAGTTTTAAGATTCTTACTAGTCAGATATACTCTTGGGCGGTGAATAGGGGGTGTTGAGTCCAGTTCCCTGAGCAAGGAGTAGGTCTTGTCTATTACATATTGGGTTTATGGAACGGTATCTGAGCTAATTTGAAACCCTTGTTTTATGCATCACCCCACCTCACCTTTGCCGTTAGGCAGCCATAGTGTGTTTTCTAACCGTGTGACTCTGTTCTGTTTTGTAATTCAGTTCAAGGGCAGTGGTTTTTACATTCCCTCTATAGGTGATATCTTATGATAAGTGTCTTTTTCTGTGTGACTTATTTGACTTAGAATCGTCGTACCTAAATCCACTCATCATGCTGCTACTAGCCTTATGACGTTGATTTCATGGCTGAGTGATATTCCATTGTACATAAGGACCACAACTTCTTTATCCATTTTTCTCTTTCCTGGGATATTTAAGGTGTAACGAAGTGGAGGTTCTTGTCAACAGAGCAGCCCTAAACTTTGGGGTGCTTGTGTCTTGCTGATTTTTAGTTTTCCCAATTTATACGCCCATGAGTGGAAGTGCCCTATGCTCTCTAAGCTGAGTTTTGTAAATGTTTCAGGACACACCGTACACTTCTCCAGAGTGGCTGTTGGCAATTTACATCCCGCCCATCAGCGTAGCAAGGCTCCCGTTTCTCCGTGGCCTGTCCTGCATTTCTGGTTTTGACACTTTATTCAGCATGGCCCTTTTGACCGATGGGAAGCGAGACTTCTTTGTAGCGCTGATTTGCCTTTCCAGGTTGCTTGGTTGGCCAAACAGGGCGTATGCGTTTTTTCCTGAATATATTCAGGAAAAAACGCATACGCCCTGTTTGGCCAAGGGCATCATTGTCGAGGTTTTGCCGCTTTTCCTGTGCTTTAAAGGCGATTCGAATCTGCCTCCTGAAATCTGTTTCCTGCAATTCTGCCTTGCTTTCAAATCCTCTTTGTTGCCTTCCCTCAATATATTTGTAGATGAGAGTTATCATTTATAAGTCTGCAGGTTTGTGAATTGCAGTGCCCCTGAGCTCCATTTTTCAACTCGCTCTCTTGGGAGCTGGCCGCAAAAGCGCAGGATTGCTTTAGGCCCTATTCTGCTTCCGGGCGGCAGACTGAGCCTGTGGTTAATTCTTCTTCCTGATGGGAAAATAGAGTGACCTGTGCCTGTCCCAACACCTAGAGCTAGTCTCTCATTGGTTCCCCATCTTCCCGTTCACCCTCAGTTCAAATTGCCACCTGTATGGAACAGGAGGTTAAAGGTGCTGATTCTCCAAGGAGGGAGATTGCTAGTAAAGCGGCTGGAATGGCGAACCCGAGCACAAGGAGACGAGAAATGAGGTGCGTTTTAGAAACCTTTCCCGATCACTCAGTGGACCATCTTCTGGGTTTCTCATGCATGTTTTCGATGTAGGAAGATGCCCTTGAACCTGGAGATTTGGGACCCATGGGATGGGTACCACGCAGTATTACTGTAAAGCGTCTGCGTTTGCTCACCGAACCTCACCAAACCCCTCAGCCCCAAGAGTGTCCACCCTTATGTCTCAATCAGCTGCGGGTCTAGATATGGTCAATCCAGGTGGCATCACAGCGCCTGAACGAATTTTGTAAGAATTTCTCTCCCTTTCACTGTCTTTGTTTCACGGGTTTTTAAAATTAATTGAGTTTTATAATGGGGTTTAGCTGCTTTTCACTGCTGTGTTTATGCAGCTTTACACCCACTTGACTCACTTACAGAGAGATATCAATACATAGGTTTTAAGATTCTTACTAGTCAGATATACTCTTGGGCGGTGAATAGGGGGTGTTGAGTCCAGTTCCCTGAGCAAGGAGTAGGTCTTGTCTATTACGTATTGGGTTTATGGAACGGTATCTGAGCTAATTTGAAACCCTTGTTTTATGCATCACCCCACCTCACCTTTCCCGTTAGGCAGCCATAGTGTGTTTTCTAACCGTATGACTCTGTTCTGTTTTGTAATTCAGTTCAAGGGCAGCGGTTTTTACTTTCCCTCTATAGGTGATATCTTATGATAAGTGTCTTTTTCTGTGTGACTTATTTGACTTAGAATCGTCGTACCTAATTCCACTCATCATGCTGCTACTAGCCTTATGACGTTGATTTCATGGCTGAGTGATATTCCATTGTACATAAGGACCACAACTTCTTTATCCATTTTTCTCTTTCCTGGGATATTTAAGGTGTAACGAAGTGGAGGTTCTTGTCAACAGAGCAGCCCTAAACTTTGGGGTGCTTGTGTCTTGCTGATTTTTAGTTTTCCCAATTTATACGCCCATGAGTGGAAGTGCCCTATGCTCTCTAAGCTGAGATTTGTAAATGTTTCAGGACACACCGTACACTTCTCCAGAGTGGCTGTTGGCAATTTACATCCCGCCCATCAGCGTAGCAAGGCTCCCGTTTCTCCGTGGCCTGTCCTGCATTTCTGGTTTTGACACTTTATTCAGCATGGCCCTTTTGACCGATGGGAAGCGAGACTTCTTTGTAGCGCTGATTTGCCTTTCCAGGTTGCTTGGTTGGCCAAAAAGGGCGTATGCGTTTTTTCCTGAATATATTCAGGAAAAAACGCATACGCCCTTTTTGGCCAAGGGCATCATTGTCGAGGTTTTGCCGCTTTTCCTGTGCTTTAAAGGTGATTCGAATCTGCCTCCTGAAATCTGTTTCCTGCAATTCTGCCTTGCTTTCAAATCCTCTTTGTTGCCTTCCCTCAATATATTTGTAGACGAGAGTTATCATTTATAAGTCTGCAGGTTTGTGAATTGCAGTGCCCCTGAGCTCCATTTTTCAACTCGCTCTCTTGGGAGCTGGCCGCAAAAGCGCAGGATTGCTTTAGGCCCTATTCTGCTTCCGGGCGGCAGACTGAGCCTGTGGTTAATTCTTCTTCCTGATGGGAAAATAGAGTGACCTGTGCCTGTCCCAACACCTAGAGCTAGTCTCTCATTGGTTCCCCGTCTTCCCGTTCACCCTCAGTTCAAATTGCCACCTGTATGGAACAGGAGGTTAAAGGTGCTGATTCTCCAAGGAGGGAGATTGCTAGTAAAGCGGCTGGAATGGCGAACCCGAGCACAAGGAGACGAGAAATGAGGTGCGTTTTAGAAACCTTTCCCGATCACTCGGTGGACCATCTTCTGGGTTTCTCATGCATGTTTTCGATGTAGGAAGATGCCCTTGAACCTGGAGATTTGGGACCCATGGGATGGGTACCACGCAGTATTACTTTAAAGCGTCTGCGTTTGCTCACCGAACCTCACCAAACCCCTCAGCCCCAAGAGTGTCCACCCTTATGTCTCAATCAGCTGCGGGTCTAGATATGGTCAATCCAGGTGGCATCACAGCGCCTGAACGAATTTTGTAAGAATTTCTCTCCCTTTCACTGTCTTTGTTTCACGGGTTTTTAAAATTAATTGAGTTTTATAATGGGGTTTAGCTGCTTTTCACTGCTGTGTTTATGCAGCTTTACACCCACTTGACTCACTTACAGAGAGATATCAATACATAGGTTTTAAGATTCTTACTAGTCAGATATACTCTTGGGCGGTGAATAGGGGGTGTTGAGTCCAGTTCCCTGAGCAAGGAGTAGGTCTTGTCTATTACGTATTGGGTTTATGGAACGGTATCTGAGCTAATTTGAAACCCTTGTTTTATGCATCACCCCACCTCACCTTTCCCGTTAGGCAGCCATAGTGTGTTTTCTAACCGTATGACTCTGTTCTGTTTTGTAATTCAGTTCAAGGGCAGCGGTTTTTACTTTCCCTCTATAGGTGATATCTTATGATAAGTGTCTTTTTCTGTGTGACTTATTTGACTTAGAATCGTCGTACCTAAATCCACTCATCATGCTGCTACTAGCCTTATGACGTTGATTTCATGGCTGAGTGATATTCCATTGTACATAAGGACCACAACTTCTTTATCCATTTTTCTCTTTCCTGGGATATTTAAGGTGTAACGAAGTGGAGGTTCTTGTCAACAGAGCAGCCCTAAACTTTGGGGTGCTTGTGTCTTGCTGATTTTTAGTTTTCCCAATTTATACGCCCATGAGTGGAAGTGCCCTATGCTCTCTAAGCTGAGATTTGTAAATGTTTCAGGACACACCGTACACTTCTCCAGAGTGGCTGTTGGCAATTTACATCCCGCCCATCAGCGTAGCAAGGCTCCCGTTTCTCCGTGGCCTGTCCTGCATTTCTGGTTTTGACACTTTATTCAGCATGGCCCTTTTGACCGATGGGAAGCGAGACTTCTTTGTAGCGCTGATTTGCCTTTCCAGGTTGCTTGGTTGGCCAAAAAGGGCGTATGCGTTTTTTCCTGAATATATTCAGGAAAAAACGCATACGCCCTTTTTGGCCAAGGGCATCATTGTCGAGGTTTTGCCGCTTTTCCTGTGCTTTAAAGGCGATTCGAATCTGCCTCCTGAAATCTGTTTCCTGCAATTCTGCCTTGCTTTCAAATCCTCTTTGTTGCCTTCCCTCAATATATTTGTAGACGAGAGTTATCATTTATAAGTCTGCAGGTTTGTGAATTGCAGTGCCCCTGAGCTCCATTTTTCAACTCGC